>NC_080064.1:98238283-98884157 GCF_949987535.1 Balaenoptera acutorostrata | reverse complement strand
CCTTTCTGCATGGCTGGTCATCCCGTTGTCCCTCAAACAGATTTGACACAGGCTGGTTGCTAGTGTGAGGGCATGGTGGGTGTGTGGGCTGAGAAGGGAAGATGAGGGTCAGCAGATGTGATGCTTACGGGAGGTGCTGAAGTTTTTTTTCATCTGAACAGGGAATCTTAGTTTGTCTCTTTGGCAAAAAATCTTTGATACAAAGGCTGGGTTCCAGCTATGCCCCAGCAGAGTCAACTCATGTGACCGAATTCTCAGTCCTTACTGTTATGAGCTGTCTTAGTCCCTTTGGGCTGATATAACCGAATACCAAAGACTAAGTGACTTAGAAACAAGAGAGATTTATTTCCCACAGTTCTGGAGGCTGGGAAGTCCAAGATCAAGGCATCGGTAGAACCTGTGTCTGGTGAGAGCCAACTTCCTGGTACATAGATGGTGGAAGGGGCAAGGGAGCTCTGTGGGGTCTCTCTTATAAGGACACTAATCCCATTCATGAGGGCTCCACCCTCATGACCTAATAACCTCCTAAAGCCCCCACCTCCAACTACTTTGACTTGAGGGTCAGAATTCAACCTATGAGTTTTGGGGGGACACAGTCAGTCTATGGCATGTACTCTTTAGAAAGAGTACATTCTGGCTAAGTTTAGGAGCCTGCCACCAAAGTCTATTTCTTTCTCTTCTGTGTGTTCTGTTTGCCTCCTCATTGCTCGATCTTTCTGATAAGCTAGCAGAAAGCCAGAATATTACGTAGTCAGTGTTCCCAGCTCCTCTCTCACCCAGAGTGACATTCTTATCTAGTCCCTGAGTAAATGAATGCTGAGTCTTCTCCATGCCATGAACATGCCCCCACCCAGCCCCCATTCTTTCCATCTTCTTGCTGAGTGTTCCTGGCTCTGTGCTTCCTCTTGGCCCATCTCACTTCCTGAAACACCACTGAAGAACATTGTTTATCTTGATGGAGATTTAGTAGCCCTCCAGGGGCAGGGGAACTAAGAGCAGCATCATTTTCACTTTCAGCTCACGTAGAACTGTTCTCCAGTCTTCTGGGAGCCCAGGGGTGTACGGCCTGCATTGGGGCTGAAAGTGATGGCCCTGTAATGGACTGTCTCTAAGGAGAGGGGGAGAGGGGGTTCCACCAGAGAAGAGAAGGAATGGGCGAGTTGTGAGTTCTGAATTGTGGCTGCTGCACCTGGACCTCTGGCAAGATGTCTGGCAAGAGCTAGGCTGACTTGTCCACACGGATCTTGTTGGCACACATGTCACCTGGGAGGCTCCATTTGGAAAGCGAGATGCCTGTCAACAGCACTGCCGTGTCCTTGGCCAATGCTACCTACATCACTGTGGAGATTCTCATTGGGCTCTGTGCCATAGTGGGCAATGTGCTGGTCATCTGGGTGGTCAAACTGAACCCCAGCCTGCAGAACACCACCTTCTATTTCATTGTCTCCCTAGCCCTGGCTGACATTGCTGTCGGGGTGCTGGTCATGCCTTTGGCCATTGTCATCAGCCTGGGTGTCACAATCCACTTTTATAGCTGCCTTCTCATGACCTGCCTGCTGCTGATCTTCACCCACGCCTCCATCATGTCCTTGCTAGCCATTGCCGTGGACCGATACCTGCGGGTCAAGCTCACGGTCAGGTAACTTGCTTGGAGAGGGGTGGTGTGGGGCAGTGATAGAGGTGCCTGGGAAATGGGGCTAAAACCTCCAGATCTCACACTTTTTGAGTGGAAACAAATCCAAATTGGCCTCTTAGCTTGAAAGAGGTTCTCTTCACCATTTGGTGTGTGAGGGGTTTAACAACGATGAGGAGAAACTTGGGAACTAGAAACAGAGGAACACTCCAATCCCTCCCCACTGACTACAGGAGTATATGCTCAATACCCTGGCAGGCTAAAGATGAAAAAATTCGATGCATCTTTAATTAGTGAAAAATGCTCTTGACTTTTAGAAACGATAGAAACATACTAGATGATAACATAAGCAGAGAGAAAAGAAGGAGGTAAACTGATGTTTCTCTTCTTTGCAAATGTAGGCGATTTTAAAGTTATTTTAATTTTGCTTCCTCTTCCATGTTGAGAAGGGGACCAAAAAAGTTCTCCATTGCAGAAAGTAGTAACAACTTTTCATGTGACCATGTGAACAGAGCAGACTGCCAAATGAAGAAATCTAATTCCCCAGGTGTCCTGAATTACATTGGTATCTTGTTGCTCCTCTCTTCTCTTGGGGAAAGAGCATGGTGAGGGAGCTACAGACAACTTTTGATACAAACGAGCCTGGGTTCAAATCCCAGATCTTGAGGTCTGATCTTGGGCAAGTTATTTAGCTTTCTGCGTCTCAGTTCCTCGTCATAGTGTTAAGATGCTCTGAACTCAGATTCACCTCCATTCCATTTTAGCTCCAACACTTTTAGCTTCTACAAGTTGCTTAACTTGTCTGTTTCATTTTTTTCACCTATAAAATGGGGATGATAATTGCACCTTCCCCATAAGATCAAATGAGTTAATACACATAAAGCTCTTAGAAAAATACCCAGCACACAGTCTGTGCTCAGTAAATGGTAGCTGTAACTACTATGATTTTCACCATTACCATCAATGAAATGGAGATTGTCATAAAAATATCTCCAGTTTATCATGAGATTTTATTGAGAGAAAGTCTACTGAGTACATAGTCAGTACTTAACAAAATCTGCTTCCTTCTTATAGCCTGTGTAGAATGTTGTCAGGAAGAATGGTTTAAGGAGAAATGGTGACTTTTGATCGGATGAGTCTTTTAAGGTCCTGGAAGCACCTCAACATGACTTTTGCAACTCCATGAAAGTGGAGTCTAACTCAAACCCCAAGTGTGGTGCAAATAGAGAAGCAGGGGCAGACACAGGTAGGGGGTAAGTGTGGGACAGGCAGAGTCTAATTTATGGACAGCAGCACAACAGCCAAAAAACAAAACAAACAAACAAAAAAAACCAGTGCAGAGCACAGCAGGCAAACATGCTTTGAGCAGATTATTTCTCCCCAGGTAAGGCGATCCCAGGAGACTTTGATTGATAACTCTTACCTCCCAGGGACTGAAGAATTCTTGGGCTGGAAATGGAACTGTGAATGGGGGTACGCAAGCCCCTGACTCTAGGCAACGTACTCCTGCTGCTTTGGAGGTTGTACTTCTTTAGAAAAGTTCCCAGAGAACTTTGCTGGAGTTTTCTCTAGTCATTGTCTGCTCATCTTGTCTTCATATCCAGTAGAGTTTAGCTGAAATCACCATAGAATACCAACACCCTCCAGCTCCAACTCCCCCCACCTATTAGCAATTCCTGCTGTGAACTCACCAACTCTCTTCAATTCAAACAGATACAAGAGGGTCACCACTCAAAGAAGAATATGGTTGGCTCTGGGCCTTTGCTGGCTGGTGTCATTCCTGGTGGGATTGACTCCCATGTTTGGCTGGAACATGAAACTGAACTCAGAGTACCACAAAAATCTCACCTTCCTTTCCTGCCAATTCCGTTCCGTCGTGAGGATGGACTACATGGTCTACTTCAGCTTCTTCACTTGGATTTTCATTCCCCTGGTTGTCATGTGTGCCATCTACCTTGACATCTTCTATGTCATCCGGAACAAACTCAATCAGAACTTTTCTAACTCCAAAGAGACAGGTGCATTTTATGGACGGGAGTTCAAGACAGCCAAGTCTCTGTTTCTGGTTCTTTTCTTGTTTGCTTTGTCCTGGCTGCCTTTATCCGTCATCAATTGTATCATCTACTTTAATGGTGAAGTACCACAAGTTGTGCTGTACTTGGGCATCCTGCTGTCCCATGCTAACTCCATGATGAACCCTATCGTCTATGCTTATAAAATAAAGAAGTTCAAGGAAACCTATCTCTTGATCCTCAAAGCCTATGTGATCTGCCAGCCCTCTAATTCCTTGGACTCAAGCACTGAGCAGACTTCTGAGTAGCTATCCATGAAAGATGACTCTCCGTCCCATTGACCTTCAGATTCAGCATGGACAAACACTTGAGGGCCTATCCACCTGGGCCATGGGCTCTCACATGTTTGATTTCTTCCAGTGATGTGGGAAGCATTTGGCTGGCTGCCTCCAATTGTATCTTCCCTACTACCCTCTTTCTCTAATTCAATTTTTTTCTTGTCCTTCTTTTCTAATTCAATTTTCTGGGTGTCTGACTTGAGGACAATGTTCTATTGTTACTACTGCCTGTGTTCCTC
The DNA here is from genome assembly GCF_949987535.1 of Balaenoptera acutorostrata. Classification (NCBI taxonomy): domain Eukaryota; kingdom Metazoa; phylum Chordata; class Mammalia; order Artiodactyla; family Balaenopteridae; genus Balaenoptera; species Balaenoptera acutorostrata. Next base: position 98,879,935 of record NC_080064.1, on the reverse strand, counting down.
CTTCCCAAACAGAAGTCATGTAACCTGAAGGATGCCTCATTGGCTTACTGACCAAAGGATCCCAACTGGGCTGGACGCGTACATAATGGTGACTCAGTTCTACTCCATTATGGAATTAAGCAGAGAACCCTGCTCTCAGCAGATGCCTGGAGGATGGATGGAATGCAAGGAGTGAACTGAGTTTAAGAGGGACTTAACTTGCTAGATTCACCTGTAAATGTATTTGAGTAAATAAAAGATAATAACTAATTGTTGTGTAGCTCTTTGCTGAGGGCCAGGGTCACTTGGAGCTTGAAGACCCAGCTGGCTGCTCCTGGCACTCAGCCTGCTTCTACCTGATGCCATGTGGCATGTTTGCCTATGTAAATTCTAGGACCCTCACCCCTGGCCCCAGAACACCCTGCTCCTTTTTCCAGGGCTGATCAGAGCATTTGTCAACTTTATGAACCATTCATCAAGTGTTAGAGAAGAAATAATTCTTAGAGCTGAGTCTTAATCATCTCCTCTGGTATTTTATTATTTAATAGGAATAGCGGGAGTGGGGCAAAAAGAGACACCAGATAGTTATTATTTGTTGAGCACTTTCTATGTACTATTTTGCATGCATTCTCTCTTTTGGTCCTGACAGTCTTTTAGGTACCACCGTTATTACCATCTCTATTTTGCAGAAGAGAAAACTGAGGCACAGAGGTTTTAAGTAACTTGTCCACAATCACACAGTTAACAAGTATGAGAGCCAGGATTTCAAGGCAGTCCTGCCTTATGGGAGAACCCAAGATTCTTGCTACCTATCCCTAGACATGCAGAGTGACTTGTAATTTCTACAAAGTCCAAACTCTTAAGTTCACCTTATGTACAATTAACAGAATCATGGGTACAAACTATGATTTGTATACTCAAGGACTTCTGGGTTTTTTGCCTTAACTGCTGTTGCCAATTGGGACACCAGACAGGGATGGCGTTCTAGTCAAGTCATTCGGGCATTGAGTGTGGCTCTGGAAGTTCGAGGTGGCATCTCTGATTGGGCTATCCAAACTTGCAGCTGTGGACTCTCACTCCCAAGACAATAAATATATTAACTTGATGAGAGTAGCAGGATGGGGATTTCAGTTAAACCACATCAAAGAGGATAAGTGTACTGAAAATGTTTTCCTTATTAGTTCTTAGCCAATCTTGAAAGGTTATCCTGCCCCTAATCTTAGACCAGAGCCTGATAACCCTATTTATCTTGTTAACATTTCACTTCAGGGAAATGTCCTCGTGTCTTCTCTTGTCAGCCCAGGAATAATCAACACTATGTGAGATGTTGAAAAACTCGCACATAGCATTTTCTACTAATGCCAAACTGAGTGCGTCACCCCGCCCACCCACTTCCTGACGCCATTCACAATCTTATGTTAGAGGCAGAGGACTGCAACACACCCCCGCCCCCCATTCCTAGGGGTCCCTGGACATGGGAGGGGACTTTTGTCCTGACAAATTCCCCATCAACATTTTGGGGGATCTTTTTTCTTTCAAAAGACAGGCCTCCCCCACCTCCAATTTTTTCGTAATGGTATCCCCTCTTTTGATTTCAGCATTTTCCCCCAAATTAATTTTTGTGTTTAGTTAAAATGCCCCTCCAGGATGAGGCCCTGGGTCTACTCTGGGGCATTGGGTGCTCCTGGCACACTGTTCTGTCCAGGACTCACCTTTGCCCAGTTGGAGACTTGAGGGAAGTGCTGGTTGGTTCTTGGCCTCTAACCCAGTTTCTATAGCAACATTTGGCATGTGCCCTTTTAGGAAACTTGATTTAAAGGGACCGCTTGCCTCACAAGAAAACAGCGGTCTGTCCTGAGTCATTTGGTGTCATCAGACAAGCTGTAGCTCCTGAGTTTCAGAAAAACTTTTTTTTTCTCCCTTTCTCCTCCTCCCCTACTTCTCTCTCTTTTCCTTTCTGACAGTCACTGCTTAGCAAACCCACTGAAGGCTTGTAGGAAGTTGTATTTTGGGGGCTTGGGAGTCAATGAGAATCTCTTGAGCTAAGGGGCTCCACCAGCCCAGAAGAGGCCCTTACAGTGAAATGTCTTTTGGCGTGAACTCAAAAAAGATGAACCAAGACTCACTGGTGAGGAGTTGGGCTGGAAGTGACGAGATCTACCCTGGTTTCAGGTTTAGAGATTAATGTCACTGGAGTTTCCCTGAGTCTGTCTCCTGGCTAGCTCCCTTCAGCTAAACATTGTCAAAGGTGGCTGTTGGGCTTTCATTTTAAAGGAATAAGGTAAAAAGACCACCCAGACAAAACTGAGGTTTGCTTCCTTCTTCCTCCTCCATACAGATTCGCTGGAACAAAGGTAGATGCTGAGTAGCTGGGCTTATTTACTCAATTTTTAAAATCAAATCAACAATAGAAATAAGTGAAGACCAGCCAAATGAGAACAAACAAACCCTATTTATTCTGAGCTTTCTATAGCAAAGGAGTCAGCCACTGCCCCTTGCTTTTTGGCAGAGACTTAAAGGCAGGCAGAAGAGCGGGATACTTTTATAGTGGAAAAAAGAAGGCTTCAGGTGCACCCCGACTGGAGACCGTTGGCCTGGGGAGGCTGTAGGCAGGCCGACTAGAAGTGGGGCATCCTGTGTGATGGGTTAGGGGGCATATTTGACTTTCTCTGGTTGGTTCCTAGATGGAAGCAGGACAAAAATTAGGGAAGCTGTCAGTTATTCATCAAGTCCTGGCCATTCAGGGCCAATTGTTACAGGGATTATTGTTTGGCTTTCTGGATTGTTACTAGGAATAATGGTCTGACTTCCTATAAGTCTGGTTTATATCAGGCTGGCTTCCTGGGCCAGTTACTATAGATAAGGGGCTGGTTTCCTGGGCTGGTAGTGGACCAGAGTTCTATTTTTATATATGGTCTGGTCATGGTCCGTTTGTATCTTCAGTTTCTTACAACTAAATTCACATTTTCTAGAGAAACTCTGCCCTTAGATACTATACTGGGTACAATGGGAATGAGAAAAATTAGGCTGCATCTTGCCCCAACCACTCGGATGACTGGCATAATGTAAAATCTCAACTCTAAAGTTCTCTACAGTGTTGCGATATTGTTACTATTGGGGAAGCAGAATTGAGCGATGGAAAGAACAATGTTTTCTTTCAGATTTAGCATCAGCTCATGGCGGCTGTACTAGCTGTGTGAACTTAAATTTAGCAGTTACTTAAACTGAGCCTCAATTTTTCTCATCTGTAAAATGGGAGACTAGTAACACCTGTGTCAAAGTTTTGTTTTGTTTGTTTTTTGCTTTTTACTTTTTATTATGAAAAATTTCAAACACACAAAAGTGGAGAGATTAGAATAACTAAGGCTCATATACCTATTATCCTGCTTTAATAATGATCAACTTACAGCCAACCTTGTTTCATTAATGACCCCACCAACTTGCCTTACCCTGATTATCTTGAAATTTTGCACATCAAATTATTTCATCTGTAAACATTTTAGTTTGTAGTTCTAAAAGATATTTTAAAAACTTGGTTTATCCTTATTACCCATTTACCTTTTTATTTACACATCAAATAGAGTGAAAATTAATTCTACCCTTAAGAGGGAGCAACAGAATTAATAACACCAGATAATACTCAGAACGCAAATAGACACACCTGTTTAATCTCTGTAACTCTGAGCCTGTCATTTGCTTTAGAATGTTACTTTTTCAGGTCTTGGGCATTTTCCTGATATCTGTGCATAATCTCCTTCTGTCGGTACTTTCTTCAGTTTCACGGTGTGCCATCTCTGAGCAATACTGAGTGTTTGTTTTACATGCAGCTTTCTCAGCAATAGGGATTACTTAAAAAAAAAAAATAACAGAATAACTGAGGCAGAAGAACAGATAAGTGACCAGGAAGACACAATGGTGGAATTCACTGCTGTGAAACAGAATAAAGAAAAAAGAATGAAAAGAAATGAAGACAGCCTAAGAGACCTCTGGGACAAAATTAAACACAACAACATTTGCATTATAGGGGTCCCAGAAGGAGAAGAGAGAGAGAAAGGACCAGAGGAAATATTTGAAGAGATTATAGTTGAAAACTTCCCTAACATGGGAAAGGAAATAGCCACCCAAGTCCAGGAAGCACAGTGACTCCCATACAGGATAAACCCAAGGAGAAACATGCCGAGACACAGAGCAATCAAATTGGCAAAAATTAAAGACAAAGAAAAATTATTGAAAGCAGCAAGGGAAAAATGACAAATAACATACAAGGGAACTCCCATAAGGTTAACAGCTGACTTCTCAGCAGAAACTCTACAAGCCAGAAGGGAGTAGCATGATATACTTAAAGTGATGAAAGGGAAGAACCTACAACCAAGATTACTCTACCCGGCAAGGATCTCATTCAGATTCGATGGAGAAATCAAAAGCTTCATAGACAAGCAAAAGCTAAGAGAATTCAGCACCACCAAACCAGCTCTACAACAAATGCTAAAGGAACATCTCTAAGTGGGAGACACAAGAGAAGAAAAGGACCTACAAAAACAAACCCAAAACAATTAAGAAGATGGTCATAGGAACATACATATCAATAATTACCTTAAATGTGAATGGATTAAATGCTCCAACCAAAAGACACAGGCTTGCTGAATGGATACAAAAACAAGGCCCATATATATGCTGTCTACAAGAGACCCACTTCAGACCTAGGGACACATACAGACTGAAAGTGAGGGGATGGAAAAAGATATTCCATGCAAATGGAAATCAAAAGAAAGCTGGAGTAGCTATACTCATGTCAGATAAAATAGACTTTAAAATAAAGAATGTTACAAGAGACAAGGAAGGACACTACATAATGATCAAGGGATCAATCCAAGAAGAAGATATAACAATTATAAATATATATGCCCCCAACATAGGAGCACCTCAATAAATAAGGCAACTGCTAACAGCTATAAAAGAGAAAATCGACAGTAACACAATAATAGTAGGGGACTTTAACACCTCACTTACACCAATGGACAGATCATCCAAAATGACAATAAATAAGGAAACACAAGCTTTAAATGACACACTAGACCAGATAGATTTAATTGATATTTATAGGACATTCCATCCAAAAACAGCAGATTACACTTTCTTCTCAAGTGTGCACGGAACATTCTCCAGGATAGATCACATCTTGGGTCACAAATCAAGCCTCAGTAAATTTAAGAAAATTGAAATCATATCAAGCATCTTTTCTGACCACAATGCTATGAGATTAGAAATCAATTACAGGGGAAAAAACGTAAAAAACAAAAACACATGGAGGCTAAACAATATGTTACTAAATAACCAAGAGATCACGAAGAAATCCAAGAGGAAATCAAAAAATACCTAGAGACAAATGACAATGAAAACACGATGATCCAAAACCTATGGGATACAGCAAAAGCTGTTCTAAGAGGGAAGCTTATAGCTATACAAGCCTACCTCAAGAAATAAGAAAAATTTCAAGTAAACAATCTAACCTTACACCCAAAGGAACTAGAGAAAGAAGAACAAACAAAACCCAAAGTTAGCAGAAGGAAAGAAATCATAAAGATCAGAGCAGAAATAAAGGAAATAGAAACAAAGAAAGCAATAGCAAAGATCAATAAAACTAAAAGCTGGTTCTTTGAGAAGATAAACACAATTGATAAACTATTAGCCAGGCTCATCAAGAAAAAGAGGGAGATAACTCAAATCAATAAAATTAGAAATGAAAAAGGAGAAGTTACAACAGACACTGCAGAAATACAAAGCATTCTAAGAGACTACTACAAGCAACTCTATGCCAATAAAATGGACAACCTGGAAGAACTGGACAAATTCTTAGAAAGGTATAACCTTCCATGACCGAACCAGGAAGAAACAGAAAATATGAACAGACCAATCACAAATAATGAAATTGAAACTGTGATTAAAAATCTTCCAACGAACAAAAGTCCAGGATCAGCTGGCTTCACAGGTGAATTCTATCAAACATTTAGAGAAGAGCTAACACCCATCCTTCTCAAACTCTTCCAAAAAATTGCAGAGGAAGGAACACTTCCAAACTCATTCTATGAGGCCACCATCACCCTGATACCAAAACCAGACAAAGATACTACAAAAAAAGAAAATTACAGACCAATATCACTGATGAATATACATGCAAAAATCCTCAATAAAATACTAGCAAAGAGAATCCAACAACACATTAAAAGGATCATGCACCACGATCAAGCGGGGTTTATCCCAGGGATGCAAGGATTCTTCAATATACACAAATCAATCAATGTGATACACCATAGTAATAAATTGAAGGATAAAAACCATATGATCATCTCAATAGATGCAGAAAAAGCTTTTGACAAAATTCAACACCCATTTATGATAAAAACTCTCCAGAAAGTGGGCAGAGAGGGAACCTACCTCAACATAATAAAGGCCATATATGACAAACCCACAGCAAACATCATTCTCAATGGTGAAAAACTGAAAGCATTTCCTCTAAGATCAGGAACAAGACAAGGATGTCCACTCTCACCACTATTATTCAACATAGGTTTGGAAGTCCTAGCCACGGCAATCAGAGAAGAAAAAGAAATAAAAGGAATACAAATTGGAAAAGAAGAAGTAAAACTGTCACTGTTTGCAGATGACATGATACTATACATAGAGAATCCTAAAAATGCCACCAGAAAACTACTAGAGCTAATCAATGAATTTGGTAAAGTTGCAGGATACAAAATTAATGTGCAGAAATCTCTTGCATTCCTATACACTAATGATGAAAAATCTGAAAGAGAAATTATGGAAACACTCCCATTTACCATTGCAACAAAATGAATAAAATACCTAGGAATAAACCTACCTAGGGAGACAAAAGACCTGTATGCAGAAAACTATAAGACACTGATGAAAGAAATTGAAGATGATACCAACAGATGGAGAGATATACCATGTTCTTGGATTGGAAGAATCAACATTGTGAAAATGACTATACTACCCAAAGCAATCTACAGATTCAATGCAATCCCTATCAAATTACCAATGGCATTTTTTACAGAACTAGAACAAATCATCTTAAAATTTGTATGGAGACACAAAAGACCCCGAACAGCCAAAGCAGTCTTGAGGGAAAAACACGGAGCTGGAGGAATCAGACTCCCTGACTTCAGACTATACTACAAAGCTACAGTAATCAAGACAATATGGTACTGGCACAAAAACAGAAACATAGATCAACAGAACAAGATAGAAAGCCCAGAGTTAAACCCACGCATCTATGGTCAACTAATCTATGACAAAGGAGACAAAGATATACAATGGAGAAAAGACAGTCTCTTCAATAAGTGGTGCTGGGAAAACTGGACAGCTACATTTAAAAGAATGAAATCAGAACACTCCGTAAAACCATACACAAAAATAAACTCAAAATGGATTTGAGACCTAAATATAAGATCGGACACTATAAAACTCTTAGAGAAAAACATAGGAAGAACATTCTTTGACATAAATCACAGCAAGATATTTTTTGATCCACTTCCTAGAGTAATGGAAATAAAAACAAAAATATACAAATGGGACCTAATGAAACTTCAAAGTTTTTGCACAACAAAGGAAACTATAAAAAGATGAAAAGACAACCCTCAGAATGGGAGAAAATATTTGCAAATGAATCAACAGACAAAGGATTAATCTCCAAAATATATAAACAGCTCATGCAGCTCAATATTAAAGAAACAAACAACCCAATCTAAAAATGGGCAGAAGACCTAAATAAACATTTCTCCAAAGAAGACATACAGATGGGCAAGAAACACATGAAAAGCTGCGCAACATCACTAATTATTAGAGAAATGCAAATCAAAACTACAATGAGGTATCACCTCACACCGGTTAGAATGGGCATCATCAGAAAATCTACAAACAACAAATGCTGGAGAGGGTGTGGAGAAACGGGAACCCTCCTGCACCGTTGGTGGGAATGTAAATTGATACAGCCACTATGGAGAACAGTATGGAGGTTCCTTAAAAAACTATAAATAGAATGACCATATGACCAAGCAATCCCACTACTGGGCATATACCCAGAGAAAACCATAATTCAAAAAGACACATGCACCCCAATGTTCATTGCAGCACTATTTACAATAGCCAGGTCATGGAAGCAACCTAAATGCCCATCGACAGACGAATGGTTAAAGAAGTTGTGGTACGTTTATACAATGGAATATTACTCAGCCATAAAAAGGAACGAAACTGAGTCATTTGTTGAGACGTGGATGGATCTAGAGACTGTCATACAGAGTGAAGTAAGTCAGAAAGAGAAAAACAAATATCGTATATTAACGCATGTATGTGGAACCTAGAAAAATGGTACAGATGAACCGGTTTGCAGGGCAGAAATTGAGACACAGATGTAGAGGACAAACGTATGGACACCAAAGGGGGAAAACCGCGGTGGGGTGGGGATGGTGGTGTGCTGAACTGGGTGATTGGGATTGACATGTGTACACTGATATGTATAAAATTGATGACTAATAAGAGCCTGCAGTATAAACAAACAAACAAACAACTAATACTAAACTTTCTTTGGGTTATTTATATGGAAATATGTTAATATAAATGTTTCAGACATTACATGTAAATTCTAAAAATCTTGTATGTTCTGATATAATGTTATAAGTCATAATTCTAGTTATTACTTTAAAATGTATATCTCAGAAATAACTAAAAACAAAATAAAAAGTAAAAAAAAAAGATATTTTAAAAATTTTGTTTATCCTTATTACCCATTTATGTTCTTATTTACACATCAAATAGAGTGAAAATTAATTCTACCCTTAAGAGGGAGCAACAGAACTAATAACACCAGATAATCCTCAGACCACTAATCGACACATCTGTTTATTCTCTGTAACTCTGAGCCTGTCATTTGCTTTAGAATGTTACTTTTTCATGTCTTGGGCATTTTCCTGATATCTGTGTATAATCTCCTTCTGTTAGTACTTTCTTCAGTTTCATGGTGTGGCATCTCTGAACAATACTGAGTGTTTGTTTTACATTCCGCTTTCTCAGCAATAGGAACTATTTAAAAAAAATAACCACAATGTCAATATTAATTATTGATTGCTATGTAAGGAACTACTCCCAAACTTAAAGGCTTAACATGATAATTATTATCTCTTGTGCTTTCTGTGGGTCAGGAATTCAGGAACATCTTGGTTGGGTGGGTCATGCTTGAGGTCTCTCACGAGGTTGCTGGGTCTGTAGTCATCTGGAGGTTTGATGGTGCCAGAGGACTTACTCCCAAGGTGGGTCGTACATGTCTGGCAAGTTGGTCCCTTTCCACATGGGCCTTTGCACAGGTCTGCTTGAGAGTCCTCACAACATGGCATCTGACTTCTGCAAGAAAGAAAGAGCAGTGTGACTTCTGAGGTGGAAGTTGCACACCTTTTATGACCTAGCCTTGGAAGTCATATGCCATCCCTTCTACCATATTTTACTGATCACATGGGCCAGCCCTGATTCAGATTAGGAGGGGATTACACAATGGCATGAATACCAGGAGCCATCTTAGAAGCTGGCTATGACAATATCATTATCACATCTGAAAAAAAAATGTAACAATAATTTCTTTCTTTAAAAAATTTTTTTAATAGATCTTTATTGGAGTATAATTGTTTCACAATACTGTGTTAGTTTCTGTTGTACACAAAGTGAATCAGCCATATGCATACATATGTCCCCATATCCCCATGTTCTTGAGCCTCCCTCCCATCCTCCCTATCCCATCTCTCTAGGTCATCGCAAAGCACCAAGCCGATCTCCCTGTGCTATGCTGCTGCTCCCCACTAGCTAACTATTTTACATTCGGTAGTGTATATATGTCGATGCTACTCTCACTTTGCCCCAGCTTCCCCCTCCTACCCTGTGTCCTCAATTCCATTCTCTATATCTACATCTTTATTCCTGCCCTCCAACTAGGTTCATTGGTACCATTTTTTTTTTTTTTAGATTCCATATGTATGCGTTAGCATACTGTATTTGTTTTTCTCTTTCTGACTTAATTCACTCTGTATGACAGACTCTAGGTCCATCCACCTCACTACAAATAACTCAATTTCATTTCTTTTTATTGCTGAGTAATATTCCATTGTATATATGTGCCACATCTTCTTTATCCATTCATCTGTCGATGGACATTTAGGTTGGTTCCATGTCCTGGTTATTGTAAATAGTGCTGCATGAACATTGGGATTGAATTATGGTTTTCTCTAGGTATATGTCCAGTAGTGGGATTGCTGGGTCATATGGTAGTTCTATTTTTAGTTTTTTAAGGAACCTCCATACTGTTTTCCATAGTGGTTGTATCAATTTACATTCCCACCAGCAGTGCAGGAGGGTTCCCTTTTCACCACACCCTTTCCAGCATTTATTGTTTCTAGAGTTTTTGATAATGGCCATTCTGACCTGCGTGAGGTGATACCTCATTGTAGTTTTGATTTGCATTTCTCTAATAATTAGCGATGTTGAGCATCTTTTCATGTGTCTCTTGGCCAACTGTATGTCTTCCTTTGTGAAATGTCTATTTAGGTCTTCCTTCTGCCCTTTTTTAAATTGGATTGTTTGTTTTTTTGATATTGAGCTCTATGAGCTGTTTGTATATTTTGGAGATTAATCCTTTGTCTGTGGTTTCATTTGAAAATATTTTCTCCCATTCTGAGGGTTGTCTTTTCGTCTTGTTTATGGTTTCCTTTGCTGTGCAAAAGCTTTGAAGTTTAATTAAGTCCCATTTGTTTATTTTTCTTTTTATTTCTGTTACTCTAGGGGGTGGGTCAAAAAAGATATTGCTGTGGTTTATGTCAAAGAGTGTTTTTCCTATGTTTTCCTCTAAGAGTTTCATAGTGTCTGGTCTTACATTTAGATCTTTAATCCATTTTGAGTTTATTTTTGTGTATGGTGTTAGGTAGTGTTCTAATTTCATTCTTTTACATGTAGCTGTCCAGTTTTCCCAGCACCACTTATTGAAGAGGCTCTCTTTTCTCCATTGTATGTTCTTGCCTCCTTTGTTGTAAATTAGGTGCCCATATGTGCATGGGTTTATCTCTGGGCATTCTAACCTGTTCTATTGATCTATATTTCTGTTTTTGTGCCAGTACCATACTGTCTTGATTACTCTAGCTTTGTGGTATAGTTTGAAGTTGGGGAGCCTGGTTCCTCCAACTCAGTTTTTCTTTCTCAAGATTGCTTTGGCTATTCGGGGTCTTCTGTGTTTCCACACAAATTGTAAAATTTTCTGTTCTAATTCTGTGAAGAATGCCATTGGTAGTTTGATAGGGATTGCATTGAATCTGTAGATTGCTTTGGGTTGTATAGTCATTTTCACAATATTGATTCTTCCAATATGCATGGTATATTTCTCCATCTGTTTATGTCATCTTTGATTTCTTTCATCAGTGTTTTATAGTTTTCTGAGTACAAGTCTTTCACCTTCTTAGGCAGGTTTATTCCTAGGTATTTTATTCTTTTTGTTGCAATGGTAAATGGGAGTGTTTCCTTAATTTCTCTTTTTGATTTTTCATTGTTGGTGTATAGGAATGCCAGAGATTTCAGTGCATTAATTTTGTATCCTACAGCCTTACCAAATGCATTGATTAGTTCTAGTAGTTTTCTGTTGGCATCTTTAGGATTTTCTATGTATAGTATCATGTCACCTGGAAACAGTGACAGCTTTGCTTCTTCTTTTCCAATTTGTATTCCTTTTATTTCTTTTTCTTCTCTGATTGCCACGGCTAGGACTCTCAAAACTATGTTGAATGAGAGTGGCGAGAGTGTCTTGCTCCTGATCTTAGTGGAAATGCTTTCAGTTTTTCACCATTGAGTATGATGCTTGCTGTGGGTTTGTCGTATATGGCTTTTATTATGTTGAGGTAGGTTCCCTCTATGTCCATTTTCTGGAGAGTTTTTATCAGAAATGGGTGTTGAATTTTATCACAAGCTTTTTCTGCATTTATTGAGATGATCATATGGTTTTTATTCCTTAATTTGGTAATGTGGTGTATCACATTGATTGATTTGCATATATTGAAGAATCCTTGCATCCCTGGGATAAATCCCACTTGATCATGATGTATGATCCTTTTAATGTGCTACTGGATTCTGTTCGCTGGCATTTTGTTCAGGATTTTTGCATCTATGTTCATCAGTGATATTGGTCTATAATTTTCTTTTTTTTTTAGTATCTTTGTCTTTTTTGGTATTAGGGTGATGGTGGCCTTGTATAATGAGTTTGACAGTGTTCCTTCCTCTGAAATTTTTTGGAAGTGTTTGAGAAGAATGGTTATTAGCTCTTCTCTAAATGTTTGATAGAATTCACCTGTGAAGCCATCTGGTCCTGGACTTTTGTTTGTTGGAAGATTTTAAATTATGGTTTCAATTTCATTACTTGTGATAGGTCTGTTTATGTTCTCTAATTCTTCCTGGTTCAGTCTTGGAAAATTGTACCTTTCCAAGAATCTGTCCATTACTTCGTGGCTGTCCACTTTATTGGCATATAGTTGTTTGTAGTAGTCTCTTATAATCCTTTGTATTTATTCAGTGTCAGTTGTGATTTCTCCTTTTTCATTTCCTATTTTATTGATTTACTTCCTCTCCCTTTTTTTCTTGATGAGTCTGGCTAATGGTTTATCAATTTTGTTTATCTTCTCAAAGAAGTAGCTTTCAGTTTTATTGTTCTTTGCTATTGTTTTCTCTGTTTCTATTTCATTTATTTCTGCTCTGATCTTTATGATTTATTTCCTTCTACTGACTTTGAGTTTTCTTTGTTCTTCTTTCTCTAGTTGTTTTAAGTGTAGGGTTAGATAGTTTATTTGAGATTTTTCTTGTTTCTTGAGGTGAGATTGAATTGCTATAAGCTTCCCTCTTAGAACTGCTTTTGCTGTATCGCATACGTTTTGGGTCATCGTGTTTTCACTGTTATTTGTTTCTATGTATTTTTTAATTTCTTTTTTGATTTCTTCAGTGATCTCTTGTTTGTTTAGTAGCACACTGTTTAGCCTCCATGTATTTGGGTTTTTTACAGTTTATTTTCCTGTAAATGATTTCCAATCTCATAGCGTTTTGGTCAGAAAAGATGCGTGATACGATTTCAATTTTCTTAAATTTTCCGAGGCTTGATTTGTGACCCAAAATGTGGTCTATCCTGGAGAATGTTCCATGTGCACTTGAGAAGAATGTGTATTCTGCCAATTTTGGGTGGAATGGTCTATAAATATCAATTAAATCTATCTGGTCTAGTGTGTCATTTAAAGCTTGTGTTTCCTTATTTATTTTCTGTTTGGATGATCTGTCCATTGGTGTAAGTGGAGTGTTAAAGTCCCCTACTATGATTGTGTTACTGTCGATTTCTCCTTTCATGGTTGTTAGCATTTGCCTTATGTATTGAGGTGCTCCTATGTTGGGTGCATAAACATTTATAATTGTTATATCTTCTTTTGGATTGATCCTTTGATCATTATGTAGTGTCCCTCCTTATCTCTTGTAACAGTCTTTATTTTAAAGTCTATTTTATCTGATACAAGTATTGCTACTTCAGCTTTCTTTTGATTTCCACTTGCCTGGAATATCTTTTTCCATCCCCTCACTTTCAGTCTGTATGTGTCACTAGGTCTGAAGTGGGTCTCTTGTAGACAGCATATATATGGGTCTTGTTTTTGTATCCATTCAGCCAGTCTGTGTCTTTTGGTTGGGGCATTTAATCCATTTACATTCAAGGTTATTATCAATATATATGTTCCTATTACCATTTTCTTAATTGTTTTGAGGTTTTTTTTGTGGGTCTTTTTCTTCCCTTGTGTTTCCCACTTAGAGAAGTTTCTTCAGCATTTGTTGTAAAGCTGGTTTGGTGGTGCTGAATTCTCTTAGCTTTTGCTTGTCTGAAAAGCTTTTGACTTCTCCATCAAATCTGAATGAGATCCTTGCTGGGTAGAGTAATCTTGGTTGTAGGTTTTTCTCTTTCATCACTTTAAGTATACCCTGCCACTCCCTTCTGGCCTGCAGAGTTTCTGCTGAAAAAGCAGCTGATAATCTTATAGGGATTCCTTTATATGTTATTTTTTGTTTTTCCCTTGCTGTTTTTAGTATTTTTTCTTTGAATTTAATTTTTGTTAGTTTGATTAATATGTGTCTTGGTGTGTTTTTCCTAGGATTTATCCTGTATGGGACTGTCTGTGCTTCCTGGACTTGGGTGACTATTTCCTTTCCCATGTTAAGGAAGAGATTATAGAGTTTTCTATAATCCCTTCAAATATTTTCTCAGACACTTTCTTTTTCTCTTCTTCTTCTGGGACACCTATAATTCAAATGTTGTTGCATTTAGTGTTGTCCCAGAGGTCTCTGAGATTGTCTTCAATTCTTTTCATTCTTTTTTCTTTATTCTGCTCCTCAGCAGTTATTTCTACCATTTTATCTTCCAGCTCACTTGTTCGTTCTTCTGCCTCAGTTATTCTGTTATTGATTCCATCTAGTGTATTTTTCATTTCAGTTATTGTGTTGTTCATCTCTGTTTGTTTGTTTTTTAGTTCTTCTAGATCTTCGTTAAACATTTCTTGTATTTTCTGAATCCATGCCTCCATTCTATTTCCGAGATTCTGGATCATCTTTACTCTCATTACTCTGCATTCTTTTTCAGGTAGATTGCCTATTTCCTCTTCATTTATTTGGTTGTAGGTTTTTACCTTACTCCTTAATCTGTGACATATTTTTTTGCCATCTCATTTTTTTTTTTTTTAATGAGTGGGATTGTGTTCCTGTTTTACTGGTTGTTTGGCCTGAGGCTTCCAACAGTGGAGTTTCTAGGCTACTGGGTAGAGCTGGGTCTTGGTGCTGAGATGAAGAACTCTGTGAGACCTCACTCCGATTAATATTCCCTGGGGTCTGAGGTTCTCTGTTAGTCCAGTGCTTTAGACTCAGAGCTCCCACCACAGGAGATTTGGCCCAACCCCCGGGTCATGAACCAAGATCCCATACGCTGCATGGGGTGGCAAAAAATCAAAAAAGAGAACAATAACAAAGTAAAAAATAAAATTAGACTAGGAAACTAACAGATATGTTAGAAAGAATATAAAAATAAAAATATAGATGAATCAACAACTGGAAGGTACATCAGTATCACAATAGTAAAGAAGAGGAGGAGAGAAAAGAAAAAAAAAAGGGGAGGGGAAGGCCTTGGCTGTGGAGGGCGGGGCCTAAGCAAGAGAGAGGTTTGGGTGCTAGGTGGGGCCTATGCTTAGGACCCACAGGGCTGGAAAAGGCCCTGGGGGCTGTGGGGGTGGGGCTTAGGCTCAAGGAACAGAAGGGGCCCAGAAGTGTCCCCCACCCTGGGTCTCAGAGCATGGGGGACCTCACCTGGGAGCCCAGCAGGCTTCCTGGGCTTGAGTGGGTGGGGCAAATGCCCTCCTCTCCTCTCCTGCTCCCCTGGTCCCGGAGGGCCCCTCCTGCCTGTCTCTCCTATTCTCCCCTCAGCCTCCTTCCTATGACCCCAGGACCAATGTGGCCGGAGTGGGGTTGGGGGGCCTTGCAGGGCAGGGGACTGGCCTGGGAGCTCAGCAGCCTCCCTGGGCCTGAATGCGCCAGGCGATCATCCTCCGCTCCTCTCCTGCTCCTCCCAGAGAGTCCCTCCCGCCTGCCTCTCCTGATCTCCCCAGCCTCAGGGGCACCGATCCTGTCTGTCTTCTGATTCTCCTCCCCCCTCCGTGCCCCCATGTCCTACTGGTTCACTTGGGGGTTCCTCCTGTCTACTTGGGCATCAGGGTCCCCCACCAGTGGCCAGCAGGTGCCCTAGTTGTGGGGAGAGCCTAACTCAGCATCTTCCCACACCGCCATCTTGACTCTGCCCCCCAACAATAATTTCTGAATATCATCAACTATCTAGTCACTGTCCAAATTTTCTCAAGTGTTTCCTTCAGTCAGAATCCAAATAAATTCCATATATTGCAATTTTATCAGTATGTCTCTTAAGCCCTTTTAATCTATAGATTCCTGCTTCATTTTTTCCCCGTGCAGTTTAATTGTTGAACTCATGAAGGTTTCATGAGGAACAAATGAGGCAATATAAGCAAAACATCTACCATGATGCAGATAAAACATGTACCATGATGCAGGCCTGCTGCTGGCCCATATGCTGACTTGGTATGAATTAGAGAAAGGCTCTCCTTCCTCAAGAGAGGACATTATTGAAAACCTGGACAATCACCCACGTCCAGCTCTTGATGAGAAGTGCTAGCTCTGTGATGTGATAAGTAAGCATTCAGCTTAAATTCAACTGAGGGTGGTTCCATAATTCAAACTTTAAAAATCAGTGGCCAGGCCATATGAGTCCCATTAGGAATAAGGGGAAGCTTCTGCTGCATGGACAGATAGCCTTGCTTTGTCCCAGGAAAGCTTTCAAGATGTCTTTAGGCTGCAGCCTGTCTACTGATGCCCAAAAACCCGCACTTTCACCTGCTCACATGCTCCAGATGCCAGGCACATCTGCTTCAGGCTCCACCCTCTAGCCCCGCTCCCTGGATGAGGCTGCAGTGTCCACTCAGAAGGCAGGATAGTTATGAATCTCCTTACTAGTCTTCCTCTCAGCTAAATAGGAATTGGACTTCCAAGAGTGGTGAACAGACAAGAGGCCTGGCTTCGTATGATACCTGGACCATTGGCAGAACAGGGCACTGTTGCACAGACAAATGTGTGCCAGTGATGGTGTGTGTGCATGTGCCCTTCTGAGTGTGCCTTGTGTGCCAGAGTGGATTTATCCAGGAGGGGGATCTTCACTGCTGTTCTGGGCTTTACCAGGAAGCCCAGAATTTTCTCATATTACTATATAAGTAAGTTTATGTCCGCAAATGGCATCCCTCTGATGAGGTACCCTTGTGCAGTGCACAGCCTGGGTACCTATACATAGTAGCACTTCTTGGATTAACTGGTTGGTCCTTCTTTTCCCTGGTCGCTCCAAACAGGATAAAACCATCTTAAACTCAAAGATGTCTGTTTCCTGAAAACAGATCTAGGATTCCTAAGACCCCTGGGTCCATCTGGTCATCCCAGTTGAAGGTTCACTTCCTTCCAGTCATGAGGCTCTTCATTCTGCTCTTCTTGACTGTCTTTTCAGGTAAGAGATGGGGAAGGAACATCTCCAGCCCTCCAAGCTTCCCAGAGACTGTGCATTTTCTTTTCCTTTCCTACCTGGAGTTCTTTCTTATTAGCTCAAACCACTTAAGGAGTGGGATGGGAAAATAAAAGGAGGTGGAAATAGATCTTGTCCAAATTAGTCCTTGTTCTTTGATCTGATGAAGGGGTTGTGGGGGAATTTGAGGCCCTCAGCTAAAATGAGGGCTCTGGATTCTCTCTCTCAGTTTAAGTTCCCCCTTCCTTTCCCCCTTCTCCCCTTAAAAACATTTGTGCTGATATATTAGGATGGGACTTTCCACTTTCTGCCCATGCCTGACCCCGAAGATGAGACTCAGAGGACCGGGCTGGCCCCAGCTCTGCCACTGTCCAGCCTTGTGACCTTTGAGAGTCACTGCACCTCTCTCTGGGTCAGTGTTCAGGCCAGTAAACTGAGTATCACACAATCTTTCTTATGGGGTCCATCTGAGAACAAAATACCATACCATGTCAAATGATATCAAGGATGTGAGCCTGTTTTGTAGGCTGGTCGCACCCACTGTGAGCTACACTTGAGGCAGCATTTGAGGGGGCCCCAGTGCACATCTGGAAGGCTGAGGGAGGAGTGGTGTCTGTTGCCCATCTTGTCTCCTTGGTCAGACACTTCCCCAGCCACCGTCAAGCTGGATGTGAAGAACACGACTTCCTTATTATGCAACATCCTGAGATGACTGATATGACCACACTGGTCTGGTATGGAGGAAACATGAAGCTCTTAGCCCCTGAGGACAGACAGAACGAGACATCTCTGTTTTCAGCCCTATACATCCATCAGAAGCCTCTAAACCTCCTTACTTTCTTTTTCTATAATTATTTTCTATTTTTTGAAATTTTATTGAAGTATATTTGATTTACAGTGTTGTGTAGTTTCAGGTGTACAGCAAAGTGATTCAGTTATTTATATATATATTCTTTTTTCAGGCTTTTTCCCATTATAGATTATTACAAGATACTGAATATAGTTCCCTGTGCTATACAGTAGGTCTTTGTTGTTTAGCTGTTTTATATATAGTAGTGTGTATCTGTTAACCCCAAACTCCTAATTTATTCCTCCCCCTGCCCTTTTCACTTTGGTAACCATAAGTTTGTTTTCTATGTCTGTGAGTTTGTTTCTCTTTCAAACCTCCTTATTTTCTTTTTGAGGATGCCAAAGTGGAGTGGGGGGCTAGGGGCAGAGGATCTACTAACAGTAAGCCTCAGGTTCTTCTACCCTCCCCCCCAAGCAACATGAGAAGCTGCCTAAATTCTTGCAGAGGGGGAGACATATTTTACCCACTCTTAGGCCAGGGAAGAAGTCTTCTCCAGGGTTGCTGTATTAGTTTGCTAGGTCTCCTGTAATAACCACAGACTGTGTGGCTTACACAATAGAAATTTGTTTCCTTTCAGTGATGGAGGCCAGAAGTCCAAGATCAAGGTGTTGGCAGGTTTGGTTTCTCCTGAGGTCTCTCTCCTTGGCTTGCAGAAGGCCGCCTTCTCACTGTGTCCTCACATGGTCATCCCTCTGTTGTCTGTATCCTAATCTCCTTTTTTATTAGGGCACCAGTCAGATTGGATTAGGGCACATTCCAACGACCCCATTTTAAGTTACTTACCTCTTTGAAGGCTCTAAATCCAAATGTAGTCACATTCTAAAGTACTGGGTGGCTAACACGTCAACGTATAAATTTTAGGGGGACGCTATTCAGCCCATAACAGTTGCCAACCCCAATGCAGGCAAAAATCGGCCTCCAATGCTTTAATTAATTTTCCTCCAAGGTGCAGGAACTGCAATGTGTTTAAAAGAACAATAGTGTTTGTCTATGTGTGTTTTCACAGATGCTATGGTCATGGACAAAAAGGTCAAGGAAAGCTTTGTGCTGGACACAGCTTCTGCCATCTGCAACTACGATGCCCACTATAAGGACCACCCCAAATACTGGTGCCGAGGCTATTTCCAGGACTATTGCAACATCATTGCCTTCACACCCAACAGCACTGACCGCGTGGCCCTGAGGGACATAGGAAACCAGCTTATTGTCACTGTGTCCTGCCTGACCAAGGAGGATACGGGCTGGTACTGGTGCGGCATCCAGCGAGACTTTGTCAGGGATGACATGGATTTTACAGAGCTGGTTGTCACTGACAACAGAAGAGCCCTCGCCAACAATTTTTGGTCTGGGAGAGGTAAGAGCCTGTTGGGGGTCCAGCTGGGGGTAACCCACAGCAGTGCATGTTAGCTGGTGTGGTA
Source organism: Balaenoptera acutorostrata (assembly GCF_949987535.1). Lineage (NCBI taxonomy): Eukaryota > Metazoa > Chordata > Mammalia > Artiodactyla > Balaenopteridae > Balaenoptera > Balaenoptera acutorostrata. The sequence goes on along the minus strand of NC_080064.1, from coordinate 98,860,503 downwards.
AATACTCAGAGAGCAACAACTCGGGCTCCCCCTAGGTTCTCTGGGGTAACCTGGCCTCTCCTTCCCTCCATAGTAGGGTAGCTGCTGACAATTGACTTGGAATTCGGGGAAGAGGAAGGTGCCATTGCCCTGGGGTGCTCTTGGCACCTCTCTCCCCTCACAGCCATCTGGCTGATGGAACTTGGGAGACTGACAGGTGCGAGAGCATTGCCTTGCAGGTCTAGAATCTTGAAGATTCACTTCTTGAGGAGAGACTGAGGCTGTAAAAAGTGGTCTAAGCACCTAGACAAGCACCCTTAAAAAGTGTCCACTTAGGGGGCTTCCCTGGTGGCGCAGTGATTAGGAATCCACCTGCCAGTGCAGGGGACACGGGTTCGTGCCCCGGTCCGGGAAGATTCCACATGCCGCGGAGCAACTAGGCCCGTGAGCCACAACTACTGAGCCTGCGCGTCTGGAGCCTGTGCTCCGCAACAAGAGAGGCCGCGATAGTGAGAGGCCCGCACACCGCGATGAAGATAGGTAAGTGTAAACCACCCTCTCTTCCCATAGAGTGTCTCTCCTGCTATTTCAGACCCTGGCGGCTCCCCACCACTGCCTCTGTTGCTCTCATAAAAACCCTGCTCTTCCAGTCTCTTCTGATATGCTGCTGGCCAGTCTCTGCACTCAGGACACTCAGTGGCCCTCTGGTCTGAGCAGGGCTGGGAGAGGGTTCTGCACATGCCCTGCACGTGTAGGTCCAGGCTCTCACAAACTCTTCTATGAGCACAGTTCCTTCAGCTTCCACCCTAAACCTTCTCTCCACAGGTAGGGAACTCAAAGCTACTCAGCACCCTGATGGGGAGAGGAGGGAGTGTGGATGTCAGTCCATTCCTGCCATCCTCCGTGTTCCCACACAGCTGGTCCCCCTCCCTCCCAGAGTCTCAGATCAAACAACATCAAAAGTGCTGTCTCTCAAAAGTAAATCAAAACTACAATGAGGTATCACCTCACACTGGTCAGAATGGCCGTCATCAAAAAAATCTACAAACAATAAATGCTGGAGAGGGTGTGGAGAAAAGGGAACCCTCTTGCACTGTTGGTGGGAATGTAAATTGATACAGCCACTATGGAGAACAGTATGGAGGTTCCTTAAAAAACTAAAAGTAGAACTACCATACGACCCAGCAATCCCACTACTGGGCATATACCCTGAGAAAACCATCATTCAAAAAGAGTCATGTACCACAATGTTCATTGCAGCACTATTTACAATAGCCAGGACATGGAAGCAACCTAAATGTCCATCGACAGATGAATGGATAAAGAAGATGTGGCACATATATACAATGGAATTTTACGCAGCCATAAAAAGAAATGAAATTGAGTTATTTTTAGTGAGGTGGACGAACCTAGAGTCTGTCATACAGAGTGAAGTAAGTCAGAAAGAGAAAAACAAATACCGTATGCTAACACATATATATGGAATCTAAAAAAATTTTTTTTAAAAAATGGTTCTGAAGAACCTAGAGGCAGGACAGGAATAAAGACACAGATGTAGAGAATGGACTTGAGGACATGGGGAGGGAGAAGGGTAAGCTGGGATGAAGTGAGAGAGTGGCATGGACTTACATAAACTACCAAATGTAAAATAGATAGCTAGTGGGAAGCAGCCGCATAGCACAGGGAGATCAGCTCAGTGCTTTGTGACCACCTAGACGGGTGGGATAGGGAGGGTAGGAGGGAAACGCAAGAGGGAGGAGATATGGGGATATATGTATATGTATAGCTGATTCACCTTGTTATACAGTAGAAACTAACACACCATTGTAAAGCAATTTACTCCAATAAGGATGTTTAAAAAAAAAAATAGTGCTGTCTCTCGTCTCAGCCACAAAACAACCCCAATCCTTCCCCTGTGGCCATGTATTGAATTTGCATAAAGAAGCCACTAGCCCACCAGTTCTGCAAATAGCAATCCAGTCCGGGCTGGCCTTGTACACTGGATGTACAAGTTGGCTTGTACATTCCACTACACAAGGCAAGATAGTAGACAGCAATCTTCCACAACAGATGAAGACATCCATAGATGTCTTGGAAGGTTTACACTTACCTATCTGGAAAACTATTTCCCCTGAGAATCCTACAGGTTTGCTCTGGTTCCATGATCCAGCATCCACAACCATTTTTCTTCCCATACCAAGCAAAGACTTGTTGAATCTGTGGTCAATTATTTAATTACTCATTTCATCTTCCAGCAAGGCTAGCCACGCACCAGTTTTCATGATAAGGAGACAAAAAACCAAGACTTTGTAAATGCAAGGCTGTGCTATTAAAACTGGGAAGCTTCAAGAAAACAGATGGAGGAGCAATTAATCTGATATTTCACGTATTGTGTGGCCATAGGACGATGTTTATGTCTCCTCTTGTAGCTGCTCATAAGGTACTGGCCCTGAACTGGAAAGCTGATGTGGCTTCTAGCTTCAGTGTTGGTAGAATTGCTTGATGTCAGCTCAGAGTTTCAGCTGAAACTGAGAGAGTCCTACCCAAGGATGCACGCCACAGCCAGCCAGGGGAGAAGGGCATTCCTGGCGCTCTGCTGACCTTCTGCAGCTGGCTGCACTGTGGGTGGTGATGGGGGCTCCTTTATCAACTCTCTCTTCCTCTGTCTTCCCCTCCATATCCAGCTGTCAGGAGTAGCCGCTCCATCTCAGAGTGAACATGCTCTCTCGAACACATCCCCTGGCTTTACCCTTCTAGTTTCTCTGCCACTATACGTACTCTGGGACAGCTTGGTGTGGAGGCAAGATGCAAGGAATTTGAAGTGAGAGGACTTGATTTAAATTTTGTTCTGCCACTTACTAGCTGGGAGACATTGGGTAAATTATGTCATCTCTTTGCACTTTAACTTCCTTACCTTGATATTCAAAAATATTACTTAATGTTTTTTAAGAGAGATTCGTGGAGGACGCTTCCTTCCCTGTGGACTGAGCTCTACTTGGGGGACACTCCTCAGTGACACCCCAGCAGACGTGGAGTGGTCTGTCTGATGAGTGAGTCTGGGGGTAGGAACCAGGTGTGCCTACTCTGCCCTTCTTCTTCTTTTTTTTTTTAAATTTTATTTCATTTTTTTATACAGCATGTTCTTATTAGTTATCTATTTTATACATATTAGTGTATATATTTCAATCCCAATCTCCCAGTTCATCCCACCACCAACCCGAGCCCCTGTGCTTTCCCCCCTTGGTGTCCATACTTTTGATCTCTATATCTGGGTCTCTACTTCGGCCTTGCAAACTGCTTCCTCTGTACCATTTTTCTAGATTCCACATATATGTGTTAATATATCATATTTGTTTTTCTCTGACTTACTTCACTCTGTATGACAGTCTCTAGGTCCATCCATGTCTCTGCAAATGACCCAATTTCATTCCTTTGTATGGCTGAGTAATATTGCATTGTGTATATGTACCACATCTTCTTTATCCATTCGTTTGTTGACAGGCATTTAGGTTGCTCCCATGACCTGGCTATTGTAAATAGTGCTGCAATGAACACTGGTGTGCATGTGTCTTTTTGAATTATGCTTTTCTCTGGATATATGCCCTGTAGTGGGATTGCTGGGTCATATGGTAATTCTATTTTTAGTTTTTTAAGGAACCTCTACACTGTTCTACATAGTGGCTGTATCAATTTACATTCCCACCAACAGTGAAAGAGGGTTCCCTTTTCTCCACACCCTCTCCAGCATTTGTTGTTTGTAGATTTTCTGATGATGCCCATTCTAACCGGTGTGAGGTGATACCTCATTGTAGTTTTGATTTGCATTTCTCTAATAATTAGTGATGCTGTGCAGCTTTTCATGTTCCTCTTGGCCATCTGTATGTCTTCTTTGGAGAAATGTCTATTTAGATCTTCTGCCCATTTTTAGATTGGGTTGTTTGGTTTTTTAATATTGAGCTGCATGAGCTGTTCATATATTTTGGAGATTAATCCTTTATCCGTTGATTTGTTTGCAAATATTTTCTCCCATTCTGAGGGTTGTCTTTTCATCTTGTTTAGAGTTTCCTTTGCTGTGCAAAAGCTTTTAAGTTTCATTAGGTCCCAGTTGTTTATTTTTGTTTTTATTTCCATTACTCTAGGAGGTGGGTCAAAAAAGATTTTGCTGTGATTCATGTCAAAGAGGGTTCTTCCTGGGCTTCCCTGGTGGCACAGTTGTTGAGGGTCCGCCTGCCAATGCAGGGGACATGGGTTCGAGCCCTGGTCTGGGAGGATCCCACATGCTGCGGAGCAACTGGGCCCGTGAGCCACAAATACTGAGCCTGCGCTTCTGGAGCCTGTGCTCTGCAACGAGAGAGGCCGTGATGGTGAGAGGTCCACGCACTGCGATGAAGAGTGGTCCCCACTTGCCGCAACTAGAGAAAGCCCTCGCACAGAAATGAAGACCCAGCACAGCCAAAGACAAATGAAGAAATAAATAAATTAAAAAAAAAAAAAAGAAAACCCTGGAAAAATCTTAAAAAAAAAAAAAAAAGAAGTTTCTTCCTATGTTTTCCTTTAGGAGTTTTATAGTGTCTGGTCTTGTGTTTAGGTCTTTAATCCATTTTGAGTTTATTTTTGTATATGGTATTAGGGAGTGTTCTAATTTCATTCTTTTACATGTGGCTGTCCAGTTCTCCCAGCACCACTTATTGAAGAGGCTGTCTTTTCTCCATTGTATAGCCTTGTTTCCTTTGTCATAGATTAATTGACCATATAGTTAGAGTAGCAAGTATTAAATTTATTTATTTATTTATTTATGGCTGTGTTGAGTCTTCGTTTCTGTGCGAGGGCTTTCTCTAGCTGTGGCAAGCGGGGGCCACTCTTCATCGCGGTGTGCGGGCCTCTCACTATCGTGGCCTCTCTTGTTGCAGAGCACAGGCTCCAGACGCGCAGGCTCAGTAATTGTGGCTCACGGGCCCAGTTGCTCCGCGGCATGTGGGATCTTCCCAGACCAGGGCTCAAACCCGTATTCCCTGCATTAGCAGGCAGACTCTCAACCACTGCGCCACCAGGGAAGCCCCCTGTTTGTGTCATTTTTGATTTCTTTCATCAGTGTCTTATAGTTTTCTGAGTACAGGTCTCTTACCTTCTTAGGAAGGTTTATTCCTAGGTATTTTATTCTTTTTGTTGCAATGGTGAATGGGATCGTTTCCTTAATTTCTGTTTCTGATCTTTTGTTGTTAGTGTATAGGAATGCAAGAGATTTCTGTGCATTAATTTTGTATCCTGCAACTTTACCAGATTCATTGATTAGCTCTAGTAGTTTTCTGTTGGCATCTTTAGGATTATCTATATATAGTATCATGTCATCTGCAAACAGTGACAGTTTTACTTCTTCTTTCCAATTTGTATTCCTTTTATTTCTTTTTCTTCTCTGATTGCCATGGCTAGGACTTCCAAAACTATGTTGAATAATAATGGTGAGAGTGGACAGCCTTGTCTTGTTCCTGATCTTAGAGGAAATGCTTTCAGTTTTTCACCATTGAGAATGATGTTTGCTGTGGGTTTGTCATATATGGCCTTTATTATGTTGAGGTAGGTTTCCTCTCTGCCCACTTTCTGGAGAGTTTTTTATCAAAATGGGTGTTGAATTTTGTCAAAAGCTTTTTTTGCATCTATTGAGATGATCATATGGTTTTTATTCTTCAATTTGTTAATATGGTGTATCACAATGATTGATTTGCGTATATTGAAGAATCCTTGCATCCCTGCAATAAATCCCACTTGATCATGGAGTATGATCCTTTTAATGTGTTGTTAGATTCTGTTTACTAGTATTTTGTTGAGGATTTTCGCATCTATATTCATCAGTGATATTGGTCTGTAATTTTCTTTTTTGTAGTATCTTTGTCTGGTTTTGGTATTAGGGTGATGGTGGCCTTGAAGAATGAGTTTGGGAATGTTCCTTCCTCTGCAATTTTTTGGAAGAGTTTGAGAAGAATGGGTGTTAGCTCTTCTCTAAATGTTTGATAGAATTCACCTGTGAAACCATCTGGTCCTGGACTTCTGTTTGTTGGAAGATTTTTAATCACAGTTTCAATTTCATTACTTGCGATTGGTCTGTTCATGTTTTCTATTTCTTCCTGGCTCAGTCTTGGAATTTGTCCACTTCTTCCAGGTTGTCCATTTTATTGGCATACAGTTGCTTGTAGTAGTCTCTTATGATGCTTTGTATTTCTGCGGTGTCCGTTGTAACTTCTCCTTTTTCATTTCTAATTTTATTGATTTGAGTCCTCTCCTTTTTCTTGATGAGTCTGACTAAAGGTTTATCAATTTTAGGTATCTTCTCTAAGAACCAGTTTTAGTTTTACTGATCTTTTCTATTGTTTTCTCTTTTTTTAAATTAATTAATTAATTTATTTATTTTTGGCTGCCTTGGGTCTTCTTTGTTGTGCGCAGGCTTTTCTGTAGCTGTGGTGAGCGGGGGCTACTCTTCGTTGTGGTGCACGGGCTTCTCATTGTGGTGGCTTCTCTTGTTGCAGAGCACGGGCTCTAGGCATGTAGGCCTCAGTAGTTGTGGCATGTGGGCTCAGGTTGCCTATATCCACTTCATTTAGTTGTTTTTCTGGGGTTTTATCTTGTTCCTTCATCTGGTACATAGCACTCTGCCTTTTCTTCTTGTCTATCTTCCTGTGAATGTGGTTTTTGTTCCACAGGCTGCAGGATTGTAGTTCTTCTTGCTTCTGCTGTCTGCCCTCTGGTGGATGAAGCTATCTAAGAGGCTTGTGCAAGTTTCCTGATGGGAGGGACTGTTGGTGGGTAGAGCTGGGTGTTGCTCTAGTGGGCAGAGCTCAGTAAAACTTTAGTCAGCTTGTCTGCTGATGGGTGGGGCTGAGTTCCCTCCTTGTTGGTTGTTTGGCCTGAGGCGACCCAGCCCTGGAGGCCACAGGCTCTTTGGTGGCACTAATGGCGGACTCTGGGAGGGCTCACACCAAGGAGCACTTCCCAGAACCTTTGCTGCCAGTGTCCTTGTCCCCACCGTGAGCCACAGCCACCCCCTGCCTCTGCAGGAGACCCTCCAACACCAGCAAGTAGGTTTGGTGCAGTCTCGTATGGGGTCACTGCTCCCTCCGCCTGGGTCCTGATGTGCACACTACCCTGTGTGCGACCTCCAAGAGTGGAGTCTCTGTTTCCCCCAGTCCTGTCAAAGTCCTGCAATCAAATCCCGCCAGCCTTCAAAGCCCGATTCTCTGGGAATTCCTCCTCCCATTGCTGGACCCCCAGGTTGGGAAGACTGACTTGGGGCTCAGAACCCTCACTCCAGTGGGTGGACTTCTGTGGTATGTGTTCTCCAGTTTGTGAGTCACCCACCGAGCGGTTATGGGATATGATTTTATTGTGATTGTGCCCCGCCCACCATTTCACTGTGGCTTCTCCGTTGTCTTTGGGTGTGGGGTATCTTTTCCGGTGAGTTCCAGTGTCTTCCTGCCAATGATTGTCCAGCAGTTAGCTGTGATTCAGGTGTTCTTGCAAGAGGGAGTGAGTGCACGTCCTTCTACTCTGCCACCTTGAACCAGTCTCCTTCCTCTTCATTTTTAAATCTCTTGTGTGCAGCTTTCAAAGAGCACATGGTCTCTTCTGCAACTCCTGGGGGCAGGTGAGCCTCTGTTTGGGTTGCCGGGAGGGGCGGGGACTTGCCATGGTGCATGGAGTTCAGGGTTCTGAAGCCCACTTCTCTGCAGCTATGGTTTATGCTTAAATTCTCCTATGTTTGTAATAAAGATACTACTTTGTTCTCCAGATCCTGAGTCCTCTTATTTCTCAGTTGGTCTAGAATTCAGGTGGGAAATGTGAACACTAGGTATCAGGCTCCCTGAAAATCCTCAACAAGGTAAATGAAGAACTTCAAAAGTTACAAAAATGTTTTTAAGGGAAAGCATACCTCCTCCCATCCCTGCCCCTCAGTCCCTCAGTTATCACGTTCCTCTCCCCAGGGGCAATTACTAAGATCAGTTAGTGGTGTTTTCTTTTAGAGACAGACTAAATAAGTACAAATACAGGTGCAAACTCAGTAATAGTGTGTAACAGTGTGAACTCAGGTGAGTTGTTTGACCTCTCTGTGCCTCCATTTTTGTATCTAAAAATGAGAATAATAATAACTGTAACCTCCTAGTGTCTTGTGGGGATTCCATGACCACACACCAAGCACTCAGAATAGTGATTGGAGTATAACAAGACTCACTAAGTTTTAGTCAGTTTGATGAATGCTGCAATTCAAATTACATAGTGACTTCCCACATGTTTAAGTAGGATACATTCTTAGAAATAGAATTAGAAATGTTGTTAGCTGTTGCCAAAATGCTTTTCACAGTAGTTGTGTCAACTCACTCTCTTACCAGTAGTATATGTGTGTCTTAGTTCCCCGCAATCTTGCCCAAACGTTTTGTTAGCAAACTTTTTGAATTTTGCTAATCTTATTGATGAAAAATATCATCTAATTGTAGCTCTAATTATGATTTCTCTTAATATGAGTAAAGTTGAGTTTCTCTTCATATGTTTAAAGGGATTTATATTTCCTTTTCTGTGACTAGCCCAACATTATCCATTGTTCTTTTTCTTTTCTATTGAGTTGTTGTTTTTTTCCCTGTTGATTTATAGGAACTCTTAACAGATTAAGAAAATCAGCCCTTTGTCTACAAGATGCTCTGCAAGTATTTTCCCAACATGTCATTTGTCTTTTGTCTTTTGAATGTTACTTTGTAAGTCAAGCTAATTAGTCTTTCCTGGTTTATTGAAAAGGTGTCCTTCATTCAAAGTCATGCTCCACTCTGTTGTTTTAAAAGTCCTCCCATATTTTCTTCCAGTACTTTTACGATTTTTAAAAAATTTTTGACACATCTGGAATTTTGATACCAGGAGTAAGATATAGATCTGATCTTATTCTCATCTACATGGTTACCTAATTGTCTCAACACCATTTATGAATAAACTAATTTCCCCCAAATGATTTGATATGCCATCTTCATCATACTCTAAACTTTCCCATGTATTTTTGATCTATTTCTGGTCTTTCTATTTTATCCTTTTATTTATTTATTCATGAACCATTAACATGTTTTAATTAGACATTCTTAAGAAAACAGTAATTTTAGTTAGCTGTTAAGGCCAGCCTTCCCATATTTTATTTGCTTATTTTTATGAATTTTCCTGGATTTGCTTTCTTGTTTATTGTTTACATAGGAGAGTTAGAATAATCTTACCTAGTAAAAAATAATCTTATTCATATTTTTACTAAGATCGTCTATGGGGTTATTCATTGGGATTTGGCAGAGGTGGTTAACATTTAGATTAATCTTTAGTTCCCATAGAATGTTAGGCATATATCATATGCTATAGAACGGAGATGGACATCCACATTTGAATAGTGCTTTAGCCAATAGAGACCTTGTATTTGCGTAGAGCTCTAGGATGTACAGAGTACTTACATACATGATATCTCATTTATTCTTACATTAAGAGATAAGTGTTATTAGTTCTGTTTTCAAGATGAGGAAATTGAAGCTTCAAAACTTTAACATACTTGCCGCAATGAATGAAGGCAGCTAGTTAGTGGTAGAGTTTGAGACCTGTGCCCCAATCGATCCTGAGTTAGTTCCAGAGTACCATCACCTCCTTAGGCTTTTCTGGCTGTGGATGAGCTCTGCACCTCTGGAGGTGATGGGGAAAGACACACCAATGATGGAGAAAGAGCCAGCATTGCAGAGAGTTTGCTTTTATTTGTAACCCTCTCTAGATTGTTCATTTGGTTGACTTGCCCCAAGTTGATCAATGATGCTGAGGGAATACTCTTTGTGCCCTGAGCTCTGTGCCACACACTTGGAAGGGGACAAGGAAGGCAGTCTCAGCCCTCAAGGGGCTAATTGGCTGTCTGTCCAAGTGGAAGGGCCAGCAATCTTTTCTCAGGCCAGGAAAAAGACTGACCCTTGGTCTTCAAAACTGCTGGCTAGCATTGCCTGATCACACCCAGACAACTCCGACTGTGGTTTCACCCAGGTCGTAGTCCAAAATTTGTTAAAAGGGAAAGTGATGTATGAAGACAATGGAGCTGAGATGAGAGGAACGGGACTCACACCTCACTGGAAAGGCAAGGTGAGTTTGTTACTTTAATTTGAGCATAGACAATGGAGTCCGAGTCTGAAGAATGGTTCATGGTCAGGTGATTGCTCTTTTTTTTCGAGATTTTGAAAGTCATGTTGGCATAGGTAAGTGCCTCCTCTGGGGGTGAAAACTACACAGGAAGAAGGAGGAGGAATGAGTGAGTTCAATTTGGAGGAAGGTGTCTCTTAGAAGCAAGTGACATTTAGAAGCAACTTAAAGAGATCAGAAGAGCCCTTCAAAGAATCACTTGCCCAATGTCCAGAGAAATAACACTACTCTAGTCGATAGAAGGAAATTCCACTGGCAGCAGGCCTCCATATCCAGGAAACAGCATGGTCGTCTTACCTCGGCTGGAGGAACTGAGTGAGGATCCAGGACCCGGGGACTGGAGTGACCTGCCACAAGTGCCAGGAAGAAGAGGGACAAGTCTCACCAATGGGGTCTGGAGGAATTGGAAGCTTCTCTCTTCAATCTTGGGTGAAGGGATGGGGTGGGGTGGAGGTGTTGGAGGTGGGCGGGGTGGAGGGTGGGGTGAAGGGTGGGGAGGGCCAGGAGAGAAGTAAAGGGATTTGAGTCCTCGGTCTGTAGAGAGGGTGGGCTATGCAAATTTTACTCCCCTTTAAAGCTAACTCTATTCTCGAAGACAGAAAAAGAAGGGCTGTCGCAGTTCTTGGAGACTTACATTTTCTGTAGCTCTTTATGATGAGGAAGACAAGGGCCATCAGCAGCAGTGTCAGTAGAACCCCACCAAGAAAGGTTAAGACCAAATATTCATTGCTGTTGTGGCGAAGAAAATGAGCAGATGACCCGTTGGGCTTTTTGAAGTCCTTTCCTAAAGACTAGAGGGTGACCTTTCCCACCTATGGGTAAATCCCTGAAATAGCTTTCACAGTGGTTAGTTAACTTTCAATCTCACCCCCGGGTTTTCAACTTTTGGTTTTGGGGTTCCAGATCCACTTGAGGGCTCAATAAAAGCTGTGGCTCTCTTCCCCCTTAAAAATGTTCACAGGACTGCACACAGCAAATTTTATCTATAAGCTTAGGGAATTCATGAATCTCTCGAGGCTTGGGGGACCCCAGGTTAAGAAACACACTCTGAAGGTAAAAAACTGATTTAGTTCCTCCTCTGTTTCTGGTCCCTTCTCCTCAGTCCTCCCTCCCCAAGTCCATAAGGCAAAGCATTAAACACAAAATCAAATGCCATGCGGTATGAGATGAAATGGGTGGGAGGATGCTTGCTTACTCGGCATGGCAAGAGAAGCAGGGTGCAGAGGTCACTGCCGGGGCTGCTGTGGAGTGGGTGCTTTGTCTGTCTTTGAGAGAACACGAAGGGCATTAGTGCATCTGCCACGTCTCTCTCCAGCTTAAGGGCACCCACATACCCCACCTTATCCAAGCAACCAGTGGAGACTAACGATAGGGCTACAGCTCCTCAAAAGGAGAGAACATTGTGTACTTTAACGTGAAAACTAGATCAGGAACTTAAACAACGATCAGCTACACAAATGAAAGAAGAGCCTAGTATTTCCGCAGCCCCATATGTCCCTTTGATAAAAACATTGCAGGATGCTCCCTTAAAGATTTTAATAAGACCCTAGGGACAAATGCTTCCTGGGACTTAAGCAGAGAATTTCAAGGCCAGGGGGTAAAGAACCAAAAGTGAAACCCAGAACTAGCATTTCCCAAAGTCCTGGGGAATCTGACCTTGGGAATTGCTGCCTTTTTTTTTTTTTTCATTTGTTTTTCAGGGCAGCTATTAACAGTGACTAGCCAAAGGCAGCCTTAGTGAGCTTTCCTAATACTTATGCCACAAATAGAATAGCAGTTAGGGAAGGGAGCCAGAGTCTTGTAAACTACCCAGATGGTCTAATATTGAGCACAGAGACACCCTTTACTCAAATTTGGAGGATCAGATCATTCTTCCTTGTTCCCCTTTTCACTCTTCTTGGCATTAGACCCTGCATCATGGTAAAATCTGATTTTTCCAACTTTGGAAATGTTGTTTCTTTACAGCCTTTCAGCAGTTTCCAGTGATTCCTGTCCCTTTTAACTCAGCAGTGAGACAGGTAATGGGTTCTGTCCCGAACTTACTATTGTTTGGTTCAAGTTTGGAAATATTGCTTCCCATGTTGCTTTCTCCTGAGAATTAAAAAAGGTACCTGTTAGAAAGCTTGGAAAGGAGAGGCAGCAGAGTGGCCAATTCTGAGACTGTGATCTTAAAATTAGAGCCGTAATGTGGGAGAGAGACAAGTGGTGGGTGTGTGTTCTAGTGAGATCAGTGGTCATATACTTTACAGTGTGAGTACTGTGGCTCAGCAGGCAGTCCTCAGCTTTGTAGGTTCATAAATTTGATCATATCAGGGCACCAAGAATTGACTGATTGCTCCAGAGCTGACTCATACCAACCACCTCACAGGAAACTGATGTATGAACTAGAATAACATAAGAAACAAGTTGGTATAACCAGTGCCTTCTATCAAAATGTATGAGAAAGCCAATTAAAACCATAATTTTGCTTGATAAACATCGAACTGAAGTATGATAGAAGCAGAATGGCTGATTTTAACATTGAGTGCCATCTAGGTCTGATGCATTTGCTTCACTCTTCCTTGGCAGTGCTGGATAAACCGACTAACTTGTTCTTGAAGGTCCTTCCTCTAGGCTGCATCAGACACTTCTATTTTGTTCACACATTATATTTTTGAGTGTGAAAATTCCCTTATCTAAGCTATAGTTCTATTACGTTAAGCTTTCTGTATTTCCCTCATTTATTTATACTAAAAAGTATAAAGTACCCAAAAGCAGAAAAGTAAAATCACTCAAAATTCCACTACCTATTGTTAATATTTTAGTGTATTTCCTTTGTGTTGTAATTCATGCATTTTTTTTTAAACCCCACGTTTGTTTATTTATTTATTTTTGGCTGTGTTGGGTCTTCGTTTCTGTGCAAGGGCTTTCTCTAGTTGTGGCAAGCGGGGGCCACTCTTCATCGCAGTGCGCGGGCCTCTCACTATCGTGGCCTCTCTTGTTGTGGAGCACAGGCTCCAGACGTGCAGGCTCAGTAGTTGTGGCTCACGGGCCTAGTTGCTCTGCGGCATGTGAGATCTTCCCAGACCAGGGCTCGAACCCATGTCCCCTGCATTAGCAGGCAGATTCTCAACCACTGTGCCACCAGGGAAGCCACATGCATTTTTTAAAATGCTAGTTGAGATACTTTTTCATATCTCCTTGTTTCGTTTTTTTTTTTTTACTAAGATTTTTACCATAAACATTTTCCCATCTTACTGAAAATTTCTTTAAGCCTTTTAGTGGTGATAGGTGTTTCTGTTATAGCTATGTACTACAGTTTGCTTTTCCAGTTTCCTGTTTGTTGATAAAAATTATTCCTACTTTTATTTAAACAAAATCAAAAAGCAAAAAATTTTAGGAGCCCACAATTTTACTTTATACTTAGGCAAACCGATGATAAGAATTTTTGGCTCTGCTATATCTACTGTATTTTAAGGTAATTTAATTAGGCAATAAATGCCATCAATCATTTGTGTTTAATTGTTCAGCTCTCCAAAGTGGATCAATTTCTAAGTCCTTGGACATAGAGAGGATTGGGAGAAGGACACCTCATTGCCATGTACCAGTTAGAACAGCAACAGCAACATTATCAAGTGCCTTACAATCAAACTTTTTGAGAGCATGTAATCTAAGATAAAAAGAAAGGTGCCAACAGAGAAATTTGGTGAGGATTCTGAGCCATGAGAATAGAAAGCCCACCATCCATGGCAGAATCAACAGTGGCAACAATTTTTCTAGCACTTTTTTCTCCTTTTCTAATTTAAAAGTCAACGGTGCTCTTTGTAGAGCACTGTGAAATATTTATATAGTATTTTTAAAATATTGAAATACGTGTTTGCACTAAACATAGTATAAACATATCCTATGAACTTTTACTAGACCATATCACTGGGCAGGTGGAAGAGGGGAGGATCATAGGTTTCCATAAAATCTTAACCTTCCCATGAGTGGCTCTGAATTTACAATCATCCCAAAGAAATGTTAGCACAGCCATCTGAAACAAAAGCTCGGTCCCCCACCCTGAAAGACAAAACCATCACATGATGCCACAGGGAAATAGTTACTTACAGAGCCAGGCCAAAAAAAGCAGGAAACACATTCCCTTTGAAAACGACACTCCAAACATTTGATAGAAGTATAAATTAAAATAGAAACAGTGCTATATATGTATACTTTTTCACATTTTGTCCGGCATTGGTGAACCTTACTGACTGCCATAAAATCTACCAACTAAATTCAGCCATTCAAATACAACCCTTCCCCCATCAAATAAAGTTAAAAAGAAAAAAGTTACAGAAACCTCTATAAACTAGGTAGCATTTTCTTTTGGTGATTATTTCGTCTTGATTAAAAGCATGGGGTAAACACGTTTACGTTTTAAGAAAAAGTCTGGTCATAGGATGCCGTTGTCTAAGACTGAACTTTTCACTTGCTGCTTCTGTTACCACCCCTATTTTTCAGAATGATGAAATAGTGATTACTGCCACTGCCACTGCCACTGCTACATCAAGCTGTGTGTCGCAAAGATCTTGTCTAAACTCCAGGGCAGACTTCCTCTTTGTGGCCAACACTGTATTTTTTTTTAAATTAATTAATTAATTAATTTTTGGTTGCGTTGGGTCTTCGTTTCTGTGCGAGGGCTTTCTCTAGTTGCGGCGAGTGGGGGCCACTCTACATCGCCATGTGCGGGCCTCTCACTATCGCGGCCTCTCTTATTGTGGAGCACAGGCTCCAGACGCGCAGGCTCAGTAATTGTGGCTCACGGGCCTAGTTGCTCCATGGCATGTGGGATCTTACCAGACCAGGGCTCAAACCCGTGTCCCCTGCATTGGCAGGCGGATTCTCAACCACTGCACCACCAGGGAAGCCCAACACTGTATTTTTTTAATTCCATAAGCAGAGAGCTGCTTTTGTATCTTTTGACACATGAATGCCAGAACACAGGGAGATAAGTTTATTTCTAATTAAGTATTTATTGAGTATGTAACCACCATGCCAGATATAGTGGGGGTCACAGTGGTGTGACATTATCATTGTCATCAAGCATGTCATAGTCCCATTTATTCTAGCCAGGGAAATGCTATTGATAAAGAAAAACAAAGAGCAAACGGTGTTAAGAGTTAAGTGCGGGTTGGACAGACTTTAAGTGTTTTAAGATTACGGAGATCTCTTCAAAGGGAAGGTGAATCATTTACTTGTAAACATTTATCGGTAAAATAATATTAATAAATATGCTCATTAAATAAACACAGTGGGCCATGCAGTGGGCTAAGTGCTGCAGGTATTTCAGAGAGAAGGCAGAAAAGCTCCTCATGGGGCTTACCGTCTAATTGAGAAGAGCAACGACAAACAAGAAAACAACAGGTTAATCACGGATGTGTTACAGGCCATGAAGGAAAGAAGCAAAGTGCCATGCCAGAGAATAAATGATGGGAGAACATCTTTAGATAAAATGGATGACCAGGGAAGGCCTGTCCAAGGAGCGATATTTACCCTGAGAACCAGAGGATGAGGAAGAGCTGGCGGGGCAAAGAACCTCCTGGGGAAGACAGTTTCAGGCCGAGGGCAGAGCAACTTGCAGGTCTGGAAGAAGGGAAGGGCTGGCAGAGCTGGCAGAATCAGGCAGGACTGTGTGCAGGGAGACTTGGAGGGTGGATGGGGTAGAAGAAAGGGACTGCGTGAGGAAATGCCCAAGCCCAGGATTGGTTGCTGGGCGTTGAGTGATGGATTTCTGGGATATCAGCATGGTTCAAGAGTGGGGCCTTGGTAAAGGGTGAGACATAGAAAATAGTTGCATAGATAGATCTGAGACATATTGTGGAGGTCTTTAAATCCAAGCAAAAAATATATTTTAAGCATTAATGACAAACAACTAAAGGTTTTTGAATTGGGGTATAATATGATAAACATGGCCTTTAAGGAAGATTATATCACATCAAATAAGATAAATTGCGGGTAAAGAAAGAGACAAGGAAATAAGCTGGGGGAGTATGGCAATATCTCAGGTATTTAATAAGGGCGGGAGCATCAGGAATGGGGAGGCATCCACAGGTGTAATAAGATTGGAAGTTCTAAGACTTGGGACCTGGAAACAGGGAATGAAATAGCAGGATGAGTCCATGATTACTCCAAGTGTTTGAATCTCAGTGGCCAAGAGAATTCGTTTGTTCGTTCACTCCAAAATCGCTTACTGAACGTTTACTCTGTGCCATGTACTGAGTTCTAAGTTCTGAGGACATAATGGTGGGCAAAAAAACAGCCTTTTGTGCAGGATCCCTGGCTGTATATGCCTATGATACAGGGAACCAGGGACAGTTTCCTGGAAGAGAATAAGCCAAAATCTTTTGTGAGCTGGAGTTCCACAAGGCCAAGATGGGGGTGGGTGGTGCTGGTGGTGGTAGTAACGATCAAAGGGAAGAGAACATTGAAATTCAAAAGCTCTGTGCAAGAAAGGAGGGCAGGAAGTGCCCCCCCTACCCCCACCCCCAAAAAAGGCTAGTGTGAAAGAGCAAGGAAGTGTGTGAGGTGATGCTGGGGTGCTGGGGGTGGGTATGGAGTATGGTGGGGATGAAGTTGAAGAACCAGGCGGGGGACCAGTTCCCTGAGAGCTTTTGTCTTTATGACAAGAGAGGTGGGCTTATCTGCACTGAAGGTATTTAAACAAGGGTGATGTGATCAGACTTGCTTTCTAAACAATCACAAAGACTGGAGGTGGGGGGGGTGAGAATAAATTGGAAGGGAGCCAGAATAGATATGACAAGACTGGTTAAGAGGTTATTACAGTGATCCAGTTGAGGGATAATAGTAACTTGGACTAGGGTGGTAGGTAGCAGTGGAGAGACAAAGAAATGTAAATGAACTTGAGAGATGTTTAAGAGCGTGGTAGAAAAAACAAGGGAGGATAAAAAGTCAAAGACTATGATCAGAGATATCACCAAAGGGCAGAAGGAGGAAGAGGAGCCAGAGAAGGAAACAGCAGTAGTTCCAGACTTAGAGTGCGGATTAATTAATCAGACATTTACTGAGCACCTACTATGACCCAAACATACTGTTAAGTTCGGGAGTAAGTAAGTGTAATGAAATGTTGTAGATGCTGTGTCAGACATACAGGATGGAGTGGGACTCAAAGAGAAAGGGCTCAGGTTGCACAATAAGGAGGGAGGGTGGGTGTCAAGAAAAGCATCATAGAGAAAATGATGTTTGAGTTGCATCTTGAAAGATGAATCACATTTTGTAGGCAGACAGAGGAAGGAAGCGTATTCCAGGCAGAGGAACAGCATGAGCAAACACATGCTTTGTCATGTTTGTGATGTTCAGGGAAATGTAAGTATTTCACCATCACTGGTGCTACAGGGAATGAGGGTGGGTGGGAATGGGGAATGGAAAGAGAAAGGCTGTAGAGAAAGGATAAGATCACATGGTGGAGGACCCTAAACAAACTTCACCTTAGAGGCAATGGAGAGAGTGCTGAAGGATGTAACATGATTACATTTGGGTTTGGGCAACAGAGTGTAGGAGGGACTGGTGAGGGGCAGTGGGACAGACTGTGGGCAGGGAGTCCTTTAGTATGGCAGAGTTCTAGATGAGAAACAGGGATGATCTGATTAGAGGCACAGGCCATGGGGAAGAGGAGGTAGGGCAGAAAGGTGATGAATCTAGTCTTTTTTCAGTTGTGAGAGGAAGGTAAGGGGGAGAGAGGAGCTCAAGATAACTCCCAGGTTTCTGCCTTGGATTACCAACTGATGGTGAGAATGAAGAAGGGGGGTGTAGGATTGGGCATATATAATGAGTTTACTTTTGGACACATTGAGTCTAGGGTGCCTATGGAACATTCAGGTAGAGATGTCGAGAGGGGTGTTGGATGCACAGGTTGGGGGCTCATGAAGGAGATCTAGATTTGTGTGGTAGGGAGTACTAGTTCTCACCCCTAACCAGAGCTCCTCTCCTCCTGGCCTCCGAGCCTCACTTGTGGTTTAGTAGTGCCATGTGATAAGCTCTGGCTAATGGACTATGAATGAAAGTGATGTATTTCCCTTTTAGTTGAAGCATTTAATTGCTTAAGGAAGACCTCCTCTGATCCCTTCCCCTTCAGGGTGATTATGGAGATTTTGTGATGAGAAGGTGAGGTTGCAAGCTCTAAAGCTGAATCACTGAGTCACCATATGGAGGATAGTTTCTCTGGAAGGTCACCTGGACCTGCAGTGGATTCTGTGTGAGCAAGAAATAAACTTTTTCATGTTACACTACTGAGATTTTGGGATAGATTCTTACCTCACTTAACCTAACCTACCCTAATACAACGTGAGGTATAGATTAGGAAGCCATCAGCATACACGTGATAGTATCAATAGAAGCCATGGGGATGGATAAGATCATCCAGGTACAGTTTGTAGAATGAGAAGAAAACATTCCTAGAACTCTGAGGAATACCACTATTTAACAGGGAGGCAGAAAAAGCAGAGTCAGCTAAGGAAATTGCACGGAAACAGTGACAGCAGTAATAGCATACATATGCTACTAGAAGCCAGGGAGGAAAAGAAGGAAGGAAAAGCTGTGGCCAACAGTGCCAGGTGCTGCTGAGAGAGAGGCTGAGTAAGACGAGGACTGGAAAGAGTTGATTAAATTTGGAAATGAAGAGATCCTGATCTCTTTTGCTAAAGCAGCTTGGGGTGTAGTAGTGGTGGGGAGTAAGACTTCAGCGGGTTAAAGAGTGAATGGCAATCCCTAGACCTACAGCAGATTAGAGCTTTTAAAGAGATCCTCTTGTTAAAGAACACCAACAAATGCTGGATAAAACATTTGAAACACCATAATTTAAAAATGCATGGCTGAACTAGATGTTGGAAATCCTCAAAGATCAGAAAGAGAGTTGAGTGAGACCTGGAGCTAAGGTTTGCTCTGGGAATAGCCACCAATTTTTGGTGACCTGAAGATTGGGTCTGAAGGCCTTGTATGAGGTCAGGAAACCAAGTCTAAAGCCTGCACCAAAGTGGGAAATTGGATTGGTCCCCCTGAAAGGGAACCCACAGTGGATGAATCAGGAAAAATCATGCCAGATGGAAATGGTAGGGATCCTTGCTGTTATCAGTTTTCTATTGCAGTATAACAAATTATCACAAACGTAGATGGTTAAAACAGTACACATTTCTTTTCTCACAGTTTCTGTGGGTTAGAGGCTGGGACACAGCTTAATAGGGTTCTCTGTTTCAGGGTCTCACCGGGCTGCAGTTCAGGTATTACCTGGGGCTTTGGTTTCATCAGAGGCTTGACTGGGGGAAAATCCACTTCCCCTATTTGCTGGACAAATAAATTTTCTTGCGGCTGTATAACTGAGGGCCCTGGCTGTCAGCTAGAGTCTGTCTTCAGGTCCTAGAAGCTGCCTGCAGTTCCCTGCCATGTGGTCCTGTCCACAGGCAGTTCACAACCTGGCAGTTTGATTCTTCAAGGCCAGCAGGAGAGTCTCTCTCCAGCCTGCTAAGATGGAGTCTTAACACAACGTAATGTAGTGATCGGAGTGCAAGTCTAGAATCACGTTATCTTCATCCAAACAAGGTTTCTTTTATTGCTCTTGCCAGCCACCTGGGGGCACCAGCAATTTGGGATAAACTTAGTCCAAGTTCAGGGCTTTTTACTGGGTCATCTGTTCACAGCAGGACACTGTTCATTAAGGACTGGTTATTTTTTAATCTATTTATTTTTGGCCACGCCCCACAGCTTGTAAGATCTCAGTTCCCCGACCAGGGGTTGAACCCGGGCCACAGCAGTGAAAGCCCGGAGTCCTAACCACTAGGCCACCAGGGAACTCCCAAGGGTTGGTTATTTCTGCCTTCATCTTTATTCCTAGAGTGCAGCTGACTGTGTGTATGGTAGTGGTGGTGGTAGGCAGTGGTGGTTTACTAGGGTCTCCATTCTTGATGGGTCCTGGACTCCATCTTTTGTTCCTCTAGTCCTGTGAAGTGACCAAAAACATGACTAAGTGTCTTAGCCATCTCTTTCAGATGGGCAAATGCTCCCAGGACAAAAATGGTCCTGAGGGCTAACCTCACCTGTCTGAATTTCCACTGTCTCTCAGTTCTTGATCTGATGATTTCTCATGATCTCTTGGTGCTTTAGTATTTTTTAAATTAATTTTTATTGGAGTATAGATGATTCACAATGTTGTTAGTTTCTGCTGTACAGCAAAGTGAATCAGTTATACATATACATATACCCACTCTTTTTTAGATTCTATTCCCATATAGGTCATTATGGAGAAGTGAGTAGAGTTCCCTGTGCTAATACAGTATGTTCTTATTAGTTATCTATTTTATTTTATTCTATTTTTTTGGGGGGGGGGAGATAATCTTTTTAGTAGACTGTGCTGAAACAATTGGGAATTCATATGAAAAACAAAAAAGCCTTAAACTCTTTATTTCACACCATCTACAAATTATGTAACATATCCTTACCTGTAGGAGCTAAAATTACAAAACTTCTGGGTTAGGCAGAGATTTTTTTTTTTTTTTTTTTAATTTTTATTGCAGTATAGTTGATTTACAGTGTTTTTAGCTTCAGGTGTACAGCAGTGAATCAGTTATACATATACATATAGCCACTTTTTTTAGGTTCTTTTCCCATATACGCCATTACAAAGTATTGAGTAGAGTTCCCCATGCTATATAGTAGGTTCTTATTAGTTATCTATTTTATATATAGTAGTGTGTATATGTCAATCCCAACCTCCCAATTTATCCCCCCTTCTCCCCCACACTTTCCCCCTGGGTAACCATAAGTTTGTTTTCTGCATGTGACTCTATTTCTGTTTTGTAAATAGGTTCATTTGTACCATTTTTTTAGATTCTACATATAAGCGATATCATATGATATTTGTCTTTGACTTACTTCACTCAGTATGACAATCTCTAGGGCCATCCGGTGCTTTAATATTTTTAAGATACGTTTTATATTTCACCCAGATGCGAAAAATTTCTTCAGTAGGAGAGTTGGTCTGAATTACCTAGTCTACCATTACTGGAAGCAAATGTTACAGCATTCTGCATCTTAATTGCATTTAACATCAGCAACAAAGTTGCAGGAATCTGAATCTTAATTTTCTCACTCCGACAAACAGAAAATTTACTTTTAAGCCAGGTACGTTTTATAATCTTAATAAAGAATAGAAAGTCTTTAGAATAAATCTTACAAAAAAAGGTACAGGACCTTAACAGAGAACATTAAAAATTTTAATGAAAAACACTAAGACCCAATAAATGGAAGCATAATCCCTAATTTAATTACTTCCCCTGGTGTCATTTATATTGTCCCTCTGCCTCCTGCATTTCCTGGAAACTGGAATTTACATCTTAAGTCCTGAGAGATTCAGGTTAAATACATCTGGCTAGATTACATCACAGGTGATACTGTCTACTTCGTATTTTAGCAGATCAGGAAAGATATCTGGTTATTCCACCATGAATGATGCTAAGAATAACCAGTGAATTAGGTAATTGACCACCTGATGGAATGATCTACAGATTCTTATTAGTTATCATTGATTAGAAATTATTTTTATGGTCATTACAAAATTTATGACAAAAGTAAAGAATCCAACATTTCCCTTTTATCATTGACAAATGTAATCCATTTCTTTTGCTAATACAAAAATACTTCAAATCAATTGAACTTTTTCATACCATACATTTAAAAAATAACTGTGATACTCTTGAGACTGCACAACCAATTACCATGCAGCCAATTTGTACATACCAAACCACATCCACCACATAGAAATGAATTTCTGGTATTCTGAAGGTAGAGATTTGGGGCTGTAGTCTGGAGTTTCGTCTCTAGGAAACCTGCTCAGCTTATTACCTCCTTCTCATTCCTGACTGGCTTCCCTTTGGGTTGTGATACCATGCTCCTTGGGCACAGGTAAACAAACTCCTCCAGCACATCCTTGTCCAAAAGGAGCAGCATATGCTCTACAGCTGGCTGCAACAGTCATGTCCAGGTGGCAGAGCATCATGCTGGCTATCCATAGCATGTTGTAAGTGTTGCTGTGAGTACACGATGTAATTCATCCGGCTCCCTGGTTCTGGGGACTATGGGGCACACTGTCAGTCTCTGCTTGGATCTGGTAGCCTTATGAGGAGACCCAGATGAAACTGTTCTCATTCTGAAGTGACTGGCCAGAGGACCTTGACAGCCTCATGCCTAGCCTAGCTGCCTTTGCGAATGCAAAGAAGCAACTTTGTGGCTTATACATACTGGTGCTAATCTCTTGACTCACCAATTGTAGCTGGGCCTATAACTTCCCAACCCTTCCCTGGGTCATCCTTCAGCTTCTCTAACCTTTGGACCAGGTGTGTGAGGAAAGGCCTGGGGTTTTGCAGGACAATCATATCATGAAGATCTGAGGTAATAAAAATTGACAAGGGTTTCAGTCTGTGCTTGTGATTTCCACTTGTTCCTACCCCCTCCCACTTCACATCTATCTTCCCTTCTTAAATGCCTGCTCCATGCACGTCAAGCTCTTTCATCAGAAACAAAGATTAAGAGCTTACAGAGATTGCTTAACCAGCTCCCATGACAGAATAAAGTCAAATCCCTTACCTATAAACATATATCCTAGTAGTTCTGCTTCTCTGACTGAATGCTGACTGATAGTTATATACAAGGAAAATGATGAGGTTACTGAGACTACCTAAAATGGTGCTTGTCATTACACTCTCAAAACACCTAAAATCTGTACTGTATCACAGAGTCTTACTGCCTTTCCGGTAGATATTTAACTCCCTGAGGTAGGAACTTTTTATCTCTGTATGACCAGTGCAGGATTGTGCTTAGCACAGCAATTCTTTGTATAATGAATAATCTGGAACACCTCTGCTGACCCTATCAAAATCTCCTTTAAGTAACATCTTAATAACGATATCAGTCTGATTTCTATATAAGATGAATACATTAGCCATCAATAAATAAATAAGTACTGACTTAAATGATTGTTACATAATTAAAACCTTAGGAAGTCAATGAAAATGGCAATTATCCATATGGTACGTATTTTCAAGTACTTCCTATTATGTAAGTTATCCATTTGTTTACAAGTAAATCCTTATACAAGTATGGGAGAATTAAATATAGACAAACCAATGGAAGGGCAGAATTTTCTAACTTATCTGCTGGATTCTTCAGAGTGATTTTATGACACATTGAGTCCATAATATTTTCTGTTGACATACTACTAAAATGAAAATAAAGTCAATGATATAATTTGGTATACAAGATTTTTTAGTTATTTTAAGAATATTGAAAAGCTTTAAATTTCCCATAACCTGTCAGCAAGAAATAGCTTACCACTAATAGTTTTATAAACAATATTATCAGCTCAATGACCCATAATTTTTACCCATATAATAAATGTTGAAATAACATTTCAGAAAATTATGCATCTTGAAAAACTTTGTTTCAACCGTCACTTTATTGTAAGATGGTTGAATTAATTCAAATTTAAACTATAACTTGACAATTTTTAGTCAGGTACCAAATTTTATTCAAAGCAAACTGCTTATTCAAAAGTGATCATGGAACAACTCAAAATGCAGAGCAAGAAGGATGAGAGAAACATCTTACTGGCCAATAGATTGTTTTAATTCTCTCATTATATGAAACTCAAACTTTTCATTTTTAGGAAAGGGAAACTAACTTCAGTAGAGAGCAATACAGAAAGATTCTGTCACAAAGACTAGTTTCCATTTAGTCAGTCAACTGTTTCTAGTTGTCTCAACTGGGACAGATGCATTTACAGAGCTGGCTGTGCTTGAGCCTTCTTTGCGAGCAGCTTTAGATCTGCAATGCACTTGGCAATTGTCTCCTTCTCCTGTGATAAGGAAAGAGAAAGCTGGTTAGACCTTTTCAAATCATGGAAGGGTATAAACACTGTAATTCTAAAGGATACCTCCTATAAGAGGTTCCTCGGAATCTCAAGATGGATTACTGGCTTAATATGATAGACTACTAAAAATTATTTAATTATTTAACATAGGGGAGATGCAAAATTTATTTTAAGCAAATGCAGGGAATTTAAAGTCCCTTGGCTCATAGCTTTTATGAGTGAAACCTGTTTAGAGGTTGAAGCTAGATACTCCTGTAACCATGTGCCACTGATGTTAGGTTTTACAGCTAACAGCTGCTTGAAAAAGACCAACTTAACAAACAAGAGTAATACAGAAATGTTAAGAAAGAATAAAAATAACTTTTAGTCTCTTTTGTATACTTTTGTCTTTTCAAGTTTCTTAAGTAAGTATATCACTTTTATGTAAAAGACAGTTTATTTTAAAAAACCCAATTCATTAAATGTTGACAGACCCTGTTTTTCTAGTCCTGCATGGTTATGCAGAAAATGACCAGAAATGCCCAAGTATACTATATATCTAGGAAAGAAGAAATCAAGTCAAAAGTAAAGAACATAAAATTTAAAAAGGAAATCACATTTAGGTAAAAAACAGAAAACATTTCTGTTCAAGACCAATGAATTAAGTGGCTGGGAAGAGGAAATGGCATGGAATGGAAATCATGGAATTATTCAGAAAATGGAAGAGGCTAAGAAGTAGACTTGTCCAGCCTCTGTTTTACAGAGAAATGAAATATGTTGCTTAATATTGCCCAAATGTTGGAACTTGAACATATGTCTGTTCAACGAGTGTTCTCAACAATCTTTCCACTTTTTGATCCATGAGGTGAGAGACCCTTTGGTAGCCAAACTTTGAGGAAGGAGGCAACCTACCAAGGCAGTTGCACAGCATCTTCTAGGTTACCACTAACCAGAAAAATGAACCAGGACCACCCCAGTGTCTCTAGGCTAAAGACTCCTTACCAGCTATTTCTATCCTATCAGAGAGATCAATAGAACTCCAGAAGCTTCAAAACATCATGTACCTGCTGCGCAGAGATGCTCTGTACCACGTTCTTCTCCACCCAGTTTATCATGTGCTCTTGTTCCTTTTGACGCATCATATTCTGCACAGAGATGTGATAGTCCAGGCGATTCTTCACCTCCTTGTATACTCTATGCAGCCGTTCCCGGTAACTAACTTCCAAGGCCATGGCAATGTTATTCTGAAGCAAAATTAAGAAGTGATGAAAATTGTTTGCACAGTTAAAGGATCACTTCCATTCTGAGGATTCTGCCCATTAGAATACCCATCATTACCTGTATTTTATGCAAAATTCATTTGTTTAATATGAATAGGTAACACATGCATGTGGTAGAAAAATTCTAACAGCATATAGTAAAAATATATTTAAAAGTATATACAGTAAAAAATAAGTCTCTTCCAGCCCCTCCATAGGCTACCATCTTCCTCTATTTCTTGTATTCTCTCCCAGAAATATTTAATAAACAAAACACAGGTGTATGTACACACATGAACATCACTTTTACTGATTATGATACAAAGACCCACCTTAATTTTAAAAGTTACATTGGATTCTACTATTTTGGTGTCTCATAATCCATAATTTACTTAAGCTCTATTAATAGATTAGGTTGCTTCTAATTCTTTAACAAATAATGCTGCTGCGTATATTGTATATGTCTTTGCACTTATGTGTGAATACTTGCTGGGTCAAATAATAGCTAATAACTGTTGAGTACCTACTATGTTCTAAATAAACACTGTGTGTCAATTCAATTAAATCTTAAAATCACACCATGGGATAGTTGCTATTATTATATTCATTTTACAGTGAGGAAGAAACTGAGGCAGATGCTAAGGAAGTTGTCCAAGGTTACAGAGCAAATGAACTGTGAAGCCAAGACCTGACTATAAGGAGTCAGGCTACAAAGCCCATGCTCTTAAAGATCCATTTTAACTTGTGATTAATGCTGTCCAATTCCACAGAAAAGTTGTACTGCTTCATGCTCTCACCAGCAACACAAATGCTTGTTACTCTAAACCCTGACCAATGGTGTTTATAAAACATTTTACTCTCCACTATTCTGATAAGCAGAAAAAAATATCAATTTTAATTGTCATTATCTAAGGAGAAAATTTACATGTTTAGAAGCCATTTACATTTACTTATATCTCTATAAATTGTTCATGTCCTACACCTAGTTTTCTACTGGGATGCTGGTCTATCCTAAGGTAACTACCCTTTTGTATCACATGGAATGTATGTATTCTTCCTAGCTTGTCTCTTAACTTTATGGTAATTTCTACATGTAAAACTTAAAAATTTTTAATGAGATCAACTTAATTTTTCGTCTTATAGTTCCTGGATTTTTAAAAATTGAAGTATAACTGACATACAACATTACATTAATTTCAGGTATACAAACACAATGATTCAGTATTTGTACATATTGTGAAATGATCACCACAATGGGTCTAGTTAACATATGTCACCACACAAGTTTCTGCATTTTGTTGTCTTTATTAGAAAGGCTTTGCCACTCCAAGGGTACTGTACTGTTTTTCATGTTCTCTTTTTCTACTTTTATGGTCTCATTTCTTATCTAAAGATCTTTAATTCATCTGAAATTTGTTTTGGTATAAGGCAAAAAGTAGGAAAACAACTCTGTATCTACAAAGATACCCGTCTGTCTTTCCCCCTCTAAGATGAAAATGCCACCGATGTAAACTACCTTATGCGTTTAGGTCTATCTCTAGACCCTCTCTCTCAAGTGCTGTGCCAATCTGACTTTCTATTCATGTAGTGTGCCAAGCTATTTAAAGTTCCTTTATAATTTTGAGCTTTAATATTTGGTAGGGCTGTTCATTATTTCTCTTTTTCAGAATACTCCTGAATATTTTTTACTTTTTCTAGTAATAATCAATTTGTTCAAGTCCCAACACCCCCTACCCCTAGTCTATTAGTATTTTCTTTCTAGGAATGTGTAAAATTTAGAGATTAAAGTAGGGAGAATTTGATATCCTTATACTATTGAGTCTAGGTTCTTAGAACCTTATACCTCACAAGCATTTCACATTTTTCAAAGTAAAAAGACTGTACATTTCTAGTTAAGTTTACTCCTAGGCATCTCTTCCTAAATGGTTTATCTTTTTCTTGTATGTTTTCTGACTGATATTTGTATATAGAAGGCTACTGATTTTGTTTATTAGATATTAATTTTGTACCCAGATACCTTACTGAATTTGCTTATGGTTTTAAGAGTTATGTTGATTCTCTCAGGTTTCCTAGGTATATAATCAGGTAATCTGTAAGTAAGGATAACTTTATGTTTTCTAATTTTTATACCTCTTATTTCTTTCTCTTAATACCAGCTACTACTGCCAGAATAACACTGAATTAGTAATGGTGACATGTATATTGTCATCTTCTAGTCTGTAATGAAAATCCTTATAGGTCTGCCTGTTTTATATAAAGGCTTGAAATATTAATCTCAAGTAGGCCCTTAATACTCCTAGGTACATTTTTTTTTTTTTTTTTTTTACTCCATTCACTCTCCTGAAATCTCTAGTATATCTCCTTGACTACTTTCCTTTTCAACAAATGACCTACCTTCCTATTTCACTGAGAAAAAGGAAACAAAGAACCTCACAAACTTCTACCACCATTTAAACCAATCTACCTGGACCCATACTCACATACTTTGCCTTCCTTTCTTTAACTATGGCTGAACTGTCTCTGCTCTTGAAGGCAACCCTTCCACCTGTGTATTCTAAACTCTCTGGCCTACTGAAGGACATTGCTTCAGCAAATTCCTCCCTACTCCCACCCCTTTCTTGCATCAATTTTTCTCTCTCTACTAACTTCGATCAGATGCTAACATGTAATTATACTTTCCATCTTTTAAAAAATCTCTCTTGATTACCACATCCTACCTTCTGAACTACTGAGTAATTTCTTTGCCCAATACAGTAAAACTCCTTCACAGTTTTGACAGTGGTCTATACTCAGACTCCAATTTCTTTTCTTCCATTTTTTTTCCTTCAACTTACTCAAATAGCCCTTACCAAGGTCACCAACCTCCATGTTGCTAAATCCTATGCCAAATTCTTAGACCCTTACTACTTGACCATAAGTAGGGCAACTACAAATTAAAATAATCCTTGTTTCCCTCAGTTATTTTCCTTCATGTTCCAGTCTTATAGCTGTGCCTCTTGTAAGCTCATGATTCCCTCATCTCCAGTCTGGAATTCTCCCCAGTGATTCCAGACTCATATATCAAATGGTCTACCTAACAACTCTATTTGGCTAACTCATTGGCATTTCAAACCAATGCATACAAGATTGAAGGCTACTTTCAACAAGGCAATCAGAGTCACCCTTCAAAACACGAGTGAGATTGTATCACTCCTCTGCCTAAAAGATTCAATGACTTTCTCTCTCATTCTCAGTACAAGTCAAAGTTCTCACAGAAGCCTGTAAGACTTTACATGATCTAGCCCTTGGCCACTCTCTGCCTTGCTTCCTTTAACCTTCCTCCTCAGCCATTCCACTTCAGCTACAGTGGCTTCCTTACTTTTCCTTGTCTATACCAAGCAAGCATCCAGGATTAGGGCCCTTGCAATTGTTCTTCCCTCTGCCTGGAATACTATTTCCTCAGAAATCCACACAGCCTGCACCATCACTTTGACAGCTCTCTCTTCAAATATCACATTAGAAGCCTTTCTAGAATGCCCAATAAAAATAGTAACTCCCTCCTTCTAAAATCTCTTTTCCTTTAACATAAGTTCATTATTCTACATGTACTTCACACCAGTTGACATTCACATCTGCTTAATTATTTTTCTCCTGTCCTTCTCTCAACCCCTGGCTAGGAAAGAGACCCCAGGAAGGCAGACTTTGTTTTGCTCTCTGCTGTATTCCCAGCACCTTGTCTTGACCAGTGTCCACACATAAAATATACCTATTAAATAAATATTTCATAAATAAATAAAAATTTTAATGACTATCATTTGAATCTTATAAAAAAGCTACATCTTCAAAAGCCAGATTTTGTTTCTGCATACATAGTTTCTATGAGGCAGGAAGCATTTAGATTGTAACCTAAATCTGCACAGAAAGATATTTTAAAAATTTCTGAGGATTTCAAACATTTATGTGCTTAAGAATCTTTCAGGATCCTATTTAAAAAAATATAGACTCTTGGATAGCTCCTAACAGAGGTTCTAATCCCACAGGTCTTGGAATGGGTCCAAAAATTTGCATCAAAGATGACTGATGCACATGGTACCAAGACTACACTAGGAAATACTGGCCCAGACCCTTAATATTTCAGATACTTATTTTACCATAGCACCTTATTTTTCATTTCATAGGTGTTTCTATACATAAAATTTCAATATAAGGACATCTCACTTTAAATATCAGGCATATAGTACTGGGCTCAAAGTAAATAACAACAAAATGCTTGAGCACGTTCCTAAAGTTGTTTTAGAAACTAAATATTTTAGAATCTAATTATGCTTTGATCATGGTAAAAAGCTCTCCTGCCATCTGAATCTGCTTTGTGAATTTGGAATGTAAGGTATCAGATTTTCTTATAGCAAGTATGTTAAGTAAGACTTTCTTATAGCGAGCACGTATGAAATGCACAGCATGTATTTCACCTACTGTATTTTACAGTGAATGCCATTTTTTAATCCGCTATAACTTAATGAATTATTTTCCCTCTGTGTGGATTCAAAATGTGTCCTTTTATACTTTTTACTCTTTCTAGTTTTAGAGTAATAATTCTAGTTATTTTTCTACTTGATAGATCCACTGAACAGTTAATAGCTATAACTGCTATTTAGACCCCCAACCAAATATTCTCTTTTCTAAACAAAATATGCTCAACCTATCCAACTATTCCTCATAAGATTCTAATTTTTTTGTGTTAAATGCACACAAATGAGTAACTTCACTTGCCTTAGAAAGTTCTGAAACCTACCCTCTGGACATCAAAAAGGTAATGGCGCTTTTGAACCAGTGCCTGCTGTGACTTCTCCAGATCAATTGCATCTTGGATTTGTTTGATGGTAGCCTGTTTCACTTCTTCCAGTTCGGCAATTTTTTGCTGCAATTATGATATTTACAACAAAGATCAGTGAAAGTACCAAGGGTAATAAAAAAGATTCATTTTATGCTTCTTCAAAGTCATACCCCTCATTTGTGAAAACACCCACACAATAGGGAGTACACAAATCCTTAAAAAGAGTTGCCCAAAATAGCTATGCAGTATCTTTGAATGAACAAAACTATGGAAAAGCTGGAGAAAGTTTGGTAGATTTTTAAAACTTGATCTCAAGTTAGTAATAACATTAACACTTATAATTGAAATCATTACAATTAGATTCATTTCTATATGCTCTGCCCCTATCATTCGTACCAAAAACATCACTTGATGGCTTTGACACGACTACTATGGTCTAAAATGGGAAATAAGGTTTATGGTTCTTACCTCATTGAGTTTATCAGCAAATTCCCCAATAGAGGCACCATACTTTTTAATAACATAGATAAGCACCCCTATTGTTGAAATGGCAGAGAAGGTCTCTGCAGTTATCACATATATTTCTTTGGAGAGTAAATATAAGATAAGCCCAGTTCCGAGCACGTAGGGTCCTAAAAGAAGAAAAAGTTATTTTACGATGGATATGCTATGTCTAAAAGGGGAAGATAGAGATACTTCCGCATTTAATTAGTTGAAGGCAAAGTTAATAATGACTTTAAATAATCAGATTCAAAGACGGAACACTAGATGAGAACCAGTATGGTAGGGTTGCAAGAACAAGGATCGGGACCCATGGAAATTTGACTCTGCAACTTATAAAACACTGAGCAACATAGATGATCTCTGAGCTTAGTTTCCTAAACTGTAAAATGGGAATAGTACCTTCTTCATAGGGTTGACGAAATTGAGAAATAATGTATATTAAGTATGTGGTACAATTGCTCAACCAACAGGAAGTATTTTATAAAGATGTCAGGTTACTACCAGAAGTAATTTGTGCAGCAAAATATACTATTTATTGAGTGGGGACACTGGTCAGAATAAAATTTATCTACTCTTGCCTATTTACTGAATAGGAACCTGACACTGGAAATAAGCAAACAAAACAGATAGAACTATGAAGCAGCATGTATGTAAAAGAACTAAGTAACAGGATTCTCAATTCCTGTAGCGTCTTATTATAATGCTTCAAATATAGCCATCTTTTTCTTTAACCAGGCCATGAATTCTGAAAGGACACAAACCATACGGTACATTTCTTTAGGATTTTCCTCTATGCCTACTAGATGCTAGGTAAGGTCAAAGCAGGTCTTTGGGGAAGCAGTTTACAGTGTTTTTGAGCAATGCAGGCACCAAAAGATGTTAGGATGTACTATGAGAATAAAAGGGTTACATTCTCAAATATATTTTACCCAGTTTCCCATACAAAGTCTCAACAGTTCATTTTTTTAAAAAATTTGCCTTCAATGTATAAATTTTAAATGTGAATTTATAAGAAAGGCCTATCATATGTAGCATTTTTATCAGCTATGGAGGTCTGAGGAAATTAATGTTTCTTGCAATTTTAGTTATAGAAATGCTATCTTAGGCCACTCCCTGGAGCGATTAAAAAAAAAAGTCTTTGGTTTTCAATGTTTCATGGTCATAGCAATATTTGGGTACAGCAAGAGAGGCAGTGCGTGTAGCAGAAAGAACACTAAACTTAACTGTAGAACCTGTGTTTAAATCCAACTCAGTCACTAAAGAGAGAATAAATCTCGGTAAATTCTTTGTTTTCTAGTTCTGGGTAATAAAAATGTCTTCATAGGGCTTCCCTGGTGGCATAGTGGTTGAGAATCCGCCTGCCAATGAAGGGGACACTGGTTTGAGCTCTGGTCCGGGAAGATTCCACATGCCGTGGAGCAACTAAGCCCATGCGCCACAACTACTGAGCCTGTGCTCTAGAGCCCGCGAGCCACAACTACTGAGCCTGTGTGCCTAGAGTCCACGCTCCGCAACAAGAGAAGCCGTCGCAGTGAGAAGCTGGCGCACCGCAGCCAGGAGTAGCCCCCGCTCGCCGCAACTAGAGAAAGCCCGCGTGCAGTAACGAAGACCCAATGCAGCCAAAAATAAATAAATAAATTTATTTAATAAAAAAAAGTCTTCATAGAACTGTTGTATGGATTAAATAAAGTGAAAGCATATCGTATTATAAAAATGTAAGGTTTCAGTACAGTTTATGCCTTTTTATTTATTTATTTTAAATAAAATTATTTATTTATTTATTTATTTGGCTGTGTTGGGTCTTCATTGCTGTGCGTGGGCTTTCTCTAGTTGCGGCACGCAGGCTTCTCACTGCAGTGGCTTCTCTTGTTGCGGAGCAGGGGCTCTAGGCGCGCGGGCTTCAGTAGCTGTGGCTTGCAGGCTCTAGAGCACAGGCTCAGTAGTTGTGGCGCACGGGCTTAGTTGCTCCGTGGCATGTGGGATTTTCCCGGACCAGGGCTCAAACCCGTGTCCCCTGCACTGGCAGGTGGATTCTTAACCACTACACCACCAGGGAAGTCCCTATACCTTTGTAAAAGGAAAAAAAAACTGATAAATATGGTCCAGCTCTTTTTTTCATAATTATACATACAACACATAGTCTCTATTGCCTTACCTGGATTTATTTTAATCCATAGCTCTTTCTATCATTACCTGAAAGTGTATTATACAGTTACTCAATTTTTCTTTTTTTGGCCGCTCTGTGCGGCTTGCAGGATCTTAGTTCCTTGACCAGGGATGGAAGCCAGGCCCCTGCAGTGAAAGCACCGAGTCCTAACCACCGGACCACCAGAGAATTCCCCAGTTACTCATTTCCTTATTGTCTATCCTACAAAAGAATGTATGTTTCATGATGGCAGGCACTTTAGTTCACCACCGTATGCCTAGAACAGTGCCTAGCATAGAGCAGGCAGTCAATAAATTTGGTGTAACAAGAAATGGAGACAATGGTACAAAATCAAGTTAAAATCCCAAACAAATTTATTCCAAAGACAAGTTAAAGCAACCAAATCAATTCTTATATTGAATCACTTCCACACTTTAGTTTTAAAACCAGCTGACTTGATTTTTCTGGTACATGTGGAAGAGGTAAGAGGCCACTAAAAGGCTAGATTAACATAAACCATACCATCTAAACATACTATCAAACATTGGGCAAATGCTCACCTGTTACACCGGTTTTAGGATAAAGGAACTGGAAAAATTCCTCAGGGATCAGCCCAAAACGAACTTTTCCTCCATATTCAGGAAGAGGTGGTACAGGGGCAAGACTTGGCTGCCCTTTGTGAAAGATCCTTGTTGCCTGCAATACCCTACAGGTAGGAATTACACAAATTTAAGGCCTATTCTTTAAAGAGAACACAATGTATGAACAACTGTAGAAAAGAGCAAATAGGGATGAAGATCGAGGCTGTTTCCCACTGTCCTAACAATGGGAACAGAACAGATCAAGAACAGGAAGGTTAGGGTCCCATAATTAGCTGTGTAATAAGGGGAAACAACTTACTTAAGGCTGTATGTAACCTTCTACCCAATACTAGAATCCCTTCTGTTAAGTCTCACGTGTCATCTGTCTAGGACTTTATATGTCTATTACTAGCAATGAATTATGTAAGAACATAGACTCTCCAGCCAGACTATCTGGATTCAAATTTTAATTTACGCTTTTGTAGTCTCTGATTTCTCTAAAGTAAAGTGGGAACAAAGAATATGACCTTAGAGGGTTGTTGTGAGGATTAACTGAGTTAATAAATGTAAAGTATATAGAATGGTGCTTGGCATATGGTAAAGTTTTATGTAAGTGGTTAGCTATTACATGTCCACTGTGTTGTGAGCTCCCTGATGGCAAGAACTTTGACCTTTTTGAATATTCTCTGTATCGGGGTGCTAAATAACCACTAAGTGAAACATGCTTTTTCAGTGTTGGATAGCTCTAACTATGTTCATCCTTTGAATTGAACTGCTACATACATCCTTGAAACCTCTATCCATTGGTTCTAATATTATTTTTCGATGTAAGATAACACTCATGTATCTGGGTTAAACATCTCAGTTCCTTTACAATCCTGACTGTCCACAAGCAGCAAACTGGTTTTGTTTACAAAAATGACGTATACAGAACTGAACATAATACGGAACTGAAATATAGCTTGACTAATTCATTCATCCTACAAATATCAATACATATTGAGAACTTGCTATTGTCATTATTGGGCTTGAACCACTGTACTATTATCATGGATTTGCGAACTGTTCTTGTCTTTAAAGTAGCCTAAGATTGCATTTGTAGCAGTTACAGCATACTGGTACATAGGATTCTGATGCAATAAAATCCTCTAGCCTTTTCATATCTGCTGTCAAGCTAAATCTCCTTCAAATTCTCAGTATGTTTTTGTCCCTCACCTCCCCTCTCTTATCTCCTTGCAATGTAAGAGTTTACATTATTTCATTGATTATTGTTCACTGCTTGCCTTTTGAATATTATTTCTGCTTCCCAATATATTGAGTTACCTCACCAAATTTTGAAATCTGAGAATCATGCTCAAGATTCTTTCATTTTAATCAGGGTTTCTAAACCTCAGCACTATTGACATTTTGAACTATTGACAACTCTTTGTTGCGGAAGGCTGTTCTGTGCACTTAGAGTAATTAGGAGTATCCCTGTGGCCTTTGTACACCAGATGCCAGTAGCAGCCCCTCTCCTACCCAGTGGTGACAACCGAAAATGTCTCCAGACATTGCCAAAAGTCCCTCAGAGGGCAAAACTACCCCAGGTTGAGAACCACTGACTTAAATCATAGCACTAAAGAACTTGCTTTAGGTGAACACAAATCCTCTCCTTAACTGGCTGTCTCAGTTCAAGCCCTCATCTACTCCTGCCTAAACAAGTCATCAATCCAAAATCTGCTCTCTTGGCTTCTCCTCAAATACCCCTTGAACCTAGCCCCCTCCCTGCTGCTTTGAAAGTTTTTAAAATGCAAATTTGACTTTAAAACTCTTCAACAGGCTCTCTCCTGCCCACAGAAAACAAACTACTTAATTCAGCTTATGTGATTCAGCACCTGTGAAATTTTATGTCCTCATCTGCCTTCATTCTCCTACTCTCCAGCCATATGGAACTACTTACTGCTTTCAAAAACCAAAAAAAAAAAAAAAAAAAAAAAAAAAATCCATACCTCATGCTGCTCCTTCTGCCTGGTGTACCTTTCACTTAATGACTGCCAAGACCAACCAGCCTTCAGAACATCTTGAGTATATCCTCTATAAAGGCCTTCCAATCTTGGGTTGACAACTAGTCACTCAACAAAACATTTACTGACTTTCTACTTATATCAGGCACCGGGAGTATAATAATAAGCAGACAAAGTCCCAGCCTCTGACATTCTAGTGGGGGTTTGGGAAGTGTGAGTGTATACACAATTCACAATACACAATTTCAGACAGTTTTAAGTTCCACGAAGAAAAATAGGTGAAGGAAGGGGCTAAGGAGCAATGGAGTGGGGGAAAGCCTTTTTCGGTAGATCAGATGACATTTGAGCCAATGACCTGGGGAAAAGAGAAGAGCAAGTACAAAGATCCTGAGGCAACAATAAGCTTGGCAGTTTTCAGAGGAATAGCAAGAAGGCCAGTAAGCCTAGAGAATGAGCTAAAAAGAGAAGGTAAGAAGGTAAATCAAGAGGTAGGATGGGGTCAACTCATGTTGAACTTTCTGTGTTATCGTAAGTTTGGATTTTATTTCAAGTGGGATGGGCACCTCTAGAGGGCTTTGCAGGGGAAGGGTGGGGGGACTGACATAATCCCTATGGCTACTGTGAGGATGGCCTGTAATGGGACAGGAATATAGATTCAAGGAGACTAGTTAGGAGACAACTGAAATAGTCTAGGTGAAACGTGATGGTGGTTCACACTCCAGTAGTAGTGGTAGTGAAAGAAGTGGTCAGAGTTTGGATATAATCTGAAGAAAGAGCCTTACTGATGTATTAGACATGAAATGTGAAAGAGAAATCAAGGATGTTCCTTGCATTTTGTATATGTATTTATTACCTATATTACAATTATTTGTTTACTTGTCTATATGGAATCTTTCTTCTCTAAGAAGTTGGAAGCAGCCAATTATAGCCTCACTTTATTGCTTATACAAAAATTACAGATAAACCAAAGCCACTTTTTCAAGCCACAGGATTGCTATCAAATTTTGCAAGATTTAGGACTAAGTCTGGAAGTAAAAAGAGAAATCCCAAAAAAAACTGACATGTTTTATGAAATATCAGTAACACCTTCTAATATTTACTAAGCACATACTATGTACCAAGCACTGTTTTTAGAGTTCCCAGGAATTAATTCCCTTAATTTTCACAATCCATAATGTACTATTCTCTCTATTTTGCAGATGGGGAAATTAAGGTCCCACAGCTTGTAAGTGGAGGAGCCCGGTGTACCCTCTTTCAGCTTTGGAATCCTCCTCACTGTAAACCACTACTTTACAGCTGCCTCCTCTGGTAGACTGTGCGTGAGGTCCATGAAGGCAGGTACTTAACCTTACTCATTTTTGTATCTTCGGTTATGTGGGTGGCAAAATAAATATTTACTGAAACGACGAATAATTTCTCTGACCTGACAGTAAAAGTTGGAATCTGGGAGACAGATTAAAAACAAGATGCTTCATTGTTTTATTTAACAAAACTTGTCCTAGGGTATGCAATCTAGTAACCCTGACTAGGGCTGCCGCAGCTGTGCCTAGCTGAAGGTCACAAGGGAGAAGGGCGGGGCTTAGGGGACACCAAAACCAGTTTCTAGTTTAGTAAGAACACATCACTTGTTCTCTTAACCTTTGCTATTAGGTGACACAACGGTGTTCCAGGCAGTTACAGGAGCACACATGTTTGAATGAGACGTGAAGCGTTCCAAAATAACCTAAAGAAAGGTAATTACCGGCCTAAAGCTAAGAGCAGATTACCCAGAAGTGAAATAGGTGATAAAACAAAGACAAAAGGGAGTATTACACCCCTTACACTTACCCCGGACCGAGAAGGGCTGCGTTCTTCAGAGAGGGAGCTACAAATACACAAGACACAGGTTAGCAAGGTCACGGTGAAATCTGGCTTGCCCCTTCCTCGGTCCCCGCGGAGCCCAATCACTAAGGCCATGCGTCCCCCATTCCTATCCCCCGAGACCCCACACTCTCCTTCTGAGCGGCACTAATCAACTCTCCACTCAGGCCCAAATCTCGCCGCGCCTTTCACCCCCTTTCCTCCCACCCGCTCCAAGTAACCCTAGACACGCTGGTTTGCAATCACTCTGCTAGCCCGGACCAGGGTCTGTACCTCTCACCTGCTGCGGTGGCGGCAGAAAGTACCACCCGGGACAGCATTGTCAAGCAGCGTCCACACAACAGTCTTCGCGCCCCAGTGACCGCTACATGAGACTCTGTCAGGGACAGAAACAAGATGGTCGCTCACAAGTCTCGCGAGAAGAGAACATCGTGCCCTTTTCCATCAACTTCCGGTCGAATTTTTTTTTTTTTGTCGATAAGAACCGCAGAGCATTGAGAGCCTGCGGCAAGAGGTCGCTCGCTGGAAAGCGGAAAGGAATTGTAGAAGCAATTCTCGCGAGATTTAGAGAGGCTGTAGCCTGGCCAGAGGGGTGGAAGCCTATAGAGGGACCACGTGGTGGCTCGCGGAGCTGAGTCTCCGGCGGGCGTCCAGTTTGGGTCTAGGTTGGAGTTGGAATCGTGGAGATGCGGAAGGAAACCCCGCCCCCGCTAGTGCCCCCGGAGGCCCGGGAGTGGAACCTTCCCCCTAATGCGCCCGCTTGTATGGAGCGGCAGTTGGAGGCTGCGCGGTACCGGTCGGGTGAGCCTAGGTCCTGGGTCTGGGAGTTCCCTCACCCCACCCCGAATGCCCTTTCCCGGGACTAAACCTTCCAGCCTGCCCCCAGACCCCCGCTTACCCCGCATGCCATCCTCACCCCTGCCTCGCGTCGCTGAGCTCAGTACCCAGCCGTGCTCGGCGTTCCTGGGCTCCGATCCAGACACGGCCAGCTGGCTGCTGGGCGGTCACCAGGGAGATTAGCCCTTCCACTCCTCACGCGCTGACAGCTTGTATCTCCCTTAGATGGGGCGCTTCTGCTCGGGGCTTCTAGCCTGAGTGGCCGCTGCTGGGCTGGCTCCCTCTGGCTTTTCAAGGACCCTTGTGCCGCCCCCAACGAAGGTTTCTGCTCCGCTGGAGTCCAGACGGAGGCCGGAGTGGCTGACCTCACTTGGGTAGGGGACAGAGGTATCCTAGTGGCTTCCGATTCAGGTGAGTCACTTTCTCCTCAACCTTACAGGTGGGATGGAGGCCAGGGGTATAGGTCGGGCTGGGCTCAATATTTAAAATCCCATACTCAGTGCTTGGGGGAGTTTGAGGGTGTTGGTCCTGAAGGAGAGTAACTGTGTAGGTAGGACATACCTTTCCCAAGATTCTAAATTGTTTGGTGGAACTTCCTAGCAAAATCCATAACAAAATTAACAAATTAATTGGAACTATTTTTCTTCTCTGTATCCACCCAACCCCAAACCAAGGATAATCTTGATCCTAAAGATGATGCCGAGGCCAATCTGTGCACTTTCCATTTCTTCCCATTTTATTCTTAAATGTCTTTATTCTGCTTTCTTTGCCTTGAATGTCAGACTCAGCAATGGAGGCTTTGACATTAAAAAAAAAAAAGAAATCAGAATATGGACGTTGGCAGACATTGCATGGAAGGATAAAGGTGGGACATTAAAGATTGAACCTCTCTGGCAATTGAGCTTGAACACTCTATATTCAGGGCAGCTATTTGGGGATTTTCTGTACTTAGTCACTGTACAACATATTTTTATGTTATTCAACATATTTTTATGACTGTAAGACATTTATTCAAATTGTTCAACAAATACTTTAGTATTTAGTATTTAGTACTAAAATACTTTAGTATTTAGTATTTTTAGTGTCCAAATAATTGGGAATATTTAATCGTACGGACTGTGTGCTACTCAGATCATTGGGGAGATTTCCTCCTTGTTTCCTGAGAGCTTAGAGTCCTAGAAGCGAATTGCTGTCTTGGCATAATCCAAGCTTGTTTCCCTCACCCTCCTCCCC
The DNA here is from genome assembly GCF_949987535.1 of Balaenoptera acutorostrata. NCBI lineage: Eukaryota > Metazoa > Chordata > Mammalia > Artiodactyla > Balaenopteridae > Balaenoptera > Balaenoptera acutorostrata. Next base: position 98,821,230 of record NC_080064.1, on the reverse strand, counting down.
ACCCCCAACAGGTGCTGTTGAATTGTGGGAGCTGGATGAGAATGAGACACTAATTGTCAGCAAGTTCTGCAAGTATGAGCACGATGACATCGTGTCTACAGTCAGTGTCCTGAGCTCTGGCACACAAGCTGTCAGTGGTAGCAAAGACTTCTGGTGGGTCCCTCCTCTCATCACTCCTGTTTCTGGGCCTCCTTTGGGTGTCTTTAGCATCATATTAGCCTCATTAAATAATGTTTTGGGCTCATTATAAGAACCCAGTGACTAATTATGACATGCCTCTAAGGTTTTCTTAGAGATTTTTGCAATGCATTGTAAAAGTAGGCTGTACCAGAAGTCCAGTAGGCAAAGACATAGGATGTTCTTATTTGAACACACGTTTTTATGTAGACAGTGTAGGTCAAATTAAGTCTCTGTTTCCTTTTGCTTCTTAGCATCAAAGTTTGGGACCTTGCTCAGCAGATGATTCTGAACTCATACCGAGGTGAGTGCATGTTCTTTCCTTTTCAGTCCTGGCCTTGGCTGTTTTGTTTTTATTCTCCCCTCTGTGCTCTCTGAACTTTGCTTGCATGTTAGTGATATCAATTCTTTGCTCTCCTGCCTGGTACTGTATGTCTTCCAAAACTACGGTCAGGCTCCAATGTCGATTCTAGCCCTTTTCATAATTTCCCTGTTTTTTTTTTTTATTGACAGCCTCACCACCTTCTTGGTCACCTGAGGCTGAAAATCCCAGTCCTCTTCCACTCCTCCTGTTTCCCACTATCAGTTGGTCCCCAAGTTCTTTGGAGTCTTTTTCCATTTCGTCAGTGACCTTCCATTCCATTTCTTATGCTCCCATTTATTTTCAGGCTTTATCTTGTACAGACGGTGGCACTCATCTCATCGTTCTACCTGTAATCTTTAGTCTTTCATTGGTTTCTTGTGGCTTGCAGGTTAAGATCTCATGTTCATGTCCTGGCATTGAAGCCTTTTTACTGTCACTCCTTCAAGCATACCATGCTATCTAAACCTGATCACAGTAGATCTTTGGCATTCTCCAAGTATAAACCCTGATACTTGTGAATCTTGAACGTTTGAATATTCACCTCCATAAAATCTCATTTTTTTGGTGAGAACCATCACTTTCTATTAATGTTCCTTTTTCTGCTCACTTTCATTAGCAGCACTAGCAGTTGACTTTATTTTGGGAGCCATTCCTCATGAAGATACCAAATCTTAATGAAGATAATGTATAGAGCGTTAATATGTGTGTGGCTAAGAGATGTAGATATGGGTGATCACTGGTTCCCCCAGTGACTAAGTGCCTTTCTCTGCCAGTTCTAACTTCAAAGTGCGTGATTCAGATATGGGCGAAGCAAAATCATAAACTCATATATCTCCTGGAGCTTCAGGGTCACTTGCAGGTAGTTAGACAATAATGTTAAAATGTCAGTGCTCAAAGTCTACTATACTTGCCTTTTGTTTCCTAGACTTACCATGTGTTTTTCTGGTCAATGCTAAATAACTCTTTTTCAGCACTTGTTCCTTTCAGCCTTTTTAATTAGTTCTTTGTGTTTATTCTTATTCCCCCCACTGATTCCAAACTCCTTGAGGGCAGAGGAACCACATATTTTTTTCATCCTTTGTACTCCCCCATGGTGTTTGTCCCAAAGCTTTGCTTTTTTCAAGTGAGCAATACAATACTTTTCCTCGTGTTGGCTTTCCATGGATTCTATGGAAGGTAGTTTGAGCCCACACTTCTGTCTCAGGGCAGAGCCACATTCAGACTATCTCAGAAAGTCTGGTTAAATCACTTTGGAGAAGGTGGTTTCCACAGCCTGTAATTAACATTTAGTGGAGACTTTTAACATTTTTAGCATGTAGCCCTAAAAGAATTTTGAAAAACTGTACCCTCTCACACATTTTAAAATTAGTATCTAATTTAAATTTAACTAGTTGCAGAGAAAGTTATATCTGGCCATGTCATTTATTGTACACTTTTATAAAATATGTTTGTCAAAATTTTGGATTTGCAGATAAAGCTCATATAATTTACGTAAAACATCTACCATATAACCTAACTGCCAAAAACCATATGCATTGTTAAGCCAGTTGGCCAAGTGAGACTTAACTTTCAGTCAGAAAAAGTCTGACTTCATTTTTAAATTCAGATAAGCTTATGAGATGTTCTTATGACAACCACCTGTCATATGTTTCAAAATTCTCTTTATTAAAGAGATCAGTCACAGAACCACACTTGTGTTTGTGGTGTGGCTGAGAAAAGCCAGCATCCTTCACAGAATTTTACTCAGGTGCTCTTTCTTTGTCTCAGGAAAAGCCCCTTTTATTTCATACCTTAGGGTTTTATACTCCTGAGCATCATGGTAAGGTTTAGGGTGGGTGAGAGGTGTGTATTTCTTCTACACGTGGGAGAAGGGTGACTGTGAGAGTAGAGGTCAGCACTGCTGGCAGATTAGAGGCAGCTTCTCAGTTCAATATGGAAGAAGAACACTGGAGAAATTCCCTTAAAACTCTCAGTGTCCAGAACTCCCTCAGAAGTCTTTGTGTGCTACCTGGAGGCATGTGTGCTTCTGCTATTCTAGGATGTCTTTACTGTAAATTCCTCTCCTGTTCTTATTCAGCATTTAATTTATCTTTCATGTCTTTAATGATTCATTTTCCTCCAAGCCTTTTGAGTTTTTATGATGATATCAACATTTCCTCTTAGGTTTCATCTAATCCAAAAATCTCACAGAATTTGCTAATTTGCATCATGAGACTAGGCCTATTTCTCACACCCTCCCTCCTACCCCTTCATAATATCTGGTCTGCTTGATAGCAATGCCTGCATCTTCTCTGTCTTATTTCTTGTTCTGTCTCCTTTACAGCTCACTCTGGGCAGGTCACCTGTGTTGCTGCCTCTCCCCACAGGGATTCTGTGTTTCTTTCATGCGGTGAGGTGAGATATAATCTCTTTTTCCCTTCCCACCTCCTAACCGCACTCAGACCCTTTAGACCTAAGTCTAGTGTGGAGGGCTTCTGGCCAGCAGCTGCTTCTTTGGATTGTGAAGCCCTTTTTCTGTTCCTTCTTTTAGGACAATAGAATTTTACTGTGGGATACCCGCTGTCCCAAGCCAGCATCACAGATGGGTGAGTCTGAGAGCCAGTGGTGGGAGAGTGATACTAGGAACCCACGTGGAAGAGGCTTTCCTTGGCCAGAGTCAGAGGCAAAGCTGCCAGATGCCCAGTCCCTGACACAAATGACACAACTGCTTTCTTTCCCACTGAGGCACATTGTGTGCAGTGGGTCCCAAGAAGAAGGGCTGGTTCCTGAAGGGTGGGGGGTAATTTACTTTACATTTCCTGGATGGGCAAACAAAGGGGCCAGAGTTGTTATCTTCATGCTTTGTTTTGAAACTTGCCCGTGACTCACGTCTGGAAAGGGCAGGAGGCTGATGGGTAGATGTAGGTTGTGAGGGTCAAGGATGAGGACAGGACTGCCTTAGCAGGGCTTGGGAAACTGAATAAAGGTGCTCCTGGGATTTCGAGTGACTTCGCCTGAGAAGCTTCGGCTCAGAGTCTTGTTCCAGACCCCTCTTCTCCCCTTTGCAGGCTGCAGTGCCTCTGGCTACCTTCCTGCCTCCCTGGCTTGGCATCCTCAGCAGAGTGAAGTCTTTGTCTTTGGTAAGGCAGCATGTCGAACTGTGTGTTGACTCTGGGAAGGGGAGGATGAGCGAGAGAGCTGACTCCATAATTCGAGACTCTGGCTGCTCAGTCTTATCAGCACACTTGGGCGCAAGGTGAATTATATTCATGGGGGTGTAGGGAGGTGGGATGATCCAAAAGTGGCTTTAGTTTAGCTTTGGAGAACATGATGATTTTTGTCCTAGTAGATTTGATTCCTGACTGTTTGCTGTGGCTCTTTTATTCATGGCTAGAAGTCAGTGGGCCGCAAAGCAAGTGGATTGCTACATGGGGAATACGCTTGTATAGTAGGGACAGTTGCGTTCACATGGTGATATGGCTGTGTGTATGGTGACGTAGTTTATGATAACAATTATGTCATCCATTAATTTAATTTCCACAACCCCCAAATGACCAATTATTCCTACTTTACCAAAGAGGAAACTGATGCTCAGTTTCTCCCCTTGCTCTGTAATGTTTCTCTGTAATGCTCAGAGGGGTTAACTTGTTCAAGATGGAGGACCTAGCATTCAAATCCAGATTTGGCTGAGTCCAAAGCCCATGCTCGTAACTTCTGTGATGTACTCCCTCTTTCCTTCAGGTGATGAGAATGGGACTGTCTCCCTTGTGGACACCAAGAGTGCAGGCTGTGCCCTCAGCTCAGCTGTGCACTCCCAGTGTGTCACTGGGCTGGTGTTCTCCCCGCACAGGTACTGTTCTTTGTCGTCAAGGGCCTGATGGGTATGAATAGGAAGAATGAGGGGGGATGCTTGTGTTGGCGTAGCATTAGCTGATTGGGTAGCTCCTTAAAACAGGCACTGTTGTAGCTGAGGTTTTGGAATGTAAAAGATCTCAAGACTGTAGTCCATTTTTTGGGTTGTATGGTCTCTGACTGCAAATGGCTAAAATATGGTCTTGTTCCTGCTCAACATCCAAAATGATTAATACTGTGGGCTTGTAGGGCTGTGTGGTTGGAAAGCCCGTGTTTCTGGATCATCACTGAAGCTACAGGGAGGGGCTAGATGGGATGGTTAGTTGCCAGGATGGCTGTCCACCCTGACTTTGCTCCATTTTCCTCATCTTTCCTTGGAACTTGCACCTAGACTTGAGTGGCCTTAACCCAAAGTGGGGATCAAGCCACCTTCTCTGATCATTTTAGAGTGGGCTTTGGGGACTGCCCAGTCAGGTTTTGTCTTGAGACCTGTGGGCTTTATGTTTCCCAACCCCCTCCTTCTCTCCTAGTGCTCCCTTCCTGGCCTCTGTCAGTGAAGACTGCTCCCTTGCTGTGCTGGACTCAGGCCTTTCTGAGGTGTAAGTGTGACGTGGAACCCTGTGATCAGGAATCAGGGAGGGGAGCAACAGGTGGCGGGGGCCTTTTTCTCTTTGGAAAACTGGGTTGTCTCTTTCAAGGAGACTTGGTGATGGAAGCAGGCCGACTGCTGACTGTCTCCCTGTTCTGGGGGCTGACTCACAACCAGCTCTGTCCCTGCTAGAGGAGGAATGTGGTGGTGGGTGTGATTTCTGAGCCTGGCATTCCAGCTGACTCCCAGAAAGGGACAGTCTACCCTTTTCACACAAAGAACCTCATGTAGGAAATGCAACCTGCTATAGGGTGAAAGGCACCAGACAGAAGATCTGATTGTACTTCCTTCTTTGCCATGAGATGCTGTCTGATACTGGCTCATATCGCCACCCTTGGTCTAGCAATCATTTCTTCTATGAAAATAGGTACCTAGATTGGATGATGAAGTCTTCTGTGGGTAGCTACACCACTATGCTGGTGACTAGGCCATATATATGGTGAAGTGTGCCCTGGGTGTGTTGGGTCTCTTCTTTCCATTTCTGCTTTTTCCTCTGTCTCTTACTATGCCCACACTTTTCTTTGTTCTCTTGTAGGTTTAGAAGCCGAGCCCACAGAGACTTTGTGAGAGATGCTACTTGGTCCCCGCTCAATCACTCCCTTCTTACCACAGTGGGCTGGGACCATCAGGTCATCCACCATATCGTGCCCACAGAACCTCTCCCAGAGCCTGGACCTAAGAGTGTTGCTGAGTAGATTGGATTTCAGACAAAAAGCAAATCCCCAATGAGTATCCACTCCCTTTGCCCCTTCCCTCTCAGTTTGTGAGACAACACAGGAGCCTTTTACAGTATGTTGGTACACCAGATCTGTGCAGTTAATAGGCATTGTCTCTCAGCCTGGGGTAGGCTGGATTCTGGGGTCCTGTAGCCAGGGAAGAAAAACTTCCTTGAACATGGATATGTATGTATTTGAGTGTGTATGTAGATAAATAGTTTTTGTTGATGGCGGGAATAAAAAATCCATCCTGCATCTTTCCCAAGGCCCAATCCCCATTCCCCACCCCCCCAGCACCCGCCCCAAAGTTAACAAAAGATTTTATGCTTCCCATGTAGCTTTGCATGAGGAATTGGCCATGTCTGTATGAGGTATGGGATGTGGGCATCCCTGGATTCTTGGAAGCAGCTCATAGAGATAGGAGCAATTTTATTTTTTTATAGAGCTTAATTCACCTTTGTCATGGGCTGTGCTTCCATTCACATCCAGCCCAGCTCACCTTGAGGAAGAGCCAGGACACTCACCACAGTTTTGCACATCCCTTGTTATTAAACTGAGCCAGAAGTCCAGTTTCTGGCTGAATAAGAAGTTTGGCTGGTACCTGTGTAATGCCCCCACCCCACCCCCGACCCCCATGGAGTTGTGTATATGAGAGATGAGAGTGTATTTCTGTCATAGATGCCATAAAAGAGTTTCAGGATGGAGAGTTTAAAGGCATTTCAGTTAAAAACTGACACAGACTTGCATAGGAATGTCTGCCACTTTCCCACCTGAAAACAGTCTGGGGCCTGACCTTTTTTGCCTCTGGGCCCCTGTCTTTGGATATAGGAAGCCTGAATGCTATTTTGGGGGACTCTGAAAATTTTAAATACGGCATCAGAGAAAGAATCGGAAGTACCGGTCAGTGAAATAAAAAGTTGATTCATTGTTGGCTTGTCTTTTGAAGCGTGTGTGTCATGTGCCGTTAGACATGCCACTTATGTGAGTCATCAGGGTATCTCTTATAGCCTATTACTTTTTTGTGTGCTTCCCCAGCCCCCCAGAGTAGCTAGTCGGAACTTAAGGTAAATATTTGGTTACTTGGTTGGTGGCTACTGCCACTTAGAAGTTATGGATCAATTGCTGATTGTATTAAAACTAAATTAAATCAGTTATGTACTTCTGTGCTTTGCAAGTTTCGTTTAGCTAAAATATCATGAAACTGGGGCAGTTTCACCGGCAAAGTATTTGTAAGTAAAGCTTCTGTGTTTCACCCTTGCTGAGCGTGAGCTCTGTTCTCACAATTACCCTGGAGTGAAAACATGGGAATTTGTTGTCATATGATCTAACTGTCAGGTTTGGGGGGAGGTGGAATCGAAGCCCTCACTGTTCGTAAGTGTAACTTCTTGGGAGGTAATAGGATGTGTTGGTAGAAACACTTAAGTTCTTCCCAGTGGTAAAAGCTTAAAATTTGTGATCACTTAAAGTGAGGTAGAGGGTGAGGTGGGTAGGAATTAAATTTTCATGGGCATGTTCCTCATGGACTTAAGAATGGTAGAGAGAAAAGTCAGTGAAAGAGATAAGAGTCCAAGGAAATGAATATAATGTGTCAAGGTGGTTAAAATGACATCAGAGAAGGAAAACCTAGAGTTTGAAGAACCATGTTACTTAATGTAAAAAATATTAGTTTAGATTCAGATAGATCTGTGCTGATGCAAGTAATTCACATCTATTTATGATCATCACCAAGACATTTGCAAATGTAATCAAAGTCACAGTAGGAATGACCCTCACAATTGTGATTGAATGTGTCTATTACAGTGAGAAAAAAAAAGATGGTTCAAAATAGAAGGTGACCTCAAAATAATCAGAAATGTAGTATCACATGCAGTGTTGTTTACTAGGCTATTGACTTGGGAGTAGATTCAGTACAGTGAGCACAGATTTGCTGACCACAGGTGGAAATGGGCTCATTTTGTTTTCTTTGTTTAAAACCATACAAGCATATATTTTGCATTTAATCTCACTGGTTCAAATATCCAAATGCTGGAGTAAGTCCATTTCCCTATCCTCATTGTTCTTACTGTGAAGTCCACTACCCTGACCAACTATATTCCACTGCTGATTTCTGGTGCTCAGAACAACAAACACTGAGGTTGGCTCAAGTACGGTTTCGGGTAGCTCCAGACATCAGGCTGGTTCTCCAGGATCTGTCCTGCCCCACAGGACGGTAGGAGGCTGGTCTTTAATTACCAGCTCTATAGGCATTACCTGCTGATCCACAGTGGCATTAAGGCAGCAAAATCACCCAAGCTCTGACTGCTCTGGACTCCCAGCCATGTTTCCTCTGGGCAGCATTATAGAAAGGGCAGGAGATTGGGAGGGTGGGGGTAGGAGGGTCCCTGTAGTTTATTTTTTAATCACTCAGTTACAGAGGGCTCCAAAACTCTCTTGCCACACCTAGACCCAAAAGTAAAGGGCTCTGATTTGTAAAATGCACATTTCTTGTTGCATTTGGACAGCATGAGCAATGTGCTTTCATATTCTTTGTATTTCTGTAGTTGTTTGACTTAACTGTATCTACAAACTAAAAGAATAGAAAAAAAAAAGGTTTGTTCCAAACTATACTTACATAAGCATTTCTTTCAGTAAGACGTGCATCAAATATCTGTATGCATCCTAGGGAAGTTTTAGGGCACCTAAAGAGAGCCAACATACGTGAAAGAAGCTGAAAGAATTCATATCAAATCACCGTTTGTAGCAACTTTCTTATTGCCAATCTTGGGTCACACTGAAATTTAGAATCACTTGTGCAGGGAACTGATTTTGTTTGGAAAAAGGGTGAGGAAGCTTTAGTCTCTATTTTGATGTAATTAAAATCTCTCAAGAGTGTCAGCAGTCTATATAGCATGATTTTGGAAAAGTAAAGTAAGCAGACCAGTTTTGAGCCCCAAACACATTTTCTTATTGAGTTCTCCATCAAAAGTGGGCAGTTGTGGAGTTTTTCATCTTCATTACATGGTCGTAGGACTAGTGCAATCCAGAGAGTGAAGGAGGTGCAAAGATCAGGACAGGAAGCGTTAACTCATTTTAAGTTATAGAGGCATGTTAAGATACAGTCACTGATCCTAAAATCTTTTATCATCTAGAGTAAGGTTTAATGTAGTCCTCAACGTATTCTGGAAACTCTCCTTGTCTTGTAAATGATGTTCTGCTTCTTCAGTATGTAATAGATCGTCAAAATTCAAAAGGTCAGTAAGTAAAGGGTTTCACCCCCAAACACCATCCTTTCAACTTTCTGGTGGGAAAGCCAGTGCTACTGGGTGCAAGTTCCTTCAGTGAATGTAGACATTTCATTGTCACTGTGATGTTGGTTGTCAGATTCTGGTATATTTCACTTTGGGAGGCACCATGTTATAAGCATTAGGAACTTCAAACTAAAATTTTCCACTCCAATGGTAACCCTTATCTAGGATCTCAGCTGAAAGGAATGAAGCTTGTTTGAATCAGAAAATGTACTTTACATGTGTAAGTATATCAGCTTCAAATTCTGCCAGATCTTTAACAAGCAGCTTGTCTCTCACAGAAACCCTCTGATTAGGATAGAAACTGGCTGATGTACAGGCCCCTGACCATTATCCAATGTCAATTTGCCTGGCAGAGTTAGCATTAATGCTACCTTTGACCTCGGCACCTGGAGACACAGGCTGGGTGCCCAACACCATTCCTGGGCCCCTGTTGCAGTCTGTACTTGGCGGGGCCAACATGGGCCTTGTTTGTTTTTCTTAAGTTGTTTTTTAAAAAAACATTATGGTAAAATACAAAATTTACCATTTTAACCATTTTAAGTGTACAATTCACTGGCATTAAGTACATTCACATTGTGCAACCACCATCCATCATCCCAAGTTGAAACTTTGTACTCATTAAACAATAACTCTCCTTCTCCAGGACCTTGACAACCACCATTCTACTTCCAGGTCTATGAATTTGACTATTCTAGGTACCTCTATGAGTGGAATCGTACAGTGTGTGTGCTATGTGTCTGGCTTATCATTTGATTTCATAAGGTGTTGACTTGCTCCTCAAAGTGTGGTCTGTGCACCAGCAGCATTTGCATCACCTGGAACCTGTTAGAAGGGCAGAATGTTCAGACCTCCTAAATCAGAGTTTATATTTTCACAACTTCCCCAGTGACTCCTGCATGTTAAAGTTTGAGAAGCATTGGCTTTATCTACTGAGAATTCTAGATGGGTCAGGAACCAGGCAGGGAAGTCACCAGCCATTCAAGAGTGAGCAGCTGTGGTGTATCAGAAGCTTTTGGGCCTTGTGGTGTGTGGTAGTGAGCAAGACAGACATGGTCAGCCCATACTTCGGCAGCTTAGTCTAGAGAGAGAGACAGGAAGGAAATAATGTTTTAGTGCTAGCCAAAAGAAATAAAGATTGCTAAACAGAAGGATGATAGCCAGTCATGAAGAAGTGGTAAATCTTCCCTGATGAAGTGACATTTGGATTGAGTCCTAAAGGTTGGATGTGGGTTAGCTGATGCTTGGAGCTGGGGAAGAATTCCAGATGGAAGTGGCAGTGTGAGAGTCCTGCTGTGGAAGGAGCTTAGAGCTTCCTAGAGAAGGAGGGCACTGCAGCTAGGGGTAAATATGGAGGTGGGGGTGCAGGATAAAAGGAGATGAGGTTGGTTGCCGCTGGATGGTGGGTGCTGTGAGCCATGCTGAAGATCTCAAACAGCGAAGTAACGTGTTGGATGTGCTTTTGAAATGGATTCCATTGATGTGCTTTGGAGGGGAGACTATGGAAGCTTAAAGGAGCCTAGGTTTTGTTTTGTTTTTTTCTTTGACCTAAGCCACCAGGGTGTAGGCAGCTGAACTAGGCTTGGCCATTTGGCTACTTCCATCTAGGACTTAAATCTGGAGGCAGTGCAGCAAAGATTCAAAGAATGGGTATCTGGCAATGACGAGTGACAGCCCAGTGGCGGCATCACCAGTCCCACCAGTGGAACTTTCTAACCAGACTTTCCATGGCAGGACCCCGGCAGTCTATTGATTTTTATAAATAGTCTTTCTTGGATCCTGACTGTGTTTTAAGACTGATTCTTGATACTGAGTTGTATGAGCTGTTTATAAATTTTGGAAATTAACTCCTTATAGGTCATATCATTTGCAAGTATTTTCTCCCATTCAGTAAGATGTCCTTTCATTTTGTGGATGGTTTCCTTTGCTGTGCAAAAAGCTTTGAAGTTTGATTAGGTCCCCTTTGTTTAATTTTGCTTTTATTTATTTTGCCTTAAGAGACAGATCTAAAAAAATATTGTGATTTATGTCAAAGAGTGTTCTGCCTGTGTTCTCTTCTAGGAGTTTTATGGTTTCAAGCCTCACATTTAGGTCTTTAGTCCATTTTGAGTTTATTTTTGTATATGGTGTTAGAGAATGTTGTAATTTCATTCTTTTACATGTAGCTGTCCAGTTTTCCCAGCACCACTTATTGAAGAGACTGTCTTTTCTCCATTGTATATTCTTGCCTCCTTTGTCATAGATTAATTGACAATAAGTGTGTAGGTTTATTTCTGGGATCTCTATCCTGTTCCATTGATTAATGTGTCTGTTTTTTGTGCCAATACCATACTGTTTTGACTAACATAGCTTTGTAGTCAAGCTTTGTAGTATGATTGTGCTGAACACCTGAATTAAGGGAGTGTGATACCTCCAGCTTAGTTCTTTTTTCTCAAGGTTGCTTTGGCAATTTGGGGTCATTTGTGGTTCCATATAGATTTTAGGATTACTTGTTTTAGTTCTGTGAAAAATGTCATTGGTATTTCGATAGGTATTGCATTAAATCTGTAGATTGCTTTGGGTAGTATGGACATTTTAACAATGTTAATTCTTCCAATCCAAGAACATGGGATATCGTTCCATTTCTTTGTATCATTTTCAAATTCCTTCGTCAGTGTTTTATAGCTTTCAGAGTATATGTCTTTCACATACCTGGTTAAGTTTATTCCTAGGTATTTTTTTATTTTTGATGTGATTGTAAATGGGATTGTTTCCTTAATTTCTCTTTCTCATAGTTCATTATTACAAACAAAGAACCCAATTAAAAAGTGGGCAGAAGGCCTGAATAGACATTTTTACAAAGAATATATATATAGATGGCCAACAGACACGTGAAAAACTGCTCAACATCACTAATCATCAGAGAAATGCGAATCAAAACCACAATGAGATACCACCTCACACCTGTTAGAATGGCTATCACCAAAAAGTCTACAAATAACAAATGTTGGTGAGGGTGTGGAGGAAAGGGAACCCTAGTACATTGTCGGTGAGATTGTGAATTGATGCAGCCACTATGGAAAACAATATGCAGGTTTCTCAAAAAACTAAAAATACAACTACCATATGATCCAGCAATTCCACTCCTGGGTATGTATCCGAAGAAAACAAAAACACTAATCTGAGAAGAATCTTGCACCCTAATGATCATAGCAGCATTATTTACAATAGCCAAGGTATGGAAGCAACTTAAGCGTCCATCAACAGATGAATGGGTAAAGAAGATGTGATGTACATACATACAATGGAATATTATTGAGCCATAAAATGAAATTCTGCCATTTACAACAATGTGGATGGACCTAGAGAGTATTATGATTAGTGAAATAAATCAGACAGATAAAAATAAATACTCTGTGTTATCACTTATATGTGGAATCTAAAAAATAAAACAAGTGAATGTATATAGCAAAACAGAAACAGACTTGCAGATACAAAGAACAAACTAGTGGTTACCAGTGCAGAGGAAGAAGGGAGGGAGAGGCGAGATAGGGGTATGGGATTAACAGACACAAAATACTATGTATAAAAATAAATAATCAACAAGGGTATATTGTACAGCACAGGGACATATAGCCATTCTTTTGTAATAACTTTAAATGGAAAAATAAAAATAAAAATAATGAATCAATGTGTTGTACACCTGAAACTAATATAATATTATAAATCAACTGTACCTCAATTAAAAACAACAAACTGATTCTACAACATGCCCATTGATTCTAAGTTGCCTTACAGGCTTTCCTTTGAATTCCTGTTTTGATTGATTTAGCCAGAGCTGGTGTCTGTTGTTTGCAACCTCACCACGCTGACAATTACTGTCTTGGTCAGTGGGGAAAATGCTGCATGTTCTGTGAGGTTGGAAGTGAATAGAAGCTGTTGTCAGAGTTACGGGAATCTTCCTGCAAGGTCATCACTGTCATCAGGAATAACAGCCCCTCTTCGTTGATTTCTATGAAGGGTATTTTCTGTCTTGTTCTGACCCTGCTCTGCTGACTCCACCCCCGCCCCCTTCCCCAAGAGTCTTTCTGGGCCCCATCCACTCTCATGTGCCACCAAATGTTAGGCAGCTGCTCATTACTGTATACTTTAATAACAGTGTAGCAGGTGCAGTTGGCTGTCTAATAACTATTCTCCCTCCTTCCTCCATATTTACCAACAGGACTTTGATTTTGTTCAGGTACGAGTGGCCATGTCCTTTAGAGAAGAAACACATCAAGAACTTGGGTCCTGGATGATTGTGCTGAACACGTGAATTAAGCAGTGCTGATTAAGCCACCTCTTTTGGATTTCTTTTAATGTGAGTTAATAAGTTTTAATTTTGATTAAATTGCTTCTAGTTGAGTTTTCTGTTGCACCTAACAAATGCAAATAGTTAATAGTGCATTATATTTTTGAGTATTTACCTTTTAAACACTCTATTTAAAGTAATACTTTTAATCATCTGAATACTCTGTAAGATAATTATTACTATTTTTGTTATATTCATTCATTTTTTTGTTTTTTAGATTCCACATGTAAGTGAAAGCATACAGTATTAGTCTTTCCTTATCTCACTTCACTAAGCATAATACCCTCCAGGCCCATCCATGTTGTTGCAGATGGCAACATTTCATTTTTTTTGATGGCAGAGTAACATTCCATTGTACATATATACCGCATCTTCTTTATCCATTCATCAGTTGATGGATGCTTAGGTTGCTTCCAAATCATGGCTATTGTAAATAATGCTGCTATGAACATTGGGGTGCATGTATTTTTGTCAAATTAGTGTTTTCATTTTCTTTAGACAAATACCCAGGAGTGGAATTGTTGGATCATATGGTAGTTCTATTTTTAATTTTGTGAACAACCTCCATACTGTTTTTCGTGGCGGCTGTACTAATTTACATTTCCACCAAAAGTGTACTAGGGTTCCCTTTTCTCCATATCCTTGCCAACATTTATTATTGTTGTCTTTTTGGTGATAGCCATTCTGACAGGTGTGAGGTGATAGCTCATTGTGGTTTTGATTTGCGTTTCCCTGATGATTAGCAATGTTGAGCATCTTTTCACGTGCCTGTTGGCCGTCTGTATATATTCTTTGGAAAAATGTCTGTTGAGGTCTTCACCCATTTTTTTAATTGCGTTGTTTGTTTTTTGATATTGAATTGGCTGAATTTTTTGTATATTTTTGAATTTACTCCCTGATCAGACATATCATTTGCAAATCTCTCTCCCATTCAGTAGGTTGTCTTTTCTGAAACATAATTATTAATATTTTAATGTTATAGGTGGGAAAACAGGCTCATAAAGATTAAGCAACATGATCCAAGATTATATGGTCTGTCAGTCAGGGTCCTAAGGAAAACAGGTGGTACACTCAAATTAAGATAATTTGAGGAGGATTTATTTACAAAGAGACTAACTACAGAGTTTTGGGAGTGGTGTAGGGGAATCATAGAGCTAGTATAGGAAGCCAGGGCTAGAAGAGTGGAGTTGTTACAGGGAGAGGTTACCTGAAACTGGAAGAAGAGATAGTCAGGTCGAGCAGTCTTCCTTGAGAGGAACAGTGAACCTCGAAGGAGGGTTATGGTCATCTTGATGTGACTTCATAGGGAGTGATCCCTAGGGGAATAAACACCCTGACCTCACTCTCCTTCCTCCCTCTACTCTTCTGTCAGGCAGAGCCCACTGAGCTATTGGATGTAGTCCAAACAGACTAACTTGCAGAGGCAGAGAGCAAGGTGGAGAAGGATGGGGAGGTAGAGGGACAATTGGAAAATATCTGTTGTGTTCCAGGCTGTTTGCCCCTTAGTGTCCTCTCTTGTCCGAAATGCAGGTCAAATGTCGTGACCTCAACACAAGAGATGCCCAAAGTTCCACCAGCTATTTATCATAATGGGATGATGTTCATTTGTTCATACTTTCATCTTAAACCTAAACAATTAGCCATCAACAGTGCCCTCATATAAAGTAACAGGAGGGAAATGGGAAGATAAAAACAAGTAATATAAAATATAGCTGTTACAATCCCTGCTTCTATAACTGGACCCAATGCCAGTTGCCTCTTTCTAAGCCAGAGTGTGCTCCTTGGCTGTGCTTTTTCTTAGCTCATTCATTCCAAAGGCAGACCATTTAATTGCTGGTTCTGGAGCTACAAAGATAAATCAGTCACATATCCTGACTAAAAGAGCTCACATTGCAATAGATGAAATAGTTATTTAATTTTAAATGTAGGCTAATAAGGGGTAAGTAGATACCTGATCTCTGGTTTGTGATGAAATTAAAAGAACAAGAACAACAATGAAAGTAACTCTGCTTTAACTGGGTTTTTTTTCACCCTTGGGAGTATTAATTATCAATACTGGATAATTCTTTGCTGTGGGAGGCTGTCTTGTGCCTTGTAGGGTGTTTAGCACCATCCCTGTCTTCTACCCACTAGGTACTAGTAGCACCCCTGCCTCCATCGTGACAACCAAAAATGTCTCCAGACTTTGCCAAATGTCCCATGGGGGACAAATTATTGCCCAATTGAGAACAACTGGCTTAAAAAGTAAAGAAAGAGGCCATTGCATGGATGTGTAGCAACATATTTATATGTCTCCAAATAATGGTTATTTAGTCAGTTGGGATTTCCCTTTTGTTTTGTTTGTTTTTTGTTGTTACAAATAAACCTTCAGTGAACATACTTTCTTTGTGTACTTGGGCAGATATGTCTGCATGGCAAATTTCTAAAAGTGAAGTTGCTGGGTTATAGGATGTGTTTAGGATTGTGATGTTCTCAAAATGACTTCTAAGGAGATTGAATAAATAGTGTTACCTTTACTGCTTTATTAAAATATTCTTTTTCGAATTGCCTCAAGTTTTACACTTAAATAATATCTAAGAAATCATGGGTTTTTTGGATAATTACATTTTCGAACACACATTAAAATAAACACATAAATATTAAAATTAAAAAATCCTAATGTACAACCCAAAATCATCTTTTATATTAAATATTGGGAAACAATGCTCTAGTCTATCTCCTTCATTTTAGAGATGTGGTAAAGCTGTTTCAAGCTTACACTGATCTGGAGTCAACACTCTTTGTGTTCTTATGTTATTCAACCAATTGCTTTTGTTTGAATCATACTTCTCCAATTCTTCCACATGAGAATCATGAAAAATTTGGTCAAATGCTTTGGTCACAGCCCTTCACATCTGTGATCTTGCCTTCATCTAGTTGAGTGTTGTAGAATGTGGAAGAGGTTGTGATGCAGTGGGGATTTCTTCAGCAAGCCAACTAAAAGGTATTGTACGTGTCTTTTGTCATTTCGTGAGAACAGGCTGACCATTAAGAAGGAGTGTTTTCTAAGTATCTAGGTGGGTGTGTAAAAATACAAAGCAACGGTTGTACTTTTGACAGCAGGAACCCAAGGAGGAGGATTGGGAGCGAACAGTGCGACATGGCACAGTGATTTTCAACCTGACCCTCACTCAGCATTTCACTATTCATCGTCTCCTACACACAGAGGCTTAGTTGCCAATTCTTTGGCACAGTCATCCCTGAATGAAGCAGAGGTCACTCCTGGGCATCCATTGTTATAACTTGCCGTTCTTCTCAGCATCATTAGTCACTTTTGAATGGATGGAAGAGGGAGGTCTGGGATCCAACCTTGCCCACTGCAGCAGACTAGGAGCCCAGAACACTGAGCCAGGTGCAGATGAAGGAGGTTCAGTTGGCAGGCAGATTTGACTCTGTAATGGGTACAGCATGAACAGCTAGTGCCCCTGGCAGGAGTCTGGGTGGAAGGGCACAAACCTCGTGGGAAATCTCAGTGATGTGGTATCTGGGGAGCAGGAGGTGGGGTGAAGGGAGGCTTAGAAGCAGAGAGAAGCAGGCATTGACATCAGGGTGATCTTAAAAGACAGGCAGTAAGGCCCCAGGAGCCCGGCAAGAATGAGTCAGGACCCAGGCCCTAGGAACCAACTGTGGTGCCTACAGTTATAAACCAGGAAGAGAAATCAAAGCAGAGACCCAGAAACCAGAATTAGGGCACAAGGGCTAGGAACTGGGAAACAAGTAAGAGCTTGGTCACTAGAGTTAGAAACTGCACCAGGGGTAATCTACCAATGGTGCGAGATGTTGCCAAATCTAATCCAGCACTGCATTTATGAGGCTTAAGTATCTCCTGATTCTGATTAATATTAGCTGAAGGTATGGAGGGTGGCATTGAACATGCAGGTGAGACCTAATGATAGTACAGAGCAGGAATTGGATCTCAAGGTTGTTTGGAAACAAAACTCATGTGATTTCCACTGCACTCATCCAAGAGATAAAAGAGAGGGACACACACTGGCTCTGAGGAGTGTGATCCATGTGTTCACTAAACTAGAAGCTCCTTGAGCAGAAACTGTCTTGATCACCACATACCTAGGGTGCCTATCAGGGCCTGGCCTGTGCTGAGTGAATATTCATTGAATACATAAAGGAAGGCAAAGAGGGCTGAACAAATGGAGATACAGCCTCTGTTGGGTGGGGTATTCTCTGGCTTTCCCAAGTTTCAGTGAAATATCCTTGCCCTAAACATTCTATACCAACTTATTGTTCTTATTCCATGATATCCAAGCAACCTGCTGATACAAATTAAACTTTCCTAGTTTCTTCATATTGGAAATGAAGTGAATTCAACCACTAGTCATTGTTACTTCCCAGTGTCATTTATTATATTGATGTCTGGTTAGCACCTCACTGGCATGTGGATTAGGTCAGCTGTGTAAGTCTCCAAGAGGATGGGCATAGTGGATACACTGAGAACATTCAGTTTCTGGTCCCCGCTGATTGAGGTTCACACCCTGAAATATGGGACCTACTCATGATCTGAGAGCCTCTATAGCAGAGAAGAAAACTGGTAGATCATGAAAACACTGGAGTATAGACCTATGTTATTTATCCTTCATATTATTGTTGTATTTTTAAAAAATTGGCTCCCAGGTGTCCAAAATTGGGTTCATTATATTCCTTAGGTTCATGACACCTCTCATGACAGTGTCACCATTGGCTCATATACTGGCTCAAACATTGTTGACTCATACAAAAATTCAGATTTTTGTCTTCCCTTAAGAAATTGAAGAATCCTCTAAAAGATTGGTTCTATTTCACTGCAAGGCAAAAATTAGTGGCTACTCAGAGTTCTGTCCCTGTTCATACCAATCTCTGTTGTCTCCTGACCAAGAGAAGTTGAAGTGTATATCTGCGCTTGAACTGTTATTCTAATCAAGTGGAGAGTAAACTATTCTCTTGTGTCCACTTCACCGATTTACATTACCTGCCTGTCAGCATTTGAGTTTGAGAACCCTGCTCTGGGAGGAAACTCCTGTGCCATCCCTAATAACTACTACCATTCACTGAGCCCTTACTCTAGGCAAAGCACTGAACTAACAGTTTTTCACACATTATCTCTTTATTCATATAAAACCCTATGAGGTAAGTTCAAGTGTTATCTCCGTTTTACAAGTGTGGAAACTGAAGTTCAAAGAGCTAAATAACTGCCCAAGGTGATAAAACTTGTAATTTTTGACACTGGGATTCAAACTTTGGCCTGCCTGAGTCCATAGCTTGGCCTTTTTAACTTTACATTACACAGGTTTTCTAACCACTAATCTTGTAACATTAGAATTACTGCTGCCCTTCAGTGTTTCTTCCTCATACTCAGTCCACGTGGGGCTGAATTCCAGGAGGAGGGGCTGAGTACCACCCTGCCCTCGCCAGGGCCCATGGTGGACACCCACTCTGTGCCAGTGGCAGAGGGAGTTGTTGCTTTGTTGGATCTGAGAGCTATAGCTCTGCTGGGCGGGAGGACAGGAGATGCTGGGGTCACTGTGACTCTGGGGCAGCTGCCCATTAATCACTGTCCCTGGTTTTGTGTGTGTTTAGCTGGGCTATCCCAGTGCTGCCCCAGGGTCATACCTGGGGAAGTGCATATAAAGGGGCTCGAGGTCTAGACCTGCAGCTCTCAGACCATGGAGATGGGGAAGCTGTTGCTGTGGGTTGGTGAGTGTGGTGGGTCCCAGCCCCACAATGTCTCTTAGTTCAGGAGGTGCCAGGCTTCATAAGCTCATTGTCTCTCTGGTTCCCAGGAAGCATCCTGCGACTCGGGGCCCTGGATTAGGTAGAGGTGGGACAGGGCACAGTGAAGGGCCAGAGGGGCCCAGGGAAGAGTGGTCAGAGCAGTGGTTGTGCTCTGGCTGCACATTAAACATTTTTATGCCTGGCTTCCACCTCGGAGCAGTTCATTCAGAATCTCTGGGGGAGGAGCCAGAATATCACTACTTTTAAATTAGCATCCAGGGTTGAGAACCATTGACCTAGAGCTTTTGCTGGGACTTCTAAATGTCATGGTTGTCCCTGTGCAAAGCACGTGTGTATACGTGTGGTGTTTATTGAAGTGGACAGGAGTTTAGATAGATCTGGCTTCACCTGCTCAGTGTAGAGAAGAGGAAAGAGGGAAGGGTGTGTGTGTCTCCTTTTGCTTGAGTTGGTGGGTGCACGCAGAACTGGAGGGTGTGCTGGGGCGTGTCACTCCGGGTGTGCCTGTGAATCTGCGTGTGATTCCTCCTTTGTCTCCCGCAGGGCTGGTTCTTGTGCTGAAACACCACAATGGTAAGGACCCTGTGTGGTCCTCTCCAGAGCCAGGGAGAGTGTCCATCTGAGAAGTGCTCCAGGTCTAGTGCTCCTGCAGCCCCGCCCTGCCCTGGCTCCGTGTCAGGGGTCACTGACCCAATGCAGTTCAGCAGAGGATTTTCAGTCACCTGCTGTTTGGCTCACTCTCTGTGCCAGGATCCAGGCTCGAGGATCCATTCTGATGAGGGTTTCACAAGGCATTCTTCCTCCAGACCCCGGGGACCCCAGCAGTGGGGGAGGGACCTGCCTTCAGTGTAGCTTTGGGGTGTGAGTCGGGGGGTGTTACAGTGGCCTTGCCTCTTGAGCTGTGTCCACGCTTCTCTGTGGAAGCTGCTCTCCACCCCCACCTTGGTTTCTGCCAACAAATGCCTGCTGTCCCCTGCCAGGTGCTGCCCACAAACTGGTGTGTTATTTCACCAACTGGGCATTTAGTCGGCCCAGCCCTGCTTCGATCCTGCCCCGCGACCTGGACCCCTTTCTCTGCACCCACCTGGTATTTGCCTTTGCCTCAATGAACAACAATCAGATTGTTCCTAAGGATCCCCAGGATGAGAAAATCCTCTACCCAGAGTTCAACAAGCTCAAGGAGAGGTGTGTTCACTTTGGATGTGGGGTTGTATTTTACAAATGGAAGAGAGTTAATCCTTTTCTCATGTGAGTCGTCAACTTTCCTCTGATCCTTGTGTCCTAGCCTCCTGTCCAGGGCGCTCCGGATCATCCCTGCCTTGGGAGCTCCCCGCTGCTCAGCACTCTGAGCTTGTCCTTGCCTCCTTGCCTTCGTGGCTGCTGTGGCCCCTGCTTGGAATGCCCTCCTCTCTCTTCTCTGCCTGGCATCCCCCAACTCACCCTTCAAGCCCCGTGTTGAGGATTCTATGTGTTAATGCTGTTCAAGCGCTTCAGAGAGGGCTGTGCATCACAAATGCTTCACAAATGCCCGTGTTTCTGTTACCATCTATCACCTGCAAATGAGCCCCCCAAGGGAAGGGCCAATGGCTGTGAAATCTTTGTACACCAGTGGCTGGGTCAGTGCCCGGCAGAGAGCTGGTGCTCAGTACTCCCTCCCCAGGACTCCTGGGCTCTCCTGCCCAGGGGGTGGTCTGTCACTGCATGCATGGTTATAGAAGGGTGGAGAAAATCCATGCCACTAGATTACAAGCTCTGGAGAGGAGAGCAGGGAGCTTGTCCTCTGTTCACTGCTGTATCTCAAGCAGCTAAAGCAGTCAGTGGCAAATAATAATTGCTCAGTAAACATTTGTTCACTAAGAAAGTGAGTGAAGAGAAATTTCAGGCTGCTTTTTCTTTTCCTTTTTACGGGACAGTCATGGGAGCGGGGAGTTTGGGGGGCTTTGGACAGCCTGGGCGTTCCTGGGTGGGATGACTTGTGTGTGGGCTGCTTGTTCTCCCTCTTTTCCTTCTTCCCTTCTTGGGTTCTGCTGGGCTCTGCTCTTTTCTTCCTTAGGTTCCCCCACCCGTCTCCCCCTTTCCGTTCCTGTCCTCCCATCCCCCCTACATGCCACAGTTCCCCAAATGAATGAATGAGAACCGAGCTCACGAACTCTGTCCTGCATCACAGGAACAGGGAGCTGAAAACACTGCTGTCCATCGGGGGCTGGAACTTCGGCACATCGAGGTGAGACTGTGCTGTCAGGTCTTCTCTCTGGGGTGGGGGCGATGTATGGGGGAGGAGCAGGCAGGCCGGAGGTGAGGACAGAGTGGGGAGCCAGCTGGGCCGTGGGGAGACACGCTAGTACTCCCCCGAGTCCTGATCTGGCCCTGAAGTCCAGGGTCCCCTGACCTCTCCTCCATGGTGAGTGAGGGGAGACAAGGCAGGTCCAGGAGGTGGTGAGAAAGGGGCTGTGGGGGAAAATGAGGGGAAAAATGGGGTGCTCACAGTTGTCCCCTCAACGCTGCATAAGAGGCAGGGCTTTTGCCTCAGAGAGAGGAGGAGTCTTGTTTAGGACATGGATAAACCCCAAGCCTCCCAGGGCCTGGGTTTCCTCGCTTTATAAATGGAGCCAGTGGTATCAAGCTGAAAGGATGGGAGGAAAGGAAGTGATATAAACAGGATGCTCAGCTGAGCCCCTGGGCACCTGGTCTGTGTCCAGTGCACGGTGGCAACTCCTCGTCGCCCTCCACTAGGCCGCGTGGAGGTGACAAACTGCCTTCATGTTCTCTGAAGAAACTTTCCCCCTATTTCATGGCTGAGGCCAAGGGTAGAGAGTTGCCTCCCTTCCTGCCTTAGAGGAAGGAGCTGTAGGAGAGGGACACCTGGAGGCCTGAGAGTGGGGGAATGTGAGGAAGCACCTGGCACAGAACCCAGGAGCAATGCAGGGAGGATGCAGGGAGCTGGGTGAGAACCGGCTCTGCCTGACCCCAGGCCTCGCCTCTCCCTGGGCCGCGACTTCTTGAACATTCACTGTGTCCAGACGCTGGCCAGAGGCTTTACATGCATTATCTCATGGTTACTCAGGAGAGGCTTACAAAGTGGTTGTTTGTATCGCAAATTTGTAGGAAAAAAGCAAGAGTCAGAAGTTAAGGAACTTGCCGTATTTCACCCAGGTGTCCCTGAGATCACCCAGCTAGGAGGTGGCAAACAGATGATGGAACCAGGCCTGCCTAAGTCTGAATCTGGTTAATTTTCTAATCATTGCACTCAGGACTAGTTCCAAATTGCTTAAAGTTCAACTCCAATAAGTTACAAGTTTTCCAATAGTGTCTTCACTGTGGAAGAGAAAGCACTAGAAAAAAAAAAAAAAAGAAAACAATCAAACAGCCAAAGAACAAAAGAGCAAAGAGTCCAGAACTCCTAGTCTGAGTATGGCCCTCTTGTACCACATTAGCTCAGAGATCTTTCTGGAAATGCTGGCCCTCGGCTCATGTTCCCTCTCCTAATCTGTTCAGGCAGAGAAAGTCAGTGCCAGGACAGGGTGTCAGGACTGAGCTGTTACCCACGAGGAAACAGCAGAGGGACAGTGCCTGGCTAGGGGCAGACCATGTTTTCAGAGGCCAAGCTGGCCTGAGACTGTTCTCTCCACCCCAGGCTGTGTGCTTGTTTCCATCTGGCAGGGGAAGTTGTGGTTTGCAAATCCTCCCTGGAGCCTGAAGTCCCCATTCCTGGGTATTGGAGCCCCGTGCTGGGAGGGACTTTAAGAGACTCTGAGAGTTTCAAAGACCTTCCTTCCTTTCCTCAGTCACATCCACTGTGCCCTCCACGGAGTGCGAACCAAGGGGTCTTGTAAGGGAGGCTGAGGTTGTGGCTGAGGCCAACACTCCTGGCCTCACCCCTGGTCTCCCTGCAGGTTCACCACGATGCTGTCCACATTCGCCAACCGGGAGAAGTTTGTCAATTCAGTGATAGCCCTCCTGAGGACACATGGCTTTGATGGTCTGGACCTCTTCTTCTTGTACCCTGGACTCAGAGGCAGCCCCAGGCATGACCGCTGGACCTTTGTCTTCTTACTTGAAGTAAGGCCAGCCTGGCAGCTCCCGAATGCAGAAATGATTCTACTTTGATCATATCTGGGCTCAGGGCACAGGGGAAGCCTAAGGCCGGGGACAAGGGCAAGACAGCGGTAACAGAAGGTTGTTTACTGCCATCACCTGCAGGTGTTGGACAAAGAGCTGCCTAGCAAGGGCCCTATGGTGGCTCTTTCTCTCTGTCACATCCGGGCCTTGGCCCAGCCCTCCAGCCTGAGTGATGCCTTCTCCTTGCAGCTCCTGGACTCCCTCAGGTGGGCTGTCTGAACTCTGCTCCTGGGCCTGCTGCCAGCCTTCTGTTCAATGACTTACCACATTGGCTCACGTCCGCCTTTCTCACGAGCCTGTGGGCAGGGCCTGTGTCTGACTCTCCTGGCTCAAGGGGCTCCGTAAATAAAGGTTTCTTGGATGAGTCTTGTTTTCCCAGACTCTGCTTTGTCTGGTTCTCGCGTCTGCCTCTCTTTCTTCCCAGGAGCTCCTGTTTGCTTTCAGGAAGGAGGCGCAGCTCACCATGCGTCCAAGGCTGCTGCTCTCTGCTGCTGTCTCTGGGGACCCCCGTGTCATCCAAAAAGCGTATGATGTGCACCTTCTGGGAAGGTGAGTGGGTGCTGCCTTGGTGGACAGGACATTGGAGGGAAGGAGGCATCTCAAGCTCAAAACCCCAGAGGTGCCCAAGCACTGTCCTTGAGCTTTCCAAGTTCCTGCCCTGCTGTGAGTGCACCTTTGGGAGGTGGGCTGATCAGGAGCATGGGTGGGGACAAGGATTATTCCATTATATTCTGGGCTTTGCTTAGGAGATCAGCGGGAGGTGATGTAGTACCAGTCCTCACCACAGCATCCTCTTGGGTAGAGATCTATAGCACCCATCGCTGGGTCTCTAGGAGAGAATCCAGTGGTCTGGCCTCTGCTGTCCCAGAGTCCCCTGTAGGCATTCACTGGGTGCCAGATAGCTGGTATCACATAGACGGATTAGTTGCCAACTACTGGCACTGCAACAAAAATAGGAATGCCCAGTCAGGCCCAGTTTTCAGAGCACAGGTCTTCATGCAAAAGTTACAAAATCAGGCAAAGAGAGCTCCTAACTTTCTGGACAGCTCTGGAGTAATTTTCTCAAAGCTCAAGAATCAAGTATTTACAGATGTGATAACTGAGGCAGATGCAGAACACAAGAAATCACACGCAATTTTTGCATGTGATTACACTTAGGGAGAGTGGTTCCATTGTGGCAGGAAAGGTGAGAACCCAGTGGGGCACAATTGGCTAGTGTTGGTCTTACAGCCAGGCAGGATTGAGTGAGACCACCTTCACCTAGCTGGGTCACCTTAGACAAATTAGATAACGGTCTGAGTTTCAATTTCTTCATTTTAAAATGGAGACAATTGTAGTTCTTAGGACATTGGACAGATTAAAATTAAATTAGATAATCCATGTTAACCTGTACACCTGTGACCTGGTAAGGCTCAATTACACTTTGTCATTTGGAAAGCTTTCTGGAAGAGATGGGTTTCAATGGTTCCTATAATGGTAGAAGGACAGAAGCTTTTTCATGCTGTGGGTCAGAACTGCTTACACACGACGATTTATGCAGACGTCTATTGCACTTGTATCAGCCTGAATGCCTTTGTTTTCTGTTCTGACCCCTGCTCACTCCCTTGGATACTCTCAGCATGGCATAGGTCCTGATGCACCACTGTCCCTAACCAGCTGTGTGTTCCAGGGGCAGCCTCTCAAGTGGAGGGCACAGCTTGGGCAGTCCCCACAGGCAGAAATGGCAGGGAAGTTGGGTGCCCGATGTACAGCTAGTTAGCTAGTCATCACTGTGATGATCGGACTCGAAAATCTAGCTAGCACGATCTTCATATCTCCTCTTCCTTCCCCTTACAGACTACTGGATTTCATGAGCGTCTTGTCTTATGACTTACATGGAAGCTGGGAAAAGTTCACAGGACACAATAGCCCGCTGTTCTCTATGCCCAAGGACCCCAAATCTTCGGTAAGAAAAAGAAAGCTCTCATGTGGCCCAGAAATCTGTCCCTGAGCCAGGCCATTGGCTCTTGGTAAGAAGGAGGGGTTTGTATTCTTCCTACCTGTAGGCATATGCCATGAACTACTGGCGAAAGCTTGGGGCAGCACCTGAGAAGCTCCTTATGGGGCTCCCCACCTATGGACGTACTTTTCGCCTCCTCAAAGCCTCTAAGAATGAGTTGTGGGCAGAAGCTGTGGGACCAGCATCTCCAGGGAAGTACACCAAGCAAGCTGGCTTCTTGGCTTATTATGAGGTGACAGGAATGGGGACCTCTGTATATTAGTTAGGGCTCCCACACCCCAGCCCAGGGCAAGAGCAAGGACAGGGAGAAAGGCAAGAGTGAGGGCTAGAGACAGGACAAGGAGGTGGTTTACTGGGGCAAGGGAAACCCACTCTCTGGGATATTCTGTTTCTTCTGGGGAAGTTGAGTCCTTTGTTAGGGGTGAGGAACTAGGTGGAGTCTGAATAGATGAGGACAGATATTTTACCCCTTAGAAGAATCTTAAAATATATTTAAGTCAATCCTGACTCAATATATGGCTTAAACATAATTAATATTTGCTATATATATATATAAAATTTCAAACATTTGCCAAGGTAAAAGAATAGTATAATGTCCTCTCACTCTCCCTGATTTCCAAATACCCCTCACCCAGCTTCAATCAATAACCACTCATGACCAATCTTGTTTCTTCTCTGCTCCCTGAATCACTCCCTCCCACTACTAGATAATTTTGAAGTAATTCAAGACATCTCCCATCACAGATTCTTTCTCCTCTACCCTAATTCCACTCCCTAATCCCCATCTCAGCAAAGCTTACTGTTGACTGAAGGAAAGAGACATGGACCCAAGGGATGTGAAACAAAAGAGGAGACAGTAAGAGGCACCGAGTATGTGGCTGTAGTACCTGGGAAGGTCTTATGGCGCAGGTGGATCTTGAGCAGATCTTTGAAGCACAGGTAGAGTCCTGATGGGCACGAATGACAAGATGGGAAGGACCTCCTAGGCAGAGAACAGCAGGCACATAGACACAGGTGTGTAGGGGCACCAGGGAGTGAGCTTTGTCTTTACCTGAGGTAGTAGTGGAGGTGCTGGTGTCTCTCCAATCTCTATTCTGTGCTGGCTGCGTGGAGATGTTTTCCTGCTAGTCCAATGAAGCATGGTTATGAGTGATAACATAGTTGAAGGAGTGTTCTTGAAGGACACTATGGGTCAAAGAAATTTTGGTAGACTAAACTTTTAATTTCAAAAAAAAAAAACCTTACACATTAACTTCTGCAGCCCAACTTGAACACATCTACGTCTTTGCAGCTGGTGGTCTCCAGCTCAGTGATGGGTACCCAGTCCACACTCAGTGCTTCTTTGATTGTAATAACCTAGTTCTCCCTGCCTTCGAGACCTTTATATTTATTATAGATTCAAAAGTTAGTTTGATAACTACCTAGATGGGGCAGTTTATGTTGGTTTTAATGAACAGAGGAGATACTTGTTCATGAAAATTCTTTGAAAAAGATACAGGTTTGGTCCAGAGTCAGGTTTGTTACTGTAGTAGTTTGGTATTGACATTATTTACCAAACCCTGGTTTGGTTACTTCAGGATGTCAGCCACTCCTTGGTTCTCTCTCTGTTTATCCATCACGGATGTCAGAGGAAGGAATGTGTGGTAGTAGGAATTTCGCAGAATAGAGAGAAGGTCCTTTGTGAGTGGCTTCCCCACCCCCTCTTTGGTCTACCTTCTTCTCAGTCCCTGGTGAGGGATTCTTGGGTTCTTTATCCTTGCTGGTGCTTCCCTCCACGGCACTTCACAGAACTGACCTGGTGATCTTCTTGGCAGATTTGCTCCTTCATCTGGAGAGCGAAGAAGCGCTGGATTGATGATCAGTATGTCCCATATGCCTACAAGGGGAAGGAGTGGGTTGGCTATGATGATGCCGTCAGCTTCAGTTACAAGGTGAGACCTTGTTCCTTTCATGCTCCAGCATAGAGTTTCCCTCTGCTTCCATGAGGCCTTTGTCTGTACCGTCTGTGAGTGTGTGTGTGTGTGTGTGTGTATGTGAGTGTATGTGTGTGTGTATAACTATAAAACTGGCAGGTTAACTTGTTAGCCTGTAAGTAGAAAAAAATCTCAGAATCTTCAGTTTCAAACTTAACAATTATGGGGTTCATTCTTATTTTACATTTGGGAAAAGTAAAGCCGAGAAGGAGCCAACTGATTTGGCCTTGGAGCTGTTTGGATATGACAGATTGTATCCTTTCCATCAGCCTTACAGAAAACACTCATAAAGTAATAATAAAACCTGGATTCAAGGCTAAACATCTGCCTTTTAGTTATATCTGAAGTTTAAAAAATCATGGATAAAAGCCTTCATTTTCTTATATGTGTGAAGGGTACAATATTATCTGCTCTTCTCCTCCTTTCTAGCATCACTACGGTATAAGGTATGTTGATGTGATTTATAAAAAATAAAGCAATATCTGTCATTTAATATGATGATAATGGTGATTAGCAGGCTGGGGAGACAGTGTTTAACATTTACTATGTGCAAAGCATTGCTCCAAATATTTTACGTGTAGGAATTTAAAAGTTGTTTTTCAAATCGTGGCAAAATATATACAACATAAAAGTCACCATTTAACCCATTTTGTTACAGTTCAGTAGCATTAAGTACATTCACATTGTTGTGTAACTATCACCCTTATCCATCTCAGAACTTTCTTGTCTTCGCAAACTGAAACTCCACACCCATTAAACAACTCCCCATTCCTCCCTCACGCAGCTCCTGCTAATCCCAACTCTACCTTCCATCTCTATGAATTTAACTACTCTGAGTACTTCTATGAGTGGAATCATAGTATTTGTCTTTTTGTAACTGGCTTATTTCACTTAGCATAATGTCTTCCAATTCCATCCATGTTGTAACATGTGCATGTAGGAGTTCTTTGGATCCTAAAAATGTTAGAAATGTTATTCATTTTTTTTTACACATGAGGCAACTAAGAGACATAGCTTTATGTAACTTTTTTCAAGATCCCATAGCTAATAAGCAGTAGAGGCTAGATTCAAATACAGACTACATGCCTAACCATCCTGCCATATTGCCTTCTGAGAGCCCATCTGTTTCTGCCATTGTACCTAGTACAGTGGGTTGACTGACTACTGCTTTTTCAGGCATTTTTCATAATGAGAGAGCATTTTGGGGGGGCCATGGTGTGGACATTGGACCTGGATGACGTCAAGGGCACTTTCTGTGGCACTGGCCCTTTCCCCCTTGTCTACACATTGAATAATCTCCTGGTGAAGGCTGGTGAGTAGCTATGACCTGGAAGCTAGGGTTGGCAGTTGCACACCCAGCTACTGGTGCATGCCTTCTGTTAGATCTAAAGGCTTTGGTGAGGCAACATGACACTGAAGGAAGACAATAAGCTTTGATGCCACGCTAGTCTGCTTTCTAATCTTCGTTTGAATGTATGCTCTATTTGACCTCTCTGAGCTTTGTTTTCCCCATCTACAAAATGGGAGTAGTCCTTATACTCAGGACATGATACAAACTAAATGAGATATGGAATGAAAACATGCTGGCTCATAGTGAACACAATATATGTTAGTTTATTTCTCTATTTCTTTTTCCTGTTTTCATGGGACAAGAGCCAGAAAAGGAAATTAGGTTTCTTGTTGATATCTCTTTGATAGTAGAGACTGCCTTGGCAGTTAGGAGATGGAACCTGGCATGCTAGAGCTGCAACAATCTTGGAGATGGTCTATAACCCTCATTTTGTGAGGAGACTAGGACTCAGAAAGATAATACAGCCAGTCAGGGGTAGAGATGGGACTCCAACCCAATTCTTTACAGCATGCTGTCTAGAGCAGCTTCCTTGCCCTCAGCCTTGTTCCTGGTGCCTCCCACAATGGGGGACACAAAAGGGTTCTCCTTGAGGATTCCACAAGTAAGAAACAAGCTTTGGGGGCAAGGTCTTGCTCAAGGTGCAAAGGTCAAATCAAGGGCTTAAGCATAGAGAACTGGCAGACTCGCCTTTGGGGTTACTCACCGGAAATGTAGCAGACCCACTGAGTGCCCATGGGTCCCTGGGATCATGTTACCATGATGAGGTAGGGGAGCAGGGCTTCTATGTGTTGAGATTTTGTCTATGTCCTCAAGTGGGTGCATTAGGAAATCCTCCAATTCTGGTTTGGGAGCAAGTACTTCAGCCCTGGAGTGGGTCTAGTCCTGCCAGTAATAGGATGGGAAGGAAGGGGTAGGAATCTCAGCCTTTTCTGATGATTTCCTCTAGAGTTCAGCTCAACTCCTTCACCAAAATTTTGGCTCTCAACTGCTGTGAATTCTTCAAGAATTGGCCCTGAAAAGCTGACTGTGATCAAGGATTTGACCACTGATTTGGGGATCTTGCCCCCCGGAGGAGAGGCTGTGGCCACGGAGATCCATAGAAAGTCTGAAACTTTGACCACAGTCCCCAGAGGTGGGCTTGTGACCCCTACAAGGGAAACTCTGTCCTT
Source organism: Balaenoptera acutorostrata (assembly GCF_949987535.1). NCBI lineage: Eukaryota > Metazoa > Chordata > Mammalia > Artiodactyla > Balaenopteridae > Balaenoptera > Balaenoptera acutorostrata. The sequence goes on along the minus strand of NC_080064.1, from coordinate 98,791,505 downwards.
TGGAAAGCACCCTGTAACTCCAGAATGGAAGACTGTGACCCCTGGAGAGGAGACCATGACCTATGTGGGCCACCAGGCTGTGACCCCTGGAGGGATAACTGTGGCTCCTGTGCATCTTCAGACTGGAGAGAAAATCATGCCCCCAAGAAGGAAGGCTGAAGCCCCTGAGAAGATGACCGTCCCCTCAGGAAAGATGACAGTCACCCCTGCTGGGCAGACTGAGACTCTTGAGAGGCGAATTTGACTTCTGAGGTGGACCCTGACCCCCTGGTGGGTTACTTTGGTCTTCACACAGAAGCTGAAAACTGGATGCTGCTCTCTGGTCCTGTCATCTTGCCCCCAGGACACACTGCTCTTGCTTTTGACAAGCCCTTTGTTCCCACTGATGGAATCATTCCTCTGATGATTCAGTAACCCTTCCAATGAGTCCTCTCTCTCTAAAGAAAGAAAATCCAGAAAACTCTGCTGTGGACCGAGGATCCTAAGATCTGTTGTTGGCAGAAACTGGGGAAAGTCCTTGCCTTTTCTTCTGGGTCCCCTGACAGTAGCTGCCTGTGCCCAGCCAGTCATAAACCATTCTTGGGGCAAAGCAGGCCGCAGGCCACACTGAGTTCATCTCTTTTCTGTTGAATAAACTGGAAGCATAAGAATTCATTTGAGTTCTCTGAAGTTCTTTTTTTGAAATGACCTGTGCTAGCCAGTTGTCAGCTTCTTCCTTTCAAGGTCACTTTCCTCTCCTGTTATTTTTCGAAAGAGGGAGTTTGTGTCTAGCCCATGCTGATGTGGATTCCAGTGTCCACTATGTGCTTCCCTCTCTGCCGTGAACAACTGCTGACTTCACTGTTGGTCAGAGCCAGAATCTCCTCTAGAGAAGTTTTCCATACTCCTCAAGGGGGCTGAGAGAAGAAGGAGGGTGTTGTGCCTTCCAGTTATATTCCCTACTTTGTAAAGTCTTAGTTGTCTCTGAAAAAACACCCCCACCTATTCTCTCCATAAGAAGACAAAAGCAGTCTTTTTTGTGTTACCTGCAAACTTCTCCTAGGTCTCCTCCAGAAACACCAGTTCCTATACTACACACTGCAGTCCACCTACAGAGTATTTTCCTGGGCGTGATTGACCCTCATAGTCAATATAGACACAGGACCAATTTCTAGCCCCCCTTTTCTGGGAAACAGTGATGCTAGTGAGTGTCAGATCTACCACCAATGTTACCTTTTCTTTTGGAAGTGCAGCCTCCAAGACTTTAAGGGTCTCATTAAAATACCTGTGGGAGCAGGCACCTATCATAAATGATTAAAGCAGGTGAAGACTGTATCCACACATGTGTGGGCACATGTCCCCGGGACCATGTTGCCACAGCATAAATCCCAAATCAGTTAAGCTGCAAAACCAACCTCAAAACTTAGTGGCTTACAAAATAGCTATTTATTTAGCTTATAATTCTAAACATTGGTAATTTAGGCTGTGTTCAATTAGGTGTGTGGTTTCTTTTTTTGGAAGAATTTTTTTTTTTTTTAATTGAAAAACTAGGTGGTTTTTATGGTCTGAACTGGTCTTGGCTGGTCATGGCTGGAATGGCTCAGGCATCTACAGTCAGCTAGTGGGTTGGGGTGGGGTTGGCTTGTTTATCATGGCCTCAGCTGGGCTGACTGAGGTCTCTTTGCATGAGACCTTGCATTCTTCAACTGGCTAGTTTACATGGTTGTGGTCTCATTGTTACTAGAAAGCAAGTGAGAAATCTCCAATAGACAATTAATTTTTAAGTCTCTGCTTGAATTATATTTACTATTGTTCCATTGGCCGAAGCAAGTCAAATGACCAAACCCAGAGTTAGAATGGTAGGGAATTATCCAAGTGGATACAGGGAGTCAAAAATAAATTGGAGGATATTATCGCAATAACCTACCATACAAGCTCAACATCCCTGTGTTTAAGAGAAGCTAAACTTACGGGGGTGTGTGTGTGTGTGTGTGTGTGTGTGTGTGTGTGCACGTGCTTTGATAGGATGTTGGATCAAAGGGTTCCATGTTCGTATTAAGGTTTGATGGAATAGAGGTGGGTTGGCATTTCATTCTGGACACCGGATTATCTTGTTTCTTCTTCTACTTTTTGTATAAACCCTATGCTCATCTCCTTAAAGGTTAAGGCTTATATATTTAATTGGTCTTTCTTATAGTATAGAAAAGAGATAGAGGTGGAGCTTTTTCCACTAGCTCCTATATGGACAATAAATATTTCTGGTGAATCTTTGTGATTTTTTTTTTCTGTCCCCTTTTCTACATGTGCTTTATTCAAGGGTAATGTGTCTGGCAGTTTCTATTTATCACTATATTTTAAAAATCTTATAAGCTTCTGGGAACTTATCTTTTAGCTGTAAATTGGTTGGGACTTCCAACTTCATCATCCCTCTCAAAACATAGATCAGTGGGCAGTCAAGGTTCTACCCTGTATTGGTCACAAGTAAAGGGGAAGCGGGGAGTTCAACGTTGAGGTCACATATTCTCTTGTGAGCTTGTTCTGAAAGTGAACTCATTCTGCAATGAAACCTGACAAATACTGGTTTTATTCTGGTAGGCCATGGACTCAGGTAAATATTAGGATTTTTATCCTATGACGTATATAAAAGTAAGGACAGATACTGGGGGTAAATAGCAGTCTTTGCCATACATCTGCCCTTTTGGCCATTCAAATATCTGTGCAAACCCTTCTTTTATGTTTAGAAACCACTTATTATCTTCCTGGAAATTGACTCCAAAGTCCCTTCAATTACTGCCTGCAGCTCAAAGGCCAAGGTTTTTGGGTGGTACACAGTCCTCGTGATTATGTCCTAAGTTGACCCCCATGGCCTGATAACCTATAAACTACAAGGCAAGTTATTTTCATCTCCCCCAGTAAAAATTCCCTTTGGAAAAATAAAAGAATGGGAAACATTACAAAGTTCATATCCTGTTGACTATGAATTACAAAGACTCCCTCCTTGGCAGGGTGTGAGTTCTTTGGTTAGTTCACCTGCCAGCCCCTAGTTCTCTCTGATAGGAATCTCTTGTCCAATTCAGAGAAGAAGCAGAGTGTGTGGTTAATGTGTGTATCCAGACCAGACTGTGTTTATTCTGATCTTGGCTTTTTTGTGACCTTGGGTAGGTTACTTACCTTCTTCATGCTTCAGTTGCCTTGTTGGTAAATGTGAGGACTCAGTGTGTGAATTAATATGCTTAAAACACTTAGAAGAGTGCCTGGCACATGATATGCATGCCATATTCCTGACTGCTTTCTTGGAGCCTTCTCTTGCCCATTTCCTTCATGACCGCTTCTGAAGTAGGCTTTGGAGAGTCTACACTTCCAATGGGCTGTGCAGTATTTGTAGCTTGTTTTTTTTTTTTTTTTTTTAATGTGTACAACATTATTATTTCTACTTCTGTATACACTACAGTGTGCTTACCACCAAAAGTTTAGTTTCCATCCATCACCATGTAGCTTGTTTCTTGATGGTGCAGTTTTGGGGGTTGAGGAGTTGTTTTAAGATTTGAAAAATCACAGAATTTTCAGGCTAAGCTAGAGTGCTTTAGAAATACAAATTCCCCAAAGCATGCAGGGATAGAAATATATGAACAGAATCCAAATTTAAAGTAAGATGATGCTAATAATTGTCAGGCTGAGAAATCACACAACCCAAGAAGAAGATGTGCATTTTCTGTTTTACCCCACTGTACCTGCTCTGGGGTGGTCAGTAGAGCTGATCTCTCTCTCTCTCTCTCCTCTCTCTCTTACACACACACACACACAATTTCTGCTTGCTTTTATTTGCTTTAATTTTGCAGACAATCTTCTTCATCTGATCAAGTCGATTGCTGCTGGAATCCCAAAGTAATATCTTCCCAGTGGAAGGAATACTTATCTCACATGATAACTCTATGTCAATTGCAAGAAAGACCCTGGTGGCCTTATGAGGGTCATGTGCTAATCCTGGTATCAGTCATTGTTTCTAGGGAATGAGGCTCCAAAATTTTTCTGGGCCTAAATAATGTACCCATCACTGAGACCGGAAGTGAGAGAGGGAGCACTAACAAGGTTTGCCTCTCTTGAAGGAAGTGGAGGTAGGGGAAGGGTGAATTCCTAAGGTAGGAGTTTGGAGCTGACAAAATCTAATATAACTCATGGTATTGTTGTGAATGCTTGTTGAACTATAGTATATAAAACACCTGGTATTTTGCTCTCTCTGACATATTAAGATCAGCTGGAGGTATGGATTTATTTTTTTGACATTTCTTGAGGATAGAGGCTAACCTAACAGTGAGAAGGAAGAGTTAGAATGTTAGATCTGAACTCAGACCCCATCTCTAGAATCTTGATGGAGCATGCTATCCTGCAGAGTACAATTCTGCCCCATGCCTTCCCTGGATCTGACTCAGTGCCTACAAAAACATGGACCACAAGAAGATTTTTCCTCGGGATACAGCAAGCAGCAATTCAAACCCAGTAAGTCTGGCTCCCGAATTTAGATCAGGTCTTCAAGTTGGGAAAATATTATCCATGACTTTAGCTGAGAGTTTATTGGAAATGACTGAAGGTGGCTACTCATGTCCCTAGACTTAACTACCATCAATTGGGGACCTCTTTGTGGGAAATAAGGCACTATTTTCTGCTGATTTCCTTTGATGCTCATCCTCAATTTTTCACTGCAATATAGCTTCCACCTACTCCCAATTTTTCACTAACAAGAAGAGGAACTATAATCTCTGGAGAGGGGAGACTGTGACTTTGGAGAAGAGATTGTACTGATCTCTGCACATAGGATGCCCTCAATAGAGGGCAGATTAACAGTGAGTACTAAAGTTATAGCCTTTCCAGACCTCACTTCCTACCGCCCAGTATCAGTGGTTGGTAAGTACTTCATTAACTTAAGAATTTATAATTGTACCGTAGTAATTTAGACAATAATGAATTAACAACTGAAAAGTTGTATTGTACACAAACTCCTAGAATCAGTCTTGAAATATCCACTCTGAGGGGACTAAGTTTCATGATCATACAGTCACTTCATTGTTGGCAGAATAAAACTTCACCCTTGCATCTTCCTCACAAAGCTCAGTTTGCAAGCCCTCAAAAATGGCACCAGTATAATAACCAAAGGACTCAGTGGTAGCAAATACTTAGATAAGCAATACCCCAAAGCCTTCAGTGCCTAATTGCAAGCTTTTCCCTACTGATTCCCTGAAGGTCAGGGAGCCATAGAACCCAGCACCTCCTTCTAATTCATTGTTTTCTTTGCGCTACCTTTCCAGATGGGTGCCCTCACTCAGACTGGATAACCCTGAACTAAGAAATGGAAGAATTTTTCAGTTCTTGAATGATGCTTCATAAGAATTATAATACCTGCTGAATATGCCCCACCCCAACTCTTTAAACTCTTCATCCTTATTGTGATGAGAACAACTGGCCACAACAGTGATCTTTTTCTACACACTGTGATCAATTCCTACAGAGATATGGCACATCACACAACTTTACTTAGGTCTGAAAGAACCACAGTTGTCAAGGAGCAATGTCAGTGCTTGTCTCCTAACAGACCCATTGCCTTGAAGAGAAGATGCCTGTGCAACACTTTTAATGGGGAACAGAAGCCTGAGTAATGTTCCCCTCTTTCCTCTCTTGGGTGGAAAATTCTGAGTAATTATTCTGAATGGAAGCCACTGTGCTATAGGCAGTAGGTTGGTATTTCAGGAACAAAATTTCTACAAGACTTTAAACAACAGTGAGAGAGAGAAGACAATCACTCAAATGATTATCTAAGAGAACTTAGAGGTCACTCTGTGCTTTATAGACATTATTTCACTCGTGCACAGGACAGAGTCAGAGAGCTTAGGTACTAATATCATACTGCAAAGAAGACTTTCTATGTGCATTAATAGAGACTGGAGTGTGTGGGTTGACAAGAGGCCAGAGACACAGATGTGCAGTGGGAGAAGTCTTAGGAACTGCTGGCAAGGAGATGGTTTGGCTAATCTAACATGGATAGGAAGGGCTCACAGGGGCATGACTAGTGAGCAGGCACCAGTTTTATCTACTTAGGAAAGCAAGCTGTGGATGCTATGTGCTTTAGTCACTTTCTAATTTGAATTTGAAGAGCCACATAAAAGGTTCCTTTCAACATTTCTAAAACCTTTTTTTGTAAATTAGAAATATTGCCACCAGGTGGCAGGAGCATACATAGTTACTTTTTTTTTTTTTTTTTTTAATGGAGGCAGGAAGAAAACTAGGAGAGTATAATAAAAGCAATTAGAATACCTTTCTATAAAAAGTAAATCAAATATAAATCTCTTTGTCGTTATCATTAAAGTTGATACTTTCTTTCACATTGAAGCAAAGTGAGCTTGCACACAGAGGGCCTAGAGGAGGAGGTCGTGTGGTCAGACAGAAGTTGAGTTCAGACAAACCAGACTTGAAATCTCAGCTCTGCCTTTTATTGACTGTGTGATCCTGGAGAAGCTAAATGAGCCTCATAAAGCTGTTACAATGGTTAGAGGAAATATGTGCTTGGTGTAAAGTTGGTGTTCAGTAAGTGGGAGTTATTGCTATAAGCATATCCTCTGTAGCTCTTAAGTTTCCCTTTAAGAATTTACTTCTATAAAGAAACATTAAATCATACAAGTGAAATTGGAACCTTCTTGGGCTTGTGCATAGGTCAAAAGCTTCAGAGTAGATTCATGACAAAGTTCCAGCCACTTCCCTCTGCCAGCTACAACTTTACTAGGGAATCATTTTGGTAACTGGCCTCTTTCACTAAATGCTTCTGAAAGGCTGTACTTTAAAAAACTATGTATAAATGATATATAGAAGGTATTAAGTGTGTCATTCACTAGATAAAAAAAAAACTTTAATGGCCCCTTTCATGTACAGAATAAAGTCAGTACTGCTTCATATGACATATAGGCATTTTTTTAAAAGGAAAATAGCATGATATTTCAAACTCAGGACCAAGGTATGTGAAGATGAAAAATGTGCTTAGCAAAAACACATGGTGAATAGTGTATATTTTTACATTTTCCAGTTATAATGCACTTGGTATATTATTGCTTAGCCAACTCATTAAATTTTCACATACTTTTTAAAAAGTAAAGAATTATGGACTAGAAATCAACTACAATTAAAAAACTGGAAGAAACACAATCACATGGAGGCTAAACAATATGCTACTAAACAACCAATGGATCACTGAAAAAATCAAGGAGGAAATCAAAATTGAAAGAGACAAATGAAAACGAAAACATGATTATCCAAAACCTATGGGATGCAGCAAAAGCAGTTCTAGAAAGAACGTTTATAGTGATACAAGTTTACCTCAGGAAACAAGAAAAATCTCAAGTAAACAACCTAACCTCATGCTTTAAGGAACTAGAGAAAGAAGAACAAACAAAACCCAAAGTTAGTAGAACGAAAGAAATCATAAAGATCGGAACAGAAATAAATGAAATAGAGACTAAAAAATAATAGAAATGATCAATGAAACCAAAAACTGGTTCTTTGAAAAGATAAACAAAATTGATAAACCTTTAGCCAGACTCATCGAGAAAAAAAGGGAGAGAGCTCAAATCAATAAAATCAGAAATGAAAAAGAAGTTACAATGGACACCACAGAAATACAAAAGATCATAAGAGACTACCTCAAGCAACTATATGCCAATAAAATGGCAACCTGGAAGAAATGGACAAATTCTTAGAAAGGTACAATCTCCCAAGACTGAACCAGGGAGAAATAGAAAATATGAACCAACTAATCACAAGTACTGAAATTGAAACTGTGATTAAAAAACTCCCAACAAACAAAAGTCCGGGACCAGGTGGCTTCACAGGCGAATTATATCAAACATTTAGAGAAGAATTAACACCTATCCTGAAACTATTCCAAAAAATTGCAGAAGAAGGAACACTCCCAAACTCATTCTATGAGACCACCATCACTCTGATACCAAAACCAGACAAAGATACCACAGAAAAAGAAAACTACAGGCTGATATCACTGATGAACATAGACAGAAAAATCCTCAACAATATACTAGCAATCCAAATCCAACAATACATTAAAAGGATCATACACCATGATCAAGTGGGATTTATCCTAGGGATGCAAGTATTTTTCAATACCCACAAATCAATCAGTGTGATACACCACATCAACAAATTGAAGAATAAAAACCATATGATCATCTCAATAGTTGCAGAAAAAGCTTTTGACAAAATTCAACACTCATTTATAATAAAAAGTCTCCAGAAAGGGGGCACAGAAGGAATATACCTCAACATAATAAAGACCATATATGACAAACATACAGCTAACGTCATACTCAGTGGTGAACACCTGAAAGCCTTTCCTTTAAGATCAGGAACAAGACAAGAATGTACACTCTTGCCACTTTTATTCAACATAGTTTTGGAACTCTTAGCCAAGGCAACAAGAGAAGAAAAAGAAATAAAAGGAATCCAAATTGGAAAAGAAGAAGTAAAACTGCCACTGTTTGCAGATGACACGATACTATACATAGAAAATCCTAAAGACACCACCTAAGGAGACAAAAAACCTGTACTCTAAAAACTATAAGATGCTGATGAAAGAAATTGAAGATGATGCAAACAGATGGAAAGATATACCATGTTCTTGGATTGGAGGAATCAATATGTCAAAATGATTATACTACCCAAGGTCATCTACAAATTCAATGCAATCCCTATCAAATTACCAATGGCATTTTTCACAGAACTAGAACAAAAAAAAGTTTAATATTTGTGTGGAGACACAAAAAACCCTGAATAACCAAAGCAATCTTGAGAAAGAAAAACAGAGCTGGAAGAATCAGGCTCCCTGACTTCAGACTATACTACAAAGCTACAGTAATCAAAACAAGATGGTTCTGGCACAAAAACAGACACATAGATCAATGGAAAGGATAGAGAGCTCAGAAATAAATCCATGCACTTATGGTCAATTAATGTATGAGAAAGAAGGCAAGATTATACAATGGAGAAAAGACAGTCTCTTCAATAAGTGGTGCTGGGAAAACCAGACAGCTACATGTAAAAGAATGAAATTAGAACACTCCCTAACACCATACACAAAAATAAACTCAAAATGGATTAAAGACCTAAATGTAAGACTGGATACTATATAACTCCTAGAGGAAAACATAGACAGAACACTCTTTGACATAAATCATAGCAATATCCTTTTGGATCTGTCTCCTAAAGTAAAGGAAATAAAAACGAAGATAAATTAATGGGAACTAATTAAACTTAAAAGCTTTTGCACAGCAAAGGAAACCACTGACAAAATGAAAAGACAACCTGAATGGGAGAAAATATTTGCAAATGATATGACAGATAAGGGGTTCATATCCAACATATTTAAACAGCTCATACAACTCAACATAAAAAAAATGATCAAAAAATGGGCAGAAGGACTGAATAGACATCTTTCCACACAGGAAATGCAGATAGCCAAGAGGCACATGAAAATATGCTCAACATTGCTAATTATCAGGGAACTGCAAATCAAGACCACAATGAGATATCACCTCACATCTGTCAGAATGACGATCATTAAAAAGAACCCAAAAAACAAATGTTGGCAAGAAGATGTAGAGAAAAGGGAACCCTTGTACACTGTTGGTGGGAATGTAAATTGATGCAGCCACACTGGAAAACAGAATGGAGATTTCTCAAAAAATTAAAAATAGAACTACCACATGACCCAGCAATTCCACTCCTGGGTATATATCTAAAACGAAAACAAAAACACTAATTTGAAAAGATACATGCACTCCAGTGTTCATAGCAGCATTATTTACAATTGCCAAGATATGGAAGCATCCTAAGTGTCCATCAACAGATGAATGGATAAAGAAGATGTGGTATATATATACACAATGGAATACTACTCAGCCATAAAAAAGAATAAAATTTTGCCATTTGCAGCAACATGGATGGACTTGGAAGGAATTATGCTATGTGAAATAAGTCAGACAGAGAAAGACAAATACTGTATGATATCACTTACATGTGGAATCTAAAAAATACAACAAACTAGTGGATATAACAAAAAAGAAGTGGACTCACAATTATAGAGAACGAACTAATGCTTACCAGTTGGGGGTGAGGGAGCAAAAAAGGGGTAGGAGAGTGGAGATACAAACTATTGGCTTAAGGATATATTGTACAACACAGGAAATATAGCCAATATTTCACAATAACTGTAAATGGAAACGTTTAAAAATTACATTAAAAAATTAAAAATATTTTAAAAATTTAAAAAGTAAAGAATTATGGAGAGCAATCAATGAAATACCTTTTAACTACACTTAATATATTCAAAACCCAAAACTTATAAAAATACAAAGCCTATAAATTATATAATCATGCTGGTCTATAAAGTTAATTAATATAGTCTATCCAATTATAAATAAAAATGTACCTCTAGAATTCTGAAAATAAGCACGTATTTTAGCTGTTTCTCCAGAGGGTCATTTGTTCATTTATTAACAGCAGAGGCAATAACACAATGCTTTAAATAAACATGTATCAATAGGCCTTACAATCATGCTTATATTGGTATCAAGTACCATAGTCCAGTAGTGCCACCCATGGTGCTCTGGTGTGCTGAGGCATGTCATAAATAATTTGATACAATAATAGTTAAAATACTGAAGGTAGTGACTATGTACTGCTTTAATATAATTGAAGACTCAAGAGTTTTCCTATTTTACCATTATAGTCCTTTTCATTTCAAATGTTTTCTTGAGCAGAATATAATTTTCATAGCTACAGTTAGCATGATGAGCATTGTGCAGATCCAGTGCAGGTCCTTTGGATGTGTCTTGGCTGGTGAGGAACCATGTTGAGAATTGCCCTTCTGGCTACATTCATTCATCATAATGCTCTTTGAACTCATCACACAACTTTACTCTTTTATGCTATTGCTCAAGCTTTTCTTCTGCCTCCAATGGCTCTTCCACTTCCCTTACTTCCGCATCTAGCTTCCTGTAGGATTGTTACTCAAATGTTACCTCTTCTGTGAAGCCTTTTTATCCCACCAGGAGCTATCACTTCCTCTCTGCTTGCTTTATGAATACTCTTATTTTCACTCTCATTCATTCAACATCCATTTGAATGCCTAGAGTGATATTCAAGCCACATAGACTCATAATTTGAGTATGTTTCAGTCATTCCAGCAGGAATGCAGAGGTTTACATACAAGGACCATTTCTTAATTATCTTTGTACTCCCAGAGCTTAGTACAGAGGTGAGAACAGAGTAGGCATTCAATAAATTCATGAACTAAAAAACAAAAAGAACATAGTGTGTCATGGACTATGAGAATCATATATGAAGGCTATAGGTGAGACTAATCAAAGCAAGAAGGAGGAAAAGGAGAAGAAGTAGAGAGTACACTGTAAATCTCAAAAAAACACATACCTTCTGGAGCCAAAGAGCAAATTGTTCCATTGTTCTGGCATAAGTTGCCAACAGCCATTTCCCAGTAGACAAGGGTGCCAGGATCCTTTGTCCCCAGTGCATTTTACATTAGTTATCACATCCTAATCTTTAGATTCCATCAGCAAAGCCATTAACTACTTTTAAAATTGGCTACAAAGTGGATATTAAAGCCCATGCACCACAATGAAGAGTAGGCCCCACTCGCTGCAACCAGAGAAAGCAACGAAGACCCAAGGCAGCCAAAAATAAATAAATAAATAAAAATAAATTTATAAACAAACAAAAACATACAGCAGTGTTAATTATATTTATCATGTTGTTATATGATATCTTTATCATTATATTACATCCCTAGTACTTATTTATCTTATAACTGAAAGTGTATCTTTTGACCACCTTCATCGAATTCCCCCATCCCCCCACCCCTTACATCTGGTAACCATAAATCTGACCTCTTTTTCTACGAGTTTTTTATTTGTTCGTTTATTTTTGAAGTATAATTGACCTACAACACTATGTTAGTTCCTGGTGCACAACATAGTGATTTGATATTTCTATATATTACAAAATGACCACCACGATAAATCTAGTTACCATGTTTCACCACACAAAAATATTACATTATTATTGACAATATTCCTCACTCTGTACGTTTCATCCCTGTGTCTCATTTATTTTGTAACTAGAAGTTTGTACCTCTTAATCTTCCGTACATTTTTCACTCCCCTAGCCCCCTCCCCTCTGGCAACCACCTATTTGTTCTCTGTACCTATGACTCTGTTTCTATTTTGTTATGTTTGTTCATTTGTTTTGTTTTATAGATTACACATATAAGTGAAATAATATTATATTTGTCTTTCTCTGACTTATTTCACTTAGCATAATACTCTCTAGGTCCTTCCATGTTGTTGCAAATGGCAAGATTTCATTGTTTTTTATGGCTGAGTAATATTCCATTATATATATAACATTTTCTTTATTCTTTCATCTATCAGTGGATACTTAGGTTGCTTCCACATCTTGACTATTGTAAATAATGCTGCAATGAACATGGGGTACATATATCTTTTTGAATTAGTGTTATTGTTTTCTTTGGATAAATACCCAGGAGTGGAATTGCTGGATCATATGGAAGTTCTATTTTTAATTTTTTGAAGAGCGTCCATACTGTTTTCTGTAGTGGCTGCACCAATTTACATTCCCACCAACAGTGTACAGGGTTCTCTTTTCTCCATATCCTCTCCAACACTTGTTATTTGTTGCCTTTTTTATAATAGGCATTCTGACAGGTGTGAGGTGATATCTCATTGTGGTTTTCATTTGCATTTCCCTGATGATTAGTGATGTTGAGCACATTTTCATGTGCCTGTTGACCATCTGTACATCTTCTTGGAAAAATGTCTATTCAGGTCCTATGCCCATTTTAAAAATCTAGTTGTTTGTTTTTTGATGTTGAGTTCTATGAGTTCTTTGTATATTTTGGATTTTAACTCCTTACCAAATATATGGTTTGCAAATATCTTCTCCCATTTAGTAGGTGGCTCTTTTGTTTTGTTGATAGTTTCCTTTGCTGTGTAAAAGCTTTTCAGTTTAACGTAGTCCTATTTTTTTTGTTTGTTTTTGTTTTTGTTTCCCTTGCCTGAGGAGACATATCTGAATAAATATTGCTAAGAACAATGTCAAACATCATACTGCCTATGTTTTCTTCTAGTAGCTTTATGGTTTCAGGTCTTACATTAAGTCTTTAATCCATTTTGAATTTATTTTTGTATATGGTATGAGAAAGTAGTCCAGTTTGATTCCTTTGCACATAGCTATTTTTCCCAACACCATTAATTGAAGAGCTTGTTTTCTCTCCACTGTATAATCTTACCTCCTTGTCATAGATTAATTGACCATAAAAGTGTAGGTTTATTTTTGAGTGCTCTATTCTGTTCCTTTGATCAATGTGTCTGTTTTTGTGCCAATACCATCAAAACGATTACTGTAGCTTTGTAGTATAGTTTGAAATCAGGGTGCATGATATCTTCAGCTTTGTTGTTCTTTCTCCAGATTGTTTTGGTTATGTGGGGTCTTTTGTGTTTCCACACAAATTTTAGAATTATTTTTTCTAGTTCTTTGAAAAATGCCATTGGTGTTTTGATAGGGATTGCATCGAATCTCTAGATAGCCTTGGGTAGTGTGGTCTTTTTAACAATACTGATTCTTCCAGTCCATGACCTCGGTATATCTTTACATTTGTTTGTGTTGCCTTCAGTTTCTTTCATCAGTGTCATACAGTTCTCTGAGTACAGATCTTTTACCTCCTTGGTTAGATTTATTCCTATGTATTTTTTCTTCTTGATGCAATTGTAAATGGGATTGATTCTTAATTTCTCTTTCTGATACTTTGTTGTCAGTGTATAGAAATGCTACAGATTTCTGTATATTAAATTTGTATCCCGCTACTTTACTGAATTTAGTTATTGGTTCTAATAGTATTTTAATGGCATTGTTGGGATTTTCTATATATGGTATCATGTCATCTGTAAACAGGGACAGTTTTAATTTTTCCTTTGCAATTTGGACTCTTTTTATTTATTCTTCTAATATGATTGCTGGGGCTAGGACTTCCAATACTATGCTGAATTAAGATGGTGAGAAGGGGCACCCTTGTCTTGTTCATTTTAGAGGAAAAGCTTTCAGCTTTTCCCGATTGAGTATGATATTGGCTGAAGATTTGTCATAAATGGCCTTTATTATGTTGAGGTATGTTCCTTCTATACCCACTTGGTTGAGAGTTTTTAATCATAAATGGATGTTGAATTTTGTCAAAATCTTTTTCTGCATCTATTGAGATGAACATATGATCTTTATTCTTCAATTTGTCAATGTGGTGTATCACATTGACTTAGTTGCAAATATTGAACCGTACTTGCATTCATGAAATGAATCCCACTTGGTCATAGTGGATGATTCTTTTAATTTATTGTTGGATTTGGTTTGCTAATATTTTGTTGAGGATTTTTGCATCTATGTTCATCAATGATATTGGCCTGTAACTTTCTTTTTTTGTGGCATCTTTGTCTGGTTTAGGATCAGGTGATGCTTGCCGCATAGAATGAGTTGGAAGCATACTTTCAGCTTCAATTTTTAAAAAGAATTTGAGAAGCGTAGGCATTAACTCTTCTTTAAATGGTTGGAAGAATTCACCTGTGAAGCCAACTGGTCCTGGACTTTTGTTTGTTGGAAAATTTTTTTCTTATTCAATTTTCATACAGGTAATTGGTATTTCTTTCTGATTCAGTTCTGGGAGATTATATGTTTCTAGGAATTTATCCATTTTTTCCTAGGTGTGTCCACTTTATTGGTATATAATTGTTTATAGAAATCTCTTATGATCCTTTGTTTTCCTGTGGTGTCAGTAGTAACTTTTCATCTTTTGTTTCTGATTTCATTTATTTAGTTCCTCCCTCTTTTTTTCTTGTTGAATCTGGCTAAAGGTTTATAAATTTTGTTTAACTTTTCAAAGAACCAGCTCTTAGTTTTATTGATTGTTTCTATTGTTTTTTGTCTTTATTTCACTTATTTCTGCTTTTATCTTTATTATTTATTTCCTTCTACTAACTTTGGGTTTGGTTGTTCTTCTTTCTCTAGTTCCTTTAGGTGTAGGGTTAGATTTTTCTTGTTTTCTAAGGTAAGCTCATATTGGTATAAACTTCCCTCTTAGAGATGTTTTTGCTGCATCCCATAGATTTAGGATCATTGTGTTTCTGTTTTCCTTTGTTCTCTAGATAATTTTTGATTTCCTCTTTGATTTCTTCAGTGACCCACTGGTTGTTTAGTAGTATATTGTTTAATCTCTCTGCGTTTGTGTTTTATGCAGTTTTTTTTTTTCTCATAGGTGATTTCTAGTTTCATTTTGTCGTGGTCAGAAAAGATACTTGATACGATTTCAATCTTAAGTTTATTGAGACTTATTTTATTTTGTGGCCTAGCATGTGATCTATCCTGGAGAATGTTCATGTGCACTTGAAAAGAATGTGTATTCTTTTTCATATGGATTGAATATCTGTCTATCTATCTATCTATCTACCTACCTACCTATCTCTCTATCTATCTACCTATCTTATATATATATCTATTATGTTCATCTGATCTAATGTGTTGTTTAAGGCCAGTTGAATCTGTCCTCATTGAATCTGTCTGGATGATCTTGACATTGATGTAAGTCGGGTGTTACAGTCTCCTTCTATGATTGTGTTACTGTCAATTTCTCCCTTTACATTTTTTAATATTTGCTGTATGTATTTAGGTGCTCCAATGTTGGGTGCATATATATTTATAATTGTTATATCTTCTTCCTGGATTGATCTTCTTATCATTATGTAATGTCCTTCTTTGTTATCATCTTCCTTTATTTATTTATTTATTTATTTATTTATTTATTTATTTTTGGCTGTGTTGGGTCTTCGTTTCTGTGCAAGGGCTTTCTCTAGTTGCAGCAAGTGGGGGCCACTCTTCATCGCGGTGCACGGGCCTTTCCCTATCACGGCCTCTCTTGTTGCGGAGCACAGGCTCCAGACGCGCAGGCTCAGTAGTTGTGGCTCACGGGCCTAGTTGCTCCGCGGCATGTGGGATCTTCCCAGACCAGGGCTTGAACCCGTGTCCCCTGCATTGGCAGGCAGATTCTCAACCACTGCGCCACCAGGGAAGCCCTCATCTTCATTTTAAAGTCTATTTTGTGTGATATAAGTACTGATACTCCAGCTTTCCTTTCATTTCCATTTGCATGGAATCTTTTTCCATCCCCTCACTTTCATTTTGTATGTGTCTTTATATCTGAAGTGAGTCTCTTGTAGACTGCATATGTATGGGTCTTGTTTTTGTATCCATTCAGTCACTCTATGTCTTTTGATTAGAGCATTTAGTGCATTTACATTTGAAGAAATTATTGATATGTATGTATTTATTGCCATTTTGTTAATTGTTTTGGGGTTGTTTTTGTACTTCTTGTTCCTTTCTTTTTCTTTTGCTCTCTTCCCTTGTGATTTGATAATTACCTCTAAGTTATGTTTGGATTTCTTTCTTTTTGTGTGTATGTGTATCTATTATAGACCTTCAGATGTTGGATTGTGGTACCAATGGATTTTGGTACCAAAGTAATTTATATATATACATATTATGTAACGTATATATAATATATATAATATATTTGTAATATATATATAACATCTATGGAAAAACCCAAACGAACTTTTTGGCCATCCATATATATATATATTTTATATATATAAAACAACCCTATATATATAAAACATAAGTAATATATATTATATATAAACATAAGTTATATATCTAAAACAACCCTATATATAATATATATAATACATAAGTAATATATATTCTCTCTCTATATATATACAATTATTTTAAGTTAATGATCTCTTTTTTATTTTTAACTTTTGGCTGCATTGGGTCTTTGTTGCTGTGCGCAGGCTTTCTCTAGTTGTGGCGAGCAGGGGCTACTCTTCATTGCAGTGCTCGGGCTTCTCATTGTGGTGGCTTCTCTTGTTGAGGAGCACAGGCTCTAGGCGTGCAGGCTTCAGTAGTTGCAGTGCATGGGCTCAGTAGTTCTGCTGCACGGCCTCAATAGTTGTGGTTCGTGGGCTATAAAGTGTGGGATCAATAGTTGTGGCGCATGGGCTCAGTTGCTCTGTGGCATGTTGGATCTTCCTGGACCAGGGCTCAAACCCATGTCCCCTGCATTGGCAGGTGGATTCTTAACCACTGTGCCACCAGGGAAGTCCCTAAGTTAATGATCTCTTAAGTTTGAATGTTATTCCCTTCACCACTTGTTAGATATTTTGGGCATTATGTTTTACATCTTTTTGTTTTGTGTATCCCTTAACTATTTATTGCAGATATAGATAATTTTACTACTTTTGTCTTTTAACCTTCCTACTTGCTTTATAAGTAGTTGACCTATTAACTTTACTATAGATTTACCTCTACCAATGGTATTTTTCTTTTCATAATTTTTATATTTCTTGTTGTGGTCTTTTCTTTTCGACTTAGAATAGTCCCTTAAACTTATCTTGTCAATTCAGTTCAGTGGTGCTGAACTCTTTCAGCTTTTGCTTGTCTGTAAAGCTCTTTATTTCTCCCTCAAATCTGAGTGATAGCCCTGCCTGGTAGAGTATTCTTGGTTGTAGCTTTCTTGCTTTTATCACTTTAAATATATCATGATACTCCCTTTTGGCCTGCAAAATTTCTGCTGAACAGTCAGCTGACAGTGTTATGAGAGTTCCTGTGTATAAAACTAGTTGCCTTTCCCTTACTGCTTTTAATATGATCTTTTTATGTTTAATTTTTGCCATTTTAATTACAGGGAGTCTTGGTTTACCTTCAAGACCTTCTTTGTGTTGATCTTGTTTAGGACTTGCTGTGCTTCCTAGACCTGGATGTCTGTTTCCTTTTCCAGGTTAGGGAAGTTTTCAGCTATTATCACTTCAAATAAGTTCTCTGCCCTTTTTCTCTTCTCCTTCTGGGACCCCTAAAATGTGAATGTTAGTATGTTTGTTATTGTTTTAGAGGTCTCTTAAACTGCTCTCATTAAAAAAAATTTTTTTCCTGTTCAACTTAGTTAATTTCCACCATTCTGTCTTCCAGTTTGCTGATGTGTTCCTCTGTATAACCTGATGTACTGTTGATTCCTTCTAGTGTATTTTTTATTTCAGTTATTATTTCTTCAGCTCTGTTTGGTTCTTCTTTATATTTTCTAACTCAAATTTCTCATGGTGTTTATCCATTCTTCTCCCGAGTTCATTGAGCATCTTTATGATCATTACCTTGAACGCTTTATTGGGTAGATTGCTTATTCCACTTCGCTTAGTTCTTCTTCTGGTGTTTCATCGTGTTCCTTTGTTTGGAATATACTCCTTTGTCCCCCTATTTTGCCTATTTCTCTGTGTTTATTTCAGTTGTGTTTCCTGGTCATAGAGAAGGGACCTTATGTAGGATATGTCCTATGAGGCCCAACAGCACACTTCCCTCTGGTCACCAGAGCTATATAATCCAGGGGTGTCCCCTATGTGGGCCGAGTGGGCTCTCCTGTTGTGGCCGGGAAAACTACTGTGGGTGTACTAATAGGCAAGTCTGGTTCCCATCTCGGTTGGCTGCCAGGCCCTGCCTAATGTGGAGGCTGCTGGCTGCTGGTGGGTGGAGCTGGCTGAGGGCTGGGTGTCCTGGGACCAAAGCTAGCCGACTGGTAGCTGCAGCCAAGTCCTTGTGCAGCTGGCTGCAGGGCCTGGGTGTTATGGGTCTAGTGGCAGCCACTGCTGGGTAGTTATGGGTTCTGGGGCAGCTTTATGGGGAGCCTGGGGGAGCCCAGGGCTGGTGCTGGTCTGCTGGTGTATGAGGCTGAGTTCCCACGTGGCTGGCTCCTCAGCCTGTGTGGTTCTGGGACTGGTATCCACTGGCTGGTGGGCAGGTAAGCCCCTGGCACTAATTGGCTAGAGGAAGGACTCCAAAGCCAGTACCAGTGTCCTCATGGTAGAAGCAGCTCCACCAAATGGCTGCTGCTAGTGTCTATGACCACAGGGGGAGTCCCAGTTCCCTCCTGCCTCTCCAGGAGGCTCACCAAGATCAACAAGTGGGTCAGACCCAGAATCCTTTCAAATTACTGTCTCTGCACTGGGTCTCAGAGTGTGTGAGATTTTGTATGTGTTTTATAAGAGTGGAGTCTCTGCTTCCTACAGTCCTCTGATTCTCCTGTAGGCAAGTCCCACTGGCCTTCAAAGCTAGACATTCCGAGGGCTTGGCTTCCTGGTTACAGGATCCCCAGTCTGGGGAGCTCAATGTGGATCTCGAACCCCTCACTTTTTGGGGGAGAATCTCTACAATTGTGATTATCTTCCTGTTTGTGGGTCACCTTCATGGGTGTGTGAATCTTGACTATACCACATCTCTGCTCCTCCTACCCATCTCATTGTGGTTCCTTCTTTATATTGTTAAATGTGGAAAATCTTTTAAACTAGTTTTCAGGTCATTCTCATCAATAGTTACTCTGTAAATAATTGTAATTTTGGTGTGCTCATGGGATGAGGTGAGCTCAGACTCAGAGTAGAGCTCCTACTCTGCAATCTTGGTCACTTCCCCAATAGAGCATTTTACTTTTGAGCACTTTTCCTGTTTGAAGTAAGCCCAATAGCTGAATTTGCAATACACTGTTATCAGTAATCATCTGGAGCAGGTTCTTCCCATGCAGAAATGCTACCTCCAGGGAATTAAAAACTGTTATTGCTCTGGGACCTCAAAACTACTTGAACCAATGTAATTAGGACATATCTGGAAAGAAAGATGCAAAGCATTATCAATCCAGATGTATGTGGGTTGGTAGTGGTGGATGTAGGTATGTATTTTTCTATGTCATTTCATCAGCGGTCTCTACTAACACATAGTGCATTGATTTTATTGAATTGAGTTGTCTCTGCACTTGAGCCATTCCTTCTTTCTTTTCTGCTGCATTTCTCTAATGGAAGAAATAGATTCTTTTTGTCAAAGGGAAGGGAGTTGCAGGTTAACCCCAATTCACCCCCATCCTCATCCCCTGCCTTGTCAGCCACTGTTCCTGCCTCAGTATCATCTCTATTCGTGTTCTGGCCTTTGACCTCAACTATTTAAAGCAAAGATCTTGAGTTAGAGATATAATTTCTGGAAAGTTCTCAATACTGAGATACAACAAAATGCAAGTTATCATGAGTCACCTGAAATCCATCAACAGGAATCAGCCTGCTGGAACAACATATGAGGTATTGGTAAAGCCAGAGCTAGAAAATTCTATCTGCTTCTGGATTCTAGAAAATAACACCCAACAGAAACTGCTCCACAAGTTAAAGTCTGTTCTGCCTTGACTATCACTGTGGAATGGGGACATGATTTATTAATATGTGACTGTTCCCTCACCATTTACTAGCACCCCTCTGTCTCTACTACACTAAATAAAGATCTTACCTGCCCAGTTATCATATCTTCTGTGATAGAGAATTGGAGGACTGGGAAGAGAGGGAGAGAGAGAACACGTCCAGAAAGGTAGGAAGATAGAAGATAGTATTTAGATAGGAAGAGCTGGGAGGTAACATGGATGTGAGAAGAGGTAGTAACTATGGAGGGTGGAGGTGAAGATAGAGCTCTGTTGGGGAAGATGTTCCAGAGCAATATCTCTGGAGGGGAACGTATGATGGAGATTTTAAGAAATGTTACCTATGCTTACAAATTCTAATTTTTAATGTTCTTCAAGAGATATAAGTAGAGATTGGAATTCCTCTTTAATTATTATTGGCAGCAGTAATGTGCTTTTTTTTCATTTTTAAAAATTTTACTGAAGTATAGTTGATTTACAATGTTGCATTAATTTCTGCTATACAGCAAAGTGACTCAGTTATACACACACACACACACACACACACACACACACATATATATATATATATATATACATATCCTTTTTCATATTCTTTGCCCTTATGGTTTATCACAGGATACTGAATATAGTTCCCTGTGCTATATAGTAGGACATTGTTGTTTATCCATCCTATATATCACAGTTTGCATCTGCTAATCCCAAACTCCCAATCCATCTGTCCCCCAACCCCTTCTCCACCTTGGCAATCACAAGTCTGTTCTCTATATCTGTGAGTCTGTTTCTGTTTCATAGATAAGTTCATTTGTGTTATATTTTAGATTCCATATATAAGTGATATCACATGGTATTTGTCTTTCTCCTTCTGACTTACTTCACTTAGTATGATAATCTCTAGGTCCATCCATGTTGCTGCAAATGGCATTATTTCATTCTTTTTATGGCTGAGTAATATTTCATTTTGTATATATATACCATATCTTCTTTATCCATTCATCTGTCCATGGACATTTAGGTTGTTTTCATGTCTTGGCTATTGTAAATAGTGCTGCTATGAAGATAGCGGTGCATGTATCTTTTCAAGTTATAATTTTGTCTGGATATATTCCCAGGAGTGGGATTGCTGGATCATATGGCAACTTTATTTTTAGTTTTTTGAGGAACCTCCGTACTGTTCTCCATAGTGGCTGCACCAATTTACATTCCCACCAACAGTGCAAGAGGGTTCCCTTTTCTCCACACCCTCTCCAGCTAAATTGTCTTCATTTTTCCCCTCAAAATCGAAAGGTAACACATTAAAGCATAACATAAATATTCCGTAATGTGGCCGATGGAATTTGCTATAGTTTCTGTCCACTGATTCTAAAGTCAGCAAACACTGCTTGGACCCAGAGATGTGCCAGACAGAGGAGAACCCAGAAATAAACATGGCCCTGGTAAAAACTGAATTCATGAAGACAATGGCCACTTGGGATGCTAGCTTATATTTTGGTTACACTTGTTATACTTAAAACAGGTTCTAGACATTTCTTTCTATTTAACTCTTCCTCACGATGTCATCTCTGGTCAAATATCACTAATTCATAAGTATTGATCAAAATCTCAGTTTGTGTAAATAAAATTTTCCCTGATCTCTGACATTTTTCTCCCTTTCCTGTGCCTACCGTCCCACTCCCTATGAAGAGGTACAGCGCTTTGTTCTCTGATAATGCATTACACAGTGCATTGGATTTTACCCATTTGCATGTATATCTCTGCCACTAGATTATGATTTCCTAGAGGAAAGAGGTTGTGTTATTTTTCTCTTTAAATCCCCAGATCTTATGTGTTTTGCAGATAAGTACTTAGCAGACATCTGTTGTACTGCCAAATTAATGATAATACAAGTGAGATAAATGCTGTTACAGTGAATTCTGCCTGAGAGTTTCAGGAAAAAAGAAGGTATCATAGAGGAAATTAACTTTGGGCCTTGAAGTGTGAGTAGGAACTCATCAGGAAGGGAAAGTAAAAAGGCATCTCATGCAGAAAAACAGCATAAGAACAACACAGAGGCTTGGAAGAGTTTGTGCCATTGTAGATCAGTGGGGACTCTGAACTGGCTGGAGCACACAGTGCCTGGAAAGGATAGCAGGGAATGAGACTGCCAGGTGGGTTGGATCAGGTGGGCAGGGCCTTGCTAAAAGTCTAGACTTTATTATCTAATCGATGGGAACCACAATGGGTTTAGGAGAAGAGAGAGAATGATCAGACCTTTGTTTGAGGAAGAGAGGTCTGCTGGCAGGGCCCCTCTGTTCCACAGCCCTCAGTTGGGGTTCCTCAGGTTCCCGTACCTGGTGGAGACACAGCTCCACAGAGATGCATATTCTTCATTCCTGGTAGAGCTTCTGTCTTAGGACCCTAGCCATTTTCCTAGCTCATGGTCATGGCCGAGAAACCTAAACAGAAGTGAAAGACCCCAAAGCCCAGAATTTAGAGCCAACCCAAATCAGGGAGGTCTCAGCTTCCCTCTTTCTTAGTTCCACTGTGACTCTCCACTTTACTATCCAAAAGTCACAGGAACCACAAAAACACCTCCCCACAGTCCTGGTGGCATGTTTTGACCAAGGCCTCCTTCCCTGTCCCTCTCACGGTCAAAGACATGGCAAAAGGATTTTATCTTCTTGAGAAGTTTTGACACTTAAAGAGTTCTCTGAACTTGGCCACAGCTGGTGAGGGGTTGACAACACAATAGGCTACCCAGGGACCTCGGGAATGGGACAAGTGTGGAGCTGGATGCAGGCTCTGCAGCTGGATTCTGGTACAATGCCTTGTGCAGCTGTTCTACTGTCACAGGGATAACGAGACCCCTCTCAGCTCAGATCTTACACAGAGTGACGGGCCCCAGGTCTTTGTGTGGGGACTGTAGCAGAGATGGGGAGGATGCTGCTTTGGCTGGTAAGTAACACAGACCCACTCCCCTCTTCTCCTCTAAATCCAGAGAATCCTCTTCATCAAGGCATCAGAAAGCAGGGATCCAGCCCCTAGCTTCAATACAAAAAGGCTCTGTTCGGATTTTTCTATGTCATTTCTCTCTTGTACTGGCATGTGCCATCTCATCAAGCCCCTGCTTTGTTAGGCTATGGCTTTCTTTCTCTTTTGCACATGCTCAGGGTCCAGAATGAAAAGAGTGACATCCTCTGTGCATTGATAGAAAGTGCTAAAGCAACAAAGAACTGCATTTCAAAGTCTAAGCAGGTGTGTCCCAGAAAGTCATCCATTCCCTGCATGTCTCTGGCTCCCCTGGGTGAAATGATTGTGCCTCAGAGCCACCCCTACGGACATATTGGGTGTTTCTTCCATTTTCTTTCCTCTTTCCTTCTCTCTTTCACCCCATTAATGATGTGCCGCTTTATTCTGTTGCCTAAGTACAAGGAGGAGGCAAGTAGGGAGGGGGAAATATGGCTTCAAGGGAGTAGGAGATATCTGGAATGAGATTGGGAGATCTAGGTCAGGGCAGATTCCTATTCCTATTCTAATCACACCACTCATTCAATCAATAAGTATTTATTAAGAAGTTACTATAGGATAGGTACTGGGCCATTTTTTAACCAAAAAGCAAATCTCAATATTATCAGACAGTATTTGACTCCTGTTCAATCCCTTGTGTTTTTAGAGCTCTTTCACATTCATTATTTAATTTTATGGCATGAAAACCTAGAGTCGACAAAGGTCACAGTATTACTCCGTCTCTGATAAGGGAGTGAAGGCTTAGTCCAGGGTAGTGAATCTACTTTCCTGAGTGCTTGCCCTGAGCCCAAGCCCAAGCAGGGCCTGCACAATGGTCTCCTAGAGACAGGGCATCTAAGCCAATACACTGCTTCTATAGCTTCCAATCCAAGTCCCATTTACTCTCCCTGTCCAATATTTTACTTAATAGAATAATTTTTACAACTCCTAGTCTCCTTCATCCATCATCTCTCTCACCACCCATTTCTTGCCCAGTGAGGCCTTCTGTAAAGGAAGAACTAATGCTACCCTCAGTGCTCAGATCCATGACCTGGCAACACCCCACTCCCAAAGAGCCTTGGTAGGCTGTGGTCCATGAGCACCTGAGGATGCTGAACATCACCGGGGGGAACAGCTGATCCAACAGGCTCTGAGGCGTCCTGGGTGTCAGTGAGAATACAGAGCTGTTCAGCTGTTGCCCTCACTGAACATGCACCTGAGTTAAGACAAGAGCAGATAAGCTGGATCTTGGCTTAAGGTCATTGTCGAAAGGTGAGAATCCAGTCCTTTAGAGCCTTGATGAATACGCCAGGTAGATGGGCTAATGGTTTAATTAACACACATTGGGAAAGACCTTCAAGTTGGTGGAAGAGTAAGAGGTGGAGATCACCTTCCTCACCACAAATACATCAGAAATACATCTACATGTGGAACAACGCCTACAGAACACCTACTGAATGCAGGCAGAAGACCTCAGACTTCCTAAAAGGCAAGAAACTCCCCACGTACATGGGTAAGCCAAAAGAAAAAACAGAGACAAAAGAATAGGAACGGGACCTGCACCACTGGGAGGGGGCTGTGAAGGAGGAAAAGTTTCCACACACTAGGAAGCCCCTTCACTGGCGGACATGGCGGGTGGCTGGGGGGAAGCTTCGGAGCCACGGAGGAAAGTGCAGCAACAGAGGTGCAGAGGGCAAAGTGGAGAGATTCCTGAACAGAGGATCAGTGCTGACCAGCACTCACCAGCCTGAGAGGCTTGTCTGCTCACCCACCAGGGCTTGTGGGGGCTGGGAGCTGAGGCTCTGGCTTCAGAAGTCAGATCCCAGGGAGAGGACTGAGGTTGGCTGTGTGAGGACAGCCTGAAGGGGGCTAGTGCACCACTGCTAGCTGGGAGGGAGTCCGGGAAAAAGTCTGGACCTGCCTAAGAGGCAAGAGACCATTGTTTCGGGGTGCGCGAGGAGAGGGGATACAGAGCACCGCCTAAACGAGCTTCAGAGACGGACACGAGCTGCGGGTATCAGCACGGACACTAGAGACAGACATGAAACGCTAAGGCTGCTACTGCAGCCACCAAGAAGCCTGTGTGCAAGCACAGGTCACTATCCACACCTCCCCTCCCAGGAGCCTGTGCAGCCCGCCACTGCCAGGGTCTGGTGATCCAGGGTCTACTTCCCCAGGAAACACACAGCGCACCTCAGGCTGTTGCAACGTCATGCTGGCCTCTGCTGCCACAGGCTTGCCCCGCATTCCATAACCCTCCCTACCCCCAGCCTGAGTGAGCCAGAGCCCCCTAATCAGCTGCTACTTTAACCCAACCTGTCTGAGTGAAGAACAGATGCCCTCAGGTGACCTACACGCAGAGGCAGGGTCAAAGCCAAGGCTGAACCCCAGAAGCTGTGCAAACAAAAAAGAGAAAGGGAAATCTCTCCCAGCAGCCTCAGAAGCAGCAGCTTAAATCTCCATAATCAACTTGATGTACCCTGCATCTGTGGAATAGCTGAATAGACGAGTCATCCCAAAATTGAGGCGGTGGACTTCAGGAGCAACGATATATATATATATATATATATATATATATATATATATATATATATATATATATATATATATATTATTCCTTTTTCTCTTTTTGTGAGTGTGTATGTGCATGCTTCTTTGTGTGATTTTGTCTGTATAGCTTTGCTTTTACCATTTGTCCTAAGGTTCTGTCTGTCCTTTTTTTTTTTTAGTATAGTTTTTAGTGCTTGTTATCATTGGTGGATTTGTTTCTTGGTTTGGTTGCTCTCTTCTTTCTTTCTTTTTTAAATTCCTTTTTAATCTAATTTAAAAAAATTTTAATAACTATTTTTTATTTTAATAACTTTATTTTATTTTATTTTTTCATTCTTTCTTCCTTTTTTTCTCCCTTTTCTTCTGAGCTATTTGGCTGACAGTGTCTTGGTGCTCCGGCTGGGTATCAGGCCTGTGCCTCTGAGGTGGGAGACCCAAGTTCAAGACACGGGTCCACCAGAGAACTCCCGGCTCCATCTAATATCAAATGGCGAAGGCTCTCCCAGAGATCTCCATCTCAATGCTAAGTCCCAGCTCCACAAAATAACCAGCAAACTACAGTGCTGGACACCCTATGCCAAACAACTAGCAAGTCAGAAACACAACCCCACTCATTAGCAGAGAGGCCGCCTAAAATCATAAGGTCACAGACATCCCAAAGCACACCACCAGACATGGTCCTGCCCACCAGAAAGACAAGATCTAGCCTCATACACCAGAACACAGGCACTAGTCCCCTCCACCAGGAAACCTACACAACCCATTGAACCAACCTTAGCCACTGTGGGCAGACACTAAAAACAACAGGAACTACGAACATGCAGCCTGCAAAAAAGAGACCCCAAATACAGTAAGTTAACCAAAATGAGAAGACAGAGAAACACACAGAAGATGAAGGAACAAGGTAAAAAGCCACCAGACCAAACATATGAAAAGGAAATAGGCAGTCTACCTGAAAAAGAATTCAGAGTATTGATAGTAAAGATGATCCAAAATCTTGGAAATAGAATGGAGAAAATAAAAGAAACGTTTAACAAGGACCTAGAAGAACTAAAGAGGAAACAAACAATGATGAACAATACAATAAATGAACTTAAAAATTCTCTAGAAGGAATCAGTAGCAGAATAACTGAGGCAGAAGAATGGATAAGTGACCTGGAAGATAAAATAGTGGAAATAACTACTGCAGAGCAGAATAAAGAAAACACAATGAAAAGAATTGACGATGGTCTCAGAGACCTCTGGGAAAACATTAAACTCACCAACGTTTGAATTATAGGGGTCCCAGAAGAAGAAGAGAAAAAGAAAGGGACTGAGAAAATATTTGAAGAGATTATAGTTGAAAACTTCCCTAAGATGGGAAAGGAAATAGTCAATCAAGTTCAGGAAATGCAGAGAGTCCCATACAGGATAAATCCAAGGAGAAACACACCAAGACACATATTAATCAAACAATCAAAAATAAAATACAAACAAAAAATATTAAAAGCAGCAAGGGAAAAACAAGAAATAACATACAAGGGAATTCCCATAAGGCTAACAGCTGATCTTTCAGCAGAAATTCTTCAAGCCAGAAGGGAGTGGCAGGACATATTAAAAGTGATGAAAGGGAAAAACCTACAACCAAGATTACTCTACCCAGCAAGGATCTCATTCAGATTTAATGGAGAAATTAAAACCTTTACAGACAAGCAAAAGCTAAGGGAATACAGCACCACCAAACTTGCTTTACAACAAATGCTAAAGGGACTTCCCTAGGCAGGAAACACAAGAGAAGGAAAACACCTACAATAACAAACCCAAAACAATTAATAAAATGGTAATAGGAACATATATAATGATAATTGCCTTAAATGAAAATGGATTAAATGCTCCAACCAAAAGACATAGACTGGCTGAATGGATACAAAAACAAGACACATACATATGCTGTCTACAAGAGACCAACTTCAGACCTGGGGACACATACAGACTGAAAGTGAGGGGATGGAAAAAGATATTCCATGCAAATGGAAATCAAAAGAAAGCTGGAGTAGCAATTCTCATATCAGACAAAATAGACTATAAAATAAAGACTATTACAAGAGACAAAGAAGAAAACTACATAATAATCAAGGATCAATCCAAGAAGAAGATATAACAATTGTAAATATTTATGCTCCCAACATAGGAGCTCCTCAACACATAATGCAAATCCTAACAGCCATAAAAGGGGAAATTGACAGTAACACAATCATAGTAGGCGACTTTAACATCACACTTTCACCAATGGACAGATCATCCAAAATGAAAATAAATAAGGAAACAGAAGCTTTAAATGATACATTAAACAAGATGAACTTAATTGATACTTATAGGATATTCCATCCAAAAACAACAAAATACACTTTCTTCTCAAGTGCTAATGGAATATTCTCCAGGATAGATCATATCTTCGGTCACAAATCAAGCCTTGGTAAATTTAAGAGAATTGAAATTGTATCAAGTATCTTTTCCGACCACAATGCTATGAGACTAGATATCAATTACAGGAAAATAATCTGTAAAAAATACAAACACATGGAGGCTAAACAATACACTACTTAATAACCATGAGATCACTGAAGAAATCAAAGAGGAAATAAAAAAATACCTAGAAACAAATGACAATGAAAACACAATGACCCAAAACCTATGGGATGCAGCAAAAGTTGCTCTAAGAGGGAAGTTTATAGCAATATTTTCCTACTTCAAGAAAGAAGAAACATCTCAAATAAACAACCAAACCTTACACCTAAAGTAATTAGAGAAAGAAGAAAAAACCCCCAAAGTTAGCAGAAGGAAAGGAATCATAAAGATCAGATCAGAAATAAATGAAAAAGAAATGAAGGAAACAGTAGCAAAGATCAATAAAACTAGAAGCTGGTTCTTTGAGAAGATAAAATTGATAAACCATTAGCCAGACTCATCAAGAAAAAAGGGAGAAGACTCAACTCAATAGAATTAGAAATGAAAAAGAAGTAACAACTGAAACTGCAGAAATATGAAGAATCATGAGAGATTAATACAAGCAACTCTATGCCAATAAAATTGACAACCTGGAAGAAATGGACAAATTCTTAGAAAAGCAAAATCTTCCGAGACTGAACCAGGAAGAAATAGAAAATATAAACAGACCAATCACAGGCACTGAAATTGAGACTGTGATTAAAAATCTTCCAACAAACAAAAGCCTAGGACCAGATGGCTTCATAGGCAACTTCTATCAAACATTTAGAGAAGAGCTAACACCTATCCTTCTCAAACTCTTCCAAAATATAGCAGAGGGGGGGAACACTACCAAACTCATTCTACGAGGCCACCATCACCCTGATAACAAAACCAGACATAGATGTCACAAAGAAAGAAAACTACAAGCCAATATCACTGATAAACATAGATGCAAAATACCTCAACAAAACACTAGCAAACAGAATCCAACAGCACATTAAAAGGATCATACACCATGATCAAGTGGGGTTTATCCCAGGAATGCAAAGATTCTTCAATATACGCAAATTAATCAACGTGATACACCATAGTAACAAATTGAAGGATAAAAACCATATTGATCATCTCAATAGATGCAGAAAACGCTTTCAACAAAATTCAACACCCATTTATGATAAAAACACTCCAGAAGGTAGGCACAGTGGGAACTTACCTCAATATAATAAAGGCCATATATGACAAACCCACAGCCAACATCATCCTCAATGGTGAAAAACTGAGACCATTTCCACTAAGATGAGGAACAAGACAAGGTTACCCACTCTCACCACTATTATTCAACATAGTTTTGGAAGTTTTAGCCAGGGCAATCAGAGAAGAAAAAGAAATAAAAGGAATCCAAATTGGAAAAGAGGACGTAAAACTGTCACTGTTTGCAGATGACATGATAGTATACATAGAGAATCCTAAAGATGCTACCAGAAAACTACTAGAGCTAATCAATGAATTTGGTAAAGTTGCAGGATACAAAATTAATGAACAGAAATCTCTTGCATTCCTATATACTAATGACGAAAAATCTGAAAGAGAAATTAAGGAAACACTTGCATTTGCCATTGCAACAAAAAGAATAAAATACCTAGGAATAAACCTATCTAGGGAGACAAAAGACCTGTATGCAGAAAACTATAATACACTGATGAAAGTAATTAAAGATGATACAAAAAGATGGAGAGATATACCATGTTCATGGATTGGAAGAATCAACATTGTGAAAATGACTATACTACCCAAAGCAATCTACAGATTCAATGCAATCCCTATCAAACTACCAATGCATTTTTCATAGAACTAGAACAAAAAATTTCACAAATTGTTAGGAAACATAAAAGCCCCCGAATAGCAAAAGCAATCTTGACAAAGAAAAACGGAGCTGGAGGAATCAGGCTCCCAGACTTCAGACTATACTACAAAGCTACAGTAATCAAGACAGTATGGTACTGGCCAAAAACAGAAATATAGATCAATGCAACAGGATAGAAACCCCAGAGATAAACCCACGGACATATGGTCACCTTATCTTTGATAAAGTGGGCAAGAATATACAGTGGAGAAAAGACAGCCTCTTCAATAAGTGGTGCTGGGAAAACTGGACAGCTACATGTAAAAGAATGAAATTAGAACACTCCCTAACACCATACACAAAAATAAACTCAAAATGGATTAAAGAGCTAAATGTAAGGCCAGACATTATAAAACTCTTAGAGGAAAACATAGGCAGAACACTCTATGACAAAAATCACAGCAAGATCCTTTTTGACCCACCTCCTAGAGAAATGGAAATAAAAACAAGAATAAACAAATGGGACCTAATGAAACTTCAAAGCTTTTGTACAGCAAAGGAAACCATAAACAAGACTAAAAGACAACCCTCAGAATGGGAGAAAATATTTGCCAATGAAGCAACTGACAAAAGATTAATCTCCAACATTTACAAGCAGCTCATGCAGCTCAATAACAAAAAAACAAACAACCCAATCCAAAAACGGGCAGAAGACTTAAATAGACATTTCTCCAAAGAAGATATACAGATTTCCAGCAAACACATGAAAGAATGCTCAACATCATTAATCATTAGAGAAATGCAAATCAAAACTACAATGTGATATCATCTCACACCAGTCAGAATAGCCATCATCAAAAATCCTACAATCAATCAATGCTGGAGAGGGTGTGGAGGAAAGGGAACCCTCTTGCACTGTTGGTGGGAATGTAAATTGATACAGCCACTATGGAGAACATTATGGAGGTTCCTTAGAAAACTAAAAATAGAACTACCATACGACCCAGCAATCCCTCTACTGGGCATATACCCTGAGAATACCACCATTCAAAAGTGTCATGTACCACAATATTCATTGCAGCACTATTTACAATAGCCAGGACATGGAAGCAACCTAAGTGTCCATCAAGAGATGAATGGATAAAGAAGATGTGGCACATATATACAATGGAACATTACTCAGCCATAAAAGGATACAAAATTGAGTTTTTTGTAGTGAGGTAGATGGAACTAGAGCCTGTCATACAGAGTGAAGTAAATCAGAGAGAGAAAAACAAATACCGTATATGCTAACACATATCTATGGAATCTAAAAAAAAAAAAAAAGTTCTGAAGAACCTAGGGGCAGGACAGGAATAAAGACACAGACATAGAGAATGGACTTGAGAACACGGGGAGGGGGAAGGGTAAGCTGGAACGAAATGAGAGAGTGGCATGGACATATATACACTACCAGATATAAAATAGATAGCTAGTGGAAAGCAGATGCATAGCACAGGGAGATCAGCTCGGTGCTTTGTGACCACCTAGAGCAGTGGGAGAGGGAAGGTGGGAGGGAGACGCAAGAGGGAGGAGATATGGTGATATATGTATATGTATAGCTGATTCACTTTGTTATATAGCATAAACTAACACACCCTTGTAAAGCAATTATACTCCAATAAAGATGTTAAGAAAAAAAAGCAACACACATTTATTTGATTCTCACTATAATGTCACTTCTGTAATGTTAGATAATGTCATTTCAGTTATCTAATCCTCACAATATATTTTGAAGTGGGTTTTAATCTCCCCATTTCTGTCAGTAAGCAAATTGATATTAGGAGTCGTGTGACAAGGTATCCATCATCCTGCAGCTGGAAGGAGAAGAGCCAGGCTTCAAGCACAGCAGTATCTGCTCAGATCCCATGCTCTTTCCACTCACCACTCACTAGGTGGTGGGGAACCCAGCTCCAGGACCGCCTCCTCCCCAGGGTGGCTTAGGCACATGTTGTGAAGAATAAGATCTGTGCAGGACTCACCAGTAGCTGACTGTTCATTGTTAGTTACCCAGCAGGGCAACAGGTCTGTACCTTCCCCGGGAAGCCCCGAGCTGAGTCATGTATTTCTTTATTGCCTTTTTACAGGTCTGGCTGTGTTGCTGCAGCTGCAGCTTGGTAAGCATCATGAGTGTCTTTCCGTTTGACAGAGGAGTTTCCACCATCGGCAAACTTACATATTTGAAAATCTGAGAGAGCTGGAATCTCCACCTCCTATAAGACACTTAAAATTGTTACAAAAAAGAACGAGAGAAAGGAAAGAAGGAAGGAAGAAAAAAAGAGAGAGCTTCCTCAACTCTACCTCCTACACCCCCGTATCCACTTTCCTTTGGACTAGAGATGGGAATGAGAGTGCTGAGGATCACGATGACCCTTGTCAGGGTAAGGAATTAAGATAGCAGTACAATGGGTTAGTTTAGAGTGGACCAGTCTTTAACTCCATAGAAATTAGAACTCTTCAGGAAAGGTGGTCCACTTTATCCTGTATTTGCTCTGACTCCATTCCCAGGTCTCTGAGAGGGGAATTTTAGCTTGCAGTCTTACCTCAGCAATCTGAGCCTTTCTCATGTCTTCCTCATATCCCCAGTGTACAGAGCTCATCTATGTCTTCACCACTATGGGGTTGGGGCCCAGGGCAGGCCACCTCAAAACATGCCTCAATGGCATATTGACTATTTTGAATTAAATTTTCTTAAGAAATAGCTGCTGCAAGAGGAACACTTTGACCCTCCTTTCTGTTTCCCTGAAAGCAGGAAATAAATCTCTCATGTGAAAGGGGCACTCCCTGCATCTGGAGGTAGAAGGACACCCTTATCCCCAGAGACAGGGAATTCATGACCAAGAAGTCTGCATAAACAAATTTTGTTACTTCTTCATTAGTCTGCTACCCCAAGGGCTCACCCCTTTGTTTTGTTAAATCTTCACAAGTAAATGTTTCTTTGTTTAAAAATGATATATAAACAGTCTGATTTGGTCACTTCGGGGATCTGATTTCTTTGAAACCTCCATGTTTATGAATTAAATTTTTTTTTTACTCCTGTTAATCTGTAGTGTGTTAATTTAATTATTAGACCAGCCAAATGAATTCAAGAGGGGTAAAGGGGAAATTTCCCTTCTCCAAGAATGGTTCAAGATCAAGATGGCTCCCAGTGGAGTGATGGTGCCATTTACCCCGGGTTCCAGGCCCTCAGGTAGCAGTGAGTACCTTGTCCTGGAATATCTGGGAGAGTCGTGGGACAGACGCTCTGGGTGGACTTGAAACTCAAAGCTAGTTTTGGGAGCCATCTCCCAACTCAGGGCTAAAGTACGCAATATGGAGAGGGTGGCTCCGGAGGAGACAGGAATGAAAATGACAAGCCACCGTGACACAAATCAAAATGACTTCCCTTTCCTCAGCAGTAATTTTGCATGCTACAATAACTGGCTTCATTGCTCTAATCTTCTCTTTCCCTTTCCTTAACCTTACTTCTGTGAAAATTAATAAAGAGAAACTTCTTTTAAAATGGAATTGAGATGCCAGAAGGGGGAGTTCTCACACAGTACCCCTCAAGGTCAATAACAGGAAGGACAGTCGCTTAGAGACCCCAACAGGAAGAATCATCATCAGGAAAGAATCATCAGTTACAGGCCTCAACAGGAAAGATGTACTTGTATCTCCTACAGGAAATGGACTACCCCAGCTACTAGGCCTATGAGAAACCATCATCTCTCTGAACTCCCACTTTCCGCCTTTTGGTCAAAACAACCCCTCCCAACTTCCTCCTTTTTACTCTGTAAAATAACTTTCCTCTCCTTTGTTTGTTAGATTTCCCTTGGCTTTTGCTATAGCCTGCATGTCCAAAATTGTAATTCTTTGCTGTTCCTGAATAAACCCATTTTGCTTGAAAAGTAACTGGCTGTTTTATTTTTTAAGTTCACACTTGTAAATTGGAAGGCCCTATAGTGCTCCATCACGTGTCCCTTTGAAGCTACTTAGCTGAAAGCGGTGAGCAAGGGAAAGTCCAGAATTTCCAGAGGAAATTAAAAGGAAAGTAATCTCAGAGACTGACTGAAATTAGCCTCAGTTAAAGAACTTTCTAGGTGAATTACCTTCCTACTGACATCAGGATGAGAGGAGTCAACCCAGTTTGGAAGATCCCCATTTTTTTTCTGTTTTCAAATTGGTGAAGCAATTGATAATTTTGTGTGGTGATGTGGTGGTGGTGAGGATAACCTCTAGAGTCTCAGGGGTGCCTTTGGATAAATAGAGTTT
This sequence comes from Balaenoptera acutorostrata, assembly GCF_949987535.1. Taxonomy (NCBI): domain Eukaryota; kingdom Metazoa; phylum Chordata; class Mammalia; order Artiodactyla; family Balaenopteridae; genus Balaenoptera; species Balaenoptera acutorostrata. The sequence continues at coordinate 98,756,982 of NC_080064.1, read as the reverse complement.
ATCCAGATCTAGGATAATAGGATGAAGAAAGGCAGAGAACTAGAGAAAGAGAACCAGCATGAGGGGTTACTCTGTGGAAGGAATCTGTCATATGACCTACATATAGTATACGATAAGTTTATTTTCAGTGCTTCCATTTATTTCAATAAGTATTTACTGAGTCCATTATTATGTGCTAAGTACCATGGTAGGTACTAAGGATAAGATAGATGCAAGATATACAAGGAAGAAGGAGCTATAAGAGAAGAGATCTTAATACAATGTCTCCTACTATGTCAACCAGAGCAAAGAAGATAAATAGGGGGATATTGCCAGCCTGGGGAATTCATGAAGGATATTAGATATTGTTGGGATAACCCAAGGATATTCGATATCTGTTAATTAGCATAGAGCCAGAGCCTTTCAAGACACTATAGGAGAGAAAAGGTGAATGAAAGAGTCCCAGGAATCTTTTTGTCTAGTGGAGAAACAAACATGTACACACCCAGCTGAAAACTGCAATGGAGTGCCATGATGGAATACGTAAAATGTCATCAGAAAATGATGAGAAAGCAATGGTAAATTCTGCTTGGGTGAAGGATTTAACGGTAGGTAACATTTGAAAAAGGCAGTGAATAATAAGTAGAAGTTTGTCAGAGAAGAATGGGAAGGACATTGTAAGAGAATGGAACTCCACGAGCAAAGGCATAGAAGTGTGAGTGTATAAAACGAGTGTTTGGGTGAACTCTGAGCAATCGAGTAGCTGTAAAACCATATCCTAAAGAGAGGAAAAGAGAAAGAGGGGAGGAAGTGTGATAATGAATATTTTGTGAAGGGAGATGTCATTTTTCTTTCCCTACTGCTGTATTATGATGCCCCTGCTGAAGGGATTTGGGAGTTAATGAGAGGACATGGAGTGTGACTGGTAAGTGGCTTCAAGAAGACCCTAAAATAAGTAAGGGACTGTTCATCTGCAAGCACCAAAAGGCCAGGTTAGCTATATTGACTGCCGTATAGGCTCTATAGGAGGATTTTTATGATATCAGACTACCAGGAGCAGATGCTGGAGATGAAGATGGATTGCTCAGGACAGGGCTGCATGGGCTGGTGATGATTCCTCTGATATTTCTTGGAGCTTGGCTAGATCAAATCCATATGAGTGAAAGAAGGAAAGGGAACAGTTGATGGCATCTGAGTACCACTCAAGATCATGCCTTCTCCAGGTTCACCTCCACGGTGGCCAAGGCTGGCAACTGTAAGGTATTCATTCACTCAGTGATCACAAACATCTGGCTGGATGAGTTTGACGGCATTGACCTTGACTTTGAGTACCTGGACCCCAGAGCAGGCGAAAATATTCCAGACACTTTGGTCTCAAGCCTTAACTCACTCACATACACACACACGCACAAACACATACACACACACATACCTGATAAACATACATTCCAGTCCACACAGGGAGTTGTTTCCCCTACCAAATATTGCTATATTTTATATATATAAAATTTTATTTTATATAAATTTATATTTATTTATGTATTTATATTTATATTTGTATTTATATAAATTTATATTTAAATATAAAATTTTATATATTTAACTTAAAATTTGGGTCATGTATGAATACTGTATTTTCCCTAAAATTATTACTAGTATAATCACCAATACTGTCCTATCTTTTCCAACAGGAAATGTTATCAGCTTTTTTTTTTAAACAACTTTATTGGAGTATAATTGCTTTACAATGATGTGTTAGTTTCTGCTTTATAAAAAAGTGAATCAGCTATACATATACATATATCCCCACATCTCCTCCCTCTTGCGTCTCCCTCCCACCGTCCCTATCCCACCCCTCTAGGTGGTCACAAAGCACCGAGCTGATCTCCCTGTGCTATGTGGCCGCTTCCTACTAGCTATCTATTTTACATTTGGTAGTATATATAATACAATGGAATATTACTCAGCCATAAAAAGAAACGAAATTGAGTTATTTGTAGTGAGGTGGATGGACCTAGAGTCTGTCATACAGAGTGAAGTAAGTCAGAAAGAGAAAAACAAATACTGTATGGTAACACATATATATGGAATCTAAAAAAAAAAAAATGGTTCTGAAGAACCTAGGGGCAGGACAGGAATAAAGATGCAGACCTACTAGAGAATGGACTTGAGGACACGGGGAGGGGGAAGGGTAAGCTGGGACGAAGTGAGAGAGTGGCATGGACTTATATATACTGCCAAATGTTATCAGCTTTTGAGGCTGAGGCTCAAGCCATCCCTGTCTAATAATCTTGGCAGCCATGTCTGCAGGCAAAGGAACTGTTGTTTTGTGTTATGAAATGGCCAAGATCAGAGCATGAGTCAGGCAGCAGTATCCGAAGGCCTGAACAGCAAGTCTCATTCCAGGGTGAAATTTAAACCTGAGGGACCCATGGAGCTGCAGTCAGACTAAACATAGTCAGTACATCTTTGCCTGTTGTTTGTGGGGTTCCCCTCTCCTTTCTCTTCCTCAAGTCTCTTGCCTGACAGCTGCTGTATGCTAACCACTCTTGTCTCCTGCTTAGGACCTAGAGAGTGTTCCATGTGTCCTACGTGACTTGAGGCTCTCCATGAGCTTGCATGAATGCACGTGGCCCAGCTACTGTACCGATCCAGGGAGAGGAAGGCTTGTTGCATCCACTGAAGGCATGCCACTAGTGACAGCAGAAGAAGAGAGTTAGAGAAAGTTCTTTATTCTGAGTGCAATCAAGCCTACTGTCAATGCCCGCCTGAACAGTGATGGGGCAAGCTAGGTGTGTTGATAATTCCTCTGCTTGTATTTTCCCTAGGACTGTTCTGGGAAAATTTTTTTACATTATAGCCTGACACTAGACATGAAGAGGTGAAAGAGGTCTGGCTCCAGGGTATTCTTCCCAAGACTCCAGCAATAGCTAGTTCATCAGCCCCCTGAGCTATCCACTGCATGAGAAACCAGAGGGGTCTCTGAGGTCATGGAGCATCATTATCCAGAGCTGAAGGAAGCCTATTTGGAATGGAGCTGAATGACACACTAGTTCATTGGAGATTTAAAGGAATAGAGAAGTTGTTTTCCTGGAAGAAATTCTGAGATCCAAGTTGACAGATAATCAAAGTGCTTTGCAGAGTGACTGTAGTTAATATAGTGTTACATATTTTTGAAAGTTGTTAAGAGTAGATCTTAAAAGTTCTCATGGGACTTCCCTGGTGGAGCAGTGGTTAAGAATCCGCTTCCAATGCAGGGTACATGGGTTCAAGCTCTGGTCCGGGAAGATCTCACATGCCACAGAGCAACTAAACCTGTGTGTCACAACTACTGAGCCTGCACTCTAGAGCCTGTGAGCCACAACTACTGAAGCCCGTGCACCTAGAGCCCATGCTCCACAACAAAGAGCAGCCCCCACTCACCGCAACTAGAGAGAAAGCCTACGTGCAGCAAGGAAGACCCAATACAGCCAAAAGTAAGTAAATAATTAATTTTTAAAAATAATAATAACAGTTTGGTAATGATGTATAATAAAGTTAATCTAAAAAAAAATTAAAGTTCTCATCACAAGGAAAAAAATTGTAATGATGTAAGGTGATGGATATTAATGAAACTTACTTTGGAAGTCATTTCACAATGAATGCAAATATTGGATCATGTTGTATACCTGAAACTAATATAACATTCCATGTCAATTATTTTTAAAAATAAACTGCTGAGTATTTTTTTAATTAATGAAACTACGATATGATCCAGCAAAACAAAAAACAAACAAAAAAAGTGGGGTAGGGGAATCACGTACAATTACATCTGAGAGCACAGACTTGTTTTGTTGGTCCTGAATGAAAAGCTAGTGCCAACAGGAAGGAAGAAATTACAGGGAATCAATTTGCAGATCAATAAAACAATTAACTTTCTAAGGCCAGTTGTTAGATTGAGAGCCAAATCATAATGGTATCAAATGCCTGATTAGGTGGTTATCTCAAAAGTGTACAGCAGGGCTTCCCTTGTGGCGCAGTGGTTGAGAATCTGCCTGCTAATGCAGGAGACACGGGTTCGAGCCCTGGTCTGGGAAAATCCTACATGCCGCGGAGCAACTAAGCCCGTGAGCCACAATTACTGAGCCTGTGAGTCTGGAGCCTGTGCTCCGCAGCAAGAGAGGCCGCGATAATGAGGCCCGCGCACCGTGATGAAGAGTGGCCCCCACTTGCCGCAACTAGAGAAAGCCCTCTCACAGAAACGAAGACCCAACACAGCCATAAATAAATAAATATCAAAAGTGATTGTTTAAAAAAAAAAAAAGAATGCTGTCCTGAGATCCTTAACTTAATTACATCTGAAAAGATCCTATATAAAAAAAAGTGTACAGCAAAGGCTAAATGAACCTTTTTAATGCTCTGGTGGGAATTTACATCAAACCAGTGGCTTTTAAACTTTTGAAAAAGCATTGTAACTCCTTCTCAAATGAAATATTTGTCAGATCTCTAGTCAGAAAAGAGATAAAAGTGAAGGGATTCTGGTTGACATGGTTCATGCATCCTTGTCCAGGTTTCTAGGACACTGTGGATCACCACTGAAAAACAAAACAGAAACCCACACCAGCAGATAATCCATTGGGTCCCTGAGAAATGTCTCAGCTGCAGACATAGCCATGGCCGTGGTCCCTGTCTCAGCCATCATGACAATGACAGCTTCAGCTGCTGTTCACCTTCCTGTGCCATTTCCCTCCTAGGCTCCTGGGCTTCATCATGTGATGACCTATGATGTTCATGGAGGTTGGGACACTGGCACAGGACAAAACGGCCCCCTGCACCAGGATTCCACTGACCATGGAAATTTTGTCTACTTCAACACTGTAAAGTAGGAGCCATTGGTTAGGACTGGGAAGCAGAAATGGGGAGGAAGGTAGAAAGGAACTGGATTTGAGCCTTAAGCTGAATATTCCCCCAGGAACTTGCCACGAGAATATTGGTGAGATGATGGAGTTCCTGATGAGAAACTCATCATGCGGATCCCCATGTATGGACAGACCAAACACCTTACTTCTTCAAATAGTGGGCAGCACCCACCTCAGGACAGTGTCTGTTGGGACCCACACCCAGGAGGCTGGCTTCTGATCTACCATGAGGTAACTCCTCCCAGGAGAGACTGCAGTGGAAACTCTGGTCAGTTAGGGAGTGAGATTAGATAAACTTTGGGTTCCTTTCAATTATAAAATACCTCTTGTTGCATAATTGCTTATGTCTCTCCATATACCCCAATTGGAGATGAAAAACATTCCCCAGGAAGAGATAAATCACCTTGGAAATTGAAGTGGTTTTCCTATGTGTAAGATGACCTTAGTTTGACTTATAGGAGAGGTAAGCTCCTTTTAATAGTAAGAGTTTAAACCCAAGTAAGAATGCAAAGTTTTAAAATCTCTGCTTTTTAATTTTTAGAATAAAAAAGCTTTCGGGGAAATAACTCTTTTGTGAGCTCAGTGTAATACTCAAGCTACTTCTGTTTAATAAGTATGTCTAAGATAACTTATTGGGCACTTACATATGTCAGGCAGTGTGCTGGACATTGGGAATATAGTTAAGACATAGTTTCTGCTCTCATGGAGCTCATAGCCCAAGTGTAGGAAGCAAAAACACAAAGGAATAATTACAATAAAGTGTGATTTGTGCAACAGTAGAATTGTTTGCATGTGAGCATCTAAGAAAAATATTCACCTTTCCTACTGACAGCCCCATCATCATGATTTTGCTCACTTGGGTCCCTCTGATTAGATATGCACATTTTTTTTTTTTTACCTCAAGCCACCATCTCATGGATTAAAGGCCAGAAGCCCCCTTAAGACTACAAAGAAATGCATGGATTTGGTTTGACAATACTGAAAGCTATGAGCATAAGGTTAGTTTCAGCTCGTGGACTTTAAGACTATTTACATTATCTCTGCCCTTGAAAAATTCGCTAAGTGGGAAGAGCCCTAGTTAAGATGAAAAGAAATAACAATTATAGTCACAGCTTTGTTATGGTCTCACTGTGATTTTAAGCCAATAATTCCCATTATTAATCCTGTTTCCTACTTTTTAAAACAAGGCCACTGGAGTCAATGATTTCTGAGCTGCCATTCCTATGCTCTTGTGAGACATAGGAAAGGCAGCTCAGAAATCAATGATTGAGATAGCCTCATACACCAGAGGGCAGACAGCAGAAGCAAGAAGAACTACAATCCTGCAGACTGTGGAACAAAAACCACATTCACAGAAAGATAGACAAGACGAAAAGGCAGAGGGCTATGTACCAGATGAAGGAACAAGATAAACCCCCAGAAAAACAACTGAATGAAGTGGAGATAGACAACCTTCCAGAAAAAGAATTCAGAATAATGATAGTGAAGATGATCCAGGACCTGGGAAAGAGAATGGAGGCAAAGATCGAGAAGATGCAAGAAATGTTTAACAAAGACCTAGAAGAATTAAAGAACAAACACCTAGAAGATTTAAAGAACAAACAAACTGAGATGAACAATACAATAACTGAAATGAAAACTACACTAGAAGGAATCAATAGCAGAATAACTGAGGCAGAAGAACGGATAAGTGACCTGGAAGACAGAATGGTGGAATTCACTGCTGCAAAACAGAATAAAGAAAAAAGAATGAAAAGAAATGAAGACAGCATAAGAGACCTCTGGGACAACATTAAATGCAGCAACATTTGCATTATAGGGGTCCCAGAAGGAGAAGAGAGAGAGAAAGGACCAGAGAAAATATTTGAAGAGATTATAGTCGAAAACTTCCCTAACATGGGAAAGGAAATAGCCACCCAAGTCAAGGAAGCACAGAGAGTCCCATACAGGATAAACCCAGGGAGAAACATGCCGAGACACATAGTATAGTAATCAAATTGGCAAAACTTAAAGACAATGAAAAATTATTGAAAGCAGCAAGGGAAAAATGACAAATACCATACAAGGGAACACCCATAAGGTTAACAGCTGATTTCTCAGCAGAAACTCTACAAGCCAGAAGGGGGTGGCATGATATACTTAAAGTGATGAAAGGGAAGAACCTACAACCAAGATTACCCAGCAAGGATCTCATTCAGATTCGATGGAGAAATCAAAAGTTTTACAGACAAGTAAAAGCTAAGAGAATTCAGCATCACCAAAACAGCTCTAAACAGCTCTAAAATGCTAAGGGAACTTCTCTAAGTGGGAAACACAAGAGAAGAAAAGGACCTACAAAAACAAACCCAAAACAATTAAGAAGATGGTCATAGGAACATACATATCGATAATTACCTTAAATGTGAATGGATTAAATGCTCCAACCAAAAGACACGGGCTTGCTGAATGGATACAAAAATAAGACCCATATATATGCTGTCTACAAGAGACCCACTTCAGACCTAGGGACACATACAAACTGAAAGTGAGGGGATGGAAAATGATATTCCATGCAAATGGAAATCAAAAGAAAGCTGGAGTAGCAATACTCATATCAGATAAAATAGACTTTAAAATAAAGAATGTTACAAGAGACAAGGAAGGACACTACATAATGATCAAGGGATCAATCCAAGAAGAAGATATAACAATTATAAATATATATGCACCCAACTTGGAGCACCTCAATACATAAGGCAACTGCTAACAGCTATAAAAGAGGAAATTGACAGTAACACAATAATAGTGGGGGACTTTAACACCTCACTTACACCAATGGACAGATTATCCAAAACGAAAATAAATAAGGAAACAGAAGCTTTAAATGACACAATAGACCAGATAGATTTAATTGATATTTATAGGACATTCCATCCAAAAACAACAGATTACACTTTCTTCTCAAGTGCGCACGGAACAGGATAGATCACATCGTGGGTCACAAATCAAGCCTCAGTAAATTTAAGAAAATTAAAATCATATCAAGCCTCTTTTCTGACCACAATGCTGTGAGATTAGAAATCAATTACAGGGAAAAAAACGTAAAAAACACAAACACATGAAAGCTAAACAATACGTTACTAAATAACCAAGAGATCACTGAAGAAATCAAAGAGGAAATGAAAAAATACCTAGAAACAAAAGACAATGAAAACATGATGATCCAAAACCTATGGGATGCAGCAAGAGCAGTTCTAAGAGGGAAGTTTATAGCTATAGAAGCCTACCTCAAGAAACAAGAAAAATCTCAAGTAAACAATCTAACCTTACACCTAAAGGAACTAGAGAAAGAAGAACAAACAGAACCCAAAGTTACCAGAAGGAAAGAAATCATAAAGATCAGAGTAGAAATAAATGAAATAGAAACAAAGGAAACAATAGCAAAGATCAATAAAACTAAAAGCTGGTTCTTTGAGAAGATAAACAAAATTGATAAACAGCTAGCCAGAGTCATCAAGAAAAACAGGGAGAGGACTCAAATCCATAAAATTAGAAATGAAAAAGGAGAAGTTACAACAGACATCACAGAAATACAAAGCATCCTAAGAGACTACTACAAGGAACTCTACGCCACTAAAATGGACAACCTGGAAGAAATGGACAAATTCTTAGTAAGGGATAACCTTCCAAGACTGACCCAGGAAGAAATAGAAAATATGAACAGACTAATCACAAGTAATGAAATTGAAACTGTGATTAAACATCTTCCAACAAACAAAAGTCCAGGACCAGATGGCTTCACAGGTGAATTCTCTCAAACATATAGAGAAGAGCTAACACCCATCCTTCTCAAACACTTCCAAAAAATTGTGGAGGAAGGAACACTCCCAAACACATTCTATGAGGCTATCATCACCCTGATAGCAAAACCAGACAAAGATACTACCAAAAAAAGAAAATTACAGACCAATATCACTGATGAACACAGATGCAAGAATCCTCAACAAAATACTAGCAAACAGAATCCAACAACACATTAAAAGGATCATACACCATGATCAAGTGGGATTTATCCCAGGGATGCAAGGATTCTTCAATATATGCAAAGCAATCAATGTGATGCACCATATTAATAAATTGAAGAATAAAAACCATTTAATCAACTCAATAGATGAAGAAAAACTTTTGACAAAATTCAACACCCATTTATGATAAAAACTCTCCAGAAAGTGGGCATAGAGGGAACCTACCTCAACATAATAAAGGCCATATACGACAAACCCACAGCAAATATCATTCTCAAAGGTGAAAAACTGAAAGCATTTCCTCTAAGATCAGGAACGAGACAAGGATGTCCACTCTCACCACTATTATTCAACATAGTTTTGGAAGTCCTAGCTATGGCAATCAGAGAAGAAAAAGAAATAAAAGGAATACAAATTGGAAAAGAAGAAGTAAAAGTGTCACTATTTGCAAATGACATGATACTATACATAGAGAATCCTAAAGATGTCACCAGAAAACTACTAGAGCTAATCAATGAATTTGGTAAAGTTGCAGGATACAAAATTAATGAACAGAAATCTCTTGCATTCCTATACACTAATGATGAAAAATCTGAAAGTGAAATTAAGGAAACACTTGCATTTACCATTGCAATAAAAAGAATAAAATAACTAGGAATAAACCTACCTAGGGAGACAAAAGACCTGTATGCAGAAAACTATAAGACACTGATGAAAGAAATTAAAGATGATACCAACAGATGGAGAGATATACCATGTTCTTGGATTGGAAGAATCAATATTGTGAAAATGACTATACTACCCAAAGCAATCTACAGATTCAATGCAATCCCTATCAAATTACCAATGGCAGTTTTTATGGAACTAGAACAAAAAAATCTTAAAATTTGCATGGAGACACAAAAGACCCCGAATAGCCAAAGCAGTCTTGAGGGAAAAACACAGAGCTGGAGGAATCAGACTCCCTGACTTCAGACTATACTACAAAGCTACAGTAATGAAGACAATATGGTACTGGCACAAAAACAGAAACATAGATCAATGGAACAAGATAGAAAGCCGACAGATAAACCCACGCACCTATGGTCAACTAATCTATGACAAAGGAGGCAAGGATACACAATGGAGAAAAGACAGTCTCTTCAATAAGTGGTGCTGGAAAAACTGAACAGCTACATGTAAAAAAATGAAATTAGAACACTCCCTAACACCATACACAAAAATGAACTCAAAATGGATTCGAGACCTAAATGTAAGACCGGACACTATAAAACTCTTAGAAGAAAACATAGGAAGAACTCTCTTTGACATAAATCTCAGCAATATCTTTTTTGATCCACCTCCTAGAGTAAAGGAAATGAAAACAAAATAAACAAATGGGACCTAATGAAACTTCAAACCTTTTGCACAGCAAAGGAAACAATAAAGAAGACGAAAAGACAACCCTCAGAATGGGAGAAAATATTTGCAAACGAATCAACGGACAAAGGATTTATCTCCAAAATATATAAACAGTTCATGCAGCTCAATATTAAAGAAACAAACAACGCAATCCAAAAATGGGCGGAAGACCTAAATAGACATTTCTCCAAAGAAGACATACAGATGGCCACGAAGCACATGAAAAGCTGCTCAACATCACTAATTATTAGAGAAATGCAAATCCAAACTTCAATGAGTGAAGTAAGTCAGAAAGAGAAAAACAAATATCGTATATTAACACATGTATGTGGATCCTAGAAAAATGGTACAGATGAACCGGTTTGCAGGGCAGAAGTTGAGACACAGATGTAGAGAACAAGCGTATGGACACCAAGGGGGGGTAAGCCACGGGGGGTGGGGATGGTGGTGTGATGAATTGGGTGATTCGGATTGACATGTATGCACTGATGTGTATAAAATTGATGACTAATAACCTGCTGTATAAAAAAATAAATAAAATTTAAAAATTAAAAAAGAAATCAATGATTTACATATATGTCAGGATTCATGTTTATGTACTATATATAATTTATATAACACATATATAATATATATAAAATACATGAACATGAATCACTGACATTTACCTTCTTAGACATGTACACAGACACACATATACACTAATACCCAAAAGACCTTTACAAATAAACACGCTAACTTCTGGTTCTTTGTAATCAAATCCAGGGGTTGTGGTAGAGAAGAAATTGAAACTGGAATATTTGTTTTTTCTTCACCAACCCCAACCAACTCTTTTATCTCTAACTGCATGTTCAGCCTTGCCTTTCTATCTCTGTCCTCCCTCCTTTGATAAATTTAGAGAAGAGTAAGCAAAGGTAAGACAAAGGAAGATGAGATTGGCCTGGGGCAGCAGGAAGGAGGTTCTGAGTGTTCATACCCCTTTGTTCATAAGAGAGGAGATAGAATTAAAGCTGCCCAAGAGGAGGAACATTACCCCTTATATTGATGAGCAGGGTAACAAAAGTGCCAAACTTTTGCCATGGCGTGGGCGGGGGGTCACAGAGGGCCCAATAATTTTGCTGGCATAACTTTTAAGAAGGAGACGGTAAAGCTAACCATAATCAACCCTATTACCACTAATGCAAGTGTGTGAGAAGCGGGTAGCCTCAGTCTCTCAGACCTTGATGATTCATTGGCGACTAAAAGGGGACTTGATGGTGCCTGTAAGTGCACTTGACAATAAAATCCTGGCCTCAGGACCATGTCTGCATGCTTGGTGGAGGCTGCTGGCACTCCATAAACGTAACTGAAGACAAAGCTCTCTCTGCTTAGAGAGTTTTTTTTGAGATTATGACAAGATTTATTCTTATTCTATGGAAAGAGAAGGAAATCTACATGTTATTATCTACAATGTGCTAGCTTTTTTACATATAATATTCCATTTAATTCTTATAATAAGCCTAGAGGCTGGATTACATGAAGAATGCATGATGAATGTATGCTCAACAAATGGAAGTGTTATTATTATGAAATATGTATTATAATTTTCATTTTCTAATAAGGAAATTGATGCTAAGAGAGGTTAATTTACTTTTGGAGGACATATAGTAAATGGTGTACTAGGATTTGGTTTACAGGTCTGAATAATTCCAAACTTATCCTCTATTCACCACACCTTAACAGACTCCCAGTTTGTAAGAACACTTGTCATTCCAAGAGCCTCTTGTATAAGGTTCGGTTGGCTTCCTCTTTTGGAAAACAATATGGCTGTATATAACAGGAATTGTGTAAATATGTATACTCTTTAGCCTCCAATTTCAATTCTTGGGTATTTTTGGAAAGACAATATGATCAAAGCATTTATGTATTAAGGTATTTCTCAGAGTCTTGCTTATGATTGTAAAACATCACAAGAATGAATAATGGTGTATTAAATTATATTTCATAAACATGAAAAAGTATTTTAAATCATTAAAAATAAGTATAAAGATTAAGCAGAAACATGAGAAATGTTTATGTGTCATCCAAAGTGAAAACAAAGATAAAAAACAGGATAGAGATGTTTTTTATGCTGTGATGGTGACCTTGTAAATAATGATGGTGGGTGCATGAAGACTGTGATTAACATGCAAAAGTGATGAGTTATTTTACAGTGGTATTATGATGTTTTTCTTTATATTTTCTTTTTACAAAGGTATTGCATAATGCTTTCAATAATTTTATGGTGTTTTAAGAGACTTTGTGCTAGGTTGATAGATGATACTCATATCACAAATGAAGTTTCTGAAAGCCAATGGGTTTGATGGATGGTGACATGGTTTGGGGTCTTGGCTTAGATGACTTCTTGGGAAACTTCTGCAGTGAGGGTTTATACCCTCTGATCTCCAAGCTCAAGTCTCTGCTGGAGCTTTAGACACCAGGTAATTAGAGAAACACCTTGAACCAAAGAAACTATACTTCCATACACATTGGTTCACTTACTGATTCTCTAGGAAGCAGAGGCACGAGGCATGATTCCTGCTGTGGGGATTTAAATTTATTTTTGCAGAGAAAAATTAAAAATTCTAGCAAGGGTGACCATATGCTTTACTTCCCAACCTGGGATACTTTTTCCCCCTTCTCTAAAAACAACTTTATTGAGGTAGAGTTTACATACCATGAACTTTACTCATTTTAACAATACAATTTCACTCATATTACGATTCAAAGATTTTTGTAAAATTTACAGACCTGTCACCACAAATCAATTTTAGAACATTTTCATCATCCTAGAAAGATCTCTCAGGGAACTTTCCTGATGATCCAGTGGGTAAGACTCCACGCTTCCACTGCAGGGGGCGTGGGTTTGATCCCTGGTCGGGGAACTGAGATCCCACATCCTGCGCAGTGTGGCCAAAAAAAAAAAAAAAAAAATCCCTCAAACAACCCATTTGCAGTCACTCCCCATTCCTGCTCAGCCCCAGGCAACACTAATCTGTTTTCTGTGTCTACACATTTGTCTCTTCAGGATATTCATATGCACGGAATTGTAGTATTCATGTTGTAAATGTATCAGTACTGGGACATTTTTGAGTGAATAATAGTATAACCCTATAGAGTCCACAGAAACGTGGGATGGATGGTCATCCTATTTAGAGTAGGCCAGGGCCCATGAACCATTTCACCTAGGCATAGGATATTACAATTTAAATGATGTACCATGAGAGTCAGTACTTTGAACATCAAGACAGCTTATGGTTTCTAACGTTCAATAATTTCTCATCTGAGAATTTGAGATGGGCTTTTGAGGTAAATTACTGAACAAAACCCTAGAAAATATGCACTTTTCCATCTGTCAGTATGTTATATACAAAATTACTGCCTTGCTATGGTGAACTTGAGACTAATTCATTTTGCCCATCAAGAAACAGCTATTGCTGTGTAACTCAGCAAAGAAACTAAATACCAAATATTTCAAGACTATATATTTTTTCCAGTCTATCTAGTGAAAGGAATAAAACTAGCATTCTTTTCACTTTGAGCAAAGAATCCTGTAGTAATCTGCATCTCTGCTCTAATCTTTGGTGAAAAGCGTCCTCCTACCTCTAATCTGGCTTGATTTGGCTTTAAGAAGAGAAGACTTTTCTAATTTTGTATGTTTAGGGTATTGATCCCTCTACTATTCTAGTGAAGAGCTCACTTTAGACTTATCTGAATGTGGAGTCAGTATGTTGTTTTCTTTCCAGAGATTGCCATTGATAAAAAGATGATTCAAATTATAATAAACTAAAAGATCTAGATGAATAAGTTGTAGGGAAACATGAACTAATCAAATTGACATAAAAAGAGGTAGAAAACTTAAACAAACCAATAACCTTGGAAGATGTTGAAAGTGCTATTAAAAATTACCCCCAAAGCTACCAGGCCCAGACAGCCCTCAAACATTTAAGAAAGAATTAAGAACTTCCAGAGCCTAGAAAAATCTTTTCAATTTATTTACATTTCAACTAAACCTGATAGAGATAAAGAATAAGCATATATGTATTGAGCATCTATTATTTCCCAGGATTCTGCTAGGCCCTGGGGATCAGAAGCAAATAAGATATATAAATTTCTTTTCTTCATGGCTTTTCTAATCCATCAGAATAAATCATATACCTATATGGGAAAACTCAACATTATAAATTTGTCAATTTTCACATAGTAATTTCAAAATGTATCACAATGTAAAAATCCCAGAGCTGTGTGTGTGTGTTTTTTAATTGGATAAACTGATTATCAGGTTAATCAAGAAAAATACACTAGTTAAAGTGGTCAAGAAAATATTTCTTTAAAAATTTGGAATAAGGCTTCCAAATTGCCTTTCAGTGATTCTTGCCTCCTTGTCTTCATGCCCTTGTATCATCCCCTCCCACACTGATAAGACTGGCCTGTGTAACCAATAAGGACACTGTGGATACGTTGGAGTGGGACTTCCGTCATGCTCTTTCTTGGTTCATTTACCCTGGGAGAATCAGCTGATATTTCCGCAGCCCTAAAGAGAGGCCCACAAGGAGGTAATGAGACCTCCTGCCAACAGCCAGCGCCAGCTTGCCAGCCATGTGAGTGAGTCATTTTAGGAATGGATCCTTCAGACGCAGTCAAGCCTTCAGTAACTGCTCCAGTCAACATCTTGACTGCAGCCTGCAGTCCTCATGAGAGAACCCAATCCAGAACCACTCAGCCAAGCTGCTCCTGAATTATAGACTCTATATGAAATAATACATATTTCTTATTGTTTTAAATGGCTAAGTTTGGAGATAATTTGTTATACAGCAATAGATAATGAATAGAGTCAGGAATAGCTTGGTTGTTGATATTTGGCCATGAGATTGCCCAACACCAGAACTGTTGAAGAAGAGACATCCATTTATTCAACCAACTTGTATCAAATGCCTAGTCTGTGTCAACTTCCAGGGAGCCAATGATGAACTTGAGAAGACTTAAAGGAGGCTAGATACACTGAAGAAATCCTGGGCTCAACCTGAGGACCTGCTTTAAGGCCAAGGCTGGCAGCTGCCCCTCCACCTGTACCCACTCTTATTTGCCCGGTTGGCTTAGGCCCAGGTTTGAGGGATGTGGCTGCTGGCAGTGGCAAGTCTATGGCCTTGGGACATCAGGTGAGATAAAACAGGCCTTGACCTCTGTAACTCCTGCCTGCCTTGTAGCACTGACTACTCTCCCAGGCACACCTCTCCCTCCTTCCCCCACACCTCTAAACCTCATCTGTTTTTCCTAAGGAGTCAAGCTCTAGCAAAAATAGGACACAATGTTCCTTATACCCTAATACCACCATCCCTCCAAGAATGAGGAGGAGGGGGTGGAGATACAAGGTCCATGTTTCTCTGGCAGCAGCTGCTTTCTTTCCATCTTTTCCCTGGGCTGGAATAAGGGGGGAGAGCTGGCAGCTGCAGCATCCTATGTCTGCCCCTGTCCTTTTCCTCCAGAACTATGGCAGTAAAATCACTAGGGAACAAGAGGGAGAAGATGAGCAGGGCTAATCCTTCCCTGAACCAGGTTCCTTCCAGGACCCTTGCCACTGGCCTTAAATGGCCCGATAAGGAGGAAAATTATATGCCTTAAATGAATACTCAATATTGCAAATAACCACCCCCTGCAATGTCTTTTCCTGGTTCTCGGCTTTTACCTTGGGACCCTCACTCCAGTATTGTGCCCTTAATTCCTTCCCTGGGCTTCCACATCCCCAGGGAGACTTGGCCTCAGTGCTAAGCTAAGGCTTCCAATTGTAAGCAGTTCTTTCAAAGTAGCCAGGCCTGGGCTAGTGAGGGAACTCTCCTGGGATTCTCTTCCCCTTAGATTCTCATGAATCTGGGATGAGATGGGATGGGTGGAGATATGAATGTGACAGCCTTGGGCATCTGTGATCATAAGGTGGCAGCTGTGCTGTTCTCAGAATGATAAAAGGGGTCTCCTCTTTACATAAGGACTGTGCCAAGAGGCTGCCCAAGGTGGCCAGTGTGTAGGCATGGTGGGAAGGATGCTGCTCTGGGCCTGTGAGTCTCCTACTCTTTTTGCCCTTTTTCCTTCCCACAGGTAATGGGGTGTCTCTGGGAATGGAGAGGAGGGCAGGCTTCTGTTTCAGTGAGGCTTCTACATACCACCCCCCCACCCCAATGCCTTGGGCTCTGAAAGGCCACTGATAAATCCAAAGGCCTTTGGGCCCTTGACATCCTAGAAATCTCCTGGGTAGCAGCAGGTCCTAACTGGGAAGCCCATTTGAGGACTCCTTGTTTTTGTATTTTGTTTCTTTGTTTGTTTCAGGCTTGGCTCTTCTGCTGCAGGTACAATTAGGTAAGGAGTAACACAGCCTCCTATCCACACTCCAGTTTTCCTGATCATTACTCCCTTTTCCCTCCTTCTTTCCAACTCTGCATTTCCTTCTCCTTTCATGATGTCAGGACTAGAACCCCAGTGTGGGTTGGGGCGCAGGCTTCTGTGGTCCCAGCATCAGTCAGCATCCCAGACTGATCCTGATCCACTGCCTCCTTAGGCTCCAGCAATGGTTGCCCTTGCCCTGTTGAGATGCCTTCTGGGTCCAAGCCAGCCACATCCCTCACAACTACACGGTCCGCTGGGCCATAGCAGCTCTGGTCCTACTGTGGAACTGCACTGCAGAGAAAGAGGAGCCAGAGCGGGTGCTCTACTGAAGCTGGGGCACGCACTGGGGCAGTGGTGGGAAACCGGTCAGAGTCCCAGGCAGTTTCAATCTGCTTCCTCCGCCTTGTTTTGAGGATTAGCAAGTGTGTGTACACTCTTCAAGAGTGGAGTCTAGGTTTCTTATAGCTCCTTGCCAGTCCCACTAGTTTTCAAAGCACCTAAGGGGACTTATCCTCCTGGTGTTGGACCCCAGGGCTGGGACGTCCAATATGTGACCCACCAGGGAGGATCTCTGAGCCCACACAATCCTCCTCCTCTTCTGTGTCCCCTCCCAGGGGTGCAGGTCCTGACCTGATCACTTCTCTTCCCTTCCTACCTGATTACATGTGGATCTTTCTTACAGCCTTGGTTGTATAAGAGTCATTCTGCCAGTCTCCAGTTTGTTTTCAGTGAGAATTGCTCCACATGTAGATGTGTTTTTGATATGTTCATGGTGGGAGGTGAGCTCCACGTCCTCTCACTCCGTCATCTTGATCTCCCCTCTGAGAGTGTATAAACATGTGTTTATAGACTATAAAACTGCTGACTATGGCAGAGGAGCTAAATTTTCTAGATATTAAGGCACCTTCAAATACAGGATTCAGAAAATACTTAATAGCATATTCTTTGTGGTGTCAGAAGTGTCTCATTAAATGTATTCACAGATTGTAAATCACATCTTAATTTGGGAACAGTAAATATAAAAAACAAACATCATAGAATCAAAGAAATATAGTTATCTAAACCACTGCCCCTGAAAGATCTCACTAAAAAAGAAAATGTACATGTACCTTTGATCTTATGAATAAGTAGAAAAATACTATTCAATGGGTACACCAAAGAAAAAAAAGTTTAAATTAAAAATATTCATCCATTAATTAACATTAACATTTTTGAGTTCATCTTAAATGTAAAAATCCAACAGGGGTTATTATAAAATGCAAATTAAAAATTAATATTAGGATGGTGTGGGCAGGATTCCTGGATCTGTAATATTAATACAGACAAACTCTCTGCCTAGATTCACCATCATGGTCTCCACAGCTGTCAAAAGTAAAATCTTCATCTGTTCTGTCATTGACTTCCTTCGTCAACATGGATTTGATGGCACTGACTTGGATATAGAATATCCAGGGGATATAGAATATCCCAGGGAATATCCCTCCCACCTGAGGACAAACAGCTATTTACCATCTTGATTAAGGGGGGAATGAAGCACTAGCTCTGTGTCTTCTTGTAGAGAGGCTGGTACCTTAGTAGATTTTCTGTGAGAGTTGCATTTCCTGGAGATAGCAAAGGATGCTGCCCTCGGAAGTACACTAGTGAAGGTGTTTGTGGTTTGCAGGCAACAGAAACAGACTCTAGCTAACTCAAGCCAAAAGAGGATTTATTGAAAGGATACTGGTATCTGAAGGAACCCAAGGAGGACATTCTTGAGTTGAGGAGGTGGAGCCATTTGTTATATCATTTGTTCAGTAAGTATTTATTAAGCATCTACTGTGATCCAGACATTGTGCTTTTCACTAGAGATAGAGCAGTGAACAAGACAAGCATGATCCCTGCTCTTGGGGGGTTACAGCATAGTGGAGGATACAGAGGGGGAAAAAAAAGAAAAGAAAGACAAATAAAATGAAAAAAGAAAAAATCAAATAATTGCAAATGGTGATAACAGCAGTGATAGCAGCAAATTGGATGGTCGGGGTGGGGGGTCTTCTCAGAGGAAGTGATATTTAAGCTGCAATATGAAGAGTTAAAAGGAGCCAGGCATACACAAGATAGGAAGAAGAATTTTCTAAGGAAGTGGTAACAGAAAAGGACTGAAGGCAGGAAAGAGGCATGACTATTAAAAATTGAGAGACTAGAGCTTTAAAAGGGAAAGTGAAGTCACAGCAGGCAAGATAGCTCCTAGACCCTCTGCCAGGAGTTCCTGGGCTTTTTCTTTAGAATTGTCATTAAATGTGACTTGGATTCAAGGACTGTTAGTGTCCTTGTATCTCTTTGGTCTAAGTTACACCTTGCCAGAACCTATCCCTATATTTCAGGGGTTATTTCCAGAAATAAGGGAATTGCTATAAGCTGGACAGCAGCCCCAAATGTACATACTATTGGACAGAGATAATGAAGACAACCGCAAAAATTCACCCTTTGTTCTCTCCAGGAAATGCTACAGGCTTTTGAAGAAGAGGCTAAGGAAACAGGATACCCAAGACTACTGATCACAGCAGCTGTATCTGCTGGCAAAGGGACCATTGACACAGGATATGAAATCGCAGAGGTTGGGAAGTGAGTGTGATGAACTTCCCAGGGCCCCCAAATCCTAGAGCAGAGACTCATAAACTTTTTGGTGGAGAGCATCCCAAGTAGTTATGTAAACATAATGCTGAGAAAGCTGGTACCTTCAATTGCCAAAGAAGTTTGGGGAATTAATGGAAAGAGCTGACTCCTTTAAATTGCCACTATGATGGGTGTTGGGGAAAAGAGGAACAAGATTCAAGACCTTGGCAAATCCTTATATGTAATAGAAATTCTCATTAGCAGTTCCTTTTGGAAAAGGTTGTAAAATCAGGAAAACTATATTGACAAAGCTACTCACTTGTGCTTACCATGGCCCTGGAGATGTGTGTTTCTAAAACACACTCTTCTAACAACATATCCTTCCCTCTTCTCTGGGTTTGCCCTTAATCTTTCAAGGGAGTAAAGGAGACTTTCTGTCTAGCCCTATGGGAGTCACAGAAGATAATCTGCTCGCTGGAGACACCAAGGAAGCCACATTAGTGGGGCCATATGGACATCTACTTGACATCATGAATTTCCACCGCTACCATTTCTTGCTCTTAAATTGTCTATAAGAAAATGCTCCCAGGATCTTGATGGCTCAAAATCTCTTGCCCCAGGCTCCTTGATCCCATCAGGGTGATGACCTATGACTTCCATGGTGGCTGGGGCTCATGTACAGGACACAACATTTTCCTGCATGTAGGAAACAAGGATGGAGGTGACATGTGTTATTGCAGCTGTGTAAGAAAGAAAAGACACAAATCATATGCAGAAGGGAGATGGGGAAGGGATTGGGAGCCTTGGTTTTTGGAAAACAGGGTTTCTCTTTGGGGGACAATTAGCTAGACTTTGTTAATCATATGGAACAAACACTGGTGAAGAATAATGTCTGTGTTGCCTTCTGCAGGAATATGCCATGAAGCCCTGGAGAGACAGTGGGGTCCCTTCGGAGAAGCTCACATGGGTTTCCCCACCTATGGAGGACTTTCCGGCTCAGCACTTCTGACACCTCAGTCTGTGCCCAGTCTCTGGAGCAGCGTCATCTGGTCCTTACACAGGTGAGACTGGATTCTGGACTTACTATGAGATAACTAACACAGCTAATTCAGGCTAAAATGCCCTGGGGAAAATTCTTCCACTCTCCAAGTCATCTTGCTACCCTTCTGCTCTTGAGATCCTATATCCATCCCGGCTTTCACAGATCTGACAGCTCTGAGCATAGCAGCCTGTGGAAGGGCAGGTTGATGACTGTGGAATACTTTTCACTTAAAAAAAACCAAGCTGAATTTCCTTTTTGGGTTTTGAAGTGTACGGCACCATCTTTCCCACAGCCCAAAGCAATACTGAATTTTAGTACGTCCATGTAAATAGGTGGAGAAGGATTTCAACACACTAGCCTGGGGATGGCAAATATTTTGATCTCCCTGCCAATCTGAATTGATTGATTTTACTCAAATTCTATGCTGAAAATCCAGAGAATGATTAGCAGTGTTTGCCGAAGGCTAGAGTGTTTGTGGAAGAATGATCTCAGCACATATGGTCATGCTTACCATTTCTCAACCTCTGGGGACAGAATTAGAATTTCACTTGTTTGTAGCCTGTTTTCATAGAAATTTGCGTTCATTTTATGAAACAAAATCACTTTTGAGAGAAATATGTGAAATTAATGTAGATATTTCACAACGTCCCTTTTTCCATCCCCCTCCCATTTCTTACTATTTTTCTCCCATTTAAGTCCTTTCTCTTCCAATACATGACATAATCTGTGACGTGTTCAATGTTGCCTTCTTCATTCCCCACATAGATCTGCATATTCCTAAATAAAGCCACAAATGCCTGGATTGAAGACCAAAAGGGCCTATAAGCTTATAAAAACACTGAATGGTTTGGTTATGACAATATTGAGAGCTATGGATATAAGGTATGAACAGTGTAAAAAAATTACAATTCTAACTTTGAATCTTAAGCTCATCAGGAGCCCATTTCACTAAGATCTATGGTTTCAAAGTTTTAAATATGCACAAAGTGGGGTAGACACCAGGCAATGTCTAGATAAGTACTTTGAATGTGGCTCCTATGAGGTCTGACCTTGACACACCTAGAGTAACTTGTGAGACTTCAGGGCATTATTAAAACTGGGAGTGGGGGACAGATACAATCCACTAGCCTCCCTGGGGAGTCCTTCTCATACTTCAGCCAGGCCCAAGGAGCCAGTAGATGAGTTTATTTTGATTCCTGCTGTATCCCCAGTGCTTGCCACTACCTGATCCATGGTAGGAACTCAATATGATGATGACTGACAGACTAAATAGATGATGTAATGGGAAAGGGAGATTTTTTTTTTAAATTTATTTATTTATCCATTTTTGGCTGTGTTGGGTCTTCATTTCTGTGCGAGGGCTTTCTCTAGTTGCGGCGAGTGGAGGCCACTCTTCATTGCGGTGCGCGAGCCTCTCACTATCGCGGCCTCTCCTGTTTCGGAGCACAGGCTCCAGACGCGCAGGCTCAGTAACTGTGGTTCACGGGCCCAGTTGCTCTGCGGCATGTGGGATTTTCCCAGACCAGGGCTCGAACCCGTGTCCCCTGCACTGGCAGGCGGACTCTCAACCAATGCGCCACCGGGGAAGCCCCGAGATTTTTAATTTATATATATATATTTATTTATTTATTTGGCTGCGTGGGGTCTTAGTGGTGGCAGGCAGGCTCCTTAGTTGCAGCTCCAGGGCTCCTTAGTTGCAGCTCACCAGCTCCTTAGTTGGAGCATGTGGGCTCCTTAGTTGCGGCTCACCAACTCCCTTGTTGTGTCACGTGGGCTCCTCAGTTGTGGCAGGCAAACTCTTAGTTGTGGCACGCATGTGGGATCTAGTTTCCTGACCAGGGATCGAACCCAGGCCCCCTGCATTGGGAGTGCGGAGTCCTATTCACTGTGCCACCAGGGAAGTCCCTGAAAGTGGCGATTTTTGACTCTGTGAATTTTACATGAATCTGGGAAAGGCAATCAAATCAGGACATTCCCACTCCATGACAGGAAACTCAGACACTTGGTAGAGCTCCTTTTCAGTTATTGTATTCTTCAACTCTGTTTGGTTGTTCTTTATATTTTCTAACTCTTTGTTAAAAACTTCTTGTAACTTCTCACTCTGTGCATCCATTTTTTTCTCAAGTTCTTGGATCATCTTTACAATCATTACTTTGAACTCTTTCTCAGGTAGGTTAGCTCTCTCCACTTCACTTTGCTGTTCCTCTGGGGTTTTATCTTGTTCTTTCATCTGAAACATATTCCTCTGCCATCTCATTTTGTCTAAACTTCTATTTGTATTTTTATGTATGTGGAAGGTTAGTTATATTTCTCAGCCTTGGAGAAGTGGCCCTCTGTAGGGGATGTCTTATGTATCCTAGGAGTACACTCCCCTCTCATATCCCAGGGACCAGGGGCCAGCTGGTCCCAGGGTAGGTTCCGAACTGTGCTTGAAGACTCAGTTCCACAGGCTGCAGGACTGTAGTTTCCTTGTTTCTGGTGTCTGCCCCCTGGTGGGTGAGGCTGGTCTAGAGGTTTGTGCAGTCTTCCTGGTGGGAGGGGTCAGTGCCTGCCCACTGGTGGGTGGAGCTGGGAGTCTTGGCCCTCTGGTGGGTAGGGCCATGTCAAGGGGCATGTCTAGAGGTCGCTGTGGGCTCATAAAGTCTTCTGACAGCCTGTCTGCTGATGGGTGGGGCTGTATCCCCATACAGTTTGTTGTTTGGCCTGGTCCCAGCACTGGAGCCTAGAGGCTGTTGGATGGGGCCAGGTCTTGGTGCTAATGACCCAAGCAAGATGTCAGCCTCCAGCAAGAGTTCATGCAGATGAACACTCCCCAGTATTTTCACCACTGGTGTCTATGTCCCCAGGATGAGCTGCCCCCGCCTCCCCAGGAGAATCTCAAATACCAGCAGGTAGGTCATGCCCAGGCTCCTATGAAGTTACTGCCTTTGCTCTGAGACCTGGTGTGTGTGAGATTTTGTGTGCACCCTTTAAGTGAAGTCTCTGTTTCCCCCAGTCCTGTGGAGCTCCTGCAATTAAGCCCCACTGGCCTTCAAAGCCAAATACTCTGGGGGCTCTTCTTGATGTCGGACCTGCAGACTGGGAGCCTGATATGCGGTTCAGAACTCTCACACCTGTGGAAGAACTTCTGTGATATTATTCTTCAGTTTGTGGGTCACCCACCCAGGGTGTATGGGATTTGATTATATCATGAGTGTGCCCCTCCTACTGTCTTGTTGTGGTTACTTCTTTATGTCTTTGGATGTAGAATATTTTTCGGTAGTTTCCAATTTTTTTTATCGATGGTTGTTCAGCAGTTAGTTGTGGTTTTGGTGTGCTTATGAGAAGAGGTGAGCTCAAGGTCCTTCTACTCTGCCATCCTGTCCAGGAATTGGAAGAGCTCCTAAAACATTTATTCTGCCTTAAGAATCCTCTGCATCCAGCAAGTCCAAATACAAGGCCAAGCAAGCCATCCAAATCCTTGATATGTGTAGACCAACAGTCTCCTATCACCAGGGCTAGTGGTAGAAAACATAAAACTCGTGCCTGGGAATTAGAGCTAGAGGGCAGGGACCCACAAGTATTTCAGTAAAGTGAAGCCACCCCACTGAACACTCAGTAGAAACCCCCTTGACCCATCTACATGTATACACAACAAACCAGCACATGGAGAGAGAGCCCTCTGAACTAGTCTTTATGCTGTCATATAGTAGTTATGAGCCCCTTGCCCCTCCCTGTGCCCCATGCTGGCAGACAGGAGGGCCAGAGCAATGCAGAAGGACAAGAGCAGCTGTGTCCTCAATCCTGGAGAGTCTGTGGTCAGGAGGAGCACGTGAAGGTAGTCACAGCTTTTCAGTTGTAATACAGGCTTAGGTAGGCCACACGGTTCCGATGCTTTCTAAAGTCTTTGTCTGTGGATAGCTGCAATGGAAGAATGTTGTCTAGGTTAATATTAGAATGAGAACCCTCTGCCTCTGGTCTTCTTGGCTGTGCAAAATAGAACTGTATGTTATAGCTGTTGTGGCCTAGCTGAACCCCAACCCATAGGAGCCTAGCCTTAGTGAGTCTCTCAACATTGCTAAGTACATCTACTGTTTGTCATCTTACTCTAGGATATATCATAGGAATTATTTTCTCTTGGTAAATACTCAAGTATAGCTGGTAAATTTCTTGAAAACAAAGATTATGTGTTTAATTCTTGAATGTTACCCATAGGCCCTATCACAATTATGTTAGTTCATTTGGCATTTAATAAATACTTGTAGAATTAATCCAAAGTTCCACTAGGGGAAAAAAGGGCACCTCTGGAATTATGATAGCTGGCACAGATTGAGCATTTAGTATGTTACAAGTACGGTGCTAAATACTTTTCTACAATCTCTCAATCTTCACAACTTTATCAGATTGAGTCTATTATTACATCCATTTTAAAGACAAGCAAACTGAGACTTAGAAAAGTTAGAGGACATACAGCAAGCAAATATGGAATTAGTATTTGAACCCACGCAGTCTGTCCCTGGTATCCATGTTCTTGCCAGAATGATCTACAGCCGCTTGACTAATATTCAAGTGTTGTGATGAAAAGAGCACTGGCTTAGGAGTCACAGCTACAAGCTGCTTAATCCGTCTGAGCTTCAGTTTATTCCTCAATTATAGAGGATAATTATCTTGGACTACCACAAAAGATTGTATGAAGTTTAAGTAAGAAAATGTGACTTTTGTTCAGCACACACACCTTTAAAATTCAAGTGAAATTGTGTAACTCTCCAAAAAGATCCCCATATCCATATACACACAAAATTGTGCAAATAATTTCAGGGGAACAAGGACTTCTTGAAGCTTATTCACAGACTCCTGGTTAAGAATCACTGATACACGTGCAAGTATTAAATACAGGGCTCCACAGAAGTCCAATCTTATTACCTCAGCTTTCAGGGTTCTTTTCTGTAGACATGGAACCTGGGCCCAGTCTGGAGATCCAAATTTCATTGGCCAGATGATTTTTTTGGGTGCCTTTATCTCTGGGTTATATGTGCCAGGGCTAGAAATAAAAATATAAAATATTATGTTGAATGAGTTAGTGACCATATACAAACCTCATCAGTACCACATGTGCACCTGAACTAGTCCTCACTCCTTTGGAAAAGGCAACAGACTGATTAGATTTTAATGTCAGGCAAGCATAGTGTTCCTTTGACTGTTAGTGTATTTCTAAATAGGTGTTAGTGTTCAAGATTTCTAGTCTTGACATGCAGTGAGGGTAAAAATCAACCTAGTTTAAAATATTTCTGAACCTCAGTATTCTTAGCTGAGAGACCAAAATATCCCAGAAATGGTGGATGATAAAAGAGATCTTCCACAGTGATGTTTAAGTTCTGACCATGATGTGAAATTTCCTGACAATGGGATATTTTGTATTGCCTTTGTTCATAACACTTTGTCTTTTGGTGTAGACTCTTTGCTGTGGAAATAACACGTAGAGTGGTCATGGGAATCAAGATTTAACACTTCTACTCCTTTACTGAAACCTTGAGAGAGTTACACTCACTCTCTGATCCTTGGAATTCTCACCAGTAAAAGAAAGACCTTGACCCTGTGCCCTACAATTCCGCATACTCTGAATGGCTTCCTAAAGCACTTAGAATGCCTTCCTTGGTCTACTAGGCCTATATACTCTAGCCCCTCCTCCTCCTCTGTTCTCATTTTCCTCCTTGCCCACTACACTGTAGCCATACTAGCCTTTTTTCTTTTTTCCTCACACCAAATTCTTCCCAATTTACAGCCTTTCAGCCTTGCAGTTCCTCCTGCCTGGGAAGCTCTAGGCCTAGATCTTCACAGGGCCATTTTAGTCTTATCACTGTGATTTCAGATCAGGTGTCATTTCCATAGAAAGACCTATCTTGACAGTCCTTGCCAAAGTAGATTCCAGCCATCACTCCATATCATATCATCTTGTTTGGTTTCATTAAGCACATCACTAGGTCACTATACTTCCTGGTGTGCTCATGACAGCCCTAGCTTATGGCTACAGTATTGGTATAATTATTATTATTATTTTTTTAATTTTTATTTATTTATTTATGGCTGTGTTGGGTCTTCGTTTCTGTGCAAGGGCTTTCTCTAGTTGCGGCAAGCGGGGGCCACTCTTCATCGCGGTGCGCGGGCCTCTTACTATCGCGGCCTCTCTTGTTGCGGAGCACAGGCTCCAGACACACAGGCTCAGTAATTATGGCTCATGGGCCCAGCCGCTCCGCGGCATGTGGGATCTTCCCAGACCAGGGCTCGAACCCGTGTCCCCTGCATTGGCAGGCGGATTCTCAACCACTGCACCACCACGGAAGCCCGGTATAATTATTAATAAGATCCCTTTTCACTCTCAGAAGTGACACACTAGCTAATAAATTATATGGTCACTCTCCTTATTACCACTGATATTTTCTTGTTTATTTGCTTCTCACCTGTCTGGACTCTATAGAGTGTAAGCTCCAAGAAATCAGGAACCTTGCATGGTGGGTTTAGTGCAAAATCTTCAGAACCTACAAGACTGCTTGGCCATTTATAAATATTTATTGAATGAATCACTATCCTCTATAATAATTTTGTAATTCTAGAGACCTGGAAGGCAAGAGGTTGAATCTTTAAAGATAAATAGTTTCTTATTTAGAGGGCATAGTTGGGATGTAACCCCTTTTTGTACTTCCTTTCCTATTGCTCTTTGTTGAAGTGCACCAGAAAGAGGGGCACTTACCCAGGATAACAAGTGTCCTTAGAGTATGTCCTAAATCGAGGCAACAAGGCATTAAATGGAGCAAAATTTTGTTTGTGTGTTTTCTCCTGAGGACTGACTGTCTGGTACATGCCTGGGTAAGGTGTCATATCCTATTTCCAAGAAAAAGATCAATATGTTAGAGGGTAATATATATACATGTAAAGCCTTCTAAGCAGAAAAAACAAAATCATCCTCTCCCTGTTCATGTATCAGCTATGATTTAACCACCTCAAGCTATAGAAATAGGCCTACAATAGGTAGAAAACCAAGACAAGGGTATGGTTCAGCTACCTAAAGGTACCGAATGCTTAGGTTGTAGAAATAAACTTATGGTGGGTAGAGAGCCAAGGTAACTATTGCAGCTACTACCCCCACCATCCCACCATCCCACTCAGAGATTCTTTTAGAGCCAGTATCCCTCTCGAGCTTAAGCATCAAGAAAATGTCCAACAAGAGATTAGGAGCCTATACTGAAGACTTGAAGGCCAATCACACAAAAGGGTGAAGAAGTTGGAATTTGTTTTTTAACTGACAAGATAATATGATGCATCTAAACAAAGCTTCCGGTATTTTAACATCAGGTATCTCAGGACTGAAGCCTTGCCTTGGTACCATTCCTTCTGAGAATTATTTTCCACTCTCCCAGGACACTCACACATACACATTTGCAATGTTAACATCTAAGCTTTTCATATAGGCTTCTTAGTAGCTGTCGTCTAAATGACTTTTTTTCTTGAATTTCAGGACATGTCCTTTAGGTAACCTCTAGCTTTGCTCCCCAATGCAAATACATGCAGCATCATGGATCACACTAAAATCTAAGTACATTCAGCCATTTCTAACCTTGCTGATTGGCTTAAACCTCACAGCTGTTCTGGCTCCAAAAGCATATCCTTTTATACTGGTCGGGATCTTAGAGAGGTTGTATGCCAAGCCATACCTCTTCAGGTAGTATATAAAAAACAAACAAAGAAAGAAAAAACACACATAGAGAACATTATAGTTATTAAAACAGAATGAACTTAGAGTATTCCTGAATCTTCTCTGCCAAAGTTGCTCTTCCTTTCTTGATTCCTCTGCATCAAGACCATACAAGCAATTACATAAGTAACCCAGGCAACTCTACAAAGGAACGTGGCTGGATAGGTAGAGTGAATGACATTTCTATGCATTCCAATGAATCCAGTTTTCTAAGGCCCACAGAGCTAAATCTGCTCTCATGCAACTGTCAGTCTGATTATATGATTTCATAAACTGACCTACCAGCACAGCCACAGTCCAGGTTTGGACTAAGGGGAGCTATTGATTCCTTTGTAGGTGGGAATGGTGTGGGAACTATACTGGGGGCTGCATAAGGCCAAGGCTTGCATTTGGTGGGGATTCAAAGGGGAGCAATGCAAGCAATGCAATTTCTGATATTGGCCCTGACAGCTGGTTGCAGAGGACCAGGGCACCTTCTCATGTTGGGACCCTGAATGTCACAAATCTCACAGGGCTTTTCTTCCAGGAAACTTAGGTACCCTTAGCTAGTCTGGGAACTGAGACCTACTTAAAGGAAAGTGAATACTCACATCTTCTGCTATGTAACATCCAGGCCCTCTGTGGGGCACTCCCCTAAGAGGGAGAAACTTGTTCCCCAACAAGTTTGGGGGGTGGGAGTGAGGAAAGAGCTTCCTCTGTTGACATGTTCCAAAAGAGTAGTTAACCAGCGTCTCTGGAGAGCAAGAAAGAGGAGAAACTCCACATGAGGGAAGGCCTCGTGGTCTAAGTGAGAGCTTGGGGACAGGTGGGGTGTGGGGAGGGGGAGCAGAGACCTGGGCAGACAGAACTCTGAACAAAACTGTGACCAATCCAAGGAGGAGGGTGAACACATTTCCCTCCTTTCCCCCTTGATCTTTCCCAGTCTCCCCACTCTTCTTCCGCCTCTACTCTTGACTCAGCCCTCCTCACCTGCTTTGTTGAAGAACATTGTGCCAGTGCCACTAGGGTCAGCGTTTGTGTATTGCGTTGCCTAGGAAACAGAGGCTGGCCGGCAACCCCAGCTCTGGTGTTCCTTGAGGGGAGTGGCTCCTAGCACACATGCGCAGCAAGCAGAGCTGCCCCGGAGCCACGTTGGGTGGGAACCTGCACCTCCAGGGCCAGGAGCCCAGGAGAGTGTGAACTAGCAAAAACAAAGTGACTGTATGTGTACCAAGGATATGAGGGACATAAAAAGGCTGAGGAATTACTTCAGACTGAGGGATATTGATGAAACATGAAAATCTAATGCAACCTGTATTCCTGAATGAAATAAGAAAGATGTGTTGTTGTGACAATTGCCAAATTTGAATAGGGTCTGTGGATTTAATGATAGTGTTTATCAATGTTGATTTTCACGTTGGTAGGGGTGTATGGTCATAATGTTTGAGAGAATCTCTGGGAGAGTAACAGTAGAGTTTTTACGGTGGTTGGGGAATCATATCAGAAAAATTATCTATACGTGGGGCGGGGGTGGGGGCGGGGGGGGAGGGAGAGAGAAGTAACATTTAACAGTAAGAAATAGAACCTAATTTTAAAAATGGGTAAAAATTTGAATGAGCACCTCAGAGAAAAGAATGTCCAATCTGTACTACCTGTATCTTTCCGTTTCTTCCCATTTTGCTTTCTTTGTTTTGAATGTCAGGCTCAGCAATGGAGACTCTGGAATTAAAAAAAAACATCATTTGGGTGTTGGCAGACATTGCATGGAAGGTAAATGTGGGACATTAAAGGTTGAACCTCTCTGGAAGTTGAGCTTGAACACTACTTATTCAAGACAGTTATGTGGAGGGTTTTTGAACTTAGCCAGTCACTGAGAAGACACTGAATTATTCAACATATTTTTTACGACTCTGTAAGACATTTATTCAAATTGTTCAACAAATATTTATTAGTGTCCAAATAACAGAGAAGATTTAACCATACTGGACTGTGTGCTACACAGATCATTGTGGAGATTCATCTTTGTCTCCTAAGAACTTATTTTACAATGTTTTCTTACTGGAAGCAGGATAATGGATTTTACTAGCCATTCCATCTTTCCCTGTCTTTTTCTAGAAGCTTTCCCCACCTAATTTTCTGGACTGTTAGTAGGACATCAGTAATGCCAGAATAAAGCCAAATGGCCTGAGAGTTAGTTAAACCTTCTAAAGATGGCAGACTTTGCTTTTATAGGAATAACTTAATTTGTTAGTTTATTGACAATGGACTACTTGAATCCTAGAAGTGAATTGCTGTCTTGGCATAATCCAAGCTTGTTTTCCTCACCCTCTTCCCCACTTCCAACAGGTGCTGTTGAATTGTGGGAGCTGGATGAGAATTCGACACTCATTGTCAGCAAGTTCTGCAACTATAAGCATGATGACATCATGTCTACAGTCAGTGCCCTGAGCTCTGGCACACAAGCTGTCAGTGGTAGCAAAGACTTCTGGTGGGTCCCTGCTCCCATCGAGTCTCTAGGCCTCCTTTGTATGTCTTTAGTGTCATACTGGCCTCATTAAGTAATATTTTGGACCTATTATAAGAACCCAGTGACTAATTATGACATGTCTATAAGGTTTCCTTAGAGATTTTGCAATCTACTGTAAAAATAGGCTGTATCAGATGTCCAGTAGGCAAAGACATAGGATGTGTCTGTTAAAGGAATTTCTTGTTTGAACACATGTTTTTATGTAGACAGTGTAGGTCAACATTAAGTTTCTGTTTCCTTTTGCTTCTTAGCATCAAGGTTTGGGAACTTGCTCAGCAAATGGTTCTGAATTCATACTGAGATGAGTGCATGCTCTTTCCTTTTCAGTCCTAGCCTTGGCTGTTTTGTTTTAGATGGTACTAGGAATCCACCTGGAAGAGGCTTTCCTTGGCCAGAGTCAAAGGTGAAGGTGCCAGATGCCCAGTCACTTTGACACAAGTGACAAAATTGTTTTCTTCCCACTAAAGTTCTGCTGACCCCATTTCATGCAGTGGGTCCCAAGAGGAAGGGCTGGTTCCTGGGTGGGTCATTTACATTTCCTGGATGGGTGAACAAAGGGGCCAGAGTTGTTATCTTCATGCTTTGTTTTGAAACTTGCCCGTGACTCACGTCTGGAAAGGGCAGGAGGCTGATGGGTTGATGTAGGTTGGGAGGGTCAAGGATGAGGACAGGACTGCCTTAGCAGGGCTTGGGAAACTGAATAAAGGTGCTCCTGGGATTTCGAGTGACTTTGCCTGAGAAGCTTCGGCTCAGAGCTGGGCTCAGAGTCTTGTTCCAGACCCCTCTTGTCCCCTTTGCAGGCTGCAGTGCCTCTGGCTACCTTCCCGCCTCCCTGTCTTGGCATCCTCAGCAGAGTGAAGTCTTTGTCTTTGGTAAGGCAGCATGTCGAACTGTGTGTTCACTCTGGGAAGGGGAGGATGAGCGAGAGAGCTGACTCCATAATTCGAGACTCTGGCTGCTCAGTCTCATCAGCACACTTGGGTGCAAGGTGAATTATATTCATGGGGGTGTAGGGAGGTGGGATGATCCAAAAGTGGTTTTAGTTTAGCTTTGGAGAGCATGATGATTTTTGTCCTAGTAGATTTGATTCCTGACTGTTTGCTGTGGCTCTTGTATTCATGGCTAGAAGTCAGTGGGCCGCAAAGCAAGTAGATTGTTACATAGGGAATACGGTTGTATAGTAGAGACAGTTGTGTTAACATGGTGATATGGCTGGGTATATGGTGACATAGTTTGTGATAACAATTATGTCATCCATTAATTTAATTTCCACAACCCCCAAATGACCAATTATTCCTACTTTACCAAAGAGGAAACTGATGCTCAGAGTGATTAACTTGTTCAAGATGGAGGGCATTCAAATCCA
This sequence comes from Balaenoptera acutorostrata, assembly GCF_949987535.1. Lineage (NCBI taxonomy): Eukaryota > Metazoa > Chordata > Mammalia > Artiodactyla > Balaenopteridae > Balaenoptera > Balaenoptera acutorostrata. The sequence continues at coordinate 98,725,069 of NC_080064.1, read as the reverse complement.
AATCTGGTTGAGTCCAAAGCCTATGCTCGTAACCTCTGTGATGTACTCTGTCTTTCCTTCAGGTGATGAGAATGAGGCTGTCTCCCTTGTGGACACCAAGAGTGCAAGCTGTGCTCTCAGCTCAGCTGTGCACTCCCAGTGTGTCACTGGGCTGGTGTTCTCCCCACACAGGTACTGTTCTTTGTCATCAAGGGCCTGGTGGGTATGAATAGGAAGAATGAGGGGGGGGGTGCTTGTGTTGGCGTAGCATTAGCTGATTGGGTAGCTCCTTAAAGCAGGCACTGTTGTAGCTGAGGTTTTGGAATGTGAAAGATCTCTTAAGACTGTAGTCCATTTTTTGGGTTGTATGGTCTCTGACGGTAAATGGCTAAAATATGGTCTTGTTCCTGCTCAACATCCAAAATGGTTAATATTGTGGGCTTGTAGGGTGGTGTGGTTGGAAAGCCTGTGTTTCTGGGTTATTGCGAAAGCTACAGGGAGGGACTAGATGGGATGGTTAGTTGCCAGGATGGCTGTCAACCCTGGCTTTCCTCCATTTCCTTTATCTTTCCTTGGAACTTGTACTGTAGACTTGAGTGGTAGCCAGACTTTAACCCAAAGTGGGGATCAGGCCACCTTCTCTGATCATTTTAGAGTGGGCTTTGGGAATTGCCCAGTCAGGTTTTGTCTTGAGACCCATGGGCTTTACCTTTCTCAACCTTCTTCTTCTCTCCTAATGCTCCCTTCCTGGTCTCTGTTAGTGAAGACTGCTCACTTGCTGTGCTGGACTCAGGCTTTTCTGAGCTGTAAGTGTGTTGTAGAACCCTGTGATCAGGAATCAGGGAGGGGAGCAGCAGATTGCTGGGTCCTTTTTCTCTTCTGAAAAGTATTGTCTCTTTCAAGGGGACTGGGTGATTGAAGCATGCTAACTGTTGACTGTCTCCCTGTTCTGGGGAGCTGACTCACAACCAGCTCTGTCCCTGGTAGAGGAGGAATGTGGTGGTGGGTGTGAATTCTAAGTCTGATAGTCCAGGGGTCAGTCCTGTCCAGAAGTGTGCTTTAAATGTTGCAGCTGTACCCTGAGTCAGCTCCCCAGAGCCAGCTCTGCCCACCAGTACACCTACAAGACCTGTGGCTTAGCTTCACTTTCAGCCAGCTTGGAGGCTAGTCCCACCTACCAGCACACCCACAACTGTCATAGAACCACCACAACAGGAAGGCCCATGCAGGGTACACCTCTAGAGTGCCTGGCTTTGGTGACCAGAAGTGATTGCTCTCTGGTCCCCATAGGAATTCTGCTACATAAAGCCACTCCTTCAAGACTGGGAGATGTAGCTGGTCTATCTAATATACAGAAACAAACAGAGAGTTAGAAAAAATGAGGAGACACAGGAATATGTTCCACTGAAAGAACAAGACTAAACCTCAAAAAAATAATTGAACAAAAAGGAGATATGTAATCTACTGATAAGGAGTTCAAAGTAATGATCATGGAGTAATGATCATAGAGTATGAAAGGGTGAACACAGTGAGAGTTTCAACAAAGAGATAGAAAATATACAAAAGAACAAATTGGGAAGAATACAATAACTGAAGTAAAAAATACACTAGATGGAATCAACATCAGATTAGATGACAGAGAAGAAGAGATCAGTAAGCTGGAAGACATAGCAGTGGAAACCATACAATTGGAACAGCAAAAAAAAAAATAATTTTTAAAATGAGGAGAGTTTAACAAACTTTGGGGACAACATCACATTGTAGTAACATTCATATTATAGGAGTCTGAGAAGGAAGAGAGAGAGAAAGGGACAGAAAGCTTATTTGAAGAAATAATGGCAGAAAACTTCCCTAACCTGGTGAAGAAAACAGACATCCAAGACTAGGAAGCACAAAGAGTCCCAAGCAAGATGAACTAGAAGAGACCCACACCAAGACATAATTAAAATGTCTAAAAGTTAAAGATAAAATTAATCTTAAAAGAAGCAAGAGAAAATCAACTAGTTACATGCAAGGGAACCCCCATAAGACTATCAGCTGATTTTTCAGCAGAAAGTTTACAGGCCAGAAGGGAGTGGCATGATATATTAAAGGTGTTGAAAGAAAAAAAAAAAAAAAGCAAGAATACTCTACCCAGCAAAGTTATCATTCATAACTGAGGGAGAGAAAAGAGTTTCCCAGAGAAGCAACTGTAAAAGAAGTTCATCACCAGTAAATTGGCCCTGTAAGGAATGTTAAGGGACTTCTTCAAATGGAAAAGAAAAGGCCACAACTAGATACAAAAAATTATGAAAGAAAATTCTCACTGATAAATGCAAACATAAAGAAAAAGGCAGTGGATCAACCACCTATAGCTAGTATAAAGCTAAAGGACAAAAGTAGTAAAATAATCTACATCTAAAATGATTAGTTAAGGGTATGAAAATAAAAATATGTAAAATATGACATCAAAACTATGATACTCCCACAAAAACAGACACATAGATCAATGGACCAGAATAGAGAGCTGAGAAATAAATCCATGCTCATATGATCAATTAAGCTATGACAAAGGAGGCAAGAACACAGAACGGGGGAGAAAAGAGAGTCTTCTCAATAAATAGTGTTAGGAATGTTGCACAGCTATATGTGAAAGAATGAATTGGGCCACGCTATCTTATTGCATATACAAAGCTAAATTCAAATTGGTTTTAAACACTTGAATGTAAGAATGTAAGACCTGAAACCATAAAACTCCTAGAAGAAAGCATAGGCAGTCAGATCTTTGACTTAGATCTTAGCAATAATGTTTTGGATCGGCCTCCTCCGGCAAGGACAACAAAATGGGGGGTGGGGGAGGAAGAAAGAAAGAAAGAGAGAAAAAAGAAAGAAAGAAGAGAAAAGAGAGAAAGAGAGAAAGAAAGAAAGAAAAATGGAGCTATAGCAAATAAAAAGCTTTTGCAAGGGGAAAGAAACCAGCAACAAAACAGAAAGGCAACCTACTGAATGGGAGAAGACACTTGCAAATCATATATTCAATAAGGGGTTGATATCTAGAATAATAAAGCACTCATATAACATAATATCAAAAAACCCAAACAACTTCATTAAAAATGAACAGAAGACTTAAAATACATTTTTCCAAATGTAAATAAATAAATAAATGAATAAGTAAATAAATATGGCCACCAGACACCTGAAAAAATGCTCAACATCACTAATCATCAGGAAAAAGCAAATCAAAACTACAATGAAATAACACCTCACACCTGTCAGAATGACTATTATCAAAAACCAAAACATAAACGGGACAGCTACATGTAAAAGAATGAAATCAGAACACTCCCTAACACCATACACAAAAATAAACTCAAAATGGATTAAAGACCTAAATGTAAGGCCAAACTCTTAGAGGAAAACATAGGCAGAACACTCTATGACATAAATCACAGCAAGATCCTTTTTGACCCACCTCCTAGAGAAATGGAAACAAAAACAAAAATAAACAAATGGAACCTAATGAAACTTAAAAGCTTTTGCACAGCAAAGGAAAGCATAAACAAGACGAAAAGACAACCCTCAGAATGGGAGAAAGTATTTGCAAACGAAGCAACTGACAAAGGATTAATCTCCAAAATTTACAAGCAGCTCATGCAGCTCAATATCAAAAAAAACAAACAACCTAATCCAAAAATGGGCAGAAGACCTAAACAGACATTTCTCCAAAGAAGATATACAGATTGCCAACAAACACATGAAAGGATGCTCACCTCACTAATCATTAGAGAAATGCAAATCAAAACTACAACGCAATAACACCTCACACTGGTCAGAATGGTCATCATCAAAAATCTACAAACAGTAAACGCTGGAGAGGGTGTGGAGAAAAGGGAACCCTCTTGCACTGTTGGTGGGAATATAAATTGATACAGCCACTATGGAGAACAGTATGGAGGTTCCTTAAAAAACTAAAAATAGAACTACCATATGACCCAGCAATCCCACTACTGGGCATATACCCTGAGAAAACCATAATTCAAAGAGTCATGTACCACAATGTTCATTGCAGCTCTATTTACAATAGCCAGGACATGGAAGCAACCTAAGTGTCCATTGCCAGATGAATGGATAAAGAAGATGTGGCACATATATACAACGAAATTTTTCTCAGCCATAGAAAGAAACGAAATTGAGTTATTTGTAGTGAGGTGGATGGACATAGAGTCTGTCCTACAGAGTGAAGTAAGTCAGAAAGATAAAAACAAATACTGTATGCTAACACATATATATGGAATCTAAAAAAAAAAAAAAAGTGGTCATGAAGAACCTAAGGGCAAGACGGGAATAAAGACACAGACCTACTAGAGAATGGACATATATACACTGCCTGTGTTTCAAGACTATTCTACAACATGCCCATTGATTCTAAGTTGCCTTACAGGTTTTCCTTTGAATTCCTGTTTTGATTGATTTAGCCAGAGCTGGTGTCTGTTGTTTGCAACCCCACAACTCCAACAATTACTGTCTTGGTTAGTGGGGAAAATACTGCATGTTCTGTGAGGTTGGAAGTGAATGGAAGCTGTTGTCAGAGTTACGGGAATCTTTCTGCGAAGTCATCACTGTCATCAGGAATAACAGTCCCTCTTCATTGGTTTCTATGAAGGGTATTTTCTGTCTTGTTCTGACCCTGCTCTGCTGACTCCACCCCTGCCCCCTTCCCCAAGAGTCTTTATGGGCCATCCACTCTCATGTGCCACCAAAGGTTTGGCAGCTGCTCATTAACATACACTTTAATAACAGTGTAGCATGCGCAGTTGGCTGTCTAATAACTATTCTCCCTCCTTCCTCCATATTTACCAACAGGACTTTGATTTTGTTCAGGTATGAGTGGCCATGTCCTTTAGAGAAGAAACACATCAAGAACTTGGGTCTTGGATGATTGTGCTGAACACCTGAATTAAGCAGTGCTGATTAAGCCACCTCTTCTGGATTTCTTTTAATGAGTGTTAATACGTTTTGATTTTGGTTCAATTGCTTCTAGTTGAGTTTTCTGTTGCACCTAAAAAATGCAAATAGCTAATAGTCATTATATTTTTGAGTACTTACCCTTTAAACACTCTATTTAAAGTAAGACTTTTAATAATCTGAACACTCAGAAAGATAATTATTAATATTTTAATGTTATAGGTGGGAAAACAGGTTCATAAAGATTAAGCAAAAAAAAAAAAAAAGATTAAGCAACATGATCCAAGATTATATGGTCTGTCAGTCAGGGTCCTAAGGAAAACAGATGGTATACTCAAATTAAGATAATTTGAGGAGGGTTCATTTACAAAGAGAGTAACTACGGAGTTTTGGGAGTGGTGTAGGGGAATCACAGAGCTAGTGTAGGAAGCCAGGGCTAGAACAGTGGAGCTGTTACAGGGAGAGGTTACCTGAAACTAGAAGAAGAGATAGTCAGGTCGAGCAGTCTTCCTTGAGAGAAGCAGTGAACCTCGAAGGAGAGTTATGGTTACCTTGATGTGACTTCACAGGGAGTGATCCCTAGGGGAATAAACTCCCTGACCTCACTCTCCTTCCTCCATCTACTCTTCTGTCAGGCAGAGCCCACTGAGCTATTGGATGTAGTCCAAACAGACTAACTTGCAGAGGCAGAGAGCAAGGTGGAGAAAGATGGGGAGGTAGAGGGATAATTGGAGAATATTGGTGTGGTCCAGCCTGTTTGCCCCCTACTGTCCTCTCTTGTCCGAAATGCAGGTCAAATGTCATGACCTCAACAAAAGAGATGCCCAAAGTTCCATCAGCTATTTATCATCATGGGATGATGTTCATTTGTTCATATTTTCACCTTAAACTTAAACAATTAGCCATCAACAGTGTCCTCATATAAAGTAACAGGAGGGAAATGGAAAGATAAAAACAAGTAATATAAAATATAGCTGTTACAATCCCTGCTTCTATAACTGGACCCAATGCCAGTTGCCTCTTTCTAAGCCAGAGTGTGCTCCTTGGCTGTGCTTTTTCTTAGCTCATTCAGTCCAAAGGCAGACCATTTAATTGCTGGTTCTGGGGCTACAAAGATAAATCAATCACTTATCCTCGCTAAAAGAACTCACTTTGCAAGAGTTGAAACAGTTGTTTAATTTTAAATCTAGGGTAATAAGGGGTAAGTATATATGTGATCTCAGGTTTGTGATGGCATTAAAAGAACAAGAACAATAATGAAAGCAACTCTGCTTTAACTGGGTTTTTTTTCACCCTTGGGATTATTAATTATCAATACTGGATAATTCTTTGCTGTGGGAGGCTGTCTTGTGCCTTGTAGGGTGTTTAGCACCATCCCTGTCTTCTACCCACTAGGTACTAGTAGCACCCCTGCCCCTATCGTGACAAGCAAAAATGTCTCCAGACATTGCCAAGTGTCCCATGGGGGTGATTTATTGCCCAGTAGGAAACCACTGGCTTAAAAGGTAAAGAAAGGGGTCATTGCATGGATGTGCAATAACATTTTTATCTGTCTCCAAGTAATGGTCATTTAGTTAGTTGGGAATTCTCTTTTTTGTTGTTGTTACAAATAAACCTGCAATGAACATACTTTCTTTGTGTACTTGGGCAGATATGTCTGCATGGTAAATTTCTAAAAGTGAAGTTGCTGGGTTATAAAATGCGTTTAGGATTGTGGTGTTCTCAAAATGTCTTCTAAGGAGATTGAATGAATAGTGTTACCTTTACTATTTTATTAAAATATTCTTTTTTGAATTGCCTCAAGTTTTACACTTAAATAATATCTAAGAAATCATGGGGTTTTTGGATAATTACATTTTCTAACACACATTAAAAATAAGCACATAAATATTAAAATTAAAAAATCCTAACGTACAACCCCAAATTATCTTTTATATTAAATATTGGGAAACAATGCTCTAGTCTATCTCCTTCATTTTAGAGATGTGGTAAAGCTGTTTCAGGTTTACACTGATCTGGAGTCAACACTCTTTGTGTTCTTATGTTATTCAACCAATTGCTTTTGTTTGAATCATACTTCTCCAATTCTTCCACATGAGAATCATGAAAAATTTGGTCAAATGCTTTGTTAAACCCACAGCCCTTCACATCTGTGATCTTGCCTTCATCTAGTTGAGTGTTGTAGAATGTGGAAGAGGTTGTGATGCAGTGGGGATTTCTTCAGCAAGCCAACTAAAAGGTATTGTACGTGCCTTTTGTCATTTCGTGAGAACAGGCTGACCATTAAGGAGTGTTTTCTAAGTATCTGGGTGGGTGTGTAAAAATACAAAGCAACGGTTGTACTTTTGACAGCAGGAACCCAAGGAGGAGGATTGGGAGCGAACAGTGCGACATGGCACAGTGATTTTCAACCTGACCCTCACTCAGCATTTCACTATTCATCGTCTCCTACACACAGAGGCTTAGTTGCCAATTCTTTGGCACAGTCATCCCTGAATGAAGCAGAGGTCACTCCTGGGCATCCACTGTTATATCTTGCCGTTCTTCTCAGCATCATTAGTCACTTTTGAATGGATGGAAGAGGGAGGTCTGGGATCTAGCCTTGCCCACTGCAGCAGACTAGGAGCCCAGAACACTGAGCCAGGTGCAGATAAAGGAGGTTCAGTTGGCAGGCAGATTTGGCCCTGTGATGGGTACAGCATGAACAGCTAGTGCCCCTGGAAGGAGTCTGGGTGGAAGGGCGCAAACCTCGTGGGAAATCTCAGTGATGTGGTAGCTGGGGGGCAGGAAGTGGGGTGAAGGGAGGCTCAGAAGCAACGAGAGACAGGCGTTCACATCAGGGAGGTCTTTAAAGACAGGCAGTAAGGCCCCAGGAGCCCGGCAAGAATGAGTCAGGACCCAGGCCCTAGGAACCAACTGTGGTGCCTACAGTTATAAACCAGGAGAAATCAAAGTGGAGACCCAGAAACAAGAATTAGGGCACAAGGGCTAGGAACTGGGAAACAAGTAAGAGCTTGGTCATTAGAGTTAGAAAGCGCACCAGGGGTAATCTACCAATGGTGTGAGATGTTGCCAAATCTGATCTAGCGTTGCATTCAGGGACTTAATTATCTCCTGATTCAGGTTAATATTATCTGAAGGTATGGAGGGTGGCATTGAACATGCAGGTGGGACCTAATGATAGTGCAGAGCAGGAACTGGATCTCAATCCTGTTTAGAAACAAAACTTATGTGCTTCTCTCTGCACTCATCCAAGAGATACAAGAGAGAGACACACACTGGCTCTGGAGGATGTGATCCACGTGCTCACTAGACTAGAAGCTCCTTGAGCAGAAACTGTGTCTTCATCACCACAAACATAAGGTGGCTATCAGGGCCTGGCCCGTGCTCAATGAATATTCATTGAGGACATAAAGGAAGGCAAAGAGGGCTGAAGAAGTGGGGCCACAGCCTCTGTTGGATGGGGTATTCCCTCAGGCTTTCCCAAGTTTCAGTGAAATATCCTTGCCTTAAACGTTCTATACCATTGTTTATACTTATTGTTTTTATTCCATGATATGCAGGCAACCTGCTGATACAAATTAAACTTTCCTAGTTTCTTCATATTGGAAATGAAGTGAATTCAACCACTAGCCATTGTTATTTGCCAGTGTCATTTATTATATTGATGTCTGGTTAGCACCTCAGTGGCGTGTGGATTAGGTCAGCTGTGTGACTCTCCAAGAGGACGGGCATAGTGGATACACTGAGAACATCCAGTTTCTGGTCCCCCATGATTGAGGTTCACACCCTGAAATATGGGACCTTCTCATGGTCTGAGAGCCTCTGTAGCAGAAAAGAAAGCTGATGGATCATTGGAGTATAGACCTATGTTATTTATCCTTCATAAATTGTTGTATCCTTCATATTATTGCTGTATTATTGTTGTATATTTTAAAAATCCAGGTGTCCAGAATTGGATTCATTATATTCCTTAGGTTCATGACACTTCTCATGACAGTGTCACCATTGGCTCATATACTGGCTCAAACACTCCTGGCTCATACAAAAATTCAGATTTTTGTCTTCTCTTGAGAAATTGAAGAATCCTCCAAAAGATTGGTTCTATTTCACCGCAAGGCAGAAATTAGTGGCTACTCAGAGTGCTGTCCCTGTTCATACCAATCTCTGCTGTCTCCTGACCAAGAGGCTTCATGTTAGTTGAAGTGTATCACTGAGCTTGAACTGTTATTCTTCCAATTAAGTGGAAAGTGAACTATTCTATTGTGTCCACTACACTGATTTACATTACCTGCCTGTCAGCATTTGAGTTTGAGAACCCTGCTCTCGGGGAAACTCTTATGGTATCACTAATACCTGCTACCATTGACTGAGCCCTTACTATACGCAGAGCACTGAACTAACAGTTTTTCACACATTATCTCTCTTTTTTTTTTAACATCTTTATTGGAGTATGATTGCTTTACAATGTTGTGTTAGTTTCTGCTGTATAACAAAGTGAATCAGCTTATGTATGCATATGTCCCCATATCCCCTCCCTCTTGCGTCTCCCTCCCACCCTCCTTATCCCACCCCTCTAGGTGGTCACAAAGCACCGAGCTGATCTACCCTTGTGATGCTGCTGCTACCCACTAGCTATCTATTTTACATTTGGTAGTGTGTATATGTCAATGCTGGGACGAAGTGACACATTATCTCTTTAATACGTATAAAACCCTATGAGGTAAGTTCAAGTGTTATCTCCGTTTTACAAGTGTGGAAGCTGAAGCTCAAAGAGCTAAGTAACTGTCCAAGATGATAAAACTTCTAATTTTTGACACTAGGATTCAGACTTTGGCCTGCCTGAGTCCATGTCTTGTGCTTTTTAATTTTACATTACACAGCTTTCCTAAACCACTAATCTTAAAACAATAGAATTACTGCTGCCCTTCAGTGTTTCTTCCTCATACTCAGTCCACGTGGGGCTGAATTCCAGGAGGAGGGGCTGAGTACCACCCCGCCCTCACCAGGGCCCATGGTGGACACCCACTCTGTGCCAGTGGCAGAGGGAGTTGTTGCTTTGTTGGATCTGAGAGCTATAGCTCTGCTGGGCGGGAGGACAGGAGATGCCGGGGTCACTGTGATTCTGGGGCAGCTGCCCATTAATCACTGTCCTTGGTTTTGTGTGTGTTTAGCTGGGCTATCCCAGTGCTGTCCCAGGGTCATACCTGGGGAAGCGCATATAAAGGGGTTCCATGGCTAGACCTACAGTTCTCAGAACGTGGAGATGGGGAAGCTGTTGCTGTGGGTTGTTGAGTGTGGTGGGTTCCAGCCCTGCAATGTCTCTCAGTCCAGGGGTGCCAGGCTTCATAAGCTTGTTGGTGCCTAAGAAGCATCCTGGGACTCAGGGGCCTGGATTAGGTAGAGGTGAGACAGGACACAGTGAAGGGCCAGAGGGGCCCAGGGAGGAGAGATTAGAGCAGTGGTTGTGCTCTGGCAGCACATGAAACATTTTTATGCCTGACATCCACCTCAGACCAATTCAATCAGAATCTCTGGGGGAGGACCCAAGATAACACAACTTTTATTTTATTTATTTATTTTTAAAACATCTTTATTGGAGTATAATTGCTTTACAATGGTGTGTTAGTTTCTGCTTTATAACAAAGTGAATCAGCTATACATATACATATGTCCCCATATCTCTTCTCTCTTGCATCTCCCTCCCTCCCACCCTCCCTATCCCACCCCTCTATGTGGTCACAAAGAACCGAGCTGATCTCCCTGTGCTATGCGTCTGCTTCCCTTTAGCTATCTATTTTACGTTTGATAGTGTATATATGTCCATGCTACTCTCTCACTTTGTCCCAGCTTACCCTTCCCCCTCCCCGTATCCTCAAGTCCATTCTGTAGTAGGTCTGTGTCTTTATTTCCATCTTGCCCCTAGGTTCTTCATAACCATTTTTTTTTTTAGATGCCATATATATGTGTTGAACAAAAGAGCAAAGAGTCCAGAACTCCTAGTCTGAGCATGGGCCTCTTGTGCCATGTTAGCTCCAGAGATCTTTCTGGAAGTGCTGGCCCTTGGCTCATGTTCCCTCCCCTAATCTGTTCAGGCAGAGAAAGTCAGTGCCAGGACAGGGTGTCAGGACTGAGCTGTTACCCACGAGGAAACAGCAGAGGGACAGTGCCTGGCCAGAGGCAGACCATGTTTTCAGAGGCCAAGCTGGCCTGAGCCTGCTCTCTCCACCCCAGGCTGTGTGATTGTTTCCATCTGGCAGGGGGAGTTGTGGTTTGCAAATCCTCCCTGGAGCCTGAAGTCCCCATTCCTGGGTATTGGAGCCCCGTGCTGGGAGGGCCTTTAAGAGGCTCTGAGAGTTTCAAAGACCTTCCTTCCTTTCCTCAGTCACATCCACTGTGCCCTCCACAGGGTGCAAAACAAGGGGTTTTGTAAGGGAGGCTGAGGTTGTGCAGAAAACACTCCTGGCCTCACCCCTGGTCTCCCTGCAGGTTCACCACGATGCTTTCCACATTCGCCAACCAGGAGAAGTTTGTCAATTCAGTGATAGCCCTCCTGAGGACACATGGCTTTGATGGTCTGGACCTCTTCTTCTTGTACCCTGGACTCAGAGGCAGCCCCAGCCGTGACCGCTGGACCTTTGTCTTTTTACTTGAAGTAAGGCCAGCCTGGCAGCTCCCAAATGCAGAAATGATTCTACTTTGATCATATCTGGGCTCAGGGCACAGGGGAAGCCTAAGGCTGGGGACAAGGGCAAGACAGCGGTAACAGAAGGTTGTTTACTGCCACCACCTGCAGGTGTTGGACAAAGAGCTGCCTAGCAAGGGCCCTATGGTGGCTCTTTCTCTCTGTCACATCCGGGCCTTGGCCCAGCCCTCCAGCCTGAGTGATGCCTTCTCCTTGCAGCTCCTGGGCTCCCTCAGGTGGGCTGTCTGAACTCTGCTCCTGGGCCTGCTGCCAGCCTTCTGTTCAATGACTTACCACATTGGCTCACGTCCGCCTTTCTCACGAGCCTGTGGGCAGGGCCTGTGTCTGACTCTCCTGGCTCAAGGGGCTCCGTAAATAAAGGTTTCTTGGATGAGTCTTGTTTTCCCAGACTCTGCTTTGTCTGGTTCTTGCGTCTGCCTCTCTTTCTTCCCAGGAGCTCCTGTTTGCTTTCAGGAAGGAGGCGCAGCTCACCATGCGTCCAAGGCTGCTGCTCTCTGCTGCTGTCTCTGGGGACCCCCGTGTCATCCAAAAAGCGTATGATGTGCACCTTCTGGGAAGGTGAGTGGGTGCTGCCTTGGTGGACAGGACATTGGAGGGAAGGAGGCATCTCAAGCTCAAAACCCCAGAGGTGCCCAAGCACTGTCCTTGAGCTTTCCAAGTTCCTGCCCTGCTGTGAGTGCACCTTTGGGAGGTGGGCTGATCAGGAGCATGGGTGGGGACAAGGATTATTCCATTATATTCTGGGCTTTGCTTAGGAGATCAGCGGGAGGTGATGTAGTACCAGTCCTCACCACAGCATCCTCTTGGGTAGAGATCTATAGCACCCATCGCTGGGTCTCTAGGAGAGAATCCAGGAGTCTGGCCTCTGCTGTCCCAGAGTCCCCTGTAGGCTTTCACTGGGTCCCAGATAGCTCGTATCACATAGATGGATTAGTTGCCAACTACTGCCACTGCAACAAAAATAGGAATGCCCAGTCAGGCCCAGTTTTCAGAGCACAGGATACGTCTTCATGCAAATGTTACAAAGCCAGGCAGAGAGTCATAGCTCTCTGGACATGCCAGCTCTGCACTAATTTTCCCAAAGCTCAAGAATCAAGTATTTACAGATGTGAAAACTGAGGCAGATGCAGAACACAAGAGCTCTTGGGTGTTCCTCTGTGTGATTACAATTAGGGAGAGTGGTTTCAATGTGGCAGGAAAGGTGAGAACCCAGTGGGGTGAGTTGGCTAGTGTTGGTCTTACAGCCAGGCAGGATTGAGTCCAACTTCACCCAGCTGGGTCACCTTAGACAAATTAGATAACCATCTGAGTTTCAATATCTTCATTTTAAAATGGAAACAATTGTGGTACTTAGGGCATTGGCCAGATTAAAGTTAAATTAGATAATTCATGTTAACTTCTACACCTGTGACCTGGTAAGGCTCAATTACACTTTGTCATTTGGAAAACTTTCAGGAAGAGATGGGTTTCAATGGTTCCTTAAATGGTAGAAGGACAGAAGCTCTTTTATGCTGTGGATCAGAACTGCTTACACACGACGATTTATGCAGACCTCTCTTGCACTTGTATCAGACTGAATGCCTTTGTTTTCTGTTCTGACCCCTGCTCACTCCCTTGGATACTCTCAGCATGGCATAGGTCCTGATGCACCACTGTCCCTAACCAGCTGTGTGTTCCAGGGGCAGCCTCTCAAGTGGAGGGCACAGCTTGGGCAGTCCCCACAGGCAGAAATGGCAGGGAAGTTGGGTGTCCAATGTTCAGCTAGTTAGCTAGTTAGTCCTGTGATGATTGGACTTGGAAATTTAGCTAGCACGATCTTCATATTTCCTCTTCCTGCCCCATACAGACACCTGGATTTCTTCAGCGTCTTGTCTTATGACCTACATGGAAGCTGGGAAAAGTTCACAGGACACAGTAGCCTGCTGTTCTCTATGCCCAAGGACCCCAAATCTTCGGTAAGAAAAAGAAAGCTCTCATGTGTCCCAGAAATCTGTCCCTGAGTCAGGCCATTGGCTCTTGGTAAGTAGGAGGGGTTTGTATTCTTCTTACCTGCAGGCATATGCCATGAACTACTGGTGAAACCTTGGACACCCCCTGAGAAGCTCCTTATGGGGCTCCCCACCTATGGATGTACTTTTTGCCTCCTCAAAGCCTCTAAGAATGAGTTGTGGGCAGAAGCTGTGGGACCAGCATCTCCAGGGAAGTACACCAAGCAAGCTGGCTTCTTGGCTTATTATGAGGTGACAGGAATGGGGACCTCTGTCTGTTAGTTAGGGCTCCCACACCCCAGCCCAGGGCAAGAGCAAGGACAGGGAGAAAGGCAAGAGTGAGGGCTAGAGACAGGACAAGGAGGTGGTTTACTGGGGCAAGGGAAACCCACTCTCTGGGATATTCTCTGTTTCTTCAGGGGAAGTTATTTGAGTCCTTTGTAAGGGATGAGGGACTGTGTGGAGTCTGAGTGGAAGGGGACAGATATTTTACCCCTTAGAAGAATCTTAAATGATATTTAAGTAAATCCTGACTTTCTATAGGCCTATTTAAACATAATTAATATTTGCAATATATAAATGTGTGTATATATATATATACATATATATATAATTTCAAACATTTGCAAAAGTAAAAGAATAGTATAACTTCCTCTCACTCACCCTGATTCACAAACACCCCTCACACAGCTTCAAGAAATAACCACTCATGGCCAATTTTATTTCTTCTCTGCTCCTTGACTCCTTCCTTCTCACTAGTAGATTATTTTGAAACAATTCCAAGACTCCCTCATCACAGATTCTTTCTCCTGGAGCTCGATTCCACTCCCTAATCCCCATCTCAACAAAACTTGCTCTTGAATGGAGGAAAGAGACATGGATCTAACAGAATGTGAAACACAAGAGAAGATAGTAAGAGTCACTGAGTGTGTGGCCATAGTACCTGGGAATGTCTTATGGCACAGGTAGAATCCTGATGGGCAGGAATGACAAGATAGGAAGGACCTCTTAGGCAGAGAACAACAGGCACATAGACACAGATGTGTAAGGGCACCAGAGGGAGAGCTGTGTCTTTGCCTGTGGTAGTAGTGGAGGTGTTGGTGTCCCTCCAAAATGCTCTGTGCTGGCTGCCTGGAGATGTTTCCCTGTTAATCCAGTGAAGCATGGTTATGAGTGATGACATAGTTGAGGGAGTGTTTTTGAAGGACATTACGGGTCAAAGAGATTTTGATAACACATTTAATGAACGCTCCCCAAAAATCACTTACATATTAACTTCTGCAACCCAAGTTGAACATGTCTATATCTTTACAGCATATGGTCTCCAGCTCAGTGCTGTATACCCAGTCCACATGCAGTGCTTCTTTAATTGTAATAACCTAGTTCTCCCTGCCTTCCAGATCTTTACATTTATTATAGATTCAAAAGTTAGCTTACCTAGATGGGGAACTTTATGTTGGTTTTAATAAGCAGAGGAGATACTTGTTAATGGAAAGTCTTTGAAAAAGATACAGGTTTGGTCCAGAGTCAGGTTTGTTACTGTAGTTTAGTATTGACATTATTTACCACACCTCGGTTTGGTTTCTTAAGGATGTCACCCACTCCTTGGTTCTCTCCCTGTTTTTCCATCACAGATATTAGGGGAAGGAATGTGCAATAGCAGAAATTTTGAAGAATAGAGAGGAGGTCCTTTGTGAGTGGCTGCCCTACCCACTCTTCAGTCCACCTTCTCCTCACTCCCTCATAAGTGATTCTTGGATTCTTTAACACTGGGGGAGAAATGGTGTGTCTGTTGGCGTTTCTCTCCATCGCACGTCACAGAACTGACCTCTGTTCTGATGCTCCTGGCAGATTTGCTCCTTCATCTGGAGAGTGAAGAAGCACTGGATTGATGATCAGTATGTCCCATATGCCTACAAAGGGAAGGAGTGGGTTGGCTATGATGATGCCGTCAGCTTCAGTTACAAGGTGAGACTTTGTTCCTTTCATGCTCCAGCATAGAGTTTCCCTCTGCTTCCATGAGGCCTTTGTCTGTACAGTGTGTGAGTGTGTGTGTGTGTGTGTGTGTATGTGAGTGTATGTGTGTGTGTATAACTATAAAACTGGCAGGTTAACTTGTTAGCCTGTAAGTAGAAAAAATCTCGGAATCTTCATTTTCAAACTTAACAATTATGGGGTTCATTCTTATTTAACGTTTGGGGAAAGTAAATCCCAGAAAGAGCCAACTGATTTGGCCAAGTCATGGAGCTGCTTGGATATGACAGACTGTATCTTTTCCATCAGCCTTACAGAAAACACTCGTAAAGTAATAATAAAACCTTGATTCAAGGCTAAACATCTGCCTTTTAGTTATATCTGAGGTTTAAAAAATCATGGATAAAAGCCTTTATTTTCTTATATGTGTAAAGTGTACAATATTATCTGCTCTTCTCCTCCTTTCTAGCATCACTATGGTATAAGGTATGTTGATGTGATTTTTTAAAAATGAAGCAATATCTATCATTTAATATGATGATAATGGTGATTAGCAGGCTGGGGAGCCAGACAATATTTAACATTTATGAACATTTACTATGTGCAAAGCATTGCTCCAAATATTTTACATGTAGGAATTAAAAAAATTTTTTTCAAATCGTGGCAAAATATACACAACATAAAAGTCACCATTTAACCCATTTTGTTACAGTTCAGTAGCATTAAGTACATTCACACTGTTGTGTAACTATCACCCTTATCCATCTCAGAACTTTCTTGTCTTCCCAAACTGAAACTCCACACCCATTAAACAACTCCCCATTCCTCCCTCACACAGCTCCTGCTAATCCCAACTCTACCTTCCATCTCTATGAATTTAACTACTCTAAGTACTTCTATGAGTGGAATCATAGTATTTGTCTTTTTGTATCTGGCTTATTTCACTTACATAATGTCTTCCAATTCCACCCATGTTGTAACATGTGCATGTAGGAATTCTTTGGATCCTAAAAATGTTGGAAATGTTATTATCCATTTTTTTTTTACACATGAGGCAACTAAGAGACATAGCTTTATGTAACTTTTTTCAAGATCCCATAGCTGATAAGCAGTAGAGGCTAGATTCAAATACAGACTACATGCCTAACCATCCTGCCATATTGCCTTCTGAGATCCCATCTGTTTTTGCCATTGTACCTAGTACAGTGGGTTGACTGACTACTGCTTTTTCAGGCATTTTCCATAAAGAGAGAGCATTTCGGGGGGGGGGCATGGTGTGGACATTGGACCTGGATGACGTCAGGGGCACTTTCTGTGGCACTGGCCCTTTCCCTCTTGTCTACACATTGAATAATCTCCTGGTGAAGGCTGTTGAGTAGCTATGACCTGGAAACGGGTTGGCTGTTGCACACCCAGCTACTGGTGCGTGCTTTCTGTTAGATCTAAAGGATTTGGTGAGGCAACATGACACTGAAAGAGGAGAATAAGCTTTGATGACACGTTAGTCTGCTTTCTAATCTTGGTTTGAATGCATGCTCTATTAGATCTCTCTGAGCTTTGTTTTCCCCATCTACAAAATGGGAGTAATCCTTATACTCAGGACATAATACAAACTAAATGAGATATGGAATGAAAACATGCTGGCTCATAGTGAACACAATATGTGTTAGTTTATTTCTCTATTTCTTTTTCCTGTTTTCATGGGACAAGAGCCAGAAAAGGAAATTAGGTTTCCTTTGATATCTCTTTGATAGTAGAGACTGCCTTGGCAGTTAGGAGATGGAACCTGGCATGCTAGAGCTGCAACAATCTTGGAGATGGTCTATAACCCTCATTTTGTGAGGAGACTAGGGCTCAGAAAGATAATACAGCCAGTCAGCGGTGGAAATGGGACTCCAACCCAATTCTTTACGAAATGCTGTCTAGAGCAGCTTCCTTGCCCTCAGCCTTGTTCCTGGTGCCTCCCACAATGGGGGACACAAAAGGGTTCTCCTTGAGGATTCCACAAGTAAGAAATAGGCTTTGGGGGCAAGGTCTTGCTCAAGGTGCAAAGGTCAAATCAAGGGCTTAAGCATAGAGAACTGGCAGACTCGTCCTTGAGGTTACTCACCAGAAATGTAGCCGACCCACCGAGTGCCCATGGGCCCCTGGGATCATGTTACCATGATGAGGTAGGGGAGCAGGGTTTCTATGTATTGAGAGTTTATCTATTTCCTCAAGTGGGTGCATTAGGAAATCCTCCAATTCTGGTTTGGGAGCAAGTACTTCAGCCCTGGAGTGAGTCTAGTCCTGCCAGTAATAGGATGGGAAGGAAGGGGTAGGAATTTCATCCTTTTCTGATGATTTCTTCTAGAGTTCAGCTCAACTCCTTCACCAAAATTTTGGCTCTCAACTGCTGTGAATTCTTAAAGAATTGGCCCTGAAAGCCTGACTGTGATCAAGGATTTGACCACTGATTTGGGGATCTTGCCCCCAGGAGGAGAGACTATGGCCACTGAGACCCACAGAAAGGCTGAAACTAGGACCACAGTCCCCAGAGGTGGGCTTGTGACCCCTACAAGGGAAACTCTGTCCTTTGGAAAGCACCCTGTAGCTCCAGAATGGAAGACTGAGACCCCTGGAGAGGAGACCATGACCCCTGTGGGCCACCAGGCTGTGACCCCTGGAGGGTTAACTGTGGCTCCTATGCATCTTCAGACTGGAGAGAAAATCATGCCCCCAAGAAGGAAGGCTGAAGCCCCTGAGAAGATGACCGTCCCCTCAGAAAAGATGACAGTCACCCCTGCTGGGCAGACTGAGACATTGAAGAACTTGGTGGTTTTTATGGTCTTAACTGGTCTTGGCTGGTTTTGACTGAAATGGCTCAGGCATCTTCAGTCAGCTAGTGGGTTGGGTTGGGGTGGGCTGGTTTATCGTGGTCTCACCTGGGCTGACTGAGGTCTCTTTCCATGAGAACTTGCATTCTTCAACTGACTAGTTTACATGGTTGTGGTCTCATTGTTACTAGAAAGCAAGTGAGAAATCTCCAATAGACAATTAATTTTTAAGTCTCTGCTTGAATCGTGTTTACTATTGTTCCATTGGCCAAAGCAAGTCAAATGACCAAACCCAGAGTTAGAATGGCAGGGAATTATCCAAGTGGATACAGGGAAGCATAGATAAATTGGAGGTTATTACTGTAATAATCTGCTTTACAAACTTAATGTTCTAGTATTTAAGAGAAGCTGAAATTAGGGTGTGTGAGTGTGTGTGTGTGTGTTTTATAGAAGTCTACTGACTTCAAAGCATTGGCTAAACTGTCTGCGGCTGGATATGTCTATGGGTAGTAGTCATGCCCCCTGGACCAGGGTGCTTTGATCCGGCAATTGGATCAAAGGGTTCCATGTTTGTATTAAGGTCTGATGGAATAGAAATGGGTTGACATTTCATTCTGGACACTGGATTGTCAGATTTCTTCTCCTACTTGTTGTATAAATCTTACCTTCATCTCGTTAAAGGTTAGGGATTATATATTTAATTGGTCATTCTTAGCGTACAGAAAAGAGATAGAGGTGTAGCTTTTCCCACCCGTTCCTATATGGACAATAAATATTTCTGATGAATCTTTGTGATTTTTTTTCTGTCCCCTTCTCTACATGTGCTTTATTCAAGGATGATGTGCCTGACAGTTTATATTTATCTATGTATTTTTAAAATCTAATTTATAAGCTTCCTGGAATTTATCTTTTAGCTGTAAATTGGTTGGGACTTCTAACTTCACCATCTCTCTCACAACATAGATCAATGGGCAGTCAAGGTCCTACCCTGCGGACTTCCCTGGTGGCGCAGTGGTTAAGAATCCACCTGCCAATGCAGGAGACACGGGTTCGAGTCCTGGTCTGGGAAGATCCCACATGCTGCAGATCAACTAAGTCTGTGCGCCACAGCTACTGAGCCTGCGTGCCTAGAGCCCATGCTCTGCAGCAAGAGAAGCCACCGCAATGAGAAACCCTCACACCGCAACGAAGAGTAGCCCCTGCTCGCTGCAACTAGAGAAAGCCCACGCACAGTAACAAAGACCCAATGCAGCCAAAAAAATAAATAAAATAAAAAATAAATAAATTAAAGAAAAAAAGGTTCTACCTTATATTGGTCACAAGAGGAGGGGAAGAGAGGAGTTCAATATTGAGGTCACACCTTCTCTTGTGAATTTATTCCGAAAGTGAACTCATTCTGCAATGAAACCTGAGAAGTGTTGGTTTTATTCTGGGGGGCCATGGACCCAGGTAAATATTAGGATTTTTACACTATGAAATATAAATAAGGACAGATATTGGGGGCAAATAACAGACTTTGCCATACATCTGCCCTTTGGCCATTCAAATATCTGTGCAAACCCTTTGTTCATGTTTAGAAACCACATATTATCTTCCTGGACGATGACTCCAAAGTTTCTTCAGTTACTGCAACCAGCTCAAAGGCCAGGGTTTTTGGGTGGTACACAGTCTTTGTGATTAGGTCCAGATATGACCCCTCCCATGGCCCGATAACTTACAAACTATAAAGCAAATTGTTTTCATCTCTCCCAATAAAAATTCCCTTTGGAAAAATAAAAGAATGGAACATTGCAAAGATCATATCCTGTTGGCTATGAATTACAAAGACTCCCTCCTTGGCAGGGCATGAGTTCCGTAGTTAGTCCACCTGTCAGTCCCTAGTTCTCTCTGAGAAGAATCTCTTGTCCATTTTAGAGAGGAAGTAGAGCATGTGGTTAATGTGTGTATCCAGAAACAGACTGTGTTTCTTCTGATCTTGGCTTTTATGTGACCTTGGATACGTTACTTACTTTCTTCATGTTTCAGTTTCCTTGTTGGTAAATTTGAGAACTAAATGTGTTAATTAATACACTTAAAACACTTAGAAGAGTGCCTGGCACATGATGTGCATGCCATATTCCTGACTGCTTTCTTGGAACCTTCTCTTGCCCATTTTCTCCATGACCACATCTGAAGTAGGCGTTGGAGAGTCTACACTTCCAATGGGCTGTGCAGTTTATGTAGCTTGTTTTTTTTTTTTTAATGTGTACAACATTATATTTCTACTTCTGTATACACTACAGTGTGCTTACCACCAAAATTTTAGTTTTTATCCATCACCATGTAGCTTGCTTCTTGATGGTGCAGTTTTAGGGGTGGCAGGGAGTTGTTTTAGGATTTAAACAATCACAGACTTTTCAGGCTAAGCTAGAGTGCTTTGAAAATATAAATTTCCCAAGGCATGGCAGGCTTTTAGTCAATTTACATATATACTTGACTCTTGAAAAACATGGAGGTTAGGAGCGCTGACCCCTGTGCAGTTGAAAATCCACATATAACTTTTGATTCCCCCCAAACTTAACTACTAATAGCTTACTGTTGACCAGGAGCCTTACTGATAACATAAACATTGATTAACGCATATTTTGTGTATGTATTATACATTGTATTCTTACAATAAAGTAAGCTGGAGAAAAGAAAATGTTATTAAGAAAATCATAAGGAAGAAAAGTACATTTTCAGTACTGTACTGCATTTATCAATATTATAAGTTTACATTGTCTGTTTACAAGTTGAATTGTCTGTCAGTTTCTACATTAATATTGTCTTACATGACACAATATACTGTAGATGTTACATGTGTTACTAACACTGGACATCAAAAATGAAAAGAGAATGTGAAAAAATTCATATTTATTTACAGGTATAACAATTTATGCACTGATAAAGAAACAGCAATTTGTTTGCTGTATGTTAGCCTAGTGCTACTGATGTGACCACTTCATGGCAACCTAGCCTATCCACTAAAAAATGAATCATAAATCGTAAAATTTTTATGGCATACAGTATTATAGTCATATTCATAATACAGTATTGGAAACATGGTTACATTTTTTTTAAAAGCCACTGAATTGTGATGATAGGTTGATACACAGTCTCTCCTATTGTGAGAGAGAGCGAGAGAAAGGGGTATACTGTATGGTAATGTAATTCCTTGAATGCAAAGTTATGAAACAGTAAGAAAGCTAACACATTATTAATTTATATTAAATATCACTTACCTTATGCCTATGTAAGGATAGGGCTATCCACTTCAATACAAGTCTTGAACACGATGTTCTACATGATGAATATTTAGGCAATGATGATGATGATGATGAAGACACAAAAACATCTCATACAGTTCTTGCCATACAGTTATTAGATTTTTTCACATGAAGACACACATGCATACACCATAGGCAAGCTTATTAACTGTATAGCATGATGATTATTTACTGTTCATTAGGTGAAAGTGGATTGTCAAAAAGGTCTTCATCTTCATCATCTTCATGTTAAGTAAGCTGAGGAGGAGGAGGAAGAGGAGGGGTTGGTCTTGCTGTCTCAGGGGTGGCAGAGGCGGAAGAGGTGGTGGAGGTAGAAGGGGAGGCAGGAGAGACAGACATACTCAATATAACTTTACAGAAATACATAGTAATTTCTGTCTGACTTTTTGCTTTTTCATTTCTCTAAAAATGTTTCTATATGTTACCAATCCTCCTTCCACCATTTGCTTTAATTTCAGTGCCCATATAATAGAAGTGTCATGTTGTAAAAGAAATCAAACGTAGTCTTGAGTAAACGGAATAGTTCTGCCAAACTGTCTAATGTCAATTTGTTTACTGGTACTGCTTCTTCTGCATGTTCCTCCTCATTGTCTGGCACTGGTTCGGAAGCACTCATCTCCATCAAGTCATCTTCTGTTAATTCTATTAGCTTCATTGCAGCTCTATTTACAATAGCCAGGACATGGAAACAACCTAAGTGTCCATCAACAGATGAATGGATAAAGAAGATGTGGCACATATATACAATGGAATATTACTCAGCCATAAAAAGAAACGAAATTGAGTTATTTGTAGTGAAGTGGATGGACCTAGAGTCTGTCATACAGAGTGAAGTAAGTCAGAAAGAGAAAAACAAATACCGTATGCTAACACATATATATGGAATCTAAAAAAAAAAAAAAAGGTCATGAAGAACCTAGGGGTAAGATGGGAATAAAGACACAGACCTACTAGAGAATGGACTTGAGGATATGGGGAAAGGGAAGGGTAAGCTGTGACAGAGTGAGAGAGTGGCATGGACATATATACACTACCAAATGTAAAATAGATAGCTAGTGGGAAGCAGCCGCATAGAACAGGGAGATCAGCTCGGTGGTCTGTGACCACCTAGAGGGGTGGGATAGGGAGGGTGGGAGGGAGGGAGACGCAAGAGGGAAGAGACATGGGAACATATGTATATGTATAACTGACTCACTTTGTTATAAAGCAGAAACTAACACACCATTGTAAAGCAATTGTACTCCAACAAAGATGGTAAAAAAAGAAAAAATTTCTATTAGCTCTTGAATTTCTCCAAGATCCATATCTTGAAACCGTTCATCCCCCCTCTTTTTTGCCATATCCATAATATCTTTCATGATTTCCTTGACTGGCTCTGTTGTAAATCCTGTTAAGTCATGCACAACATCTGGACGCAGTTTTCTCCAGCAGGAGTTTATTGTTTCGGACTTGATGGCTTTCATGGCTTTCTCTGCAACAACACTGATGACATCTTCAATGGTTTAATCCTTCCAGACTTCCATGATGTTCTCTCTATTGGGGGTTCTCTTCCACAGCATTGATAGAGTTTCCATAGAGTACTGTGTGTAATGAGCCTTAAGGGTCCTTATGACCCCATGATCTAGCGGTTGAATGACAGACACTGTGTTTGGAGGCAACTAGATCACTTCAATGTCTTCAGTGTTGAACTTGTGGGCATCTGGGTGGCCAGGGTAATTGTTCAATATCAAAAAAAAACCTTAAAAGGCAGTCCCGTATTGGCAAAGTACTTCCTGACCTCAGGGACAAAGCACTGATGGAACCAATCCAGAAAAAGTGTTCTCAATGTCCAGGCCTTCTTGTTGTACAAAGACTGGCAGTTGGTGTTTATCTTTTCCCTTCAAGATTCAGGAGTTAGCAGATTTGTAGATAAGAGCAGTCCTGATCATAAATCCAACTGCATTTGCACAAAACACTAGAGTTAACCTATCCCTTCCTGCTTTAAATTCCAATGCTTGCTCTCCTCCTTACTAATAAATGTCCTTTGTGGAATTATTTTTTTTTCCAGAATAGGGCACTTTTGTCTGCATTAAAAACCTGTTCAGGCTGATATTCTTTCTCCTCAATTATTTTCTTAATGGCATCTTGGAATGAGTCTGTTGCCTCTTGGTTGGCAAAAGCTGCTTCTCCTGTTATCTCGACATTACTCAAGTAAGCCAAGCCTCTTTCTAAAATTATAATCCTTTATTGGCATTAAATTCTCCAGGTTTAGATCCTTCACCTTCCTTTTGTTTTAAGTTGTCATGTAATAACTTCATATTTTCTGGAATTATATTAGAATTTAGAGGTATGCCTTTCTTTTTTATTGAATATAGTTAATTGACAATGTTGTGTTAGTTTCAAGTGTACAGCAAAGTGATTCATATATATATATATATATATATATATATATATATATATATATATATATATTCTTTTTCAGATTCTTTTCGAATACAGGGTATTATAAGATATTGAATATAGTTCCCTGTACTATGCAGTGGGTCCTTTTTGTTTATCTAGAGGTATGCCTTTCTTATATCAGTCCTGCACCCACATAAAAGTTGCATTTTCAATATGAGATAAAAAGGTTATTTCACAAAATGTGTGCATGGTTTTTGTGCCTGCTGGCCTAGCTGCAGAGATGGCTTCACAAATTTCCTTTCTTTTCTTTTCTTTTTTCTTTTCTTTTCTTTCCTTTTCTTTCTCTCTCTCTTTCTCTCTCTTTCTCTCTCTCTCTCTTTTTTTTAATGGTTCTTACGCTGGATCATTTATCTTGAAATGGAGGGCAAATGCAGCTGCAGACCTCAATCTACAGGACACATCAAGCAATTCAAGCTTTTCTTGTAATGTCATGACTTTTCTCTGCTTCTTGGAAGAATTTCCAGCATCACTAGCAGCACTTTGTATGAGTCCCATGGTATTATTCAAAGTTTACAGTATTGCAATAAACACAATGAAAAATACAGGAGAACTGCAAAAGATCACTTTTTACGCAATACAAAATTTACCAGAGAGACAACTTCTAATGTGGAGATGATTAGCATTACACAGTATTGTAAGCAGGTACTCACAGCACTTGAGCTCACCACAATAGCAACTGGAGGTGGCTACGAGATTATTACAGTAGTACAGTATGTACTGCAGTTAATTCTATGCAGTTATGATTTAATACTGCATCTTTACATTTGTTTACATTTCTCTTGACTGCGAATGGCACCATATACAGTCTGTGTGTGCATAAGTTTTGATAAATTTTAACTTTCAATGATAGATTTATGTGTGTATTATTTTAGTAAATGATACATATATTTTAAACATTCATGACAGACCTAGTTTTTTTTTAAGTTTTTTCAATATTTTTAGGCTAGGTGATTCGTCTGTGAGTTTTTTCAAATTGTCACAAATCTCCAAAAAATTTCCAATACATTTATTGAAAAAAATCCACATATACGTGGACATGTGCAGTTCAAACCTACATTGTTCAAGATCAACTATAGTTAGTTCCAACTGTGAGTAACCACAGTCAATGATTTCCTCTGGATACAGTTTTAATCCTGGAAGTTGTGGTCTTTTGATTTCTTGGCTGTGTACTCTACCTATCTTTCCCCACCCCTTAACTTAAAGGTGACTATCTATAGGTTACTGAAACATAGATTTAATTGAGGAAGTCAACATACTGGCTCTGATCTGTGCTCCTGGCTTGGGTCCCATTGTCTGGCCAAGAACTTATTTGGGAGATTCTTTTTTTTTTTTAACTTTGATTTCTGAGTTTCCTGGTACCTCCTTTATTTTTATTTTATTTTTTTGGGATTTTTGAATTTTATTTAATTTATTTATTATACAGCAGGCACTTATTAGTTATCCATTTATACATATTAGTGTATATATGTCAATCCCAATCTCACAATTCATCACACCACCACCACCCCGCCCACCACTTTCCCCCCTTTGTGTCCATACGTTTATTCTCTACATCTGTGTCTCTATTTGTGCCTTGCAAACCAGTTCATCTGTACCATTTTTCTAGGTTCAACATATATACGTTAATATATGATATTTGTTTTTCTCTTTCCGACATATTCACTCTGTGTGACAGTCTCTAGATTCATCCATGTCTCTACAAATGACCCACTTTTGTTCCTTCTTATGGCTGAGTAATATTCCATTGTATATATGTACCACAACTTCTTTACCCATTCGTCCGTTGATGGGCATTTAGGTTGCTTCCATAACCTGGCTATTGTAAGTAGTGCTGCAAAGAACATTGGGGTGCATGTGTCTCTTTGAATTATGGTTTTCTATGGGTGTATGCCCAGTAGTGGGATTGCTGGGTCATATGGTAATTCTATTTTTAATTTTTTAAGGAACCTCCATACTGTTCTCCGTAGTGGCTGTATCAATTTACATTCCCACCAACAGTGCAAGAGGGTTCCCTTTTCTCCACACCCTCTCCAGAATTTCTTGTTTGTACATTTTCTGATGCTGCTTTTTCTAACTGGTATGAAGTGATACCTCATTGTAGTTTTGATTTGCATTTCTCTAATAATTAGTGATGTTGAGTAGTTTTTCATGTGCTTCTTGGCCATCTGTATGTCTTCTTTGGATAAATGTCTATTTACATCTTCTGCCCATTTTTGGATTGTTTTTTTTAATATTGAGCTGCATGAGCTGTTTATATATTTTGGAGATTAGTCCTTTGTCTGTTGATTCGTTTGCAAATATTTTCTCCCATTCTGAGGGTTGTCTTTTCGTCTTGTTTATGGTTTCCTTTGCTGTGCAAAAGCCTTTAAGTTTCATTAGGTCCCAGCTTTTTATTTTTGTTTTTATTTCTGTTACTCTAGGAGGTGGATCAAAAAAGATCTTGCTGTGATTTATGTCAAAGAGTGTTCTTCCTATGTTTTCCTCTAAGAGTTTTATAGTGTCCAGTCTTACATTTAGGTCTCTAATCCATTTTGAGTTTATTTTTGTGTATGGTATTAGGGAGTATTCTAATTTCATTCTTTTACATGTAGCTGTCCAGTTTTCCCAGCACCACTTATTGAAGAGACTGTCTTTTCTCCATTGTATATCTTAGCCTCCTTTGTCATAGATTAGTTGACCATAGGTGCATGGGTTTATCTCTGGTCTTTCTATCCTGTTCCATTGATCTATATTTCTGTTCTTGTGCCAGTACCATATTGTCTTGATTACTGTAGCTTTGTAGTATAGTGTGAAGTCAGGGAGTCTGATTCCTCCAGCTCCGTTTTTTCCCTCAAGACTGCTTTGGCTATTCGGGGTCTTTTGTGTCTCCATACAAATTTTAAGATTTTTTGTTCTAGTTCTGTAAAAATTGCCATTGGTAATTTGAAAGGGATTGCATTGAATCTGTAGATTGCTTTGGGTAGTATAGTCATTTTCACAATATTGATCCTTCAAATCCAAGAACATGGTATATCTCTCCATCTGGTTTGTAATATCTTTGATTTTTATCATTAGTGTCTTAGAGTTTCCTGCATACAGTTCTTTTGTCTCCCTAGGTAGGTTTATTCCTAGGTATTTTATTCTTTTAGTTGCAATGGTAATGGAAGTGTTTCCTTAAATTCTCTTTCATCATTAGGGTATAGGAATGCAAGAGATTTCTTCATTAATTTTGTATCCTGTAACTTTACCAAATTCATTGATTAACTCTACTAGTTTTCTAGTGGCCTTTTTAGGATTCTCTATGTGTAGTATCATGTCATCTGCAAACAGTGACAGTGTTAATTCTTCTTTTCCAATTTGTATTCCTTTTTTGTCTTTTTCTTCTCTGATTGCCATGGCTAGGACTTCCAAACCTATGTTGAATAAGAGTGGTGAGAGTGGACATCCTTGTCTTGCTCCTGATCTTAGAGGAAAGGCTTTCAGTTTTTCACCATTGAGAATGATGTTGGCTGTGGGTTTGATGTATATGGCCTTCATTATGTTGAGGCAGGTTCCCTCTATGCCCACTTTCTGGAGAGTTTTTATCATAAATGGGTGTTGAACTTTGTCAAAAGATTTTCTGCATCTATTGAGATGATCATATGGTTTTTATTCTTTAATTTGTTAATATGGTGTATCACATTGATTGATTTGCATATATTGAAGAATCCTTGCATCCCTGGTATAAATCCCACTTGATCATGTTGTATGATCCTTTTAATGTGTTGTTGGATTCTGTTTGCTAGTATTTTGTTGAGGATTTTTCACCTATGTTCATCTGTGATATTCGTCTGTAATTTTCTTTTTTTGTAGTATCTCTGTCTGGTTTTGGTATCAGGGTGATGGTGGCCTCATGGAATGAGTTTGGGAGTGTTCCTTCTTCTGCAATTTTTTGGAAGAGTTTGAGAAGGATGGGTGTTAGCTCTTCTCTAAATGTTTGATAGAATTCACCTGTGAAGCCATCTGGTCCTGGACTTTTGTTTGTTGGAAGATTTTTAATCACAGTTTAAATTTCATTACTTGTGATTGGTCTGTTCATATTTTCTGTTTCTTCCTGGTTCAGTCTTGGAAGGTTATACCTTTCTAAGAATTTGTCCATTTCCTCCAGATTGTCCATTTTATTGGCATAGAGTTGCTTGTAGTAGTCTCTTAGGATGCTTTGTATTTCTGCAGTGTCTGCTGTAACTTCTCCTTTTTCATTTTTAATTTTATTGATTTGAGTCCTCTCCCTCTTTTTCTTGATGACTCTGGCTAGCTGTTTATCAATTTTGTTTATCTTCTCAAACAACCAGCTCTTCGTTTTATTGATCTTTGCTATTGTTTTCTTTGTTTCTATTTCATTTATTTTTGCTCTGATGTTTATGATTTCTTTCCTTCTATTAACTTCCGGTTTTGCTTGTTCTTCTTTCTCTAGTTCCTTTAGGTGTAAGGTTAGCTTGTTTATTTGAGATTTTTCTCGTTTCTTCAGGTAGGCTTGTATTGCTATAAACTTCCCTCTTAAAACTGCTTTTGCTGCAACCCATAGGTTTTGGGACATTGTGTTTTCGTTGTAATTTGTCTCTAGGTATTTTTTTTATTTCCTCTTTGATTTCTTCAGTGATCTGTTCGTTATTTAGTAACGTATTGTTTAGCCTCCATGTGTTTGTGTTTTTTACGTTTTTTCCCCTTTAATTGATTTCTAATCTCATAGCGTTGTGGTCAGAAAAGATGCTTGATATGATTTCAATTTTCTTAAGTTTACTGAGGCTTGATTTGTGACCCAAGATGTGATCTATCCTGGAGAAAGTTCCATGTTCACGTGAGAAGAAAGTGTAATCTGCTGTTTTTGGAGGGAATGTCCTTTAAATATTAATTAAGTACATCTTGTTTAAGGTGTCATTTAAAGCTTATGTTTCCTTATTCATTTTCTTTTTGGATGATGTGTCCATTGGTGTAAGTGAGGTGTTAAAGTCTCCCACTATTATTGTGTTACTGTCGATTTCCTCTTTTATAGGTGTTAGCAGTTGCCTTATGTATTGAGGTGCTCCTATGTTGGGTGCATAAATACTTACAATTGTTGTATCTTCTAGGATTGATCCCTTGATCATTATGTAGTTTCCTTCTTTGTCTCTTGTAAGTCTTTATTTTAAAGTCTATTTTATCTGATATGTGTATTGTTACTCCAGCTTTTGATTTCCATTTGCATGGAACACCTTTTTCCATCTCCTCGTTTTCAGTCTCTATGTGTCCCTAGGTCTGAAGTGGGTCTCTTCTAGACAGCATATATATGAGTCTTGTTTTTATATCCATTCAGTGAGCCTGTATCTTTTGGTTGGAGCATTTAATCCATTCACGTTTAAGGTAATTATCGATATGTATGTTCCTATGACCATTTTCTTAATTGTTATGGGTTTGTTTTTGTAGGTCCTTTTCTTCTCGTGTGTTTCCCACTTAGAGAAGTTCCTTTAGCATTTGTTGTAGAGTTGGTTTGGTGGTACTGAATTCTCTTAGTTTTTGCTTGTCTGTAAAGCTTTTGATTTCTCCATCGAATCTGAATGAGATCCTTGCCAGGTAGAGTAATCTTGGTTGTAGGTTCTTCCCTTTCATCACTTTAAGTATATCATGCCACTCCCTTCTGGCTTGTAGAGTTTCTGCTGAGAAATCAGCTGTTAGCCTTATGGGAGTTCCCTTGTATGTTATTTGTCATTTTTCCCTTGCTGCTTTCAATAATTTTTCTTTGTCTTTAATTTTTGTCAATTTGATTACTATGTGTCTCGGCGTGTTTCTCCATGGGTTTATCCTTCCTGGGACTCTCTGCACTTCCTGGACTTGGGTGGCTATTTCCTTTCCCATGTTAGGGAAGTTTTCTACTATAATGTCTTCAAATAATTTCTCAGGTCCTTTGTCTGTCTTCTTCTTCTTCTGGGACCCCTATAATTCTAATGTTGGTGAATTTAATGTTGTTGCAGAAGTCTCTGAGACTGTTCTCATTTCTTTTCATTTATTCTTTATTCTGCTCCTTGGCAGTGAATTCCACCATTGTGTCTTCCAGGTCACTTATCCGTTTTTCTGCCTCAGTTATTCTGCTATTGATTCTTTCTAGTGTATTTTTCATTTCAGTTATTGTATTGTTCATCTCTGTTTGTTTATTCTTTAATTCTTCTAGGCATTTGTTCTTAAATTCTTCTAGGTCTTTGTTAAACATATTTTGCATCTTCTCGATCTTTGCCTCCATTCTTTTTCCCAGGTCCTGGATCATCTTCACTATCATTATTCTGAATTCTTCTTCTGGAAGGTTGCATATCTCCACTTCATTTAGTTGTTTTTCTGGGGTTTTATCTTATTCCTTCATCTGGTACATAGCCCTCTGCCTTTTCTTGTTTACCTTTCTGTGATTGTGGTTTTTGTTCCACAGGCTGCGGGTTTGCAGTTCTTCTTGCTTCTGCTGTCTGCCCTCTGGTGGATGAGGCTATCTAAAATGCTTATGCAAGTTTCCTGATGGGAGGGACTGTTGGTGGGTAGAGCTGACTGTTGCTCTGGTGGGCAGAGCTCAGTAAAACTTTAATCTGCTTGTCTGCTGATGGGTGGGGCTGGGTTCCCTCCCTGTTGGTTGTTTGGCCTGAGGTGACTCAACACTGGATCCTATCCAGCTAATTGGTGGGGCTAATGGTGCACTCTGGGAGCACTCATGCCAAGGAATACTTCCCAGAACTACTGCTGCCAGCGTCCTTGTCCTCATGGTGAGCCACAGCCTCTCCCTGTCTCTGCAGGAGATTCTCCAATACTAGCAGGTAGGTCGGGTTCAGTCTCTTATGGGGTCACTGCTCCTTCCCCTGGGTCCTGATGTGCACACTATTTTTGTGTGACCTCCAAGAGTGGAGTCTCTGTTTCCCCCAGTCCTGTCGAAGTGCTGCAATCAAACCCCACTAGCCTTCAAAGTCTCATTCTCTAGGAATTCCTCCTCATGCTGTTGGACCCCAGGTTGGGAAGCCTGACGTGGGGCTCAGAACCTTCACTCCAGTGGGTGGGCTTCTGTGGTATAAGTGTTCTGCAGTTTGTGAGTCACCCACCCAGCAGTTATGGGATTTGATTTTATTGTGATTGCTCTCCTCCTACTGTCTCATTGTGGCTTCTCCTTTGTCTTTGGATGTAAGACATCTTTTTTGGTGAGTTCCAGTGTCTTCGTGTTGATGATTGTTCAGCAGTTAGTTGTGATTCCAGTGCTCTCCAGAGGGACTGAGTGCCCGTCCTTCTACTCTGCCATCTTGAACCAATCCCCAGGACTTCTCAAATGTAGACCAATGGCAAGATTTCCAGATGTTTTAACTTAAGGAGCATGAGATAATGTTTATGCACCAAGAACTCTGGACTTGGCGTTATCAGCCTGTGCTTAATTCAGATGGTGCCCCTCCTTCTGCTCCCATCCAGGAGGTGGTAGTGATAGTGGTATACTCACAGTAAGCCTGGGTCTGGCAGTAGGTAGAGGCACCCATAGGTTGGAGGAGCCCATGTCAAAGAGGACCAGGAAATTTTGGGGTGGTGTCCTAATGTTGATATCCCCAAAATAGACTGAAAAGAAAGTTTTATCACCCTCATTAAGCAACCAAGCCTTGTCCTAAGGATGGGGAAGAATTTGGCCCACTGGAAGCCATATTTTGCCCAAATGATTTCCTTGAGGAATAAGAGACTTCTCTCTCAAGTTCGTCTTTCCACCTGGAGCCAGTTGATCTCAATATTCTACTTTTGTGTCCCTAATTGAAAACCTTTGACCAGCTGAGACTTAGTCTGGAAAGACAATATCCTCTTTTATTTATTTTATTTTATTTTTTAAATTTCTATTTTATTGCTTTCCTTTCCATTATCAATATTCTGAAAGAAAAATTAATAATCATCATAATGTCCAAAAGGTGAACAGGAAAAATATAAACACATGTATAACTTGCCAGTTCAGAAATTAGGAATTAACTAAACAATGACATGTATTTTTCATAAGAACTCATATATTCATGATCCTGAAAACAGTTGACCATAAATATTTTACACAGAATTTTCTTTTCTCCTCTGTCCTTTGTAAGTTTTGTGTATTTTGTCCAGAGTCCTTAGTCTGACCAAGAAAAAAACAGTGATTAGTTAACTCTATTTTGGCAAAAATCCTAGGGTATTTTTTTTAAACATCTTTATTGGAGTATAATTGTTTTACAATATTTGTGTGTTAGTTTCTGCTTTATAAAAAAGTGAATCAGTTATACATATAAATATGTTCCCATATCTCTTCGCTCTTGCGTCTCCCTCCTCCCCACCCTCCCTATCCCACCATCTAGGTGGTCACAAAGCACTGAGCTGATCTCCCTGTGCTATGCGACTGCTTCCCATTAGCTATCTATTTTACGGTTGGTAGTGTATATATGTCCATGCCACTCTCTCACTTTGTCCCAGCATACCCTTCCCCCTCCCCATATCCTCAAGTCCATTCTCTAGTAGGTCTGTGTCTTTATTCCCGTCTTGCCCTTAGGTTGTTCATGACCATTTTTTTTTCTTAGCTTCCATATATATGTGTTAGCATACGGTATTTGTTTTTCTCTTTCTAACTTACTTCACTCTGTATGACAGACTCTAGGTCCATCCACCTCACTACAAATAACTCAATTTCGTTTCTTTTTAAGGCTGAGTAATATTCCATTGTATATATGTGCCACATCTTCTTTATTCATTCATCTGTTGATGAACACTTAGGTTGCTTCCATGTCCTGGCTACTGTAAATAGAGAAGCAATGAATATTTTGGTACATGACTCTTTCTGAAATATGGTTTTCTCAGGGTATATGCCAGTAGTGAGATTGCTGGGTTGTATGGTAGTTCTATTTCTAGTTTTTTAAGGAACCTCCATACTGTTCTCCATAGTGGCTGTATCAATTTATGTTCCCACCAACCATGCAAGAGTGTTCCCTTTTCTCCACACCCTCTCCAGCATTTATTGTTTCTAGATTTTTTGATGATGGCCATTCTGACCGGTGTGAGATGATATCACATTGTACTTTTGACTTGCATTTCTCTAATGATTAGTGATGTTGAGCATTCTTTCATGTGTTTGTTGCCAATCTGTATATCTTCTTTGGAGAAATGTCTATTTAGGTCTTCTGCTCATTTTTGGATTGGGTTGTTTGTGTTTTTGATATTGAGCTGCATGAGCTGCTTGTAAATTTTAGAGATTAATCCTTTGTCAGTTGCTTCATTTGCAAATATTTTCTCTCATTCTGAGGGTTGTCTTTTGGTCTTGTTTATGGTTTCCTTTGCTGTGCAAAAGCTTTCAGTTTTCATTAGGTCCCATTTGTTTATTTTTGTTTTTATTTCCATTTCTCTAGGAGGTGGGTCAAAAAGGATCTTAATGTGATTTATGTCATAGCGTGTTCTGCCTATGTTTTCCTCTAAGAGTTTGATAGTGTCTGGATTTACATTTAGGTCTTTAATCCATTTTGAGTTTATTTTTGTGTATGGTGTTAAGGAGTTTTCTAATTTCATACGTTTACATGTGCCTGTCCAGTTTTCCCACCTCCACTTATTGAAGAGGCTGTCTTTTCTCCACTGTATATTCTTGCCTCCTTTATCAAAGATAAGGTGATGATATGTGCATGGGTTTATTTCTGGGCTTTCTATCCTGTTGCATTGATCTATATTTCTGTTTTTGTGCCAGTACCATATTGTCTTGATTACTGTAGCTTTGTAGTATAGTCTGAAGTCAGGGAGCCTGATTCCTCCACCTCTGTTTTGCTTTCTCAGGATTGCTTTGGCTATTCGGGGTCTTTTTTGTTTCCATACAAATTGTGAAATTTTTGGTTCTAATTCTGTGAAAAATGCCAGTGGTAGTTTGATAGAGATTGCATTGAATCTGTAGATTGCTTTGGGTAGTAGAGTCATTTCCACAATGTTGATTCTTCCAATCCAAGAACATGGTATGTCTCTCCATCTATTTGTATCATCCTTAATTTCTTTCATCAGTGTCATAATTTTCTGAATACAGGTCTTTTGTCTCCTTAGGTAGGTTTATTCCTAGGTATTTTAGCCTTTTTATTGTAACGGTAAATGGGAGTGTTTCCTTTTTTTTTTTTTTTTTACAAACAAAGATTTAATGAAAGTTGGTCAGTGGGTATGTATTAATCCAAAGGGCTAAATAGTTAAATAGAAGTAAATAAAGTAAATGTTACATGTCATCATCATCTGATTCGTCTTCTTCCTTCAAAGATTCCTTAACATATTTCTCTGTCTCTTCCATTATATCTTTTGGAACAATTTCATGTCTTCCATTAGTTATTTCACCAACCCAGCTGAGCTCTAGTTCAAAAGCTTTATCCTTAACTTCATCATGTACTATGTAAATTATTTTTGCAACTTCTTTAACAACATCATGGCAGGTCATTTCTTTCATCTGAAGCTTTTTGATTTCTGTCTTTGCAGTTTGTCTGGCTTTGCCAATGGCACAGGCCCAATAACCATATGAAACACCAGATAGGTCAATCATGTAGAGTTGTGCACCATCATTCACACTGTAAGACCCTAACATGAAACTGCAGCCAAAAGGTCTAACAGCAATGTAGAGTGTATAGGCATGTACATACATGGCCACTCTGTCTGCAAGATGTTTTAGTGGAATGTTATATCCAAAGCTAGATCTAAAGTTGGAAGCCTCTTCTCTCACAATGTCTGCTAAAGAATGAGCACCTGCCAACAAACCTGCTACTGCCATTTCGACATGCCAATCAACATTAAAAAGTCATTTGTTAGAACCTTCTTCATAAAGTTTAGAAAGGACTAATTTTTCTACCCCAAAGACAATGCCGTCTTTATATCTGATTCCAATAGCTACTATTGTCCACAGCCTTCATAGCATACTCAACTAGAAAAACTCTTCCATCAGGAGAGAATGTAGAGGCTGACAGGTCATACCCGGTGCCAATTGAGCTCATCGTGCTAAAAACCACTGGGACGCCTAGGTCTTCAGGGTCTAAAACAATCCCCCTACCTGGGAGTGTTTTCTTAATTTCACTTTCAGATTTTTCATCATTAGTGTATAAGAATGCTGTATATTTCTGTGCATTAATTTTGTATCCTGCTACTTTACCAAATTCATTGATTAGCTCTAGTAGTTTTCTGGTAGCATCTTTAGGACTCTCTATGTATAGTATCATGTCATCTGCAAACAGTGACAGCTTTACCTCTTCTCTTCTGATTTGGATTCCTTTTATTTCTTTTTCTTCTCTGATTGCTGTGGCTAACACTTCCAAAACTATGTTGAATAATAGTGGTGAGAGTGGGAAACATTGTCTTGTTCCTGATCTTAATGGAAATGGTTTCAGTTTTTCACCACTGTGGTCAATGTTGGCTGTCGGTTTGTCATATATGACCTTTACTATGTTGAGGTAAGTTCCTTCTATGCCTACTTTCTGGAGGGTTTTTGTCATAAATCGGTGTTGGATTTTGTCAAAAGGTTTCTCTGCGTCTATTGAGAAGATCATATGGTTTTTCTCCTTCAATTTATTAATATGGTGCATCACATTGATTGATTTGCGTATATGAAGAATCCTTGCATTCCTGGGATAAACCCCACTTGATCATGGTGTATGATCCTTTTAATGTGCTGTTGGATTCTGTTTGCTAGTATTCTGTTGAGGATTTTTGCACCTATGTTCATCAGTGTTATTGGCCTGTAGTTTTCTTTTTTTGTGATATCTTTGTCTGGTTTTGGTATCAGGATGATGGTGGCCTTGTAGAATGAGTTTGGGAGTGATCCTCCCTCTGCTATATTTTGGAACAGTTTGAGAAGGATAGGTGTTTGCTCTTCTCTAAATGTTTGATAGAATTCGCCTGTGAAACCATCTGGTCCTGGGCTTTTCTTTGTTGGAAGATTTTTAATCACAGTTTCAATTTCAGTGCTTGTGACTGGTCTGTTCATATTTTCTATTTCTTTCTGGTTCAGCCTCAGAAGGTTGTGCATTTCTAAGAATTTGTCCATTTCTTCCAGGTTGTCCATTTTATTGGCATAGAGTTGCTTGTAGTAATCTCTCATGATCCTATGTATTTCTGCAGTGTCAGTTGTTACTTCTCCTTTTTCATTTCTAATTCTATTGATTTGAGTCTTCTCCCTTTTTCTCTTGATGAGTCTGGCTAATGGTTTATCAATTTTGTTTATCTTCTTAAAGAACGAGCTTTTAGTTTTATTGATCTTTGCTATCGTTTCCTTCATTTCATTTTCATTTGTTTCTGATCTCACCTTTATGATTTCTTTCCTTCTGCTAACTTTGGGATTTTTTGTTCTTCATTCTCTAATTGTTTTAGGTGTAAGGTTAGGTTGTTTATTTGAGATGTTTCTTGTTTCTTAAGGTAGGATTGTATTGCTATAAACTTCCCTCTTAGAAATGCTTTTGCTGCATCCCATAGGTTTTGGGTCGTCATGTTTTCATTGTCATTTGTTTCTAGGTATTTTTTAATTTCCTCCTTGATTTCTTCAGAGATCTGTTGGTTATTAAGTAGTGATTTGTGTAGCCTCCATGTGTTTGTATTTTTTACAGATTTTTTCCTGTAATTGATATCTAGTCTCATAGCGTTGTGGTCAGAAAAGATACTTGATATGATTTCAATTCTCTTAAATTTAACAAGGCTGGACTTTTGACCCAAGATATGATCTATCCTGGGGAATGTTCCACGAGCACTTGAGAAGAAAGTGTATTCTGATGTTTTTGGATAGAATGTCCTATAAATATCAATTAAGTCCATCTTGTTTGAGGTATCATTTAAAGCTTGTGTTTCCTTATTTATTTTCATTTTGGATGATCTGTCCATTGGTGAAAGTGGGGTTTTTAGTCCCCTACTCTGATTGTGTTACTGATGATTTCCCCTTTTATGGCTGTTAGCATTTGCCTTATGTATTGAGGTGCTCCTATGTTGGGTGCATAAATATTTACAATTTTTATATCTTCTTCTTGGATCAATCCCTTGATCATTATGTAGTGTCCTTCTTTGTCTCTTGTAATAGTCTTTATTTTATAGTTTATTTTGTCTGATATGAGAATTGCTACTCCAGCTTTCTTTTGATTTCCATTTGCATGGAATATCTTTTTCCATCCCCTCACTTTCAGTCTGTTTGTGTCCCTAAGTCTGAAGTGAGTCTCTTGTAGACAGCATATATACGAGTCTTGTTTTGGATCCATTCAGCCAGTCTATGTCGTTTGGTTAGCACATTTAATCCATTTACATTTAAGGTAATTATCGATATGTATGTTCCTATTACCATTTTCTTAATTGTTTTAGGTTTGTTACTGTAGGTCTTTTCCTTCTCTTGTATTTCCTGCCTAGAGAAGTTCCTTTAGCATTTGTTGTAAAGCTGGTTTGGTGGTGCTGAATTCTCTTAGCTTTTGCTTGTCTGTAAATGTTTTAATTTCTCCATCAAATCTGAATGAGATCCTTGCTGGGTAGAGTAATCTTGGTTGTAGTTTTTTCTCCTTCATCACTTTAAATATGTCCTGCCACTGCCTTCTGGCTTGCAGAGTTTCTGCTGAAAGATCAGCAGTTTACCTTATGGGGATTTCCTTGTGTGTTATTTGTTGTTTCTCCCTTGCTGCTTTTAATATTTTTTCTTTGTATTTATTTTTTTGATAGTTTGATTAATATGTTTCTTGGCATGTTTCTCCTTAGGTTTATCCTGTATGGGACTCTCTGTTCTTTCTGGACTTGATTAACTATTTCCTTTCCCATATTAGGGAAGTTTTCATCTATAATCTCTTCAAATATTTCCTCAGTTCCTTTCTTTTTCTCTTCTTCTTCTGGGACCCCTATAATTCGAATTCTGGTGTGTTTAATGTTGTCCTAGAGGTCTCTAAGAGTGTCCTCAATTCTTTTCATTCTTTTTTCTTTATTCTGCTCTGCAATAGTTATTTCCACTATTTTATCTTTCAGGTCACTTATCCGTTCCTCTGCCTCAGTTATTCTGCTATTGATCCCTTCTGGAGAATTTTTAATTTCATTTATTGTGTTGTTCATCACTGTTTGTTTGTTCTTTAGTTCTTCTAGGTCCTGTTAAAAGTTTCTTGTATTTTCTCTATTCTATTTCCAAGATTTTGGATCATCTTTACTATCATTATTCTCAATTCTTTTACAGGTAGACTGCCTATTTCCTCTTCATTTGTTTGTTCTGGTGGGTTTTTGCCTTGCTCCTTCATCTTCTGTGTGTTTTTCTGTCTTCTCATTTTACTTAACTTACTGTGTTTGGGGTCTCCTTTTCACAGGCTGCAGGTTCATAGTTCCTGTTGTTTTTGATGTCTGTCCCCAGTGGCTATGTTGGTTCAGTGGGTTGTGTAGGCTTCCTGGTGGAAGGGACTAGTCCCTGTGTTCTGGTGGATGAGGCTGGACCTTGTTTTTCTAGTGTGTAGGTGCACGTCTGGTGGTGTGTTTTGGGGTGTCTAGAGCCTTATTATGATTTTAGGCAGCCTCTCTGCTAATGGATGGTGTTGTGTTCCTGTCTTGTTAGTTGTTTGGCCTAAGGTGTCCAGCACTGTAGCTTGCTGGTCGTTGAGTGAAGCTGGGTCTTGGCATTGAGATGGAGATCTCTGGGAGATTTTCGCTCATTGATATTTCATGGAGCTGGGAGGTCTCTTGTAGACCAGTGTCCTGAAGTTGGCTCTCCCACCTCAGAGGCACAGACCTGATGCCTGGCTGGAGTCTTTCATCCTCACGGCTCAGAATAAAAGGGAGAAAAAATAGAAAGAAAGAAGATAAAATAATATAAAGTTATTAAAATAAAAAATATAAAATAATTATTAAGGAAAAAATTTTAAAAAGTAATAAAAAAAAAAAAAGGACAGACAGAACCCTAGGACAAATGGTAAAAGCTAAGCTATACAGACAAAATCACACACAGAAGCATACACATACACACTCACAAAAAGAGAAAAAGGGAAAAAATATATATATGTATCTTTTCTCCCAAAGTCCACCTCCCCAATATGAGATGATTCGTTGTCTATTCAGGCATTCCACAGATGCAGGGTACATCAAGTTGACTGTGGAGATTTAATCCTCTGCTCCTGAGGCTGTTGGGAGAAATTTCGCTTTCTCTTCTTTGTTCGCACAGCTCCCAGATTTCAGCTTTGGATTTGGCCCTGCCTCTGCGTGTAGGTCGCCTGAGGGCGTCTGTTCTTCACTCAGACTGGACGGGGTTAAAGGAGCAGCTGATTCGGGAGCTCTGGCTCACTCAGGCTGGGGGGAGGGAGGGGTAGAATGCGGGATGAGCCTGCCGGCAGAGGCCAGTGTGACCTTGCAACAGCCTGAGGTGCGCCGTGTGTTCTCCCAATGAAGTTGTCCCTGGATCACGGGACCCTGGCAGTGGCGGGCTGAACAGGCTCCCG
Source organism: Balaenoptera acutorostrata (assembly GCF_949987535.1). Classification (NCBI taxonomy): domain Eukaryota; kingdom Metazoa; phylum Chordata; class Mammalia; order Artiodactyla; family Balaenopteridae; genus Balaenoptera; species Balaenoptera acutorostrata. The sequence goes on along the minus strand of NC_080064.1, from coordinate 98,685,523 downwards.
GGAGGGGAGGTGTAAATAGTGACCTGTGCTTGCACACAGGCTTCTTGGTGGCTGCAGCAGCAGCCTTAGCGTCTCATGCCCGTCTCTGGTGTCCGTGCTGATAGCCACGGCTCACGCCTGTCTCTGGAGCTCCTTTAAGTGGCGCTGTTAATCTCCTCTCCTCATGCACCAGGAAACAAAGAGGCAAGAAAAAGTCTCTTGCCTCTTTGGCAGCCCCAGACATTTTCCCGGACTCCCTCCCGGCTAGCTGTGGCACACTAGCCCCCTTCAGGCTGTGTTCATGCAGCCAACCCCAGCCCTCTCCCTGGGATCCAACCGAAGCCTGAGCCTCAGCTCCCAGCCCCTGCCCGCCCCAGCGGGTGAGGAGACAAGCCTCTCAGGCTGGTGAGTGCTGGTCGGCACCAATCCTCTGTGCGGGAGTCTCTCCGCTTTGCCCTCCGCACCCCTGTTGCTGTGCTCTCCTCTGTAGCTCCGAAGCTCCCCCCCTCCGCCACCCACAGTCACCGCCTGCGAAGGGGCTTCCTAGTGTGTGGAAACCTTTCCTCCTTCACAGCTCCCTCCCACTGGTGCAGGTCCTGTCCCTATTCTTTTGTCTCTGTTTTTTCTTTTTTCTTTTGCCCTACCCAGGTACGTGGGGAGTTTCTTGCCTTTTGGGAGGTCTGAGGTCTTCTGCCAGCGTTCAGTAGGTGTTCTGTGGGAGTTGTTCCACATGTAGATATATTTCTGATGTATTTGTGGAGAGGAAGGTGATCTCCGCGTCTTACTCCTCCGCCATCTTGAAGCTCCTCCCCCAATATCCTCTTTTAAATGTGTTTTCTGCCTTGTAATAAGGTGATACCTCCATGGATTTACCATGCTCTGCCAGAGTACCCAAAGATGGAGAAGAATCACTTTTCCCTCTTTTCCCAGTGTCTATCCATGCTCCCACTTCACACACACACACACACACAAACACACACACATATTTGCACACACACTCGTTTCCCCTTCATTTCTAGTGTTAGATACTCCCACTACTGTTCTCCTCTCTCCTGGTCATATACTTGCAAAGAGTTCTTGGAAGTCTAAAGTGAGAGGTAGCATGGAAAGCAAGAAGAAAATTTCACTGAGAGGTAGTTTAAGTTCTAAATGGATTTGTGTCAGCCATGTCATTTACCTGCTTCCAGTTCCTCTATCTGTAAAACGTGGTAGTTGAAATAGGAGATCCCTAACGTGGCTTCCAGCTCTAGACTCTATGTAACATTTCACTAAGGACAGTCCATAGGACACCAGTACGTTGTGATGCCCTGAGCAGTTACTGTAGCCTCAAGACCATTCAAGTATTTGCTGTGGTCACCTGTGTGTCTTTCCAGAAAAGGGAGATATATAGTGTCTGGAGCCACTGGAGATTTTGTCCAGTGGCTTGCATGTGTTTTCCTTCTTTCCCCTGCAACTCATTGCTAGGACCTCCTTTGGATCTCTCAATCAGCTTGAACATTCCCTCTATGAATCCCTTAACCATATAAATGGGACTTTGGGAAGCAGGAAGGAAAAAGAACTACTATACTATTAGCACCAACTCATAACTCTTTCAGATAGTTTCCATAGGAAAGTGAGACTTAGGTTCTGTAACTAGTCCAAAATCAGAGCTAATAAGAAGTATAAATGAGTATTTAAGAATGGTTATTAGCCAAGGGTCATGGACACCACCTCCCAATTCACTCACATCCAAGTAGTTGGTGAAGGGCTCATAAGCAACAGCAATATTATTGAAATGATACTTGGCAGCTGGATTAACCTTTGGGTGTTTTTTAAGGAATTTCTCCATTACACCCTGCTCCTCCATCACCTTGCAGATAGACTTTCCTTTCCTCAGCATGATTCTGCAGAGAATATGGTAAACAAAAAGAATGAGCTTCACCTTGTCCCATTACAACAATTCCTTCAATGACCTGACCTGGAGTTTTCAAACCTCTTCAGTACTCTGCTAAAGACGAGCCTCTTATAGGAAATCCTCCCAGATTTTAGCAACTTCTGATCTCCACAGTTACTCCAGCATTCCCAGCATGGAAATACACTATTCCATATATTTGGGTTTTGTACTTATATATTGTTTCCAGAGAAGAAATGTCTGTTTCTTCCCAGACCCTCCTATAAGCTGAGGCAGGGATCGTGTATCCTTCATTCTTAAGCAAAAAATACACCCAACTCACTCCTACACACACACATCCATCCATCCATCCATCCATCCATTTAAGTCTTGGCCCCCAGCAGGTTTTCACTTTATGGTATCAAGAAACAATCTGACTGCCTTTCGAAGAGATGTACAGATGGATTACTTTGCTCTTCTCTGGCTTGTCATTCTCTTTAAAGACTGGAATTCACAATGAGCCTGAATCCCAATACAAACCTTTCCACACCCTCTGAGAGGTGTAGACAAACCAGGACCAAGACAAGAATCTTCATGGTGACAATTTTTCACTGTCCACCAACACACAAGACACAGTGGCAGACCCAAGGGTTAGGATACACAGAAGGAAGTTGAGTCTCTCTCTCCTCTCTCTGCACTTTTAAAAAATTTTTATTTTTATTTTTGGCTGCATTGGGTCTTCGTTGCTGTGCACGGGCTTTCTCTAGTTGTGGCAAGTGGGAGCTTCTCTTCATTGCGGTGCACAGGGTTCTCATTGTGGTGGCTTCTTTTGTGGTGGAGCATGGGCTCTAGGCATGTGGCTTCAATAGTTGTGGCACATGGGCTCAGTAGTTGTGGCTTGCAGGCTCTAGAGCACAGGCTCAGTAGTTGTGGATCATGGGCTTAGTTGCTCCACAGCATGTGGGATCTTCCTGGGCCAGGGCTTGAACCCGTGTCCCCTGCATTGGCAGGCGGATTCTTAACCACTGAACCACCATGGAAGCCCTCTCCCTGCACATTTAATCTCTAGGCACATGAGCTTTCCTATCTTTGTACCAGCTTGTGTCCCTACACAAGCTAATAATCTGTTTGTTTTTCCCTCTGGCAAGTATCAAGTACTTTAATGTTCATTTTGTAGCCAATTTAAAAGGCAATCAGTGGCTTTGCTGATGGAATATAAATATTAGGATGTGATAACTAACGTAAAATGCACTGGGGACAAAGAATCCTGGTGCCCCTGTCTACACAGAAATGGCTGCTGGCAACTTTTGCCAGAAGAGTAGAACAATTTGCTCTTTGGCTCCAGAAGGCATGTGATTTTTGAGATTTACAATCTACTCTCTACTTCTTCTTTCCCTCTCTCTTCCTCTGATCACTCTCATCTAGCCATCCATATGTGATTATTATAGTCTATGACAATCTGATCTTTATTTTCAAATTATTAGTTCAGAAATTAGCCAATATTTATGGAAGGACTACTCACCTCTGTACTAAGCTCTGGCACACAAAGATAATTAAGAAATGATCCTTGCATGTAAATGTCTGCATTCTTTTAAAAATTTTTTTTTATATTGAAGTATAGTTGATTTACAATGTTGCGTTAGTTTCAGGTGTACAGCAAATGATTGTTATATGTATTCATATATCTGTTCTTTTTCAAATTCTTTTCACATATAGGTTATTACAGAGTATTGAGTATAGTTCCCTGTGCTACAAGGTAGGTCCTTGTTGATTATCTATTTTGTATATAGTAGTATGTATGTTAATCCCAACCTCCTAATTTATCCCCCCCATTTTCCTTTTGGTATTGATTCATATTCAAATTATGAGACAATGTGATTACTCTAGGCATTCAAATGAGCATTGAATGAATGAGAGTGGTAATGAAAATACTGTATTCGATGGCCAAGTGACACATGAAAAGATGCTCAACATCACTAATTATTAGAGAAATGCAAATCAAAACTATGAGGCATCAACTCACACTGGTCAGAATGGCCATCATAAAAAGATCTACAAACAATAAATCCTGGAGAGGGTGTGGAGAAAAGGGAACCCTCTTGCACTGTTGGTGGGAATGTAAATTGATATAGCCACTATGGAGAACAGTATGGAGGTTCCTTTAAAAAATAAAAATAGAATTACCATATGAAACAGCAATCCCACTACTGGGCATATACCCAGAGAAAAACACAACTCAAAAAGACACATGCATCCCAATGTTCGTTGCAGCACTATTTACAATAGCTGGGTCATGGAAACAAGCTAAATGCTCATCGACAGATGAATGGATAAAGAAGATATGGTACATATATACAATGGAATATTACTCAGCCATAAAAAGGAATGAAATTGGGTCATTTGTAGAGACGTGGATGGACCTAGAGACTATCATACAGGGTGAAGTAAGTCAGAAAGAGAAAAACAAATATCATATATTAACGCATATATGTGGAACCTAGAAAAATGGTACAGATGAACTGGTTTGCAAGGCAGAAATAGAGACACGGACGTAGAGAACAAATGTACAGACACCAAGGAGGGAAAAGGGGTGGGATGAATTGGGAGATTGGGATTGACCTATATACACTAATATGTATAAAATAGATAACTAATGAGAACCTGCTGTATTGCACAAGGAACTCTACCTCACCTCACTGTACAGTAGAAGCACAACATTGTAAAACAATTATACCCCAATAAAAGTACCGTATTCATAAAGTAACCCTGTGTGCTACTGTCACCTGATACCAATATTCCTAACTTACAAAAGCAGGTTGCTTCTATGGAATACAAAAAAAAAGTAAGGCAGTGTAGGAATACCAAAGTGTGGCGGCAGGACAAAACAACCAGAAAATAATTAACAAAATGGCAGTAAGTACATTCCTATCAATAATTACTTTAAATGTAAATGGACTAACTGCCTTAATCAAAGACATAGAGTGGCTGAATAGATTAAAAAAAAAAAGACACATAAAATACTGCCTACAAAAGACTCACTTCAGGTCTAAAGAAACACACTGAAAGTGAAGGGATGGAAAAAGGTATTTCATGTGAATGGAAATGAAAAGAAAGCTGGAGTAGCAGTTCTTATACCAGAAAAAATAGACGTTAAGACTAGCACTCTAGCAAGAGACAAAAAAGGACATTACATAATGATAAAGGACTCAATCCAATAAGAAGACAAAATAATTGTAAATATATATGCACCCAACATAAGAGCACCTAAATTTATAAAGGAAATATTAACAACCATAAAGGGAGAAATTGATAGTAACACAAACATAGTAGAGGACTACTTTGTCTAACACCACACTTACATCAATGGACAAATCATTCAGACAGAATATCAATAAGGAAATACTGGCCTAAAATGACACATTTGAGCAGATGAACTTAGTAGATAAATATAGAACACTTCATTCAAAAGCAGCAGAATACACATTCTTTTCAAGTGTAAATGGAACATTCTCCAGGATAGATCACATGCTGGCCACAAAACAAGTCTCAATAAATTTGAGAAGATTGAAATCATATCAAGCATCTTTTCTGACCACAGTGGTATGAGACTAGAAATCAACTAAAATAAAAAAACTGCAGTACACAAACACATGGAGGCTAAACATTATGCTTTTTTAATTAATTAATTAATTAATTAATTAATTAATTAATGGCTGTGTTGGGTCTTCGTTTCTGTGTGAGGGCTTTCTCCAGTTGCGGCAAGCGGGGGCCACTCTTCATCACAGTGCGCGGGCCTCTCACTATCGTGGCCTCTCTTGTTGCAGAGCACAGGCTCCAGACGCGCAGGCTCAGTAATTGTGGCTCACGGGCCTAGTCGCTCCCTAGTCTCGCGGCATGTGGGATCTTCCCAGACCAGGGCTTGAACCCGTGTCCCCTGCATTGGCAGGCAGATTCTCAACCACTGCGCCATCAGGGAAGCCCTAAACATTATGCTTTTAAACAACCAGTGGTCACTGAAGAAATCAAAAAATACCTGTAGACAAATGAAAATGGAAACACAATGATCCAAAATCTATAGTATGCAGCAAAAGCAGTTCTAAGAGGAGAGTTTATAGTAATACAAACCTACCTCTAGAAACAAGATGAATCTCAACTAAATAACCTAACTTTACACCTAAGGAACCAGAAAAAGAAGAACAAACAAAACCCAATGTTAGTAGAAAGAAATGATAAAGATCAGAGCAGAATAATTGAAATAGCAAAATAAACAAATAGAACTATAAACACCAAAAAGCTTTTGCACAGTGAAGGAAACCATTAACAAAACAAAAGGCCACCTACTAAATGGGAGAAGATATTGCAAATGATATATCTGATAAGGGAGGAATATCCAAAATATACAAAAAACTCTTACAACTCAACATAAAAAAGTCTTTTAAATGGGCAGAGGACTTGAATAAACATTTTTTCCAAAGAAGACATACAGATGGCCAACAGACACATGAAAAGATGCTCAAAATCACTAATCTTCAGGGAAATACAAATCAAAACTATAAGGAGATATCATCTTACACCTGTCAGAATGGCTATTATCAAAAAGACAACAAATAACAAGTGTGGGCAAAGATGTGGAGAAAGGGAACCCTTGTGCTCTGTTGGTGGGAATGTAAATTGGTACAGCCACTATGGAAAACAGTATGGAGTTTCCTCAAAAGTAAAAATAGTACTACCATAATATCTAGTAATTCCACTTCTGAGTATTTTTCCAAAAAAAAAAAAAGCACTAATTCAAAAAGTTGTATGCAGCCCTATGTTAATTGCAGCATTATTTACAATAGCCAATATGTGGAAGCAACCTAAGTGTTCATCAATAGATAGATGGATAAAGATGTGGTATATATATATATATATATATATATACAATGGAATATTACTCAGCTACAAAAAAAGAATAAAATCTTGCCATTTGTGACAACTTGGTTGGATCTAGAGGGTATTATGCTAAGTAAAATAAGTCAGACAGAGAGAAAGACAAACGCTGTATGATTTTTTAAAAACTTTTTATTGAAGTATAGTTGATATACAGTGTTGTATTAATTACTGCTGTACAGCAAAGTGACTCAGTTATACATGTATATACATGCAGAATGTGTGTGTGTGTGTGTGTGTGTGTATATACACACACACATTCTTTTTCATATTCTTTTCCATTATGGTTTATCACAGGATTTTTCTTTTTTTTCGGTGGAAGATATTTATTTTTTAACTTCTTTATTGGAGTATAATTGCTTTACAATGGTGTGTTAATTTCTGCTTTATAACAAAGTGAATCAGCTATACATATACATATATCCCCATATCTCCTCCCTCTTGCATCTCCCTCCCACCCTCCCTACCACCCCTCTAGGTGGTCACAAAGCATCGAGCTGATCTCTGTTATCACAGGATATTGAATATAGTTCCCTGTGCTATACAGTAGGACCTTGTTGTTTATCCATCCTATATATACCAGTTTGCATTTGCTAATCCCAAACTCCCAATCCATCTGTCTCCCACCCCGATCCCCCTTGGCAACCACCAATCTATTCTCTATGTCCCTGATTCTGTTTTTGTTTCATAGATAGGTTCATTTGTGTCATATTTTAGATTCTACATATAAGTGATATCATACGGTATTTCTCTTTCTCTTTCTGACTTACTTCACTTTGTATGATAATCTTTAGTTGCATCTAAGTTGCTGCAAATGGCCAAATGTCATATGATTTTACTTATATGTGGAATATAAAAAGCAAAATAAAAGAACAAACATAACAAAAAGAAACAGACACATAGATACAAAGAACAAACTGGTTTCTGTGGAATTGGGGGAATAAGTGAAATAGCTGAGGGAGATAAAGAGGTACAAATTTCGAGTATAAAATAAATGTCACAGTTATAATTTACAGCATAAGGAATATAGTAATAATATTGCAATAACTTTGTATGGTGACAGAAGGTAACTAGACATCATGGTGATCATTTTAGAATGTACAAAAATATCAAATCACTATATTGTACACCTGAAACTAATACAATATTGTAAGATAATTATACTTCAAAAAAGAAGTGTAGGGGCAGGGAATGTGCAGTTGGCAGTATTCAATAGGGTGATTAGTGTATGCCTTGTTGAAAATATGCCATTTGATAAAAGGCTAAAAGATAAGGGCATGCACTATGGGGATATATGGGAGAAGAATGTTCCAGACCAAATGAACAGCCTTGCAAAGGTCTTAAGGCAGAGTGTGCCTGGGTGTCAGTGAAGAAGAAGGAGCTGGGCAGAGCTGCAGCACAGTGTGTAAGGGAGAGAGCTGAGAGAGCCCCTTCTAGAGGTCTGGGAAGCCTGACCATGGAAAGTTTTTGCTGGTCATTCTGAAGGCTTTGTCTTTCATTCTGAGTAAAATCAGGAACCACTGTAAAGGAACACCATGATCAGACTTCAGTTTGGGTGCTGGGCTGATAATAGACTGTAGGGGACAAGGATAAAAACAAAGAAGCCAAGATTATCTTAGTAACACAGATGAGAGGTGATGCGGGGTCTCAGGTCAGTGAAGGAGCAGTGGATGTGTCAAGAACTTGTTCAATACAAGCTCTATTTTGAAGGAAATGCCTCTTTCTGGTCCAGAATTCAATCTGGGATCCTACAGTGCATTTAGTTGTCATATCTCCTTAGTTTCCCCCAACCTGGGTAGTTCTTGTCTTTCATGGCTTGGACACATTTGAAGAATATGGCCAGTTATTTTGTAGAATGTTTTTCATTTGGGTTTGTCTGATATTTTCTTATGTTTAAACTCAGGTTATGCATTTTTGGAAAGAAAGTCAGAGGACGGATATTGTGTCTTCCTCAGTGCATCATATCAGGAGTTACATGATGTTGGCATGTCTCATTGCTGGTGATATTAACTTTTTGATCTCTTGTATTATATGCTGTCTGCTGTGTTTCTTGCATTGTAAAGTTACTATTTTCCTTAGTAATTACAAATATCTTGTGGTGAAATACTTTAAGACTATGCGAATATCAAGTTTCTTGTCATACTTTCATCCAAAATTTCGGACATCCATTGATTCTTTCTTGTCTCCAACAATTATTACTGGGTGCTATTTGTCAAATAGTGATTTTTTACTTTCCACTCTTTCTTCTAGATTCATTAACTGACATCTTGTAAGTAACATCTGTCTCTTTTTCCCCATTTGTTTATTTGATTATTCATTGGTAATAGTATTTACTCAGTATTTACTTTATTCTGTGGGTCATATTTCATCATTATCATTATTTTGTTACTCAGATTGTTCCAATTCTGGCCACTGGGAACTCCTTCAAGGTGGCTCTTGTGTCCCTCTGACATGACCTCATCATTTTTTAGTACTTCCTTACTTCCTGGAAACATAAGCTGCTCCAGTCTTTTTTTGTATTTTCCCTGCTCCAGCACCCAAATCAGACATTTCTTCAAGATCTCTGGTTCTTTTATTGGAGAACAGGATTTAGAAATCAAGATTTTGGCATTAGATGTACTTATTGCTTCTGTGATGTCATTATTTCTAGGCCCTTTCAGTGGTCAAAGCTAGGAAATATATTTATGTATACATATATTTCGATATCAATTTTATGTATTAACCTATCTATATGTTTTTAAAGCCATAATTTCATGCTGATACCTCTGATTTCAACACCACAGTGTTCATTCTAGCCTTTCCCATTTCCCTATTTGTAATTTAATTCTCTGCCAGTGAGAAACCTGGCTTTCATTATCCACAAAATATTTACTTATTTGTTTAGTTCTGGAACACACATCAAATAGTTTCAGAATTGCTAACACATACACCTATAAAAAACAAATTTGCTAACTAGAGTATAGTATTTGTGCATAGTTCTTTTTGTCTTCAGCCTTTAGGTATGTAGGCAAAATCTTACTTTCCAAAGTTAATATGGTTAATTCTTTTCTTCCTTAATCCCTTCATTGTGGTTATGTTGTTCTATTTTTAAAAAACAGTTAAGTTCATTCGTCACTGTTTGTATTGCAGATTTGAGTTGCCCCACCACCACCACCTCTATTATATCCTTGATTTTATTTACTTATTTTTGGGTTATGTGAAACATCATTTATAGTTTTCTAAAAGTCAAAATTACACAAATGGGGAGCTTCAAGATGGTGGAAGAGTAAGACGTGGAGATCACCTTCCTCCCCACAAATACATCAGAAATACAACTACATGTGGAATAACTCCTACAGAACACCTACTGAACGCTAGGAGAAGACCTCAGACTTCCCAAAAGGCAAGAAACTCCCCACGTACCTGGGTAGGGCAAAAGAAAAAAGAAAAAACAGAGACAAAAGAATAGGGACGGGACCTGCACCAGTGGGAGGGAGCTGTGAAGGAGGAAAGGTTTCCATACACTAGGAAGCCCCTTCGCAGGTGGAGACTGTGGGTGGTGGAGGGGGGGAGCTTCAGAGCCACGGAGGAGAGCGCAGCAAGAGGGGTGCAGAGGGCAAAGTGGAGAGATTCCCGCACAGAGGATGGGTGCTGAACAGCACTCACCAGCCCGAGAGGCTTGTCTGCTCACCCGCCAGGACAGGTAGGGGCTGGGAGCTAAGGCTCGGGCTTCGGAGGTTGGATCCCAGGGAGAGGGCTGGGGTTGGCTGCATGAACACAGCCTGAAGGGGGCTAGTGTGCCACAGCTAGCCAGGAGGGAGTCCAGGAAAAGGTCTGGATCCGCCAAAGAGGCAAGAGACTTTTTCTTGCCTCTTTGTTTCCTGGCACACGAGGAGAGGGGATTAAGAGCGCCACTTAAAGGAGCCCGAGAGACAGGCGCAAGCCGCGGCTATCAGTGTGGACCCCAGAGACGGGCATGAGACGCTGAGGCTGCTGCTGCAGCCACCAAGAAGCCTGTGTGCAAGCACAGGTCACTATCCACACCTCCCCTCGCGGGAGCCTGTGCAGCCCACCACTGCCAGGGTCCCGTGATCCAGGGACAACATCCCCAGGAGAACGCACTGCGCGCCTCAGGCTGATGCAACGTCACGCCGGCCTCTGCCACTGCAGGCTCACCACGCACTGCATACCCCTCCCTCTCCCTGGCCTGAGTGAGCCAGAGCCCCCAAAGAAGCTGCTCCTTTAACCCCGTCCTGTCTGAGTGAAGAACAGATGACCTCAGGCGACCTACATGCAGAGGCAGGGCCAAATCCAAAGCTGAATCCGAGCAGCCGTGTGAACAAAGAAGAGAAAGGGAAATCTCTCCCAGCAGCCTCAGGAGCAGCGGATTAAATCTCCACAGTCAACTTGATGTACCCTGCAACTGTGGAATACATGAATAGACAACGAATCAACCCAAATTGAGGAGGTGGACTTTGGGAGCAACGATATTTTTTTTTCCCCCTTTTTCTCTTTTTGTGAGTGTGTATGCATATGCTTCTGTGTGTGATTTTGTCTGTATAGCTTTGTTTTTACCATTTGTCCTAGGGTTCTGTCTGTCTGTTTTTTGTTTTGTTATTTTGTATAGTTTTCAGTGCTTGTTATCATTGGTGGATTTGTTTTTTGGTTTGGTTGTTCTCTTGTTTCTTTCTTTTTTTTTAATTACTTAAAATTTTTTTTAAATATTATTTTTTGTTTTTTATTTTAATAACCTCTTTTAAAATTTCTTTCTTTCTTTCTCCTTTCTTTCTTTCTTTTTTTCTCCCTTTTATTCTGAGCCGTTTGGATGACAGGCTCTTGGTGCTCCAGCCAGGTATCACGGCTGTGCCTCTGAGGTGGGAGAGCCAAGCTCCGGACATTGGTTCACCAGAGACCTCCCAGCTCCACGTAATATCAAATGGTAAAAATCTCGCAGAGATCTCCATCTCAATGCCAAGACCCAGCTCCACTCAACGACCAGGAAGCTACAGTGCTGGACACCCTATGCCAAACAACTAGCAAGAGAAGAACACAACCCCACCCATTAGCAGAGAAGCTGCCTAAAATCATAATAAGGTCACAGACACCCCAAAACCCACCATCAGACATGGTCCTGCCCACCAGAAAGACAAGATCCAGCCTCATACACCAGTACACAGGCACTAGTCCCCTCCACCAGGAATCCTACACAACCCACTGAACCAACCTTAGCCACTGGGGACAGACACCAAAAACAATGGAAATTACGAACCTGCAGCCTGTGAAAAGGAGACCCCAAACACAGTAAGTTAAGCAAAATGAGAAGACAAGGAAATACAGCAGATGAAGGAGCAAGGTAAAAACCTACCAGACCTAACAAATGAAGAGGAAATAGGCAGTCTACCTGAAAAAGAATTCAGAATAATGACAGTAAAGGTGATCCAAAATCTTGGAAACAGAATGGGGAAAATACAAGAAACGTTTAACAAGGACCTAGAAGAACTAAAGAGGAAACAAACAATGATGGACAATACAATAAATGAACTTAATAATTCTCTAGAAGGAATCAATAGCAGAATAACTGAGGCAGAAGAATGGATAAGTGACCTGGAAGATAAAATAGTGGAAATAACTACCGCAGAGCAGAATAAAGAAAACACAATGAAAAGAATTGACAACGGTCTCAGAGACCTCTGGGAAAACATTAAACTTACTAACATTTGAATTATAAGGGTCCCAGAAGAAGAAGAGAAAAAGAAAGGGACTGAGAAAATATTTGAAGAGATTATAATTCAAAATTTCCCTAATATGGGAAAGGAAATAGTCAATCAAGTCCAGGAAGCACAGAGAGTCCCATACAGGACATATCCAAGGAGAAACACGCCAAGACAAATAATAATCAAACTATCAAAAATTAAATACAAAGAAAAAATATTAAAAGCAACAAAGGAAAAACAACAAATAACATACAAGGGAATCCCCATAAGGTTAACAACTGATCTTTCAGCAGAAACTCTGCAAGCCAGAAGGGAGTGGCAGGATATATTTAAAGTGATGAAAGGGAAAAACCTACAACCAAGATTACTCTATACAGCAAGGATCTCATTCAGATTTGATGGAGAATTTAAAATCTTTATAGACAAGCAAAAGCTATGAGAATACAGCACCAGAAAACCAGCTTTACAATAAATGCTAAAGGAACTTCTCTATGCAGGAAACACAAGAGAAGAAACAGACCTAAAATTACAAACCTAAAACAATTAAGAAAATGGTAATAGGAACATACATATCAATAATTACCTTAAATGTAAATGGATTAAATACTCCAACCAAAAGACATAGACTGGCTGAATGGATACAAAAACAAGACCCATATATATGCTGTCTACAAGAGACCCACTTCAGACCTGGGGACACATACAGACTGAAGGTGAGGGGATGGAAAAAGATATTCCATGCAAATGGAAATCAAAAGAAAGCTGGACCAACAATACTCCTATCAGATAAAATAGACTTTAAAATAAAGGCTAGGGCTTCCCTGGTGGCGCAGTGGTTGAGAATCTGCCTGCTAATGCAGGGGACACGGGTTCGAGCCCTGGTCTGGGAAGATCCCACATGCCGCGGAGCGGCTGGGCCCGTGAGCCACAATTACTGAGCCTGCGTGTCTGGAGCCTGTGCTCCGCAACAAGAGAGGCCACGATAGTGAGAGGCCCGCGCACCGTGATGAAGAGTGGCCCCCGCTTGCCACAACTAGAGAAAGCCCTAGCACAGAAACGAAGACCCAACATAGCAATCAATCAATCAATTAATCAATAAAAAATAAATCTTTAAAATAAAGGCTATTACAAGAGGCAAAGAAGGACACTACATAATGATGAAGGGATCAATCCAAGAAGAAGATATAACAATTATAAATATATATGCACCCAACATAGGAACACCTCAATACATAAGGCAACTGCTAACAGCTATAAAAGAAGAAATCCACAGTAACACAATAATAGTGGGGAACTTTAACACCTCACTTACACCAAAGGACAGATCACCCAAACAGAATATGAATAAGGAAACACAAGCTTTAAATGACACAATAGACCAGATAGATTTAATTGATATTAACAGGACACTCCATCCAGAAACAGCGGATTACACTTTCTTCTCAAGTGCACATGGAACATTCTCCAGGATAGATCACATTGGGTCACAACTCAAACTTCAGTAAAGTTAAGAAAATTGAAATCATATCAAACATCTTTTTTGACCACAATGCTATGAGATTAGAAATCAATTACAGAGAAAAATACGTAAAAAACACAAACACATGGAGGCTACATTACTAAATAACCAAGAGATCACTGAAGAAATCAAAGAGGAAATGAAAAAATACCTAGAGACAAATTACAATGAAAACGCAATGTCTCAAAACCTATGGGATGCAGCAAAAGCAGTTCTAAGAGGGAAGTTTATAGTAATATAACCCTACCTGAAGAAACGAGAAAAATATCAAATAAAATATCTAACCTTACACCTAAAGAAACTAGAGAAAGAAGAAGAAACAAAGCCCAATGTTAGTAGAAGGGAGGAAATCATATAGATCAGAGAAGAAATAAATGAAATAGAAACAAAGAAAACAATAGCAAAGATCAATAAAACGAAGAGCTGGTTCTTTGAGAAGATAAACAAAATTGATAAACCATTAGCCAGACTCATCAAGAAAAAGAGGGAGAGGACTCAAATCTATAAAATTAGAAATGATAAAGGAGAAGTTACAACAGACACGGCAGAAATACAAAGCATCCTAAGAGACTACTACAAGCAACTCTATGTCAATAAAATGGACAACCTGGAAGAAATGGACAAATTCTTAGAAAGGGATAACCTTCCAAGACTGAACCAGGAAGAAATAGAAAATATGAACAGACCAATGACAAGGAATGAAATTGAAACTGTGATTAAAAATCTTCCAATGAACAAAAGTTCAGGACCAGATGGCTTCACAGGTGAATTCTATCAAATATTTAGAGAAGAGTTAACAACCATCCTTTTCAAACTCTTACAAAAATTTGCAGAAAGAATACTCCCAAACTCATTCTTTGAGACCACCATCACCCTGATACCAAAATGAGACAAAGATATCACACAAAAAAGAAAATTACAGGCCAATGTCACTGATGAACATAAACACAAAAATCCTCAACAAAATACTAGCAAACCAAATCCAACAACACATTTAAAAGATCATACGCCATGATCAAGTGGGATTCATCCCAGAGATGTAAGAATTCTTCAATATATGCAAATCAATCAGTGTGATACACCATATTAACAAATTAAAGAATAAAAACCACATGATCATCTCAATACATGCAGAAAAACTTTTGACAAAATTCAACACCCATTTATGTTAAAAACTCTACAGAAAGTGGGCATAGAGGGAACCTACCTCAACATAATAAAGGCCATATACGACAAACCCCCAGCAAACATTATTCTCAAAGGTGAAAAACTGAAAGCATTTCTTCTAAGATCAGGAAAGAGACAAGGATGTCCACTCTCACCACTATTATTCAACATAGCTTTGGAAGTCCTAGCCATGGCAATCAGAGAAGAAAAAGAAATAAAAGGAATACAAATTGGAAACGAAGAAGTAAAACTGTCACCGTTTGCAGGTGACATGATCCTATACATAGAGAATCCTAAAAATGTCACCAGAAAACTACTAGAGCTAATCAATGAATTTCGTAAAGTTGCAGGATACAAAATTAATGCACAGAAATCTCTTGCATTCCTATATACTAATAATGAAAAATCTGAAAGAGAAATTAAGGAAACACTCCCATTTACCATTGCAACAAAAAGAATAAAATACCTAGGAATAGACCTACCTAGGGAGACAAAAGCCCTGCATGCAGAAAACTATAAGACACTAACTAAAGAAATTAAAGATGACATCAACAGATAGAGAAATATACCATGTTCTTGGATTGGACGAATCAATATTGTGAAAATGACTATACTACCCAAAGCAATCTACAGATTCAATGCAGTCCCTATCAAATTACCAATAGCATTTTTACGGAACTAGAACAAATCATCTTAAAATTTGCATGGAGACACAAAAGACCCCGAATAGCCAAAGCAGTCTTGAGGGAAGAAAACGGAGCTGGAGGAATCAGACTCCCTGACTTCAGACTATACTACAAAACTACAGTAATCAAGACAATATGGTACTGGAACAAAAACAGAAACATAGATCAATGGAAGAAGATAGAAAGCCCAGAGATAAACCCATGCACCTATGGTCAACTAACCTATGACAAAGGAGACAAGAATATACAGTGGAGAAAAGACAGCCTCTTCAATAAGTGGTGGTGGGAAAACTGGACAGGTACATGTAAATGTATGAAATTAGAACAGTCCTTAACACCATACACAAAATTAAACTCAAAATGGATTAAAGACTTAAATGTAAGGCCAGACACTATCAAACTCTTAAAGGAAAACATAGGCAGAACACTCAGTGACGTAAATCACAGCAAGATCCTTTTTGACCCACCTCCTAGATAAATTGAAATAAAAGCAAAAATAAACAAATGGGACCTAATGAAACTTAAAATCTTTTGCACAGCAAAGGAAACCATAAACAAGACGAAAAGACAACCCTCAGAATGGGAGAAAATATTTGCAAATGAATCAATGGACAAAGGATTAATCTCCAAAATATATAAACAGCCATGCAGCTCAATGTTAAAGAAACAAACAATGCAATCCAAAAATGGATGGAAGACCTAAATAGACATTTCTCCAAAGAAGACATACAGATGGCCAAGAAGCACATGAAAAGCTGCTCAACATCACTAATTTTTAGAGAAATGCAAATCAAAACTACAATGAGTTATCACCTCACGCCAGTTAGAATGGACATCATCAGAAAATCTACAAACAACAAATGCTGGAGAGGGTGTGGAGAAAAGGGAACCCTCTTTTACTGTTGGTGGGAATGTAAATTGATACAGCCCCTATGGAGAACAGTATGGAGGTTCCTTAAAAAAGTAAAAATAGAATTACAATATGACCCAGCAATCCCACTACTGGGTATATACCCAGAGAAAACCATAATTCAAAAAGACACATGCACCCCAATGTTAATTGCAGCACTATTTACAGTAACCAGGTCATAGAAAGAACGTAAATGCCCATCGACAGATGAATGGATAAAGGAGTTGTGGTACATATATACAATGGAATATTACTCAGCCATAAAAAGGAATGAAATTGGGTCATTTGTTGAGACGTGGATGGATCTAGAGACTGTCATACAGAATGAAGTAAGTCAGAAAGAGAAAAATAAATATCGTATATTAACGTATGTATGTGGAACATAGAAAAATGGTACAGATGAACAGGTTTGCAGGGCAGAAATTGAGACACAGATGCAGAGAACAAATGTATGGACACCGAGTGGGGAAAGCCACGGGGGTGTGGGGGTGGTGGTGTGATGAATTGGGAGATTGGGATTGACATATATACACTAATATGTATAAAATTGATAACTAATAAGAACCTGCTGTATTTTAAAATATATAAAATAAAAGTTTAAAAATAGTCCTAATAGTAGATAGAGAGCAGAAATAGACTGAGGCTTCCATTCCTTTCTACATTGTTCCTTTCCATCCGTTCTTTCCTGTGGGCTGGAATTCCTGGCACTTTTGAAGAGATTTATCCCTCAGGGATGGTGGATTGGAAGGAATTTGGGCAATGTATGTTATCCAAGGGGACAGGCTTTTCTGTGGCTAACACAGTTTGTCCACAGTACAAAGGAAGTGAGGCTAAGGTCCTATCCCAGCCTTGGTCTGATGATCCTAGGCCATCGAGGGTAAGTTGTCTCCAAGTATTTGGAAAGTAATTAATGAGACTAATATTTCATTTTGTCTTTCTACAGCCAATCACAATAAGTTCAACCCCAGCCAGTCCTCCACTTTCAGAAACAATGGGCAAACCTATACACTGTCCTATGATTTTGGACGCCTGGTTGTGGTCTTGGTATTTGATACCATGACTGTGAGTAATATCCTCATATTACTGTGAGTAATATCCTCTGAGGTTCTGTGGTTTGGCTTTCATTTTCTAGAGCCTTAAGCTATGAGAGAAATCCACAATTACTAATTTGTACGACATTCCCAGAAGCTAGAGTTGGAAAGGATGTCAAAGTTCATCTAATTCAACCTTCCTCCCAAGACAGGCATTGCTTCCACAGAAATTCTGACTGCAGAAAGCTCTTTATGTGGTGCTAAGGTTGCTATGCCTTTTGACTTTCTTCCCTGGTTTCACTCTGCTGTTCATAATCAGATAGAATAAATCTGCTCCCTCTTCCACACAATTTCACTTTGGATATTTGAAGACATATCCTTTCACATTTTCCTTATTTCTTTACATCCAACTCCCACAGTTCTCTCTTGTTCTTGCACGTGGATTTTTCAATATAACACCAGTCACTGTTCTTTCCTTGCCCATGGATGTGGAAACTATAACTCCAGAACTCAGCTGCCTCTGCTTCCGTAACAGCCACACTCCTTTTTCCAAGACATATTTGGTTGGGTTATGTTGTTGCCCCTTCACCTTCCACCCTCACACTCATGTTTGAGCTTAGCATGAAAAAAGCCAACTTCCTCTCCTGGGAGAGGTTCTAGATTCCAGACCCTGGGCACCTAAGTCTGGGAAAGATTTGTCCACCTGAATTGTGAAACTCTTCTCTCTGCTCACCCCAGGTTCAGAACATCGTCACTGATAACCAGGAGTTTGGCCTGAGTGAGAGAGTGAACCCAGCTATCCCTTCTACTATTTAGACTTTGATGGGATTCTGGGAATGGCCTACCCCAGCTTGGCGGTGGGAGGTACCCCAACAGTCATGCAGAGCAGGCTGCAGCAGGACCAGCTCACCCAACCCCTCTTCAGCTTCTACTTCTCTCGGTAAGAACCTTTGTCCTGGGAAGGGCTCATCAAATGATGCACTGTGGGGGCTTTGGACAACTCAACATCAGACAGAGCCTAGGTAAAAAAGTTTCCTGATACAGTGAGTAAAACAATCCATGTATTTCTGAAAATTTGTAATTACATTGTGGGGGGAATTTTATTTTAAACACAGTAGAAGAATTTTTAATTATGACCATAAGCCATATGATGACTCTTTTCTTTAAAAATGCAATATTCCTTCAACATTTGTTTAGTAAATCTAGAGATTGCTGTGTTAGATTTGCACAACTGTAGAGCAATTGAACAAGCCACATGAGCATTTACTAGTAAGAGAACAGAAATGGAATGATAATTATAATAACATCTCTGGCTTTATAAAGTACTCTTGTAGCAATCCCTTCAAATGACATCTCAAAAATCCTGTTATTAGCCCAGGTTTGCCAATGAGGAAATGAAGGCTCAAACAGGTTGTTGATGTTGATCAAGGTCAGTCACTAGTAGGTGTGAAGCCGAGACTCAAGCTTAAATGTCTTGATCAGAAATCCAGTACTTTTCCTACTCCACCTGGCCTCGAACTTTTATGGCAAATTTTACTTCCTGATCTTTTTTCCTAAATATATCAAGCTCAGGGTACCTGATCCAAGGTAGTAAACACAGGAGGCCTAGATCTTCTTCACATTATATAGTTACCAACCTGACCACGATAGGAGCATGCCCATCATGGTATACTTGGTGTCTCTGTCAGGCCCCATTCCAGGTACTCTCAAAGGGGTTTCTTCTTATTCTCACCCTGTCCAGGAAAGGTCTCTCTGGTATACTTCTATAGTTTGTTTTCAGGTGCCTGTCCTCTCCTATATGATGGAGTCTGTGTTTCCAAGTCTCTGACACTTTGGGTGTTTCTCTAAGAATTCTCCTCTCTGTTGTACTTTGAGTCAGGTGGAATCTAAGGAGCAGCTCAGAGGACAGCACATCCTTGTTCTGCAGTACCTCTGTGTCTGAGGGAGAGAGGGAAGGCGGGAGGAGAGAGAGGAACTGCCTGACCCATTCATGTGGTGGAACTCATGCTCTTGTACCTTTCTCCCCAGCCAACCAATCTATCAATATGGTGAGAGCTCATCCTGGAAGGTGTGGACACCCAACTCTATTCTGGTCAGATCGTCTGGATCCTTGTCACCCGGGAAATGTACTGGCAGCTTGTTATCCAGGAATAAGTAGAGTGGACAGTTCCAATGGATTATGGACACTTCTAGGATGTTCCTCCAACATGACAATATTCCCCATTCCTCTCATGACACAGATTTCTTAAAGAATCATCAAACCCCCAGGCTGAGGTTGTCCTGGAGCTCAGTAGACTCTGGAGTCTAGCTCTTGACTGAACTTTTTGAACTGGTCCCTGAGCTTTGCCGTGTCAGCAGGTTGGTCATTCCTAGGCCCTGTGACTTCACGTCTTTGTTCTTAGAAGCTTCGTTATCCCATCAACATGATCTTTACCACTTCCATCATCAGTAAGAGTAATGGCTGTTACTATTGATGCATTGATGCTTTCCATGTGCCAGATACTGTGCTAAATATTTTACATATACTATTGCATATAATTTCCATAACACTATAAGGATGTCAGAACTGTATTTCATTCCATCGATAAAGAAATCAAGGCTCAGATGTTTGTAAATCATCAAAAGTCACACATTTCACAAGTTTCAAAATTTGAACCTGAACACAACACATCAGATCCCACTGATCATGAATCCACTGCTTCTACACTCAAAGCCCTCAAGAATTCTCCATCACATGCAAATTTAAGACAAAACGCCTTTTGCCTGTACTCAAGACCATACAGAATCTAGCCCCTACCTATCTATACAGCCTTTCCCCTACTCCCTGATCTGAAGCATAGACTTCATCAAGTGCTTGCACCTTGTCATGACTTTCTTGCTTCTTTTGTTAATATCACTTGAAGTGTCCCTCCTCTTCTCCATGCTTATTTGAATTTTAGGCAAACTTCAGAGCCTGGATTAACTCCTATCCCCTCCAAATTTCTCCTGGGGTCCCAGTCCACAGTGATCTCTCACTTTTAATCCAGTAGTATTTACCTGTGCCCCTGTCACAATTTATATGTCCAAATCACTGGGTAAGCACTGGAAAAACAGCCCAATGTTCAGGAGTGGAGAAAGGAAAAACTTGGCATGTCTGGGGACTAGCTTCATGCGCTTGGAATAGAAGCGTCTTTTTCACATGGACCAATTACTCTCACTCTTTAAGCATCACTTCCTTAGAACAACCCTTGTGTGAAACCCCAGAATAGCTCAAGTTTCCTCTTCTCTGAAACATTGCATTTTCTTCACAGCACATATCAGCACATACACCTCATATATGTGTGTTTTTGTTAAGTGTCTGGCCTTTCCACTAGGCTGTGGTGTCTGTCTTGCTCACCATTGTATCTCCAAGTGCCTTGTCTCATAGACAGCACCAGCAAACACATGAGAATGAAGAGGAGAGGTAGAGCAGCAGAAAAAGCTGGACAGGGAATGAGGGACTGAATCACATAGGACTTTATGTACCACATTATGGAGTTTATCACCTACTGCCTTATAGTGTTTGTCATGGCATGACATATTGTGTTGTGTCTTTTCAGTTAGAATAAGCTCCTTAAAAACAGAAAGTATGATTTACCCCCTCCTTATATCACCATGATCCCTATAGGAGTGTCTTGCACATAGTAGGTGCTCAACTTGTATATATCAATTAATTTCAAGCCCTGTGTTTGGCACTGTGTGCTGGGCCACACAACAGTAGATTAAAGAAGACAAGACACAGTATCTGCCTTCCAAGAGCTTCCAGTCAGAGCTGGAGAGGTCACCAGTACAAGACTGAGGCTATTATTCCAATAATCACAAAGGCCCAACACCATTACATGGGTAGATATGTCATAGGGTGGCCTTGCTTCCTGGAAGATGCAGAACATTGGAGCTCCTGGATTGGGGGCGGCGGTGGCAGTGATGAGGGGAGGACAGGGCTCATGGTTGTGGAAGAGGCACCTGACTCTCTTTGTACTGGTGTCCCTCTCAGGTTTGCCATCGGTGACCAGGCCACTGGCTGGTGTTCCCAGGGCTGCCAGGCCATTGTGGATATGGGGACCTTCCTGCTGGCTGTTTCCCAGCAGTACATGACCTCCTTCCTGCAGTCAACAGGAGCCCAGGAAAACGAGAATGCTGATGTGAGTAGCCAGAAGCCAAAGGTTTCTCTGCACATCCATGCAGCCTCAGCCAGGAGCCCAAGTGCCTGAGTTCATGAGAGGGAGGAGGAAGGGTTGTGTGGGGACCTGAACCCCTGGCAGGACAGAACAGGTGGGGACACAGCTTGGCATTTCATGAACCTCCAATGCACGGAAGGGAAAGGGGAGGGAATAATACCAACCCCATCCAGACTGTGAGTGAGGGCTGAATGGTTGTCTGGTGCTGCTAGTTCATTGTAGGTCCTAGGAGCACATTCAGGTTGGTCTGGCCACTGTCATTTGACTGAGTGAAATAGAGTCAGGGCACAATGCCCTTGTACATTCCACTTGGCTTTCTTCCTTCTCTAGAAATGCACCTTTGGGTTTTACTCTGAGGAGCCTCCTGTGCCCACATCTCCACCCCTTGGTACACATATGTAGTTTGCTTTTCCCTGCATGCAAGTGTCTGTGTGTGGATGTGTGTGTGCATGTGATGAGCACATGGACTGGTATACACAAATGTGGATATAAGAGTGTGTTATGAGTATACTTCTACAAATGTGTGCCAATGCCTTTTCTCTGTAATTTGTACTTTCTGAGGTTAGAATTTGGGTTTTGGAAGAGCCTAACTCCTTATGGCCATATCCATACTCCCCAAAACTAAGAGCTGAGGTATGTTTAAGGGGAGGAGTCAAGAAGCAAGAGGGCCAGTCAACATTGTGCCCAGGAGTCAGGCCTGGCCTTCCATGCTCTGAAACAGCCTCTGCTGGAAGATGGAGAAGAGAGTCTCACAGGAAAGGGGGGGGGGCTTGGGCCCTTTGTCTGGGCCCCCAGCCCCGGCGTTCTGCAGCATTGCCTCTTCTCTCTCTGTTTGTGGTCAACTGCGACTCCGTGCAGAGCATGCCCACCATCACCTTCATCATCAGTGGGTCCCATTTCCCACTGCCTCCCTCTGCCTATGTCTTCAACATACGTATTCACCCCAGGGTCCCTGGATTGTGTGTTTGGATGGGCCCAAGGCTGGTCTGTGTCCCAGCTCACATCTGGGTTGCTATGGGCAATCACCAGGGGCAGGGCTGAGGGTGAACAAGAAGTCAGGGACCCCCAGGCATCACGGAATATAGGGTGGGGGGCGTTCCCATGGGAAAGGCCTCTGCAGTGCAACTGGTGATGTCCTCATGTCCTCTGTCTCTTCAGAACAATAGTTACTGCATGCTGGGGATTGAGGCCTCTTACCTGCCCTCCTCCAGCGGGGAGCCTCTGTGGATTCTGGGCAATGTCTTCCTCAAGGAGTATTACTCTGTCTTCGATGTGGCCAACAATCATGTGGGCTTTGCCCTCTCCACTTAGACTAGTGCAAGGCAGATGCCTGCACCTGCCTGCAACCTCCCCAAGGACTCTGCAATTGCCCTAATGCCTTTGTGGCTGAGGGCAGCATTTTAAACTATCCTGATTCCTTCTGCCCACTAGAGTGTTTTTCTTCCTGAACCTAAGAAATCAGAAATCTCCAAACATTTTTGAGACTCCTTCCAACAAACAATTTAGTAGTTTATCCTAAATTGAAAGTTAGCAACAGCTGTTTGGAGGCTCTTTTAATCAATGGGAGAGAACAGGAGAGGCAGTATCTGGCTGCATGCAGCATGGGTGTCAAGGACACAGTGGTCTCTACATGATGGTCGTGGTTGGAGGTTTTCACCCCTCCCAGCACTCTCTCTTCCAAAATTATTTTCTCTCAATTCTTAAAAAAGACGTGAGCCAGATCAATTGCTGACTGAAGAATTTTGGAGAAGAAAAAAGAATCCTTAGAGAGCATTTCAAAAAGGTGCTTGGAAGGCCAAAATCTGATCAGAACGTAGTGTTATTGTTCATTTGTTTGTTTTTGTAAGGGAGCAACACAGTTGTAATAAATTTAAATATTATGGGACATTTCACAGACTCCATTCATTCCTACCAGTACTTTCAGGCTGCTTCACATATTCACTTTACCTGCACATATTCTCTTCTGAGATAGAGTATTTGAAGACTGGGAAGAGAGACAGGGGAAGAAGGAGAGGGAGAGAGAGGGAAATATCAATAGATTGAGAGAGAGCAGCAGGTCCACAAAGGTAGGAGGAAAGAGAAAAGTATTTAAATAGAGAGCTGCAAGGAAACAGGGAAGTGAGAAGAGGTAGAAGCTATGGAAGGTGGAGGTAAAGTTAGAGATCTGGGGTTTTTTGGGGGAGATGTTCCAGAGCAACATCTCTAGAGAGGAATGTAGGATGGAGATTCTGAGAAATGTTGCCTATGCTTACAAATTAGAGTTTTAAAAATATTCCTAAAGAGATATAAAGATTGGAATTATCCTTTAATTATTATTGGCAGTCATAATGTGCTCTTTAAATTGAATTCATGAAGACAGTGGCCACATGGGACCCCAGCCTATATTTGGGTTATACTTATAAAAGAGATTTCCATTTAATTATTTCTAATGGGGTCATCACAGGTCAAATGTCATTAATTTATTCATAAACTATTAATCAAAATCTTGGTTTGTGTAAATGAAATTTTCCCTGATCCCTGACATCTTTCTCCCTTTCCTCTGCCTATCCTCCCACTCTCTATGAAGAGGTACAATACTTTGTATCTCTGATAATGCATTACACAGTGCACTGGATTTTACCCATTTACCCAACTAGATTATGATCTCCTAGAGGAAAGAGACTGTGTTATTTTCTCTTTAAATCCCCAGATCTTAGATGTCTCGCAGAAAAGATGTACTTAGCAGAAACTTGTATTACTAAATTAATGATATACAATACAAGTGAGATTAATGCTGTTACAGTGAATTCTTCCTGAGAGTGTCAGGAAAGAAGAAGGTATCACAGAGGAAATTGTGTTAACTTTAGACCTTGAAGTAGGAGTAGTAACTCATCATGTATGGAAAGTAAAAAGGCATCTCATGCAGAAAAACAACGTAAGAACAACACAGAGGCTTGGAAGAGTTTGTGCCATTGCAGATCAGCAAAGAATCTGAACTGGCTGGAGCACACAGAACCTGGAAAGGATAGCAGGGAATGAGGCTGCCAGGTGGATTGGATCAGATGAGCAGGGCCTTGCTAAAAGTCTGGACTTTATTATCTAATCGATGGGAACCACAATGGGTTTAGAAAAAGAGAGAGAATGATCAGACCTTTGTTTGAGGAAGAGATGTCTGCTGGCAGGGCCCCTCTGTTCCACAGCCCTCATTTGGGGTTCCTCAGGTTCCTGTACCTGGTGGAGACACAACTCCAGAGAGATGCATATTCTTCATTCCTGGTAGAGCTTCTGCCTTAGGACCCTAGCCATTTTCTTAGCTCATGGTCATGGCCGAGAAACCTAAACAGAAGTGAAACACTCCTATACCCAGAATTTAGAGCTAACCCAAATCAGGGAGCTCTCAGCTTCCCTCTTTCTTAGTTCCACTGTGACTCTCCTCTTTACTATCCAAAAGTCACAGGAACCACAAAAACAGCTCCCCACAGTCCTGGTGGCCATGTTGACCAAGACCTCCTTCCCTGTCCCTCTCACGGTCAAAGACATGGCAAAAGGATTTTATCTTCTTGAGAAGATTTGATGCATTCTATGAACAAGTCCTCTGAAGTTGGCCACAGCAGGTGAGGAGTTGACAACACAATAGGCTGTTCTACTGTCACAGAGATAAAGAGGCCCGTCTCAGCTCAGATCTTACACAAAGCGACAGGACGCCAGGTCTTTCTTTGGGGACTGCAGCAGTGATGGAAAGGATGCTGCTTTGGACTGGTAAGTAGCACAGACCCAATTCCCTCTTCTCCTCTAAATCCAGAGAATACTCTCCATCAAGCATCAGAAAGCAGGGACCCAGAAGTTTGCTTCCATGTAAAAAGACTTTGTTTGGATTTTTCTATGTCATTTCTCTCTTGTCCTGGCATGTGCCATCCCATTAGGTCCCTGCTTTGTCAGGCTGCTGGCTTTTTCTTTCTCTTATACATGCCCAGGTTCCAGAATAAAAAGAGTGACACCATCTGTACATTGATAGGAAGTGCTAAGTAACAAAGTTCTGAATTTCGAAGGCTTAGCAGGTGTGCCCTAGCAAGTCAGGCATTCCCTGAATGCATCTAACCCAAAGCACTGCTTCTGTTGCTTCCAATCTAAATCTCACTGCCTCTCTCTCTGCAATGTCCCACTTAATAGAATGACTTTTACAATGATTCTACTCCTTCATCTATCACCTCTCTCACCACCCATATCTTGCCCAGTGCCACCTTCTGTAGAGGAAGAACTAACGCTCCCCTCAGTGCTCAGATCCTTAACTTGGCAACGCCCCACTCCCAAAGAGCTTTGGAAGGCTGTGGTCCATGAGCACCTGAGGATGCTGAACACCACCAGTGGTAGCAGCTGATCCAACAGATTCTGGGACATCCTGGGCCTCAGCTAGAATGCAAAGCTTTTCAGCTCTTGCCCCCACTAAAGATACAGCTGAGCTAAAACAAGAGTAGATAAGCTAGATCTTGGCTTAAGGTCATTGTCGGAAAGTGAGAATCCAGTCCATTGGAGCCTTGATGACTGTGCCAGGTAGATAGGCCACTGGTTTAATTAACACACATTTATTTTATTCTGACTGTACGTTAGGTAATGTCACTTCGGTTATCTCATCTAATCCTCACAATATATTTTGAAGTGGGTTTTAATCTCCCCATTTTTGTCAGTAAGCAAATTGAGGTTAGGTGTTGTGTGACAAGATATCCAGCATCCTGCAGCTGGAAGGAGAAGAGCAAGGCTTCAAGCACAACAGTGTCTGCTCAGAGCCCATGCTCTTTCTACTCACCACTCACTAGGTGGTGGGGAACGCAGCTCCAGGACCCCCTCCTCCCCAGGGTGGCTTAGGCACAAGCTGTGGAGAGGAAGATCTGTACAGGACTCACCAGTAGCTGACTGTTGATTGTTAGTTACCCAGCAGTGCAACAGGTCTGTAGCTTCCCTGGGAAGCCCCGAGCTGAGTCATGGATTTGTTTCTTGTCTTTTTACAGGTTTGGTTGTATTGCTGCAGCTGCAGCTTGGTAAGCATCATGAGTGTCTTTCCTTTTGATACAGGAGTTTCCACCATCAGCAGACTTAGACATATTTGAAAATCTGAGAGAACTGGAGTCTCTACCTCCTGTAGGATACTCAAAATTGTTACAAAAAAATAAATAGAGGAATGAAGGAAGGAAGGGAGGGAGGGAGGGAGACGCAAGAGGGAGGAGATATAGAAATATATGTATATGTATAGCTGATTCACTTTGTTATAAAGCAGAAACTAACACACCATTGTAAAGCAATTATACTCCAAAAAAGATGTTGAAAAAAAAAAAAAAACTAGCTCTGAAAATGACCTGAAGACTAGCAAAACAGATTTTCTACAACTAAGGATATAAAGGAAAGGCAACATCAAGACAGGTAAGAGGGGCAGAGATTCTGTCTAGTCAAAACCCCCACCCCCTGTCCAGTGACCACAGGGTCACGAGGTCACCGGACTGGGGAGCCTGATGTGGGGCTCAGACCTTTCTATCATGCTCTTTCTTGGTTCACGTACCCTGAGAGAACCAGCTGACATTCCAGCAGCCCTAAAGAGAGGCCACAAGGGGTACTGAGATCTTCTGCCAACAGCCAGTGCCAGCTTGCCCACCATGTGAGTGAGTTATTTTAGGAATGAATCCTTCAGACCCAGTCAAGCCTTCAATAACTGCTCTAGTCAACATCTTTTATATATATATATTTTTAAAATATTTATTTATTTATTTGGCTGCGTCGGGTCTTAGTTGCGGCACGCGGGATCTTCATTGCGGCAAGTGGGATCTTTTGCTGCCGCGCATGGGCTCTTCGTTGTGGCACGCGGCTTCTCTCTAGTTGTGGTGCGTGGGCTCCAAAGCGCGTGGGCTCAGTAGTTGCGGTGCACGGGCTTAGTTGCCCTGCAGCATGTGGGATCTTAGTTCCCTGGCCAGGAATCGAACCCACGTCCCCTGCATTGGAAGGCAGATTCTTAACCACTGAACCACCAGGGAAGTCCCCCTGCTCCAGTCAACATCTTGACTGCAACCTGCAGTTCTCATGAGAGAACCCAATCCAGGACCACTCAGCCAAGCTGCTCCTGAGTTATAGACTCTATATGAAATAATACATATTTCTTATTGTTTTAAGTGTCTACGTTTGGGGATAATTTGTTATACAGCAACAGATAATGAATAGAGTCAGGAATAGCTTGGTTGTTGATATTTGACCATGAGATTGCCCAACACCAGAACTGTTGAAGAAGAGACATCCATTTATTCAACCAACTTGTATCAAGTGCCTAGTCTGTGTCAACTTCCAGGGATCCAAAGATGAACTCAAGATGACTTAAAGGAGGCCAGATACACTGAAGAAATTCTTGGCTCAGCCTGGGGACTTGCTTTAAGGCCAAGGCTGACAGCTGCCCCTGCACCTGTGCCCACTCTTATCTGCCGGACTGGCTTAGGCCCAGGTTTGAGGGATGTGGCTGCTGGCAGTGGCAAGTCTATGGCCTTGGGACATCAGGTGAGATAAAACAGGCCCTGACCTCTGCAACTCCTTGTAGCACTGACTACTCTCCCAGCCACACCTCTCACCCCACCAAAACCCCAATCTCATATGTTTTTCCTAAGGAGTCAAGCTCTAGCAAAAATAGGACACAATGTTCTTTACACACCTAATGCCACCACTCCTCCCAGAATGAGGAGGAGAGGGCAGAGGTACAAGGTCCATGTTTCTCTGGCAGCAGCTTCTCTCTCCCTACCTCTTCCCTGAACTGGAATAAGGGGGGAGAGCTGGGAGCTGCAGCATCCTATGTCTGCCCCTGTCCTTCCCCTCCAGCACTGTGGTAGTAAAATCACTAGGAGACAAGGGGGAGAAGATGAGCAGGGCTAATCCTGCCCCTTCCATGAACCAGGTTCCTTCTAGGACCCTTGCCACTGGCCTTAAAAGTAGGGCCTGGTCCTGTAGGAAGAAAGTTACATGCCTTAAATGAATGCTTAACATCACAACTAAACCCTCCCACCATGTGTTTTTCTGGCCCTGGGCCTTGTACCTTGGGACCCTGATTCTAACACTGTGCCCTTCATTCCTTCTCTCGGCTTCCACATCCCCTGAGGGACTTGACCTCAGTGCTGAGCTAAGGCTTCCAATTGTAAGCAGTTCTGTCAGAGTAGCCAGGCCTGGGCTGGTGAGGGAACTCTCCTGGATTCTCTCCCGCTTAGATTCTCATGAATCTGGATGAAATGGGATGGGTGGCGATATGAACGTGACACCCTTGGGCACCTGTTGTCATGAGATGGCAGCTGTGCTGTTCCCATAGTGATAAAAGGGGTCTTCTCCTTATATACGGCTGGGTCAAGAGGCTGCCCAAGGTGGTCAGTGTGTAGGCACAATGGGAAGGATGCTGCTCTGGGCCTGTGAGTCTCCTTCTCTTTTTGTCCTTCTTCCTTCCCACAGGTCATGGGGTGTCCCTGGGGATGGGGAGGAGGGCAGGTTTCTGTTTCAGTGAGCCTTGTACATAGGGGATTCCCCCATGCCTCAGGCTGTGGATAGAGGAACTTGGGATCCACGCCTGAGAGTGATGAAATGGGGTCCTGGGGAAATGCCACTGATAAATCCAAAGGCCCTTGATGTCCTGGAAGTCTCCTGAGTACAGCAGGTCCTAACTGGGAAACCCATCTGAGGATGCCTGGTTTTTGTATTTTGTTTCTTTGTTTGTTTCAAGCTTGGCTGTTCTGCTGCAGGTACAACTAGGTAAGGAGTAACACAGCCTCCTATCCACACTCCAATTTTCCTGATAGTTACGCCTCTTTCCCTCCTTTCTTCCAAGTCTGCATTTCCTTCTCCTTTTGCTATGTCAGGACTAAGACCTGTTTTGTGATGTCAGGACTAGGACTAGCCCCAGCCTGTTTTGCTTGATCTCAGAAAGTCAACACTGGGAGGGGACATATAGCTCATCTAATCCAGAATGCCTCATTTTATAGGTGGGAAAACTAAAGCACAGAGAAGGGAAGCGACTTGTCCTTGGTTGTTCAGCACCAGAACTTAAACCAATATTCTAATGCCAAGAATAGTGTCTATTACCTGGTAGTCTATACTCTTCTTTGTGTTGTCTTCTTTTCCCCTCAAATGTCCTCACATTCTTTCTAATAACTAAGCATTGGTCTGTGGATGTGAAATATTACTAAGGCCCAGATATGGGGACTCAGGAGAGGAGAGTGGGAAGAGCGTGAGCTTCAGAGCAAGACTGCCTGGAAATAGTGCATGCACAATAAATATTTGGGGAATAAATGGATGAATGAATTGGTATTCATCTTAATCTTTCAGTCTTGAGTAGTTCTGAGTCTCATCTAAAAATGAGAATGTTTCCCCCATAAGGCCGTATGGGTATTAAAATTTAAGTAAAACAATGCATATAAAACCTCTAAATAAAGCATCAGTCACATCATATGCCATCTACAAAAGGTATTTGTTTTATTGGTAATGAACTTGAGTAGTCCTTGAAGTTATGAATAGTACCCAAGGAGCATAATTAACCTCACCACTTGCTGCTATGATGGTGAATTGATTTTATTTAATGTGTTGACTTGAATTGATTTAAAGCTTTCTGAGTCATGAAAGATGCATAGGTCTTGCTGAGATTCTGTTCACAAAAGTGTCATGACTGTTTAGCCAGGTCCTTCATAGGCCTGGGAAAGGAGTGCAGCAGTATCTACCAGGTATCTGTCATGTGAACACTTAGGTAGCCCTTCCCCTTGAAGAGGTCATCAGCAAGTGACACAGACAGTGGAGACTTGCACCACAATGGCTGCTGCTTTCTCTCATAGGCTCAGCCTATAAGATAGTGTGCTACTTTACCAACTGGTCGCAGTATCGACCAGAACCAGCCAAGTTCTTCCCCAAGGATGTGGACCCATGTCTGTGCACACACCTGATATGTGCCTTTGCCACCATGAATGACAACAAGATTGCTCCCTATGAATGGAATGATATTGATGTCCTGTATACTCAGTTCCAAACCCTGAAAGACTGTTCAATGGGAATTGAATCCATGGTGAGTGGGAGTCAGCGAGGGATAATGGAGAGCCCAAGTTCAGTCTCCAATTTATTCCCAAATATCATAAGATTCTGAGAGGTAAAGTCCCTTGCAGATAGTTTTTTCCTGAAAATAATACACAGATTTCTGACACATGTATGGTAAACTATGATGTAAAGACTAACGTGGGCAGATGGAGAGGCGCACTTGCCATGGGGATTTTAGAGCTTGTACTTGGTGGCTGCCTGTTTCCCAGAGAGTCAAGAATGAGGATAGCAGAGTTGTTTTTGCAGTACCTGTATCCTGCAAGCTCACAGAGGTCTCACTAAAAAGTGTCTGTTTGTTTCTTTCTGCAGCAACAGAGATCTGGTCACTTTGCTGGCTGTTGGTGGCTGGAATTTTGGCACTCAGAAGTAAGTCTTTCTATGGCCAGAATATGAGGGTGGAGGCAAAAGGAAGAATCCTTCAGGCTGGGGTGGGAAAATGTGATACCAGTGGGTAGGTGAAAATGGATATTCCAGGGGGAAAGAGACTGGTACTTAAGAAGATACTGTCTGCAGGTGGGAAGGGCTGACTGCAGCAGATGTGGAAACATAGAAATAGTATGGAGAAAATGGTGGGCAAACACTCAAAAGAATGTGAAGAATGGTGAGTGAGAAAGAACTGGCGTGGTGATGGAGAAGCACTTGGGTCCTCATGAGAATATGAGCCCTGGGTTGAGTCATAGGCTTTTCTTCCGGGAAGCAGTGAGAAAGGATTGGTAACCTCACAGGCTTTTTGATTCTGAGTTGGAAAAAAGAGATGATGAGGTTAGACTAGATTTGTATGTAAAAAGTTATGCAAGTCAGTGGTAAACTACTTTTTAAATTCTGAAAGTAAGGCCTTCCTATAATTATTTTGAAATTAGAGATCACAAAGTTATTTGACATGAAAAGTAACTTGCCTCTCTCTTCTTCCCTCCAAAATTCTTCAGAGGTAGGCAGCTACTCCTAAAATGCAATGATGGAACAAGTTGCAATGAGTGTGTTTATTCTCAAATAGCCAAGTGAACTTTCTGGCAGTTACCTATCAGGTAACAAGCTAATTCTCACCTTTGGTATTTGATCAATATTTCTTCTGCCTCAAGTCCACTCCACCAGTAGAGTTTTTTTCTTATCTTGCTCACAAATCACTTATATAGGAAAATCTTTGCAGGTCAATTCCCATAACTCCAAACAATATGTCCCCCCTCCCTTTTTAGGTAACTAAGTTTGCACTAGTCAGTTTATTTCAATTAAAAAAAAAAACTTAATTGCTATTGAATACCTGAACTAAAAGCAAAAAGAAAAGAAAAAAAAGAAGATAAATTAGGGAGGTTTTGATCCAGGTTACAAAGGGTTTACCACAGGCTCGTTATAATCAAGAACTAACCAAGAGGGTTTAAAAATGTGTTTATAGAGTATAAAATTGCTGACTATGACAGATGAACTAATTTTTCTAGATTTCAAGGCAACTTTAAGTACAAGACTCAGTATATTTAATAGCACATCTTTGGGAGTCAGAAGGGCTTCATTAAACGTATTCACATATTATAAATCACATCTTAATTTTAGAAACAGTAAATATAAAAAATGAACATCTTAGGATCAAAGAACTGTGATATCTAAACCACTGCCCCTGAAAGATCTCACTAATAATTTAAGTGCACATGTACCATTGATATTATAAATAAATAGAGAATATTATTGAATGGGTATACTGAAGAAAATAAAGTTTTAATTATAAACACTTATCTACTAGTTAACATTAACACTTTGAGTTCACCTTAACTGTAAAAATCCAATGGTGGCTACTATAAAATGCATAATAAAAATTGATATCAGAGATGTTGTGGGGATTATTCCTGGATCTGTGATGTTAATACAGACAAACTCTCTGCCTAGATTCACCACCATGGTCTCCACAGCTGCCAAAAGCAAAGTCTTCATCTGTTCTGTCATTGACTTCCTTCGTCAATATATATGCTTCATCAATATATATGCTTTTATATATGCTTCGGGTATACAGCATGATAGTTCAACATCTGTATACATTACAGAGTGATCACAGTCATAAGTCTAGTTATTAGCCATCACCATGCAGTTAATGTCCTTCACCCATTTCACCCACCCCACAACCCTCTTCCCCTCTGGTAACCACCAGTTTGTTCACTGTATCTATGACTTTGTTTTTGTTTTATTTTGTTTGTTTGCTGGGTTTTTTCCTCAGATTCCACCTATGATTAAAATAATATGGTATTTGTCTTTCTCCATCTCACTCATTTCACTTAGCATAATACACTCAAGTTCCATCCATGTGGTTGCAAATGGCAGAATTTCATTCTTTTTTAAGGCTGAATAGAATTCCATTTATATATATATACACACACGTATACCATGTTTTGATCACTTAGGTTTGCTTCCATATCTTGGCTATTGTAAATAATGCTTCAGTGAACATAGGGGAACATATTTTTTTTAATTCGTGTTTTCATTTTCTTTGGATAAATACCCAGAAGTGTAATAGCTGGGTCATATGGTAGTTCTATCCTTAATTTTTTGAGTAATCTCCATACTGTTTTCTACAATGCTTGCACCAATTTATAATCCCACCAACAAAGTATGAGGGTTCTCTTTTCTCCACATCCTGTCCAACATTTGTTATTCCTTGTCTTTTGAATAATAGCCATTTTAACAGTTGTGAGAGGATATTTTATTGTGGTTTTGATTAATGATGTTGAACATCCTTTCATGTGCTTGTGGGACATCTGTATGTCTTCTCTGGAAAAAATATCGATTCAGATCCTCTGCCCATTTTTTAATTGGAGTGTTTGGGGTTTTTTGGTCTTGAATTTTCTGAATTCTTTACATATTTTAGATATTAACCCCTTATCAGATATATGATTTGCAAATATTTTCTCCCATTCAGTAGGTTGAATTTTGTTTTGATGATGGTTTTGTTTGTTGTAAAGAAGCTTATTAGTTTAATGTAATTTTGTTTGTATATTTTTGCTTATGTTTCCCTTGCCTTGGAGTCAGATCCCCAAAAATGTCTCTGTGACCAATGTTAATGAGGTTACTACCTAAGTTTTCTTCCAAAAATTTCATGGTTTCAAGTCTTGAATTCACATCTTTAATCCATTTTGAGTTATTTTTTGTATATGGTATACGAGAGTAGTCGAGTTTAATTCTTTTGTGTGTGGCCATCCAAGTTTCCCAACACTATTTATTGAAGAAAATGTCTTTTATCATTATATGTTATTTGCTCCTTTGTTATAGATTAATTGTCTACATGCATGGATTTATTTCTGGGGAATCAATTCTTTTCCATTGATCTATGTGTCTATTTTTGTGGCAGTACCATACTGTTTTGATTACTATAGCTTTGTAGTATAGTTTGAAATCAGGGAGTATGATATGAGAATATAAGGTCTTTTGTGGTCCCATACAAATTTTAGAATATTTGTTCCAATACTGTGAATATGCCATAGGTATTTTGATAGGGATTGCATTGAATCTATGAAGTGCTTTGGTATGGACTTTTCAACAATATTAATTCTTCCAGTCCACAAGAATGGCTTATACTTTCATGTATTTTCATTGTCTTCAATTTGTTTCATCAATGTCTTATAGTTTTTAGAGTACAAGTCTTTCACCTCCTAGGTTAAATTTATTCCTGGCTATTTTATTCTTTGAGATGCAATTGTAAATGGGATTGTTTTCTTAATTTCTCTTTCTTAGTTAGTTTATTATTATTGTATAGAAATGTA
Organism: Balaenoptera acutorostrata; assembly: GCF_949987535.1. Classification (NCBI taxonomy): domain Eukaryota; kingdom Metazoa; phylum Chordata; class Mammalia; order Artiodactyla; family Balaenopteridae; genus Balaenoptera; species Balaenoptera acutorostrata. The sequence goes on along the minus strand of NC_080064.1, from coordinate 98,650,734 downwards.
ACAGATGTCTGTATATTAATTTTGTATTCTGCGATTTTACTGAATTCATTTATTCTTAATTTTTTTTTGGTGAAGTCTTTACGGATTTCTATATATAGCATCATGTCGTCTACAGATAGTGACAGTTGATTTCTTCCTTTTCAATTTGAATATCTTAATTTACTTTTCTTGCCTAATTGCTGTGGCTAGGACTTCCAAACACTATGTTAAGTAGAAGTGGTGAGAATGGGCATCCTTGTATTGCTCGTGATCTTAGAGGAAAAACTTTTAGCTTTTCACTATTGAATATATTGGAGGTAGATTTATCATATATGGCCTTTTTATGTTGAGATACATTCCCTCTATGCCTCCTTTATTGAAAGATTTTATCATAAATGGATCTTGAATTTTATCAACTGTTTTTTCTACATCTATTGAGATGATCATATGTTTTTTATCCTTCATTTGTTAATGTGATGTATCACCTTGATTGATCTGTAGGTGCTGAACCATCCTTGCATCCCTGGTATAAATCACACTTGATAGTAGCATCTGATCCTTTTATTGTATTGTTGGATTTGGTTTGTTAATATTTTTATTGAGAACTTTTGCATCTATGTTCATCAAGGGTATTGGCCTATAGTTTTTTTGTGTGTGTGGTCCTTGTCTAGATTTGGTATCAGGGCAATTCTGGCTTCGTAAAATGTGTGAAAATTTTCCCTCCTTTTCAATTGAGTTTGAGAAAGATAGGTATTAAATAGCCATGTGGGGGCTTCCCGGGTGGCGCAGTGGTTGAGAATCTGCCTGCTAATGCAGGGGACACGGGTTCGAGCCCTGGTCTGGGAAGATCCCACATGCCACGGAGCAGCTGGGCCCGTGAGCCACAATTGCTGAGCCTGCGCGTCTGGAGCCTGTGCCCCGCGACGGGAGGGGCCGCGATAGAGAAAGGCCCGCGCACCGCGATGAAGAGCGGTCCCCGCACCGCGATGAAGAGTGGCCCCCGCTTGCCGCAACTGGAGAAAGCCCTCGCACGAACCGAAGACCCAACACAGCCAAAAATAAATAAATAAATAAATAAATAAATAAGAAAATCCTAAAAATAAATAAATAAATAAATAAATAAATAGCCATGTGGTCCTGAGCTTTTGTTTGTTGGAAGATTTTTGATTACTGTTTCAATCTCCTTAGTAATCAGTCTATTCAGATTTTCCATTTCTTCATAATTCAGTCTTGAAAGATTGTATGTTTCTAGAAATCTATCCATTTCTTCTAGGTGACCAATTTATTGGCTTACAATTGTTCTTAGTAGTATCTTATTATCCTTTGTATTTCTGTGGTATCAGTTGTAACTTCTCCTCTTTCATTTCTGATTTTATTTACTTGTTCTCTCCCTCTCTCTCTCTCTGTTAGTCTGCCTAATGCCTTATTGATTCTATTTATCTTTTCAAAGAAACAGCTCTTAATTTCATTGATCTTTTTGGTTCTTCTTCTAGTTCCTTTTGGTAAAGTTAGATTGTTTACTTGAGATTTTTCTTTTTTCTTGATGTAGGTCTGTTTTACTATGAAGTTCCCTCTCAGAACCACCGTTGCTGCATCTGATGGATTCTGGCATGTCATATTTCTATTCTCATTTGTCTCTTGGTATTTTTTGATTTCTCCTTTAATTTTCTTGATGGTCCATTGGTTATTCATAGCATTGTTGTTTAATCTCCACATTTTGTTGTTTTTCTCATTTTTGTCTCATGATTGATTTCTAGTTTCATATCATTGTGGTTATAGAAGATGCTTTATATAAGTTCAATCTTGAATTTATTGAGACTTGTTTTATGACCTAACATGTGATCTATCATGAAGAACCTTCCATATGAAGTTGAAAAAAATGTGTATTTTGCTAGTCTGGATGGAATGTTCTGTATATATCTCTAAAGCTATGTGATTTAATGTGTTAAGTCCACTGTTTTATTCTTGATTTTCTGTCTGGATGATCTGTTATTGATGTAAGGGGTGATAACTCCCCTACTATTATTATTGCTTTAAATTTCTCCCTTTGAGTACGTTAATAATTGCTTTATATATCTTGGTGCTCCTCTGTTGGGTGCATATACATTTACAAATGTTACAGCTTCTTATTGGATTGACCCCTTTGTCATTATGTAATGCCCTTCTTTGTCTTTATTACAGTGTTTATTTTAAAGTCTATTTTCTCTGGTATGAGTTTAGCTACTCTAAATTTCTTTTTAACTTCCTTTTGCATGAAATATTTTTTTCCATCCCTTCACCTCAGTCTACGTGTGTCTTTATTTTTGAAGTGAGTCTCTTGTAGGCAGCATATAGATGGATTTGTTTCTTTATTCATTCAGCCATTCTATGTCTTATGATTGTGAATTTAGTCCATTTACATTTAAAGTTTTTTTTTCATGTAGTTACCATGAAGTTCATATATAACATTCTATGTAAATATCCCCTTTTAATCTCTCCCACATTTTATACTTTTTTTTCTTTTTTAATTTTTATTTATTTATTTATTTATTTATTTATTTATTTTTGGCTGTGCTGGGTCTTTGGTTCGTGCGAGGGCTTTCTCCAGTTGCGGCAAGTGGGGGCCACTCTTCATCGCGGTGCGGGGACCGCTCTTCATCGCGGTGCGCGGGCCTTTCACTATCGCGGCCCCTCCCGTCGCGGGGCACAGGCTCCAGAAGCGCAGGCTCAGCAGCCGTGGCTCACGGGCCCAGCCGCTCCGCGGCATGTGGGATCCTCCCAGACCAGGGCTCGAACCCGTGTCTCCTGCATTAGCAGGCAGATTCTCAACCACTGCGCCACCAGGGAAGCCCCACATTTTATACTTTTGCTTACATCTTATTTTATGTAACTCTTAACTGATTATTGTAATTTTAGTGAATTTTATTACATTTGTCTTTTAACCTTCACATTTACTTTATTAGTGATTGATCCACTACTTTTTAAGAAATATATTTACATTTTCAAGTGAGATTTTTGCTTTCATATTTTTAAAAATTATTAATTAGTGCCTTTTTTTCATCTTAAAGAAGTCCCTTAAACATTTCTTATAAGGCCAGTTTAGTGGTGGTGACCTCCTTTAGCTTTTGTTTATCTTGGAAACTCATAATCTCTCCTTCAATTGTGAATGATAACCTTGCTGGGTAGAGAATTCTTTGTTGGAAGTTTTTTCCTTTCAGTACTTTGAATATGTCATGACACTTCCTACTGGCTTGTAAGGTTTCTGCTGAAAAATCTGCTGATAGCCTTATGGAGTTTCACTTGTATGTAACAAATTGTTTTTCCCTTGCTGCTCTCCTAAAAGCAGCAGATTCTTTTTCCTTAACTTTTGCCATTTTAATTACAATGTGTCTTGGTGCATGTCTCTTTGGGTTCAATTTATTCGAAACTCTCCAAGCTTCCTGGACCTGGATGTCTGTTTCCTTCCCCAGATTAGGAATTCTTCAGCTACTATTTCTTCAAATAAGTTTTTCTGTCCCTTTCTCTTTCTCTTCTACTTCTGGGACCCCTATAATGTGAATGTTATGCTACTTGTTGTTGTACCAAAGGTCCCTTAAAGTATCTTCACTTTTTAAAATTTTTTGTTCAATTTGCTGCTCTGTCTGGATGAGTTCCATTGCTTTGCCTTTTAGCTCACTGATTTGTTTGACTACTATTGTAATCTGTTGTTGAACACATCTAGTGTATTTTTCTGTTCAGTTATAACTTCTGTTTACTTTTTAAAAATATTTTTCTATCTCTTTGTTGATGCTGTCATTGTGTTCTTCCCTTCTACTCCTGAGTTCAGGGAGCATCTTTATGACCATTATGTTGAACTCTTTATCAGGTAGGTTGGTTATCACCATTTCATTTCATTTTTTTTCTGAGATTTTTGTCTTGTTCTTTTGATTGGAACATATTCTTCTGTCTACTCATTTTGCCTAATTCTCTGTGTTTGTTTTGATGTATTAGGTAAATCAGCTACCACTCCCAGTCTTGAAAGACTGGCTTTATATAGGAGATGTCCTGTGGAGTTCAGAAGAACTATCCTAATTGGCCACCAGAGCAATGTGCACAAGCCATGTCCCCTATGTGGGCTGCATATGTTTTCCTGTTGTTGTGGGGTCACAGATACTATGACAGCACACTAGTATGCGGGATTGGCCCTGCAAATTGCCTATGGGGTCTCACCATAGTGGCTGCTGGATGCTGGTGGTCAGCGGTAGCCCCTGGAATGCCTGTGGGGCCGAGTCATGGTGGCTGCCAGTTACTAGTGGGTTGGCTGGTCCCAGAATGGCTGTGAGACTCATCCATGGTGGCTGCTGGGTACCTGTGGGCAGAGCTGGCCATATAATGGCTGCAAAGACTATTTTCAGGGCTGTCATATGCTGGGGGATAGGGCTGGCCCTCAGAACTGCAGTGGGGCTGTGCCCACCAGTGCCCAGCAGGGTTATTTCCTGGCTGGCTATGAGGCACTGCCAAAACACAGAGGTAGGCAGGGCTCTTAGCAGTGTGCACCCACAGATTAGATGGAGATTTCCAATATGGTGCCACCAGTGCCAGTATTAGTAAGGTAGCCTGAGATGGCAAAAATAGCTCCCACTAGGGTCTCAGTCCCCAGGGATCATCCCAGCTGGTCCTTACTCTATAGCAGATGCTTCAGGATTAGAAAGTGTGTCCCTTTCATCTATGGTCCATGCACTTTTCAATCTGGTGATTTTGTGCAGGTTTTTGTGTCAAGAGAGACTGTGTGTGGGCCCTTTAAAAATGAGTTTTCCTTTCCCTGTAGTTCTATGGTTTTCCTGGGAGTATTTCACATTGGTTTTTAAACCCAGTGGTTTGGGGAGGGCAGGGTTTATATCTCCTGAGAAGGATCTAAGGCTTAGTTTGCCTGATGTGGAACTCGAAACTTTTATTCCTCAGGGAAAATAACTGTACTTTTAAAAAAAAATTTATTTGAGTATAGTTGATTTACAATGTTGTGTTAGTTTCAGGTAACTGTACCTTTGTTATACTTCATGATTGTGGATCACTGTGGCTGGAGTGTGGTTTTTCCTTGATGTGACTGTATCTCTGTTTCTTCTACCCATCTCAATGCTGTCCTTTTACTCTTTGTTGTGGAGACTCTATTCATCCAGTTTTCAGGCCCTTTCTGGAGGGAATTTTTCCATATGTAGTAGTAGATTTGTTGTATCCATGGGAGGAGTCAGTTCAGAGTCCTTCTATACTTCCATCTTGAATCCTCTCTTCCAAGAAATTCTTGAATCAAGAAGAAGGAACCTTTCATTATGTCATTCATTCAATAAGTATTGAGTGCATTCTATGATCCAGACACTGTGCTTCACACTGGATACAGAGCAGTGAGTAAGATAAATGTGATACTTGCTCTTGTGGGGATTACAGCATAGTGGAGGATACAGAGCAAAACAAACAAATAAATGAATAAGTAATTGTCAATCATGATAAGAGCAATGATAGCAGCAAATAAGATGGTCAGGGGAGTCTACTCAGAGAAGCGACATTTGAGCAACAACATGAAGATATAAAAGCAACCAGGAATACAAAGGATAGGAAGAATTTTCTAAGGAAGCGATAAAAGCATTTGCAAAGCCTAGAGGCAGGAAAGAACAAATGCTGAGGATAGAGATTCAAAAGGGAGAACGAAGTCACAGCAAGGAAGAGAGTTTCTAGATCCTCTGCCAGGAGTTCCTGGTCTTTTTCTCTAGAATTGTCATTAAATGAGACTTAGATTCAAGGACTCTTACTGTTTTTATCTTTGTTCCAAGTTATACCTTACCAGAATCTATCCCTATATTTCAAGGGCTATTTCCAGAAATGGGGAATTGCTGTGAGCTGGAAACCATCTCAAGAAGTACTCACCATAGGAAATACATAATGAAGACAGCCACTAAAATTCACCCTCTCTTCTCTCCAGGAAATGCTACAGGCTTTTGAAGAAGAGGCTAAAGAAAGAGAAAAACCCAGACTGCTGATCACAGCAGCTGTGTCTGCAGGCAAAGGGACCATTGATGCGGGATATGAAATTGCAGAGATTGGAAAGTGAGTGTGAGGAGTCTCTCAGGTTCTCCAAATCCCAGAGCAGAGATACCTAAACGTTTTGGTAGAAAGCATTCCAAGTAGTTGTGTAAACATAATGTTGAGAAAGTTGGTACCATCAATTGCCAACAATGTTTGAAGTGGTTCTGGGATAAGGTGGTGACCCCTTTAAATTGTCACTGTAGTAGGCTTTGGGGGAAAGAGGAACAAGATTCAAGACCTTGGAAAATCTTTGTATGTAACAGCTAACCTCATTAACAGTTTCTTTTGAAAAGGCTATAAAATTTTTTAAAAAGCTATTATTGACAAAACAATAAGAGAGCTATTCACCTGCAACTATGGCCCTAGAGACATGTGTTTCTGAGACACATGCTCTAACTACCATGTTTTCTTACCTTCTGCTCTGGATTTGCCCTGTTTATTTCAAGAAAGTAAAGGAGACTTTCTATCTAGCCCTATGGAAGTCACAGAAGATAACACCCAGGAAGCCACATTAGTGGGGCCATATGGATATCTACTTGACATCATGAGTTTCCACAGCTACCATTTCTTGCTCTTAAATTGTCCATAAGACAATGCTCCCAGGATCTTGATGGCTCAAAATCTCTTGCTCCAGGCTTCTTGATTTCATCAGTGTGATGACCTATGACTTCCATCATGGCTGGGACACGAGTACAAGACACAACAGCCCCCTGCATGTAGGATCCAAGGATCAAGGCGACATATGTTCTTTCAACTGTGTAAAAAAGAAAAGATCCAAATCATATGCAGACGGAAGACAGGGAAGGGATTGGGAACCTTGGTTGTTGGAAAACAGGGTTTCTCTTTGGGGGACAATTAGCTAGACTTTGTTAATCATATGGAGAAAACACTGGTAAGGAATAATGTCTGTGTTACCTTCTGCAGGAATATGCCATGAAGCCCTGGAGAGACAATGGGGTCCCTTCAGAGAAGCTCATCATGGGGTTCCTCACCTATGGGAGGACTTTCTGGCTCAGCACTTCTGACACCTCAGTCTGTGCCCAGTCTCTGGAGCAGGGTCATCTGGTCCTTACACAGGTGAGGCTGGATTCTGGACTTACTATGAGGTAACTAACACAGCTAATTCAGGCTAAAATGCCCTGGGGAAAATTCTTCCACTCTCCAAGTCATTTTGTTACTCCTCTGCTCTTGAGATCCTATATCCCAGCTTTCACAGATCTAACAGCTCTGAGCATAGCAGCCTGTGGAAAGGCAGGTTGATGACTGTGGAATACTTTTCACTTAAAAAAACCAAGCTGAATTTCCTTTTTGGGTTTTAAAGTGTATGGGACCATATTTTCTACAGTCCAAAGCTATACTGAATTCTGTTACATCCATGTAAATAGATGGAGAAGGATTTCAGTAGTTTAGCCTAGTGATGGCATATAATTGGATCTTCTTTCCAACCTGAATTGATTGCATGTACTCAAATCTTGTGTTAAAAATTCAGACTGATAGGTGAATAGTTAGCAGTGTTTGCCAAAGACTCGAGTGTTTGTGGAAGAATGACCTCAGCACATTTGGTCATGCTTACCATTTCTCAACTAACCTGTGGTTATAGAATTAGAATTTCACTTCTTTGTACCTGGTTTCATATAAATTTGTGTCTTCATTTTATGAAACAAAATCACTTTCTAGAGAAATATGTGAAATTAAAGTAGATATTTCACAATGCCCCCTTTTCCATCTGTCTCCCATTTCTTACTATTTTTCTCCCATTTAAGTCCTTTCTCCTCCAATACATGACATAATCTGTGACATACTCAATGTTTCCTTCTTCACTCCCCCCATAGATCTGCACATTCCTAAGTGAAGTCACAAATGCCTGGATAGAAGACCAAAAAGTTCCATATGCTTATAAAAACCCTGAGTGGGTTGGCTATGACAATATTAAGAGCTATGGATATAAGGTATGAACAGTGTAAAAAATTACAATTCTAGCTTCAAATCCTAAGTGGTTTCAAAGTTTTAAATATGTACAAAGTGGAGTAGACCAACCTCATTATGACTTACCTTTCCACCAAGACAGAGAAAACAATATGATTAAATATAGATTTAATGATACAGTGTACAATATATAGGAGAATACACTGACATATAGTATAATATTCTAATATGTTTAAAATTTATTGCCCAATTTTTGTCCAATATGAATCTATACTAATTCATGTGAAATGGTTATAAGCTAAATCTAAGACCAACATTTTCATGGACAATAATGAAAATAATCCTTTACATTTTTACCTAAATGCCTTGCAACCATTATCTTACTTGATTCTACACAATCCAGTGAAGTAAGAAATAGCATCTCCATTTTACAGATGTGTAAGCTGAGGTTCATAGATTCTGTGACTAATCCAAGGGTACATAGTTGGAGAATGCAAAGGCAGTAATTGAACATGTTATCTGGCTCAGAATCTAGGCTCTTTCCATCGCACTGCTCTGTCAGTTCATCTTTACAGAATCCTGGTCAGGAGAAAAGTGGTCAACATGGAGGAGAAAGGGGCTGTATGGTGCAGTGGTTAACAGTCTAGACTTTGGTGTCAGATATACCTGGTTCTCAAGTCCTGATCTAGGATTGGGTGAGTTCCCAGAAATCTGTGAAAGAGTAGTAATAATAGGATCTACCCAGTAGTTCCTGTGAAGATTAAGCAAGTAATGAATGTTAAAATGTAGCTTAGCTTGGACTACTAGTATTAAATAAATATTAGCTTTGTTTATATTAATACCCAAGAGTTTATTAACTGGAGCAAGAAAACAAAAATAGAACTGAGTTAGACAATCATACCTTGAATTCACAAAGCACATATCCTTTCATAAAAAAAAAAATTCATAGGGTTTCAACCCACTTGCAATTTTCTCCCTTATATCCCCTTGTCACCCTGTACTCCATTCTTTGTTGTGTAGATGCCATTTGATTCTGGCTACCAAGTGCTCTTTGTGTCTGCAGGTTGACTTTCTCAAGGAGAACAATTTTGGTGGGGCCATGATTTGGGCCATTGATCTGGATGACTTCTTAGGCTCCTTCTGCAATAAGGGCAAATATTCACTCACAATCAAGCTGAAGTCACTCCTGGGCTTGTCCTCAGGTGCATCACTACTAAGTTCACCACATTGTTCTAAAGATGATGTAGGTCAAGCTGCAAGAATGGCAACTGCAGAGGGACAAGAGTGCATGGAGGCAGCCACAGAGCATCATGTGAAAAAGGGACAGATTTACAGGAAGAGGCTTTTTAGAAATACTTTTTTCAATCAAGAGGCCAGTCTAAGTTCAGTAGCTATGTGGGCAAAGATTTGAATCCACCTTATACCCTAGAGGTGGGCCTTTCTTCTCAGGAAAATTTTGTCTGGGAGGAAGAATCTGATATCTTGAAAGTGAGTCTGATGCATGTGCTGACATTTTCTCTAAACTAGACAGCTTGCCTGTCAGTGCAGTGCACCATATCATAACTTAGACATAAGCAGTCCAGTTAGCCACTTCCCACCTGCTTTAGTTACAGATTTTGTCTTTGGGTGCTAGTGGGGAGGGTTGGAGGTAGGTCTTGAAGAAGAGCAGGCACAACGGCTCACATTGCTGATTGGTCCATGACTCAGCAGTGTGAGGAGAGAAACCCCTGCTCTTCACATGGCTTTGCATGTTCCTTGGTTAAGCATCCCTGGGGTAAGGCTAAAGATGGAGGTAGAGAAGTAGAAGATATGAGGGTTCCGTATGTCTCTACTCTCAGGAAATTGACAGAATAATTGATTTTTTAAATTGTAAAACCTGTTAAGAGATGATTATAAAAAGATGGGCTCAAATTATAAAGTGAGGGAGTAAGAGGTAGCAAATTCTAGTGGTGGAGAGGGTTCTAGTAATAGAGTAAAATGAAATATAAAATGTCTGAATTGCCAGAGGGAGAAAAAGGGGAGAAAAAGCAATGTTGAATGGAAACAAGCAAAAATAAAGCATAAAAAACAAAACATAACAAGATGATAAAATCTAAGTATAATACTTGCGGCTAACAAGATGACAAAATGCAGATGTATTACTTATGACAGAAATATGGATAAGCTTCCTCTACAAAAACACAAGTATTAATTAGTCCCCCACATAAAATCCTTGGTCAATCATGGTAGGGTTGGGTTCACTTCTCCCTCAGTGGAAACGTAGCATAAGCCCAGGGCTGACATCCTGCTAGGACCCCAATGGCCCTTGTTCTCCCTTCCTGCTTGCTTTGGACATCTGTCCCCTTGTAACATTCTTCCCAACCATAACTTGGAACTCTCACAGGGCTCAAGTTCTTGGAGAACAAAACTGATATAAGAGGAGGTCTATAGTTTTTGCCTCTACATTCAAAAACAGCTTATGATGATGTTCTGAAATGGTCTTTTTGTTCTTTTAGAATGCACTCCACCAGCCACCAAGACCTGGTACAACCCACCAGTGACAACCGGAAATGAAGTTTCCTGTGCCAATATCGGTGGAGACAACCCACCAGTGACACCGGAAGTGAAGGTTTCTGTGCCAATATCGGTGGAGACAGCAGCAGTGGTGGAGAAGGTGGTGGTGATGGGGGCAGTGGAGGAGATGAAGGTTTCTGTACTGGTAAAGCAGATGGCATTTTTAGCAATCCTAAAGACACCATCAAGTTCCACGAGTGTGTTGGAGGCAAGACCTTCCACTCCCAGTGTGCTCAGGGTCTGGTGTTCCACCAGAACCACAAGTGTTGTAATTGGCCTTCAATTTAAAATGTTGGAAAAATTCTACTTTGTCACAAATGCTCTTGTGCTGCATGTCAAACTTAATCTTCCAATACTCCATGTAGTCTACATATTATATCAATCTATCTGTCAGTTTGGAAGCCCTACGTTACTAAAGCAGCATTATAATTAGGTTTTACTCCATTAAGATCTAAAAAAAAACTGTAAACCCCTTGAACAAAACCCATATGTAAAATAAATGACACTGTATACTTTATTTTTTTGTATTCATTTGTATTCTTTCTTAAGTACTTGTATATACAATTAAGCATTTCAAGGGACCCTGGAGGTTAACTGAAGCTATAGTAAAATTTTTACTTTTTGTCAAATCAGGTTACTATTTTAGAAAGAGGAGTTGCCTTCCCTGGCAAAAGCCTTGAGAGTATGAACCAAAAAACAGTGTGAAAGATGTTCTCTCATCCCTGTCAATATCCTCCAAAGAAGGGGCCCAAGACCCTAAGTCAGAAAAAATAATGAATGCTAAATTACCACCTCTGAAAAAAGCAGCATGTGTGTGGATCCAAAGGAGAAAAGGGAGGGAGGTGTGCTAAAGCGGTGAGAAATGTTAATCTTGATTTATCTCAAGTCATAAAAATACTTCTTGACAAGATAATAGAAATCTTTAAATGATCAGATTAAATGAAGTAAAAGTTTTTAGACTGAGGTATATTTAGCATTATCTCAATATTCTAACTTGATTTCCAGTGGACTTGTCTTTCACCATTTTTCTTCAGAAGATCTTGGCCCCTAAGGAATTAGGCCTCTCAGCATCATACTCCCAGTAGGTTTCAACTCCTAGTGCTTCTTTCATCAGCTAACACTTATCATATGCTGACCCTGAAGAGTACAGCAGGCTACAGCTTTTTGAGGCACTAACAGCATCTCACTCTTTGGTATCCAGACACATGAAGACTTGCCATCGGTCTGATAATTACTAAGAAGGCTAAGTAGGCACCAAAGGACCTTCCCATTAAAAGATAAGGTAGACTATACTTAATGCCCTTTCTGAAGGAACCATACTTGAGTTATTTCAGTTTGTGCTGGAAGGAAAAGGCCTGTCTCCCAGGCCAGTGTCTAGATAAGTACATTGAATGTGGCTGCTATGAGTTCTGACCTTAACACACCTAGAGTAACTTGTAAGGCTTCAGGGCATCATTCAAACTGGGAGTGGGGAACAGATCCAATTCACTAGCCTCCCTGGGGAGTCCTTCTCATTCTTCAGTCCAGGCTCAAGAAGCCAGTAGTGAGTTTATTTTGATTCTTGCTGTATCCCCAGTGTTTGCCACTCTGCCTGATGCATGGTAGGAGCTCAATATGATGATGACTGACAGACTAAATAGATGATGTAATGGGAAAGGGGGGATATTTTGATTCTGTGAGTTTTACACAAATCTGGGAAAGGCAATCAAATCAGGACCTCCCCAATCCACGCTGGGGAACTCAGACACTTGGAAGAGCTCCTAAAACCTAAATATTAACTCTGCCTTTAAGTATCCTCTGCATCTAGCAAGCTCAAATACAAGGCCAAACAAGCCATCCAAATCCTTGATATGTATAGACTAACAGTCACCTATCACGAGGGCTAGTGGTAGAAAACATAAAACTCATGCCTGGGAATTAGAGCTAGAGGGCAGGGACCCACAAGTATTTCAGTAAAGTGAAGCCACCCCACTGAACACTCAGTAGGAACCCCCTTGACCCATCTACATGTATACACAACAAACCAGCACATGGAGAGAGAGCCCTCTGAACTAGTCTTTATGCTGTCATATAGTAGTTATGAGCCCCTTGCCCCTCCCTGTGCCCCATGCTGGCAGACAGGAGGGCCAGAGCAATGCAGAAGGACAAGAGCAGCTGTGTCCTCAATCCTGGAGAGTCTGTGGTCAGGAGGAGCACATGAAGGTAGTCACAGCTTTTCAGTTGTAATACAGGCTTAGGTAGGCCACACGGTTCTGTTGCTTTCTAAAATCTTTGTCTGTGGGCAACTGCAGTGGAAGAATGTTGTCTAGGTTAATATTAGAATGAGAACCCTCTGCCTCTGGTCTTCCTGGCTGTGCAAAATAGAACTGTATGTTATAGCTGTTGTGGCCTAGCTGAACCCCAACTGCATAGTAACCTAGCCTTAGTGAATCTCTCAACATTACTATGTACATGTACTATTTGTCATCTTACTCTGGTATATATCATTCTAGGAATTATTTTCTACTTGGTAAATTGTCAAGTATGGCTGGTAAACTTCTTGAAAATGAAGATTATGTGTTTAATACTTGAATGTTACCCATAGGCACAATGATGTTAATACGTTTGATGTTTAATAAATATTTGTAGAATTAATCCAAAGTTCCACTAGGGGAAAAAAGGCACCTCTGGAATTATGACAGCTGACATGGATTGAGAGCATTTATTATGTTACAGGTACTGTGCTAAATGCTTCTCTACAATATCTCAATCTTTACAACTTTATCAGATTGAGTCTATTATTATATCTATTTTAAAGATAAGCAAACTGAGGCTTAGAAAAGTTAGAGGACTTGCACAGGATCACAAAGCAAGCAAATATGGAACTAGTATTTGAACCCAGGCAGTCTGTTCCTGAAATCCATGATCTTGACAGAATGATCCATAGCCCCTTGATGATCTAATATGCAAGTGGTGTGATGGAAAGAACACTGGCTTAGGACTCACAAGATCTAGATTCTAGTTGAGCAACTTCTACAAGCCACTTAATTCATCTGAGCCTCAGTTTCCTCCTCAGTCATAGAGGGATAAGTATCTCGGACTACTATACATTATTTGAGAACTAAATAAGAAAATGTGACTTGTTTGCTCACACGCACATTTAAAAATCAAGTGAAATTGTGTAACTCTCCAAAAAGATCCCCATATGCATATACACACAAAACTGTGCAAGTAATTTCAGGGGAACAAGAATTTCTTGAAGCTTATTCACAGACTCCTGGTTAAGAATCACTGATATACATGGACGTATTAGGTAAAGGGCTCCATAGAAGTCCAATCCTATTACCTCTGTTCTCAGTGTTCTTTTCTGTAAACATGGAACCTGAGCCCAGTCTGGAGATCCAAATTTCATTGGCCAGGTGACTTTTTTTGGTGGCTTTATCTCTGGGTTGTATGTGGTGGGGCTAGAAACAAAAATACAAAACATCATATGTAATGAGTTAGTGGCCATATATGAATTTCTACCTCTGATCTAGAGTCCTAACTCTTTGGGGAATGGTAGCCAACTGATTAACATAGGATTCCTTTACCCTTTAATGTATTTCTAACTAAGTTTTAGCGTTCAAGATATCTAGTCTTGACAAAGCAAAAATCAACTCTATTTTAAAATATTTCCGGAACTTCAGTATCCTTAGCTGAGAGACCAAAAGTTCCCAGAAATGGTGGGTGATAAAAGACAACTAACACAGTGATATATAAGTACTGCTCATGATATAAAATTGAGGATAAAAGTGCAGTGGTAATTTAAAGTTATCAGTAATCTAGGGACAGCAAAGCAAAACCAGGTGAAATTTCTTGATAATGGGATTATTTAATAATTGCCTTTGTTCATAACACTTTGCCTTTTGGTGTAGACTCTTTGCTATGGAAATAACACATAGAATGGACAAGGGAATCAATATTCAACATCTCCACTTCCTTACTACGACCTTGAGAAAGTTACACTCACTCTCTGACCCTTGGATTTCTCACCAGTAAAAGAAAGACCTTGACACTGTGCCCTACAATTCCACACATTCTGAAAGGCTTCCTAAAGCACTTATAATGCCTCCCTTGGTCTGTTAGGCCTATGTATTCTAGCCCCGCCCCTCCTCCTATGTTCTCATTTCCTCCTTGCTCACTGCACACAAATGACTTTTTTTCTTGAATTTCAGGGCATATTCTTTACATAACCTCCAGCTTTGCTCCCCAGTGCAAATACACACAGCAACATGGATCACACTAAAATCTAAGCACATTCAGCCATTTCTCACCTTGCTAATTGGCTTAAACCTCACGGCTGTTCTGGCTCCAAAAGCATATCCTTTTATACTGGTTGGGACCTTAGAGAGGTTGTATGCCAAGCCATACCTCTTCAGGTAGTATATAGAAAACAAACAAAGAAAGAAAAAACATACATAGAGAACATTATAGTTATTAAAACAGAATGAACTTAGAGTATTCCTGAATCTTCTCTGCCAAAGTTGCTCTTTCTTTCTTGATTCCTCTGCATCAAGACCATACAAGCAATTACATAAGTAACCCAGGCAACTCTACAAAGGAATGTGGCTGGATAGGTAGAGTGATTGACATTTCTCTACTTCCAGTGAATCCACTCCTCTGAGCCCCACAGAGATGAATCTGCTGTAATGCAACTGTCAGTCTGATTATATGATTTCATAAACTGACCTACCAGCACAGCCACAGTCCAGATTTGGACTAAGGGGAGCTATTGAGTCACTTGACTTTGGAGGTAGGAATGGAGTCTTTTTTGGTGAGGACTATACTGGGGACTGCATGAGGCCAAGGCTTGCGTTTGGTGGGAGGCAAAAAGGGAGCAACTGTCCTTTGATTTCTGATATTGGCCCTGACAGCTAGTTGTAGAGGACCAGGGCAATTTCTCATGTTGGGACCCTGAAGGTCACAAATCCCATAGAGTTTTTCTTCCAGGAAACTTGGGTATCCTTAGATACCCTGAGACCCACCTAAGGGAAGGTGAATACTCACATCTTCTGCTATGTAACATCCAGGCCCTCTGTTGGGCGCTCCCCTAAAAGGGAGCAACTTGTTCCCCAACAAGCTTGGGGGACAAGAGTGAGGAAAGACCTTCCTCTGTTGACATGTTCCAAAGGAGTAGTTAACCAGCGGCTCTGAAGATCAAGAAACAGGAGAAACTCCACATGAGGGAAGACCCCTGGTCTAAGTGAGAGCTTGGGGGCAGGTGGGGTGTAGGGAGGAGGGGCAGAGCTCTTAAGAGCAGGCCCAGCTCTTAACAAAAACCAGATCAACTCCATGTAAGGGGGTGAAGCGCATTTTCCCTCCCTTCGCCCTTCTTCTTTCCCAGCCTCCCTACTCTTCCTCTTGCCTCTACTCTTGACTCCTCCATTACAGCCCTCCTTACCTGCTTTATTGAAGCACATCTCAGCAGTGCCACAAGGGCCAGAGTTTGTGTACTACATTGCCTAAGAAACAGAGGCGGGGCTGGGCAGCCCCGGCTGCCAAGCTCCCGGAGAGGAGTGGCTCTGAGCTAGCCTACTCAGCAAGTGGGGAATCCTGCAGAGCCATCCTTGGGGCAGGAACTGCACCTCCAAGGCCAGGAGCCCAGGGGAGTGAGAATTCTGCAGCTGGGCAGGAGGAAGGGGGTTTGCTGCATCTGAAGTTGTAGGCTGAAGAGCTTTGGAAGCTGGGCCACCAGAAATGCACTGTTGAGGAAGCAGGGACCCCCATGTTCAGGATGCCCTGAAATCCAAGCTACTAGGTTCAAGGATGTGGGAAAACACAGCCTCTGCAGTGGTGGCCTATGGGGGTGGGATTCCTGGGAAATGCCCAGAAGAGGGGAGTTGGGGACCTAATGGAGCCCAGATAGATCTGTATTAGGCCTCTCTTAGACACATTTTTCCTTTTCTTCAAGCAATTCCCATCAGGTTACCCCCTTCTACCCCTAAGTGGTGCTCGAGGCTTTAAAAGGTCTGGAGTCCTTAGGGGAACAGTAAGAGTGCAGTGGAATCACAGAAGTGCTTAATAGTTTAAATTTGGGGGCAGTTACTTAAATCCCAGTTTCCTCATCTCTAAATTGGGAACAATAATTCCTCTTTATAGGGTTGTTGAGAGGATTAAGATAACAGGATTAAAGCAGTTCATTGCCTAGTGCTTGGTAGGTGACAATGCAAGAGATTATTATTACTGAAATAGTATCTAGCTAGCTTAGGAGCACTCCCATCCTAACCCAAGAAGAAATATCAGAGTGTATGATGATTTCTTTACCTTTGTCCTAGATATTAACACTAACTTGTTATCACCTGATTTTAAGGTAACTTTAAGAGTTGTCAGGTGTGAGAGGCAACAGAATGCAGTGTGATTGGTACATTCTATCTTTGGCTTCTAAGGATGATCTTGGGATCCACACATACCCAGGGCTAGCACAGTCTACAGGGATGATTTTATAGCTCTAATATAGGGTTTCCAAAAGAGGTAATACTGAGTCCTAGAGGATATTTTGGAAACTTGTAGAAGTGTTTTGCTTGTTAAAAATTATTTAGGCGGGCTTCCCTGGTGGCGCAGTGGTTGAGAGTCTGCCTGCCAATGCGGGGGACACGGGTTCGAGCCCTGGTCTGGGAGGATCCCACATGCCGCGGGGCGACTGGGCCCGTGGGCCACAACTACTGAGCCTGCGCGTCTGGAGCCTGTGCTCCGCAACGGGAGAGGCCGCGATGGTGAGGGGCCTGCGCACCGCGATGAAGAGTGGCCCCCACTTGCCACAACTAGAGAAAGCCCTCGCACAGAAACGAAGACCCAGCACAGCCAAAAATAAAATATAAATAAAAATAAATTTAAAAAAAAAAAAAAAAAAAAAAAATTATTTAGGCGATGCTCCTGGTCAATGGGCCAGGGAGGTTGGATACCTGTAGCTCATTGCCCAGTTACACAGTGAATTGTGTCAAGTCGTATATAACATTCAAATGTCTTCCTGGCCTCTACAAAAATAACTGATTGTATCTGACATATATAGCAACATTGAAGAAGGTTTTTTTTTTTAAACCAAATAATGCAGAAAGCCCAGTAATATAGGAGAAGGTCTTATGAGAAACAAAGCTTAATTGGAATAAAAATATGGTCTCAACATTATTGCACAATTTGCTTCAAGCCTCCTTTCTACTCAAAATATAATTACAGTAAAAACTATGGTAAACAAAATGTAAAGAGATATAGTATGAATTTGTTAATTTTCACTTTCTTTGATATTTTAAGGAATATTAATATTATTTTTTTTGTAGGTATCTTTTTTTTTAATTTTTATTTTATTTATTCATTTATTTATGGCTATGCTGGGTCCTTGTTTCTGTGCGAGGGCTTTCTCCAGTTGCGGCAAGTGGGGGCCACTCCTCATCGCGGTGCACGGGCCTCTCACCATCGTGGCCTCTCTTGTGGTGGAGCACAGGCTCCAGACACGCAGGCTCAGCAATTGTGGCTCACGGGCCCAGCCGCTCCACGACATGTGGGATCTTCCCAGACCAGGGCCTGAACCCGTGTCCCCTGCATTGGCAGGCAGACTCTCAACCACTGCGCCACCAGGGAAGCCCCGGAATATTAATATTTTTAATACCCACAGTGTTTTTTGGAAATTAGTGTTTACATTATTAGTGACATGAAATGTGTCTCACAAAGTACTTTGAAATTATGGCAACATATTCCCTCATTGGTAGATTGGTTTGCTTCAAGATAATCCTCCAGGTGATAAGAGATAGAAAAACCAGACTCAATAAAGCATATATATTTCAAGACATCAGAGATATACCAAAGAAGAAAGAACCTGCAGAACCAAGATCCCGGAGAGAGGGGTAGCCCAAAGTGATGAGCCCAGCAGTTGGTGCTGCTGTTCCCTTTGAACATTCGCTAATTAAAAAGCCAGCTGACATAAAAAGGAATGAAATTGGGTCATTTGTAGAGACGTGGATGGATTTAGAGACTGTCATACAGAGTGAGGTAAGTCAGAAAGAGAAAAACAAATATCGTATATTAACGCATATATGTGGAACCTAGAAAAATGGTACAGATGAACCGGTTTGCAAGGCAGAAATAGAGACACAGAAGTAGAGAAGAAACGTATGGACACCAAGGGGGAATGCGGTGGGATGGGGGGTGGTGGTGGTATGATGAATTGGGAGATTGGGATTGACATATATACACTAATATGTATAAAATAGATAATTAATAAGAACCTGTTGTATAAAAAAATTAATTAAATAAATTTAAAAAATAATAATAATAAAAAAGCCAGTGGAGAAGCAGAGGATTTGAGCAGAAATTTGAGCAGATGGTCTCTGAAAGATGGGGAGCAAAAATTAGGCTGACCATGGGAGAGAGGAGACTGGAAAACACCCTGGACTTTTAGTTAGGACTCTAAAGAAATACACCTCAGCAATAAAAGTAAATAAGAAATAGAGCAGCTCTCAAAAAATCCTGAAATTCAGCTTTGTATCAACTCAGTCCCCAGTTACATTAAGATGATCTATTTCTACCCTTACTGCATACCAGAAACAAAAATAATTCATCTATTAGCATAACATCATCCGAGCCTCAAATAATTTTTATAATTTTTTTACGCAAAATGTTTGGCATTCAATATAAAACAACCACTCCTACAAAAAAAGAAAAAAAAAGTAGGAATAAACCCAAAGGAAATCCAGAGATTAGTGTGGACTTTAAGATCAAGTGCGGACTTTAAAATACATGTACTTGGCTTCAGATTTTAGAAGAAGCCTGAAGATTGCAGCGTGAACATAGGAAGCAAAAGAAAGCAAGGAAATTTGTGATCCTGAAGCAAATTCTTGGTTTCTGAGGTAAGAAGCTAAAAGAAAAAGATAGATTAGACCCTAAAAACAAAACCAATAGAGATCCCAGTGTACTCAGGGAAAGAGAAAATTTCCCCATCAGTCTTTATGTTTATGTTACTCATATAACACACAACAGGGCCCACCTTCATCCAGACTGATGCAAATTTATCAACTTTTCATTAAAGCCAATCCAGACATAGTACAGTCAAAGATAGACTGTCTATATGTTATGTATATCTCCTGTATTACTAATTGTGGAATGGTAAAATTCAGAAGCTAAGCAGAATTTCAGGTAGCTCCAAGGATTGTCAAGAATCATTGAATCTTTAAATGATGGATTTTTTTGAATGATGATCATGTGCAAAGGAAACTTTGCAGGTGATCACTTAGAACAGAAGAATAGTTAGACAAAGTTTTATATGTAGCCACTTTTGATGAAGATCTTAAATAATTCAGCAGTTCCTGTCATGTACATTTCTAACCATAGTGATAGCATAAAGAGGATGCCTGATATTTATGGAGACTATCTGTTACAGATTTATGAGATAGTTATCTACTTTTCTCATTTCACTATGTATGAAGCCATTGTAAGAATTATGATTCTAGGGAACCACTTGCTCTGTTGCAGTGGTCTAACTGAATGGGGATAAGTAGATTCAACATTTTGTATAATGTTTTAAGTAGATTTTTGTCTCATTTAAAAATGTATTGGATTTAACAGTAACATATCAATACAGCAAATGGTAAAAGCTGATAATTGTATTTAAGAAACTAAATGAAAAGATGGAGAATTTTAGAAGTAAAAAAAGAATCAAATAAAAATTATAGAAATTAAAAGTGCTATCACCAAAAGTAATAACTGAATGCATGAAGAACAGAAGATTATAAAAGGTGAAAAAAATTAATGAAATGGAAAATAAATCAAAAAAATGTACTCAGACTGAAACTTGGAGAGGCAAGGACAGAATATACAGAGGCAGATGAGAAACAATGAAAAGTTCTAACACAGATGTATTTGGAGTTTCACAAGGAATGGAGAGAGAAAGAATGTGGCAGATGCAAGAGTTGAAGAGATAATGGTTAAGAATATTTCCGAACTGATGAAAAACATTGAACCAGAGAATAACAAATGCTACAATCTTAAGCAAGACAAATACAAAGAAAACTTCATTTGGTCATATCATAGTAAAACTGAGGAAAACCTAAAGAGAAAGATTTGAAATTGGCCAGATAAAAAAGGCAGGTTACTTTTAAAGAAGCAACAAGAAGCCTGGAGAGTAACTTTTCAATAGAAAAAAGAGAAGCCAGGAGACAATGGAATGGTATTTTTAAGTGCTAAAGAAATAACAGTGAAAGGATGGAATATATATCCCATACGAAAACTAACAAAAACAAAGTTAATGTATGCGTACCAAGAGTATGAGGGACATAGAAAGGCTGAGGAATTACTTCAGACTGAGGGATACTGATGAACATAATGTAATGCAACATTTATTCCTGGATAGAATCCTGAATGAGATAGGAAAGCTATGTTGTTGGGACAGTTGGCAAATCTGAATAGGGTCTGTGGTTTTAATGATAGTGTTTATCAGTGTTGATTTTCAGATTGGTACGGTTGTATGATCATGATTTATGAGAGAATCTCTGGGAGAGTAACAGTAGAGTCTTTAGGGAGAAGGGGGAATCATTTCAGAAAAAGTATGTATATATGGAAAGAGAGAGAGAAGTAACATTTAACAATTGAGGAATTTGGGTGAGGGGGATAAGGAAATTCTTTGTATTGTTTTTGCAGCTTTTCTTTAAATTTGAAACTTTCAAAATAATAATTAAAAATATATATCCGGTATCATTATGAGAGTGAGCAACAAAGCCAAGATATGGGAGAAGATATAAGCAAAAAGGCATCTGAACCTGCAGTATACAATAAAGTATCCACTACCCATATGTAGCTATTGAGCACTTGAAATGTGGTTAGTCCAAATTGGGATGTATATAAGTGAAAAATGCACACTAGATTTTAAAAACTTAGAATGCAAACAAAGTGTACAAATTATGTCTTTAATAGTGTTGTATTGGTTACATGTTGAACCGATGATATTTAGATATAATTGGTTAAATAAAACATAATAAAATTAACTTCATATGCTACTTTTTACTCTTTTTAATGTAGCTATTGGAAAGTTTAAAATTAAGCACATTTGTTCAAATTGTATTTCCATTGGATAGTGGTGATCTAGAAGATATAAAGCACTCTTACAGATCAATAAGGAAAAACAACCTAATTTTAAAAATTGGTAAAAAACTTGAATGCGCACCACAGAAGAAAGAACCTCCAAATGACCCGTAAACATATAAAGAGTGCTCAACGTCAGTAGTCAAAAGGAAATGCAAATTAAAATCATAATGACATAGCCACCTGACGGCTAAAACTATAAAGATGGAGAATAGTGCTAACGACGTGAAATAACTGGAAATCTTTAATACACTTTTAGTATAAAGGTAAATTGATACATTCACTTTGGAGAACTGATAGTATTTACTGAAGCTGGACATAGACATCTCTGTGACCTAATAATTTCTACTCCTTGATATCTACTTAGCAGAAATGCATACAGTTGTGTTCCAAAAACATGTATTGATACAAGAACATTGAAAGCAATATTACCC
The DNA here is from genome assembly GCF_949987535.1 of Balaenoptera acutorostrata. Taxonomy (NCBI): domain Eukaryota; kingdom Metazoa; phylum Chordata; class Mammalia; order Artiodactyla; family Balaenopteridae; genus Balaenoptera; species Balaenoptera acutorostrata. Next base: position 98,628,721 of record NC_080064.1, on the reverse strand, counting down.
ATAATAGTCCCCAAACTGGAACAAGTGAATGTCCAATAACATTAAAACGGGACCTTCAAGATGGCGGAGGAGTAAGACATGGAGATCACCTTCCTCCCCAAAAATACATCAGAAATACATCGACATGTGGAACAACTCCTACAGAACACCTACTGAATGCTAGCAGAAGACCTCAGACTTCCCCAAAGGCAAGAAACTCCCCACGTACCTGGGTAGGGAAAAGAAAAAAGAAAAAACAGAGACAAAAGAATAGGGACAGGACCTGCACCTGTGGGAGGGAGCTGTGAAGGAGGAAAGGTTTCCACGCACTAGGAAGCCCCTTTACTGGCAGAGCCAGGGAGTGGGTGGGGGGGGGCAGTGGGAAGCTTCGGAGCCATGGAGGAGAGCACAGCAACAGGGGAGCAGAGGGCAAAGTGGAGAGATTTCCACACAGAGGATCAGTGCTGAACAGCACTCACCAGCCTGAGAGGCTTGTCTGCTCACCTGCCGGGGCGGGTGGGGGCTGGGAGCTGAGGCATGGGCTTCGGAGGTCAGATCTCAGGGAGACGTCTGGCGTTGGCTGCGTGAACACAGACTGAAAGGGACTAGTGCACCACTGCTAGCCGGGAGGGAGTCCGGGAAAGGGTAAAGACCTGCCTGAGAGACAAGAGACCATTGTTTCCGGGCGCACGAGGAGAGGGGATTCAGAGCACTGCCTAAATGAGCTCCAGAGATGGGCACGAGCCGCGGCTATCAGCGCAGACACCAGAGAAGGGCATGAAACACTAAGGCTCTGCTGCTGCAGCCACCAAGAAGCCTGTGTGCAAGCACAGGTCACTATCCACACCTCCCCTCCTGGGAGCCTGTGCAGCCCACCACTGCCAGGGTCCTGTGGTCCAGGAACAACTTCCCTGGGAGAACAAATGGTGTGCCTCAGACTGTTGCAATGTCACGCCGGCCTCTGCCACTGCAGGCTTGCCCCGCATTCTGTACCCCTCCCTCCCCACTGCCTGAGTGAGCCAGAGCCCCCTAATCAGCCACTACTTTAACCCTGTCCTGTCTGGGCAGGGAAGAGATGCCCTCAGGCAACCTACACACATAGGCAGGGCCAAATCCAAAGCTGAACCCCAGGAGCTGTGCGAACAAAGAACAGAAAGGGAAATTTCTCCCAGCAGCCTCAGTAGCAGCAAATTAAATCTCCAGAGTCAACGTGATGTATCCTGCATCTGTGGAAAACCTGAATAGAAAACGAATCATCCCAATATCGAGGTGGTGGACTTTGGCAGCAACTGTAGACTTGGGGTTTGCTTTCTGCATCTAATTTGTTTCTGGTTTTATGTTTATCTTAGTTTATTATTTAGAGGTTATTATCACTGGTAGAATTGTTTATTGATTTGGTTACTCTCTTCCTTTATTTTTTTTATATATAAATATATAAATTTTTTTTCCTCTTTCTCTTTTTGTGAGTGTGTATGTGCATGTTTCTTTGTGTGATGTTGTCTGTATAGCTTTCCTTTTACCATTTGTCCTAGGGTTCTGTCTGTCCTTTTTTTTTTTTTTTTTTGTATACTTTTTAGCATTTGTTATCATTGGTGGATTTGGTTTGTGGTTTGGTTGCTCTCTTCTTTCTTTCTTTTTTCAAATTACTATTTTTTTTAATGTCTGAAACATTTATATTAACCTATTTCCATACATATTTCCATACAAATACAAATATAAGATTTTTAGAAATTTCATGTAATGTCTGAAATATTTATATTAACATATTTCCATACAAATAACCCAATGAAAGTTTAGTATTAGTTGTTTTGTTTGTTTGTTTTTTTATACTGCAGGTACTTATTAGGCATCAATTTTATACACATCAGTGTATACATGTCAATCCCAATCGCCCAATTCAGCACACCACCATCCCCACACCACCGAAGTTTTCCCCCCTTGGTGTCCATATGTTCATTCTCTACATCTGTGTCTCAACTTCTGCCCTGCAAACCGGCTCATCTGTACCATTTTTCTAGGTTCCACATACATGCATTAATATACGATATTTGTTTTTCTCTTTCTGACTTACTTCACTCTGTATGACAGTCTCTAGATCCATCCACTTCTCAACAAATGACTCAATTTCGTTCCTTTTTATGGCTGAGTAATATTCCATTGTATATATGTACCACCACTTCTTTATCCATTCGTCTGTTGATGGGCATTTAGGTTGCTTCCATGACCTGGCTATTGTAAATAGTGCTGCAATGAACATTCGGGTGCATGTGTCTTTTTGAATTATGGTTTTCTCTGGGTATATGCTCAGTAGTGGGATTGCTGGGTCATATGGTAATTCTATTTTTAGTTTTTTAAGGAACCTCCATATTGTTCTCCATAGTGGCTGTATCAATTTACATTCCCACCAACAGTGCAAGAGGGTTCCCTTTTCTCCACACCCTCTCCAGCATTTGTTGTTTGTAGATTTTCTGATGATGCCCATTCTAACAGGAGTGAGATGATACCTCATTGTAGTTTTGATTTGCATTTCTCTAATAATTAGTGATGTTGAGCATCTTTTCATGTGCTTCGTGGCCATCTGTATGTCTTCTTTGGAGAAATGTCTATTTAGGTCTTCTGCCCATTTTTGGATTGCATTGTGTGTTTCTTTAATATTGAGCTGAATGAGCTGTTTATATATTTTGGAGATTAATCCTTTGTCTGTTGATTCGTTTGCAAATATTTTCTCCCATTCTGAGGGTTGTCTTTTCGTCTTGTTTATGGTTTCCTTTGCTGTGCAAAAGCTTTGAAGTTTCATTAGGTCCCATTTGTTTATTTTTGTTTTTATTTCCATTACTCTAGGAGGTGGATCAGAAAAAATCTTGCTGTGATTTTTGTCAAACAGTGTTCTTCCTATGTTTTCCTCTAAGAGTTTTATAGTGTCCAGTCTTATATTTAGGTCTCGAATCCATTTTGAGTTTATTTTTGTGTATGGTGTTAGGGAGTATTCTAATTTCATTCTTTTACATGTAGCTGTCCAGTTTTCCCAGCACCACTTATTGAAGAGACTGTCTTTTCTCCATTGTATATCTTTGCCTCCTTTGTCATAGATTAGTTGACCATAGGTGCGTGGGTTTATCTGTCGGCTTTCTATCTTGTTCCATTGATCTATGTTTCTGTTTTTGTGCCAGTACCATATTGTCTTGATTACTGTAGCTTTGTAGTATAGTCTGAAGTCAGGGAGTCTGATTCCTCCAGCTCCATTTTTTCCCCTCAAGACTGCTTTGGCTATTCGGGGTCTTTTGTGACTCCATACAAATTTTAAGATGATTTGTTCTAGCTCCGTGAAAAATGCCATTGGTAACTTGATAGGGATTGCATTGAATCTGTATATTGCTTTGGGTAGTATACTCATTTTCACAATGTTGATTCTTCCAATCCAAGAACATGGTATATCTCTCCATCTGTTGGTATCATCTTTAATTTCTTTCATCAGTGTCTTATAGTTTTCTGCCTACAGGTCTTTTGTCTCCCTAGGTAGGTTTATTCCTAGGTATTTTATTCTTTTTGTTGCAATGGTAAATGGGAGTGTTTCCATAATTTCTCTTTCAGATTTTTCATCATTAGTGTATAGGAATGCAAGAGATTTCTGTGCATTCATTTTGTATCCTGCAACTTTACCATATTCATTAATTAGCTCTAGCAGTTTTCTGGTGGCAGTTTTAGGATTCTCTATGTATAGTATCATGTCATCTGCAAACAGTGACACTTTTACTTCTTCTTTTCCAATTTGTATTCCTTTTATTTCTTTTTCTTCTCTGATTGCCGTGGCTAGGACTTCCAGAACTATGTTGAATAATAGTGGTGAGAGTGGACATCCTTGTCTCGTTCCTGATCTTAGAGGAAATGCTTTCAGTTTTTCACCATTGAGAATGATGTTTGCTGTGGGTTTGTCATATATGGCCTTTATTATGTTGAGGTAGGTTCCCTCTATGCCCACTTTCTGGAGAGTTTTTATCATAAATGGGTGTTGAATTTTGTCAAAAGCTTTTTCTGCATCTATTGAGATGATCATATGGTTTTTATACTTCAGTTTGTTAATATGGTGTATCACATTGATTGATTTGCGTATATTGAAGAATCCTTGCATCCCTGGGAGAAATCCCACTTGATCGTGGTGTATGATCCTTCTAATGTGTTGTTGGATTCTGTTTGCTAGTATTTTGTTGAGGATTTTTGCATCTATATTCATCAGTGATATTGGTCTGTAATTTTCTTTTTTGTAGTGTCTTTGTCTGGTTTTGGTATCAGGGTGAGGGTGGCCTCATAGAATGAGTTTGGGAGTGCTCCTTCCTCTGCCATTTTTTGGAAGAGTTTGAGAAGGATAGGTGTTAGCTCATCTCTAAATGTTTGATAGAATTCACCTGTGAAGCCATCTGGTCCTGGACTTTTGTTTGTTGGAAGATGTTTAATCACAGTTTCAATTTCATTACTTGTGATTGGTCTGTTCATACTTTCTGTTTCTTCCTGATTCAGTCTTGGAAGGTTATACCTTTCTAAGAATTTGTCCATTTCTTCCAGGTTGTCCATTTTATTGGCATAAAGTTGCTTGTAGTAGTCTCTTAGGATGCTTTGTATTTCTGCGGTGTCTGTTGTAACTTCTCCTTTTTCATTTCTGATTTTATTGATTTGAGTCCTCTCCCTCTTTTTCTTGATGAGTCTGGCTAATGGCTTATCAATTTTGTTTATCTTCTCAAAGAACCAACTTTTAGTTTTATTGATCTTTGCTATTGTTTTCTTTGTTTCTATTTCATTTATTTCTGCTCTGATCTTTATGATTTCTTTCCTTCTGCTAACTTTGGGTTTTGTTTGTTTTTCTTTCTCTAGTTTCTTTAGGTGTAAGGTTAGATTGTTTACTTTAGGTTTTTCTTGTTTCTTGAGATAGGCTTGTATAGCTATAAACTTCCCTCTTAGAACTGCTTTTGCTGCATCCCATAGGTTTTGGGTCGTCGTGTTTCATTGTCATTTGTCTCTAGGTATTTTTTGATTTCCTCTTGGTTTTCTTCAGTGATCTCTTGGTTATTTAGTAACGTATTGTTTAGCCTCCATGTGTTTTTCTGTTTTACGGTTTTTTCCCTGTAATTCATTTCTAATCTCATAGCGTTATGGTCCGAAAAGATGCTTGATATGATTTCAATTTTCTTAAATTTACTGAGGCTTGATTTGTGACCCAAGATGTGATCTATCCTGGAGAATGTTCCGTGCGCACTTGAGAAGAACGTGTAATCTGCTGTTTTTGGATGGAATGCCCTATATATATCAATTAAATCGATCTGGTCTATTGTGTCATTTAAAGCTTCTGTTTCCTTATTCATTTTCATTTTGGATGATCTGTCCATTGGTGTAAGTGAGGTGTTAAAATCCCCCACTATTATTGTGTTACTGTCGATTTCCTCTTTTATAGCTGTTAGCAGTTGCCTTATGTATTGAGGTGCTCCTATGTTGGGTGTATATATATTTATAATTGTTATATCTTCTTCTTGGATTGATCCCTTGATCATTATGTAGTGTCCTTCCTTGTCTCTTGTAACATTCTTTATTTTAAAGTCTATTTTATCTGATATGAGTATTGCTACTCCAGCTTTCTTTTGATTTCCATTTGCATGGAATATCATTTTCCATCCCCTCACTTTCAGTCTGTATGTGTCCCTAGGTCTGAAGTGGGTCTCTTGTAGACAGCATATATATGGGTCTTGTTTTTGTATCCATTCAGCAAACCTGTGTCTTTTGGTTGGAGCATTTAATCCATTCACGTTTAAGGTAATTATTGATATGTATGTTCCTATGACCATTTTCTTAATTGCTTTGGGTTTATTTTCGTAGGTCCTTTTCTTCTCTTCTGTTTCCCACTTAGAGATGTTCCTTTAGCATTTGTTGTAGAGCTGGTTTGGTGGTGCTGAATTCCCTTAGCTTTTGCTTGTCTGTAAAGAGTTTGATTTTTCCATTGAATCTGAATGAGAACTTTGCCTAGTAGAGTAATCTTGGTTGTTGGTTCTTCCCTTTCATCACTTTAAGTATATCATGCCACTCCCTTCTGGCTTGTAGAGTTTCTGCTGAGAAATCAGCTGTTAACCTTATGGGAGTTCCCTTGTATGTTATTTGTTGTTTTTCCCTTGCTGCTTTCAATAATTTTTCTTTGTCTTTAATTTTTGCCAATTTGATTACTATGTGTCTCGGTGTGTTTCTCCTTGGATTTATCCTGTGTGGGACTCACTGTGCTTCCTGGACTTGGGTGGCTATTTCCTTTCCCATATTAGAGAATTTTTCGACTATAAGCTCTTCAAATATTTTCTCTGGTCCTTTCTCTATCTCTTCTCCTTCTGGGACCCCTATAATGTGAATGTTGTTGCGTTTAATGTTGTCCCAGAGGTCTCTTAGGCTGTCTTCATTTCTTTTTATTCTTTTCTCTTTATTCTGTTCCACAGCAGTGAATTCCACCATTCTGTCTTCCAGGTCACTTATCCGTTCTTCTGCCTCAGTTATTCTGCTATTGATTCCTTCTAGTGTAGTTTTCATTTCAGTTATTGTATTGGTCATCTCTGTTTGTTTGTTCTTTAATTCTTCTAGGTCTTTGTTAATCATTTCTTGCATCTTCTCAATCTTTGCCTCCATTCTTATTCCGAGGTCCTGGATCATCTTCACTATCATTATTCTGAATTCTTTTTCTGGAAGGTTGCGTATCTCCACTTCATTTAGTTGTTTTTCTGGGGTTTTTTCTTGTTCCTTCATCTGGTACATAGCCCTCTGACTTTTCATCTTGTCTATCTTTTTGTAACTGTGGTTTTTGTTCCACAGGCTGCAGGATTGTAGTTTTTGTTGCTTCTGCTGTCTGCCCTCTGGTCTCAAATTACTTTTTAATATTTTTATTTTTAATAATTTTTTTCTTTATGTTAATAACTTTCTTTTATTTTTTTCTTTCTTTCCTTCTTTTTTTTCTTTCTTTCTTTCTTTCTTTCTTTCTTTCTTTCTTTCTTTCTTTCTTTTTTTCTCCCTTTTCTTCTGAGCCATGTGGCTCACAGGTTCTTGGTGCTCTGGCTAAGTGTCAGGCTTGTGTTTCTATAGTTGGAGAGCCGAGTTCAGGACATTGGTCCACCAGAGATCTCCTGCTCCATGTAATATCATATGGCGAAAGATCTCCCAGTGATCTCCATCTCAATGCTAAGACCCAGCTCCACTCAACGACCAGGAAGCTACAGTGCTGGACACCCCATGCCAAACAAATTTCAAGGCAGGAAAACAGCCCCACCCATTAGCAGAGAGGCTGCCTAAAATCATAATAAGGTCACAGACACCCCAAAACACACCACTGGACATGGTCCTGCCCACCAGAAAGACAAGATGCAGCCTGACCCACCAAACACAGGCACCAGTCCACTCCATCAGAAGCCTACCCAACCTACTGAAGCAACCTTAGCCAGTGGGGGCAGACACCAAAAACAACGGGAACTACAAACTTACAGCCTGTGAAAAGGAGACCCCAAACACAGTAAGCTAAGAAAATAGGAGACAGAGAAACACACAGAAGATGAAGGAGCAAGGTAGAATCCCAGCAGACCAAACAAATGAAGAGGAAATAGGCAGTCAACCTGAAAAATAATTCAGAATAATGATAGTAAAGATGATCCACAATTTTGGAAATAGAAGGGAGAAAATAAAAGAAAAATTTAACAAGGACCTGGAAGAACTAAAGAGCAAACAAACAATGATGAACAACACAATAAATGAAATTAAAAATTCTCTAGAAGGGATTAATAGCAGAATAACTGATGTATAAGAACGGATAAGCCACCTGGAAGATAAAAGAGTGGAAATAACTACCACAGAGCAGAATAAAGAAAAAAGAATGAAAAGAATACAGGACAGAGCAGAAGCAAGAAGAACTACAATCCTGCAGCCTGTGGAACAAAAACCACATTCACAGAAAGACAGACAAGATGAAAAGGTAGAGGGCTATATACCAGATGAAGGAACAAGATAAAACCCCAGAAACACAACTAAATGAAATGGAGATAGGCAACCTTCCAGAAAAAGAATTCAGAATAATGATAGTGAAGATGATCCAGGACCCCGGAAAAAGAATGGAGGCAAAGATCGAGAAGTTGCAAGAAATGTTTAACAAAGACCTAGAAGAATTAAAGAACAAACAAACAGAGATGACCAATACAATAACTGAAATGAAAACTACACTAGAAGGAATCAATAGCAGAATAACTGAGGCAGAAGAATGGATAAGTGACCTGGAAGACAGAATGGTGGAATTCACTGCTACAGAGCAGACTAAAGACTAAAACAGACTAAAGAAAAAAAGAATGAAAAGAAATGAAGACAGCCTAAGAGACCACTGGGACAACATTAAACACAACAACATTCGCATTATAGGGGTCCCAGAAGGAGAAGAGATAGAGAAAGGACCAGAGAAAATATTTGAAGAGCTTATAGTCGAAAAATTCTCTAATATGGGAAAGGAAATAGCCACCCAAGTCCAGGAAGCACAGTGAGTCCCACACAGGATAAATCCAAGGAGAAACACACCGAGACACATAGTAATCAAATTGGCAAAAATTAAAGACAAAGAAAAATTATTGAAAGCAGCAAGGGAAAAACAACAAATAACATACAAGGGAACTCCCATAAGGTTAACAGCTGATTTCTCAGCAGAAACTCTACCAGCAGAAGGCATGATATACTTAAAGCGATGAAAGGGAAGAACCTACAACCAAGATTACTCTACCAGGCAAGGATCTCATTCAGATTCAATGGAAAAATCAAACTCTTTACAGACAAGCAAAAGCTAAGGGAATTCAGCACCACCAAACCAGCTTTACAACAAATGCTAAAGGAACATCTCTAAGTGGGAAACACAAGAGAAGAAAAGGACCTACGAAAATAAACCCAAAGCAATTAAGAAAATGGTCATAGGAACATACATATCAATAATTACCTTAAACGTGAATGGATTAAATGCTCCAACCAAAAGACACAGGTTTGCTGAATGGATACAAAAACAAGACCCATATATATGCTGTCTACAAGAGACCCACTTCAGACCTAGGGACACATACAGACTGAAAGTGAGGGGATGGAAAAAGATATTCCATGCAAATGGAAATCAAAAGAAAGCTGGAGTAGCTATACTTATATCAGATAAAATAGACCTTAAAACAAAGAATGTTACAAGAGACAAGGAAGGACACCACATAATGATCAAGGGATCAATCCAAGAAGAAACTATAACAATTATAAATATATATGCACTCAACATAGGAGCACCTCAATACATAAGGCAACTGCTAACAGCTATAAAGGAGGAAATTGGCAGTAACACAATAATAGTGGGGGACTTTAACACCTCACTTACACCAATGGACAGATCATCCAAAATGAAAATAAATAAGGAAACAGAAGCTTTAAATGACACAATAGACCAGATCGATTTAATTGATATATATAGGGCATTCCATCCCAAAACAGCAGATTACACTTTCTTCTCAAGTGCACAGAGAACATTTTCCAGGATAAATCACATCTTGGGTCACATATCAAGCCTCAGTAAATTTAAGAAAATTGAAATCATATCAAGCATCTTTTCTGACCACAATGCTATGAGATTAGAAATGAATTACAGGGAAAAAAACGTAAAAAACACAAACACATGGAGGCTAAACAATACGTTACTAAACAACCAAGAGATCACTGAAGAAATCCAAGAGGAAATCAAAAAATACCCAGAGACAAATGACAATGAAAACACGATGATCCAAAACCTATGGGATACAGCAAAAACACTTCTAAGAGAGAAGTTTATAGCTATACAAGCCTACTTCAAGAAAAAAGAAAAATCTCATGTAAACAATCTAACCTTACACCTAAAGGAACTAGAGAAAGAAGAACAAACAAAACCCAAAGTTAGCAGAAGGAAAGAAATCATAAAGATCAGAAGAGAAATAAAAGAAATAGAAACAAAGAAAACAATAGCAAAGATCAATAAAACTAAATGTTGGTTCTTTTAGAAGATAAACAAAATTGATAAACCATTAGCCAGACTCATCAAGAAAAACAGGGAGAGGACACAAATCAATAAAATTAGAAATGAAAAAGGAGAAGTTACAACAGACACTGCAGAAATACAAAGCATCCTAAGAGACTACTACAAGCAACTCTATGCCAATAAAATGGACAACCTGGAAGAAATGGACAAATTCTTAGAAAGGTATAACCTTCCAAGACTGAACCAGGAAGAAACAGAAAATATCAACAGACCAATCACAAGTAATGAAATTGAAACTGTGATTAAACATCTTCCAAGAAACAAAAGTCCAGGACCAGATGGCTTCACAGGTGAATTCTATCAAACATTTAGAGAAGAGCTAACACCCATCCTTCTCAAACTCTTTCAAAAAATTGCAGAGGAAGGAACACTCCCAAACTCATTCTATGAGTCCACCATCACCCTGATATGAAAACCAGACAAAGATACTACAAAAAAAGAAAATTACAGACCAATGTCACTGATGAATATAGATGCAAAAATCCTCAACAAAATACTAGCAAACCGAATCCAACAACACATTAAAAGGATCATACACCACGATCAGGTGGGATTTATCCCAGGGATGCAAGGATTCTTCAATATACACAAATCAATCAATGTGATACACCATAGTAACAAATTGAAGGATAAAAACCATATGATCATCTCAATAGATGCAGAAAAACTTTCAACAAAATTCAACACCCATTTATGATAAAAACACTCCAGAAAGTTAGGCATAGAGAGACCTTACCTCAACATAATAAAGGCCGTATATGAAAAACCCACAGCCAACATCATTCTCAATGGTGAAAAATTGAAACCATTTCCTATAAGATCAGGAACAAAACAATGTTGTCCATTCTCACCACTATTATTCAACATGGTTTTGGAAGTTTTAGCCACAGCAATCAGAGAAGAAAAAGAAATAAAAGGAATCCAAATCGGATATAAAGAATTAAAGTTGTCACTGTTTGCAGATGACATGATACTACACATAGAAAATCCTAAATATGCTACCAGAAAACTGCTAGTGCTAATAAATGAATTTGGTAAAGTAACAGGATACAAAATTAATGCACAGAAGTCTCTTGCATTCCTATACACTAATGATGAAACATCTGAAAGAGAAATTAAGGAAACACTCCCATTTAATATTGCAACAAAAAGGATAAAATACCTAGGAATAAACCTACCTAAGGAGACAAAAGACTTGTATGCAGAAAACTATGACACTGATGAAGGAAATTAAAGATGATACAAAGAGATAGAGAGATATTCCATGTTCTTTGATCAGAAGAATCAACATTGTGGAAATTACTATACTCCCCAAAGCAGTCTACAGATTCAATGCAATCCCTATCAAACTACCAATGGCATTTTTCACAGAGCTAGAACAAAAAATTTCACAATTTGTATGGAAATACAAAAGACCCTGAATAGCCAAAGCAATCTTGAGAAAGAAAAATGGAGCTGGAGGAATCAGGCTCCTGGACTTCAGAGTATACTACAAAGCTACAGTAATCAAGACAGTATGGTACTGGCACAAAAACAGAAATATAGATGAATGGAACAGGATAGAAAGGCAGAGATAAACCCATGTATATAAGATCTCCTTTATTTTTAATAAAGGAGGCAAGGATATATAATGGAGAAAAGCCAGCCTCTTCATTAAGTAGTGCTGGGAAAACTGGACAGCTACATGTAAAAGGATGAAATTAGAACACTCCCTAACACCTTACACAAAAATAAACTCAAAATGGATTAAAGACTTAAATATAAGGCCAGACACTATAATACTGTTAGAGGAAAACATAGGCAGAACACTCTATGGCATAAATCACAGCAAGATCCTTTTTGACCCACCTCCTAGAGAAATGGAAATAAAAACAAGAATAAGCAAATGGGACCTAATGAAACGTAAAAGCTTTTGCACAGCAAAGGAAACCATAAACAAGACAAAAAGACAACCCTCAGAATGGGAGAAAATAATTGCAACTGAAGCAACTGACAAAGGATTAATCTCCAAAATTTACAAGCAGCTCATGCAGCTCAATATCAAAAAAGCAATCCAATCCAAAAATGGGCAGAAGACCTAAATCAACTATTTTCCAAAGAAGACATACAGATTACCAACAAACACATGAAAGGACACTCAACATCACTAACTGTTAGAGAAATGCAAATCAAAACTACAATGAGGTATCCCCTCACACCAGTCAGAATTGCCATCATCAAAAAATCTACAAAAAAAAAAAAGTGCTGGAGAGGGTGTGGAGAAAAGGGAACCCTCTTGCACTGTTGGTGGGAATGTAAATTCATACAGCCACTATGGAGAACAGTATGGAAGTTCCTTAAAAAACTAAAAATAGACCTACCATACAACCCAGCAATCCCACTACTGGGCATATACCCTGAGAAAACCATAAATCAAAAAGAGTCATTTACCACAATGTTCATTGCAGCTCTATTTACAATAGCTAGGACATGGAAGCAACCTAAGTGTCCATCAACAGATGAATGGATAAAGAAGATGTGGCACATATATGCAATGGAATATTACTCAGCCATAAAAAGAAACGAAATTGAGTTATTAGTCATGAGGTGGATGGACCTAGAGTCTGTCATACAGAGTGAAGTAAGTCAGAAAGAGAAAAACAAATACCATATGCTAACACATATATATGGAAACTAAAAAAAAAAAAAAGCTTATGAAGTACCTAGGGGCAGCACAGGAATAAAGATGCAGACGTAGAGAGTGGACTTGAGGACACAGGGAAGGGAAAGGGTAAGCTGGGACAAAGTTAGAGAGTGGCATGGACTTATATATACAACCAAATGTAAAGTAGATAGCTAGTGGGAAGCAACTGCATAGCACAGGGAGATCAGCTCAGTGCTTTGTGACCACCTGGAGGGGTGGGATAGGGAGGTTCGGAGGGAGATGCAAGTGGGAGTAGATATGGGGATATATGCATATGTATAGCTGATTCACTTAGTTATAAAGCAGAAACTAACACACCATTGTAAAGCAAATATACTCAATAAAGATGTTAAAAAAATAATAAAAGGGGTTCTATTGAAAAGATTAAAAAAAAGTAAGTCAGAAAGAGAAAAACAAATACCGTATGCTAACACATATATATTAAATTTAAAAAAAATGTTTCTGAAGAACCTAGAGGCAGGATAGGAATAAAGACACAGACGTAGAGAATGAACTTGAGAACTCAGTGCGGGGGAAGAGTAAGCTGGGATGAAGTGAAAGCATGGCCTGGACTTATATACACTACTAAATGTAAAATAGATAGCTATTGGGAAGCAGTCGCATAGCACAGGGAGGTCAGCTGGGTGCTTTGTGACTGCCTAGAAGGGTGGGCTAGGGAGGGTGGGAGGGAGACGCAAGAGGGAGGAGATATGGAGATATTTGTATATATATATAGCTGATTCCCTTTTTATAAAGTAGAAATTAACACACCATTGTAAAGCAATTATACTCCAATAAAGATGTTAAAAAAAAATTAGAATGGAAGAATAAGTTGTGGTATCCTCGTATAAATGAATACTATACAGCAATGAAAATGAATAAAATCCTGCACATTTAATAATGTAGATTAATCTCACAATGTTAAATGAAATACTTCAGACATGAATATTTACACACTGTATGAGTAAATTTACATAATGTTCAAAAATAGGCAAAGCTCATCTATATGTTAGAAATCAGGATGGGGTACCTTTGTAAAGGAGGGTTGAAGGAGTAACTAAAAGGGAACATGAAGTGTGCTTTTGGAGTGAAAGCAATGTTACAATTTTTTATTAATTGAGGTACTGTTGATTTACAATATAATATTGGTTTAAAATGTACAACATAGATTCAAATTTTTTATAGAGTATACTCCATTTATAGTTATTATAAAATGTTGGCTATATTCCTGTGCTGTATGATATATATTTGTAGCTTATTTATTTTATATATAGTAGCTTGTACATCTTAATCCCCTACCCCTATCTTGCCCCTCTCCCCTCCCTCTCCCCACTAGTAACCACTAGTCTGTTCTCTATATCTGTGAGTCTGTTTCTTTTTTGTTAGATTCATTATTTTACTTTATTTTTTAGATTCCACATATAAGTGATGTCATACAGTATTTGTCTGTCTCTGTCTGACTTATCATACTTACCATAATAACCCCCAGCTCCATCCATGTTGTTGCAAATAGCAACAATAATAATAACAATAGCAGTTGTTACTTTCCATGGTTGAATAGTATTCCATTGTGTGTATGTGTGTATATATATATATCTCACATCTTCTTTATGCATTCATCTGTTGATGGACACTTAGGTTGCTTCCATACCTTGGCTGTTGTAAATAATTCTGCTATGAACATTGGGGTGCATGTATCTCTTCAAATTAGTGTTTTTGTTTTCTTTGGATATATACGCAGAAGTGGAATTACTGGATCATATGGTAGTTCTATTTTTAGTTTTTAAAGGAACTTTCATACTGTTTTCCATAGTGGCTTCACCAATTACACTCCCACCAACAGTGTACAAGGGCTCCCTTTTCTCCATATCCTCACCAACATTTGTTATTTGTGGTCTTTTTGATGACAGTCCTTCTGACAGATGTGAGGTGATCTCTCATTTTGGTTTTCATTTGCAGTTCTCTGATGATTAGCAACATTGAGCATCTCTTCATGTGCCTGTTGGTCATCTACATGTCTTCTTTGGAAAAATATCTCTTCAGGTCTTCTGCCCATTTTCTAATAGGGCTGTTTTTTTGATGTTGAATTGTATGAGCTGTTTATATATGATGGATATTAACCCCTTATTAGTCATATTATTTAGAATATTTTCTCCCATTCAGTAGGTTATCTTTTCATTTTGTTGATGATCTCCTTTGCTGTGCAAAAGTTTTTAGATTTCATAAGGTCCCATTTGTTTATTTTTGCTTTTGTTTACTTTACCTTAGGAGACAGAGCCAAAAAAAATTACTACTATTTATGTCAAAGTGTGTTCCACCTTTGCTTTCTTCTAGGAGATTCATGATTTCAGGCTTTACATCTAGGTCTTGAATCATTTTAAGTTTATTTTTGTACATGGTGTGAAAAATGTTCTAATTTCATTCTTTTACATGTAGCTGTCCAGGTTTTCTCAGCATCACTTATTGAAGAGACTGCCTTTTCTCCATTGTATATTCCTGGGTCCTTTGTCATAGAATAATTGACAATACATGTGTGGGTTTCTTTCTGAGCTCTCTATTCTGTTCCATTGGGCACGTGTCTGATTTTGTGCCTGACCATACTGTTTTGATCACTGTAGCTTTGTAGTATAGTCTGAAGCCAGGGAGCATGATACCTCCAGCTCTGTTCTTTCCCAAGATTGTTTGGACTATTCAGGGTCTTTTGTGTTTCCATACAAATTTTTAAATTATTTGTTCTAGTTTTGTGAAAATTGCCCTTGGTACTTTGATAGGGATTGCATTGAATCTGTAGATTGCCTTGGGTAGTATGGACATTTTTACAATATTAATTGTTCCAATCCATGAACATGGTGTATCTTTCCATCTGTTTGTTTCATCTTCAATTTCTTTCATCAGTGTCTTATAGTTTTCCAAGTACAGGTCCTTTACGTCCTTTGGTAGGTTTATTCCTAGGTATTTTATTCTTTTTGATATAATTGTTAATGGAATTTTTTCCTTAATTTCTCTTTTTGATAGTTTTCTGTTTGTGTATAGAAATGCAATAGATTTCTGTATATTAATTTTGTATCCTGCAACTTTACCAAATCATTGATGAGCTCTAGTTTTCTGGTGGCATCTTTAGGATTTTCTATGTATAGTATCATGTCATCTGCAAACAGTGAGAGTTTTACTTCTTCTTTTCCAATTTGGATTCCTTTTATTTCTTTTTCTTCTCTGATTGCTGTGGCTAGGACATCCAATATGATGTTGAATAATAGTGGTGAGAGTGGACATCCTTGTCTTTTTCCTGATCTTAGAGGAAATGTTTTCAGCTTTTCACTGTTGAGTATGATATTAGCTGTGGATTTGTCGTATATGGCCTTTATTACACTAAGATATGTTTTCTCTATGCCCACGTTCTGGAGAGTTTTTATCATAAATGGATGTTGAATTTTGTCAAAAGATTTTTCTGCACCTATTGAGAATATCATATGGTTTTTATTCTTCAGTTTGTTCATGTGGTGTATCACATTGATTGATTCGTGGATACTGAAAAATCCTTGCATCCCTGGGATAAAACCCACTTGATCACAGTGTATGATACCCAGGGGTATCAGTCTTGACTATACTGCAGCTCCACCCCTCCTACCCATCTCATTTTAGTTCCTCCTTTATATCTTTAGTTGTAGAAGATCTTTTCTGGTAGGCTCTTTTCTTTTTCATTGATAGGTGTTCTGTAAATTGTTGTAATTTTCATGTGCCCATGAAAGAAGGTGAGCTCAGGGTATTTCTACTCCTCCATCTTGGCTAACTCTCCCTATTTCTTGAACTGGGTACTGCTTAAACCAATGAGTTCACCTTGCATATTTCATTAATCTGTTCAGTTATGATTTGGGCCTTTTTTGGTATGTAAGATAGACCAATAAAATGGCTTATTTAAAAAAATCTGGCACATTAACGTTATTTTCTCACTTCTTTTCAAGAATAACATAGTCACACCCACTTCACTTTTTTTTTTTTTTACTTCAATGATTTGTAATTTGTCGAGTATTATCCTTCTTTTAACTAAAGCTATTTACCTTCTTCTGTTACCAGAAACCAGTAAGTCTAGAGTGTTACTAATTCTCCTAACATTAGTTTTTTTTTTTTTTAATTTTATTTATTTATTTATTTATGGCTGTGTTGGGTCTTCGTTTCTGTGCGAGGGCTTTCTCTAGTTGCGGCAAGTGGGGGCCACTCTTCATCGCAGTGTGCGGGCCTCTCACCATCGCGGCCTCTCCTGCCGCGGGGCACAGGCTCCAGACGCGCAGGCTCAGCAATTGTGGCCCACGGGCCCAGCCGCCCCGCGGCACGTGGGATCCTCCCAGACCAGGGCTCGAACCCGTGTCCCCTGCACCGGCAGGCGGACTCCCAACCACTGCGCCACCAGGGAAGCCCCTAACATTAGTTTTTGTTCTGATGTCCACTTATAACACTGCTCTTTTACTTTCCTAAACTACTTGTATGAAACGACACTTAACCTTCTCTCTTAATTCTAGCCTTACTCATTATTCATTATATGGTGCAAGAGCCTGACTACATTATTCTTCTAAAGTAGTTGTTTCTGAGCATTTATATATTGCAATACTATTATTTTATTAGGAATTATTTTTCCTCCTTTACAATTATAGCATTATATTGTTTCCTCCTTTACAATTATAGCATTATATTAGTAGGTTATGCTATCTATGAAGGTAATCTTAGGATAATAAAGGGGGAGTTACAAAATAATTTGTTACTCAAAGCAGGACTTGGGTCTAAACAGAATTGAGAACCTCTGATCAAGATAATAGGGATTCTGCTGGAGGATGGATGTGTCTTGAGAAGGGAAACAAAGGAGAGGATAATAGACTTTCTAAATCCCACTTTCCTGACTTTCTTAAATACCACTCTCTTTCATTTGTTGGTAGAAGCACGAACACAGGCTTTGAAGCCCCTCAGAACTGGTTTCTAATAGGTACAGGTCTGTTATTTACTAGCTACATTACCTTGTGGAAGTTACTTAAACCACCTAAGCTTTGGTTCATCTATAAAATAGCACTAATCATTTCTTGCTTCTTAGGGTTGCCATGAGAATTTAGGAGATAACACAGACAAATCTTGCACAGCAAGTGACTAACCTATAATTGACATTGAACAAATATTAATGCACTTCTAATCTACCACCTCCATGCCCAGGGTTATAGCTAACTCCAAGGGTACCTTTGTGAAAATTTTAAAATGGTATCCTTTCATCTGGATGGGTGCCACTCCCAGTCAAGGCTCATGACTTGGTGATTACCAAGTGGATTACCATGATCAAAGTCCCAAAGGAATGGCTGGGTGATCTGTAGCATAATTTTGTTTCCCTTCATGTTCCTGGGTAGACCAGATGGCATGAACTTTGAAGATCTCTGAGAAGCTCTGGACCAGAACTCTCTATCAAAGTGACTTTTAAAAACCCTGACTCCTTGTATACCATCTCCATGAGTGACCACTCTTACAAGTGGACTTTAACCAAGAATTTGATGGGTGTAACTCAGACTGGCTGCTAAGCAACAGCACCACCACCCCCCCACCTCCCCCCGCCGCCGAAGTCATTGTGACATTGCTTTCTACAAGGCAACATTATGGTGTAGAGGGAGCCAGAGAAACCCAACTTTGAAAATAAGCTCTGCTAACTATTAACTTCATAATCTTGGACAAATTTTCCTCACAATATCTCAATTTCTTCACCTGTAGCACAAGGACAATATTCACCATGTAGGAGATAACCTATATAAAGTCCAATGCTTGGCTTATTCAACTTGTTCATCATTTCCCTTCCTGCCCTCATTGATTTATTCATTCAACAGGTACTTATTAAACTCTTATAATATGTCAGGTACTGCTCTAGGCTTTGGGAATATAGCAGTGAACAGAAATCCTTGTTCTCCTAGAGGTTAATTCTAGCAGGGGAGGCAATGAAAATGGTAAATACATAAAATGTACGGGATGTCAGGTATTGATTTTGCCAAGGAAAAACAAAGGAATCACAGACAGGGAAGAAGGGAAAAGGGAGTTTCATGGCCAGGAAGGTGCCCACCGAGAAGGTAGCTTCGAGGAAAGGCCTACAGGAAGTGAGGCAGAAAGTCAAATGGAAATCTTGGGAAAGAGTATTCTAGCTTGTGCAAAAGCCCTGAGGCAGTAACATGCCTGGACTACTGGCGAAACAGCAAAGACACCAAAGTAGTTGAAGTAGAGGTAGTGAGAAGTGTTTTCAACATTTCTTTTAAGGCAGGATTAGTGATGATGAACTCCCTCAGCTTTTGTTTGTCTAGGAAAGCCTTTATTTCTTTGTTATAATTAAGTATAAATTTGCTGGGCAGAGTATTCTCAGCGGACAGTTTTTAATCTTTCAATATTATGAGTATGTCATCCCACTTTCTCCTGGGCTGTAGAGTTTCTGCTGAGAAATCTACTGAAAGCCTAATGGTGGTTCCTTGTAGGTTACTGTCTTTTTTTTCCCCCTGGCTGCCTTTAAAATTCTTTCTTTGTCATTGACTTTTGACAGTTTTAATATAATGTGTCTTGGAAAAGGTCTTCTTGCACTGAGATAATTATGTGTTCTCTTATCTTTGTGAACTTGTGTATCCAGTTCCTTCCCAGGCTTGGGAGTTCTAACCTATTATTTCTTTAAATAAACTCTCTGTTCCCTTCTCCCTCTCTTCTCCTTCTGGGATACCCATTAGCCTTATGTTGCCTTTCCTAATGGAATTGGATAATTCTCATAGAATTTATTTATTTAAAAAATCTTAGTTCTCTTTTCTCTTCTACCTGAATCATTCGTAGATTTTGAACTTACTAGTTCTCTCTTCCTTATGGTCTGCTCTATTTCCAATGCTTTTAATGCTTTCTTCATCTCATTTATTGAGTTCTTCACTCCAGAATTTCTGTTTTGTTCTTCTTTAGAGTTTCAGTCTCTTCAGTAAAGCATTCCTTCTGTTCATTAATTTTATTCCTGAGCTCATTGAACTGTCTTTCTGAGTTTTCTTATAGCTCATGGAGTTCTTTCATGACAGATATTTTCAATTCTCTATCAGTTAGTTCACACTCTTTCATGACTTTAAGTTTGGTTTTCTGAGAATTGCCGTTTTCTTTTTGTGATACCATATTACCATGGTTTTTCATGGTGCTTAATGAGTTGTTCCTCTGCTGGCACTTTTGAAGTAGCAAACACCTTTTTTAATTAGGTAAAACTCTTTTCACTTTGACTTTAACAATTCAACATGTTGGTTATTAGAGGTCTTTTTTTTGTTTCTAGTAGGTAGTGCTATAGCACAAGTTTTCATTTCTCTTACCTGAACTGTCTCTGGCTATATTTGAAAATTGACTTTCCACCCTCCACCGCCTCTGCCAGAGGTGTCACTTATGCCCTTGCTGCTTTGCCTCCAGAATCTCTGGTGCCTTGCTGTTGCCAATGTTGCCATTGTTGCCAGGGTCACTGCCAAGGGCATCAGGATGGTGGGCACCTCCACTGGGTCCAGGGATGCCTGGGTGGTGGGCAACACTGCCACAGCAAAGGCAGTGGGAAGGTGGGGTTGGAAGGGGGTCGTGGGTGCCTTTGATGCATCTGGGATTGTCAGATGCAAGAGTGCCAGAGTCCAGGCACCACCAGAACTGGAGGGACTGAGGTCATGGGCCTTGCCACTGCTGATGCCTGGCTCCCTGTGTCTGGGATACTGCTGCAGTCTGGAGGCCTAATTTGTGTGTGCTGCCTCCCCTATTACTACTGGGTCCTCTGGAACTGTTGGCTCAGTACTGTCATGGCCACGGAGTCCGGATTGCAATTACCACCTCTGCTGTTCTCCCAATTCCACCTCCTCTATTTGTTCCAGTCTACTTATCTTCAGATGTACAGATGTGTGGATCTCTCCAGAATCCTAGTGTGTTGGACCAGAGGAACCTTTGTTGAGTTATGAATGTTTTACTCATTGTAGATTGAAGAGGAGAGACCAGCAGACTGTCTCATACTACCATGATATTGACGTCACCCCTGATCTTCTTTTTCCTAACATGCTGTGTTCATTCCACCTCAAGGACTTTGTACTTGCTGCACCTCTGCACTTTTCCTAGATCTCAGAATGACTGGTTCTTCTCTAATATCAAGGCTCATCTCATATGGGATCTCTCCAGAGAGGCATTCCTGGACTGCTCAAACTAAAATAGGTTCCTCCCTTGGTCACTTTCTATCACTGTTTCACTTTCCTCATTTCTTTTTTTTTTTTTTTTTTTTTTTTTGCTAATTTATTGCTTAACACTCCCATCAGCAAACTATAATCCCCATAAGGGTGAACTCTTTGTGTTATTCACCACTATGTCTTTAGTACCTAGAACATTATCTGGCACATAATAAATAATCAAGAAATGTTGTGGGCTCATGAATGAATAGTCATTACCCAGAAAGCTGCATGTGCCTCATCATTACCACCAGTGCTGCCATCTACCTTGAGAGCACTGACATCTGTGTCAAAGGAGGCAGTAAAACATAGTAGTTAAGACTGTGAACTCTTTTGGATCTGGCTCTGCAACTTATTAGCTGTGAGACGTTGGGCAGGTTATTCAGTTTCTTGGGTTAATGTTATCTTCCTCACAAAGTTGCTGAGAGAATTAAATAATAAAATACATGTAAAACACTTAAAATGGAGTTTGACATACAATAAGCATGCCAGAAAATAGGAGCCATTATATTCTTATTACTTAGGATTCTTTCAGTTGCAAATAAAAGAAACAAACTTAAGCCAGTTTATGTAGCAAAGAGGAGTTTATTACACAGTTATATGGGTGTTTCACAGAACCCAAAGGCAGAAATGCATCTGGGCCTCAGGAAGGAGCTAGAATGAAGAGTTGGAAAGCTATTGATAAATGTTCTCTCTGCATCTTTCATCGTGGCTTTTCTCCATTGCTCCCCTTTAGTCTTCTTGCTCTGCATCCAGGGCAACTTTCCCTTCTCCTCAGTTTCTCACTACAGATCCTGAGCTTACATATTATAGGCAAAGCCAGTCTCAGGGACTGTTAGCCATTCCTTGTTCTCTGTTGCAGATTCCAAGGGGTGATAATCTGATAAGCCGTCTTGAATCTGATGTCTACACCAGTCAATCAGCCAAGCCAGGGGAGGAGATAATGCAGTAAAACCACAGCTGTTAGTGACCACAGCTATGGTTTCAAGGAAAGGACCTCTGCTTTCACTCCTGAGAAAGGCAGACATCCCCAAAGGAGCCCACTGCAAAGACCTTCCCAATGCTGCCAATTCAGGGGAGCTGGACCAGCTCTGGGACCTCAGCAGACATGGAGAGAATGTCCTGGCCTTCTGTTCCTTGAGCATGCCAAACAGGCCTGTGCCCCCGAGTCTCCCAGAATCACTTTGGTTCCCTACTGAGAACAGTCACCAAGATGCAGACCTATCTTCTTCATGTCCTCATCCCATGCCAACACCAAACATTCAGACATTTCCTCCTGACAGCATCCAACCTTCATGCAGATCAACCTAAGCCAGTAGAAGGCTTGTGGGTTTGTTGGTGTCATCAGTTCCTCACACACTCCCTTCTGCCACTCCACCCCCATGCACAACCTGTATTTTCACATCTAGAAAGGTCTCCACCCAAATCACTTAAAACCAAGGACACTCATGTTTTGACTGATGGATTTTATTGCAGAACTCTAGGTAGGAGCAAGGTGTGCTAAGCAAAGGAGACTGTTCAGCACACTAGGGAATAGAGACACAGGTCAGGTTTATGGCCGGTTGCAGCACTGACAGCTGGTGTCAAAGACAAGCCCAGCCGGGCAATACTGCTCGTATGTGATTCCATTTGCGCAGTTTATGTAGGCATTTCTGTTATTTGGCACAGGGTAGAGGCCATCGGCTTTGCCGGCACAGTATCCACTACCCACAGAGCTGCCTCCAGAGGTGCTACTGCCACTTCCACTTGCACTTTCGGTACTACTGTTGGGCTCACTGGGCTGAGTGGAGGCGGTGCAACCTGAAACAGCATGAAGAGCAGACTAGTGGACCTGGCAGAAGCTCTCAGATTCACCTAGAGGTAAAGAACTAGCAGACCTGGGGTGAGGTCTGGAGGTGGAGTGCAGTTCACTCTGTGTCCCTGTAACTGAGGAGCTCACAAGATAACTCCATCTTAGGAATTAGGAACATCTATAATTTCAAGCCAGCCCAGTTTTAAATTTTAAAAGTTCTCTCTTATGATGTTAAAATCATTTTTTAAAAATTTTACTGAGCACCCAGTATATGCGAAATGCTTTTCTAGGATCTGGGTATAAGCAGTAAGCAAATAAGCTGTAAGAGAAAATCTGGACAAAATTTAGGGAATTGGTACTTCCCCTGAATTATAGATTAGAAATATGTCAGTACTGCTTAGGGTTTTTTTGTTCAATCTCCCCAGGCAGGCTGAAGGAGACTTTTAATAAGGGGTTCATAGAAAAATAAATGCTTATATTGAAAGTCAGCCTAATTTCTTGAGGCTTTTCCACAGCTTCAAGAATTAGTAGACCTGGGAAACCCACCCAGTAGGCCTGGTTTCTCATAAGAACATAAAATTCCTGATGTGGACATTCAAGGGTAAGGAAAGAACATAGCACTTCTCTCTCAGGCAGGCAAGAACAGTGAGGTAAAATAAATGGGAATAGACTCCTGGGGCAAAGGGGGAAGATGTTAGGCTGTCTTTTGAGTTGGAAAAGGAGCATTTATACACCATGGGCATCCCCCTGCTGTCACTTACTTGCACTCTTTAGGCCAAGAACATCCTTCAAGGTGTTGGTCAGGGGGAACTTGCCCTGGTTACAGAATGTGCCTGTGAAGTCATCCATGTCAATGGCCCAGATCATGGCACCTCCAAAGTTGTTCTGCTTAAGCCACTCAGCCTGTTTAAGGATAGAGGACACCAGGAGTCATTTTATTTTGGGGAACTCAGGGCTGAGCTCACAGCACATTGGAGGGGCTGACCTTACCTTGATATTAAAGCTCTTGACGTTGTCATAGCCAACCCACTCGTTGCCCTTATAGGCATAGGGCACGTACTGAGGGGCATCCCATGCCTGAGTGGCTCCGTTTTTCAGGAAGGTGCAGATCTTTAAAAAGTCAAGAGATTCAAATCCTTTAAGTATGATTCCCAAGAAAGAGAAAACATACAATTTCCTCTTTGATTTTTTTTTTTCTGTCATGCCTCCAATAGGGGTTTTCCTCAGATTTCTAATTATGGGTTTTTATTTGCAGTAAATAAGATCAAGTTGTTTTTGAAATACTCAGATGTTATCCCTATTCTTAGTGCTTGATTTTGAGAACCCATGTTAGTATGGGAGATACAGTTATTTAATTCCCTTAAGTGCTAATATAAATGACCTGAAGTATGTAGTCTGTTGTTTGAAGGGATATTGCACACTACAGATGTTCTTCATACTGGATTAGGTAAATGAATAGGTTACTTAAACACCTGAAGCATTTGGAGTAATATCTGTGTTACAGTAGGTAAGTAGTGGACAGATGAACATTCAAGCTTTACATAGATTCTAACCCTAAGGCTACTGTGCAGCACAGGGCATGAAATTCACAGAATTTCAACTGTAAAGCCCAGGCTACCTACCTCATAGTAGGCCAGGAACCCAGCCTGCCTGGTGTAGGGCCCAGCAGGACCAGGACCAGAAGTGGGGGCACCAATGCCATTGTTGGAAGGGTTGCTTAGGATGTAGTTGTGTCCATAGGTAGGGAATCCAACGATGAGCTTCTCAGCTGGGGCCCCATTATTCTTCCAGTAGTTCATGACATAATCCTGAAAATGTAGCAGGTGAGCTAGAGGCCCACCCAGCTGATGACCCATTGCTTAGTTATGCTAGTCCACTGACCTAACAGGTAAAATTGAATGATGCTAGTAACAGATAGATTAGTTGGTATTTTTTGAAACATTTTGGTGAGGTTATAGTTAATGAAATACGATCAGCCACTTAAGAAGAGAGTTGTCCAAATGAGAATTTTGCAGAATTTATATTTGCTTTGTCTCTGAATCTCCATGTGATTTACAACATCTCTGGTCTGAACCTGCATCTGTGTGCGTACTCACCACATTGAGGTAAGCATTGTTGCCAGTTTCAGTTGGGTATTTGTAGAGGGGGCTGTTCTCTCCAGTGTAGCCATCCCAGGAGCCATGGAGGTCATAAGTCATGACATGGATGTAGTCTAGGTACCTGAGGTGGGATAAAGAGTTTAAAAGCATTTCCAATTGTTATTTCCCACACCTGTGCAGACAAAAGATACCACTTCCAGTGCCTCTTAAACAAAGTGGCAAAACAGACTAAGGACAAGTCTACTTTGCAAAACTGATACCTATAGGAGTTTGAGGATAAGGTGAGTCACTCACTGGGACAGCTGAGGAATCTCATAGCCAGACTGGATGTTGAAGATGCCAGCAGCTACTGCAGCAGTGACCAGCAGCCTGGGCTTGTTGGTTTGGATGGCCTCCTGCTCAAAAGCTTCACGCATTTCCTATAGAATAATCAAGTATAGTAGGGCATCTATGAAACTGATTTCAGCTCCTTAAATATTAATAAATATATGTTTGTATAATGCTTTTCTTTTTCAAAGTGCTTTCACATATTTTATCTTTAGTTTCTCAATATCCCTATAAAGTAGACAGAATTGATGGTATTCATTTTATAGTTAATATGCATAGAAGTTAAACAATTTCACCAAAGTCTCACAGCAAGTTAGTATCCAGGTCATGACCTAGTATCCCAGATGACCAGTCAAAGCTCTACTTATATCACTACACTTTGAAGTTATACTTGCTACAGTAACCTGTATCCAGCTTTTAGCAATATAGAGATTTGCTTACCTTTGTCCAGTAAATGAGCTACTTTATAGGACTGACATCCCATCAAATGAAATGCTGAATTGGCCAGTAAGGAAGGTGGTAACAGCCAGGTGATAGGTTCCCGTTCAATGTTAGAGGTTAATCCACCGTTATTCTGTGACTCTAATCTTACCCGGAGCACTGGATTCAGTTTTTATAACTGCATTATTAGGGTGTACCAGAGTGTGTTCCAGTGAAGAGTGGGTCTGAAAATTGTTGTATGGGTACTTGTTAAAAGAACTAGGTTATTTAACTGGAAGGAGAAAAATTATAGACAAGATATAGCTGTCTTCAAATATTGAACCAATATATTGGAAAAGGTACAGCTTTATTCTATGTTACTTCAGTGGGCAGAGCTAGAACCACTAATTGGAAGTTATTAATTATGACTGGATGCATGTATTGACTAAGAATACAGATGTTCTTTTTGATCTCTAGAGCTGTTCAACAAGTAAGTAGGTTTATTTTTCAACCAGTGAGTTACTTAATATTGAAACTATTGGAGGCTGCCTGACAATCTGCTATACCAGATGGTATAGGAAAAACCCCTGTCTTGCGGGAGAGTAAATCTAAAAGCCATCCTTGGCTTTTCTCACTCCATTCATTTTTCCTTGGTGATCTCTTAATTATTTACCTTTGCTGATGATGTCAATACAGTATATCAAATCAAGTCCTTTGTTCTGAACTCCAGCTTGGCATTCATCCAATATCTATTCATCCCTGTCTATTGGGCAAAACTATAGGATGTCCTACAGATTCCTCTCACTCAGCATGTTCAAAGACAAATTAATGAGTCATTTTTCTTGCTCCAAATCTATCCTTTTTCCTGTATTTACCATCTTAGTTAACAGGACCACAGTCAAACTAGTTTTCAAGGTCAGAAAACTGGAAGTTCTCTCTTTTTCCACTTCCAATTGGTCTCCAAATCCTATTGATTCTACCCTCCTAATATCTCTTATATACTTCCTTTTTCTGTCCTCACTGTTAGGGTCTTCGTTCAGACCCTCAGCATCTCTTGCTCGATTTATTGCAGTAGCCTCCTAACTCTATCCCTGCCTCCTTACCTTCTTCTAATTCATCCTCCGTGGTTAAAGCCAGAGTGATCCTTCTAAAACATGAGCTTTGTCATATCTTTCCATTACTTGAAAATCCTTCAGAGTTGCCTTGAATGTAATGTCCAAATTACTTAACATAATATACAAATCCTACATGATCTGATTCTTGTCTCTGGTGCAGCCTCATAATCCATTACTCACATACCTGCTCACCCATATCTACATGTCTTCATTTGTGCAATCCCATCATCACTTATTGGTTAACACCACTTTCAAGACTAAGCTCTTCTTGATCCTGCCCCAGAGCAGAATTAGGTACCTTCTCTCTGTGCTGCTTTTGCACTCTGAATACCTCTATCATGACATTTACCTAAGTGTACTGTAATTGTTGGTTATTTTTCAGGCTTCCACCTAAGATTGTGCATTCCTTAAAGCCAAGGATTGTGCCTTATTCTTATCTTTAGCCTGACACTTAATGCAGTGTCTGGGATGGTGTAAGAGCTCAGTGATAATAGGCAGTCTAGCATAAAGGTTAGAAACAATGGGCTCTGTAGTCAGACTACTTGGGTAGTTATGACACCTATTAGTTGTGTGATATTAGGCAAGTTACTTAAACTCACTATATATTAGCTTCCTCATCTGTAAAATAAAGATTATGTTACTTACAGTACCTATATCATAGAGTAGATATGAAGATGAAATGAGTTATGATTTTAAAAACAGCTTGTAGAATTGTGCCTGACAGCAAACATAATAATGTTATTATTATTATCAAATGCTGTTGAATGTAGGCATGATATCTAAGAATCTTTGCAATGTAAAATTTCCAAAATTCTAAATTCCAGTTTAGTTTCACTCTGGAACCACCAGGTTCTCCTTGAAAAGAACAGACTTCGAATTTTCTTGGGCTAAACACTGCCCCCTCCCTCCTCACCTGCACCAGGACAGTGAAGAGATGCTTGTCCTGAGGAGGGCTTCCACGAGAGCCAGGGTACTCCCAATCGAAGTCCAGCCCATCAAATCCATACTGACGCAGGAATCTGATGACTGAAGAAATGAAAGTCTTGCGATTCACTGGAGTGGAAACCATGGTAGTGAAACTGAAGGAGATCCAAAGAAGGCAGGGTGAGGCCTTGGTAGTCCCAACACCTTGTAGTGAAGTCAAACTCCTATATTTCTGCCTCAGAGCTTTTCACCAAGACCCACATCCCAGATAAAACTATGTTCCTGGCTTTCTCCTGTGCTTACTTTGTAATCACTACTCTGTCAGCCATGGTACCTCAGTGTTCTCTTTGTTTTGTTATCCACCCAACTCTGATCTTTCTCCCAAATTGTACCTGTTGCTTTGAACACCTGTCTACCTTGGCTCACTGTGTTGTCTCTCCAAATAGTCCCTGATGTTCGTATACCCTCAAAAAAGTCTTCTTGTTTATTTGCATGACTTTCTCTTCCCTTCTCCCAGAAGGTAAATAGACAGAAGTGCTATAACACTCTCCTCAGGGGTTGTACTTCTGAAATACTTTGAGAAGAGGTTGTTTTGAAATCTCAGTAACTAAGCTTCTGTGAATGTAGTCCCAGAATATCCATCTAAATGTAAACGTACAAAATAAATGGTGTTCTAATTAATACTGAGATTCTGGTGTAGTGATTTATTTAAGTAGCATATTTGTTTAATGTATATCCTTAATATCCTGTCTTAAGTTGTGAAATCTGAAGGGACATAAGTCACATTGAGCTAACTTGTTTTCCATAACAAATGAACACAAGGCTCTCTCATAGAGGACTTACGGGGCAGTTCCAAAATTCCAGCCTCCAATGGCCAGGAGAGTTTTCAGCTGGCTGTTCCTTTAAAGCAAAGGATAGAAAAGAAAAACTTCAAAATCCATGAGTCCCTCAATTTAAAATAACATTGCTTCGGTATTGGGCTTGGTCAGAAACTTTGATGTTGCCTTGATAAAATATTCTGTAGAACAATTTTCCTTCACTACTGAATACTTTATAAAAATTATTTGTGTTATCATTATGAATGTACTCAGAGTTCTTTAGAAAAATCTAAATTAAGGGACCGGGTTTTTTAAAAATAGGAAGGTATTGGCAATTCTTACATTCTACTCTATCAGATGAAATGGTAAATATTGCTTGAACATAATTACTTTCTCAGACTTTATGATAATGAATATAAATCAGTTGGCTTAAAATCATGCACATTTTCTGGAATAGTGGTTCTCAAACACCAGTTTATAAAAGAATGAAGTACAAGACCAGAGTTGGAGGACAGCATTAAAATTCCAGGTTTTTAAACCCTTTCTCAGAGATAGTGATTCAGTTGGATTAGGGATTGAGATTTTTATCAAGTGACTCATGTGATTTTGACGCATGGTCAATGGATCACACTTTGAGAAATCCCACTCTGAAGGGGTTTATTTCTTCTTAGGTATCATAACTCAAATTCTAGTGGCTGCATTCAAGATACTGCCACTACTGAAGGTAACAATGGCCTGTAGCCTTACTTCTCCTGGATGTAACTAACTGAACAAATTAGAAATGAAAAGATACCAGGGTTTTTGTTTGTTTTGTTTCATTTTTACACAAAACAGAACTCTATTAAAATACAGCAAACTCTTCTGATTTCTTGGGCTCTGTTATGTCTAATCTTCAGTATCCTCTGCCTCCTGTTCTCTGATGCAAGTAGCTAAGATGGTTTGCAGTTTCCTGAGTCATAAAAAAGATAATTACAGTGAAAGGAACATACAGAACTATTTTTTAATACTAGCTAGAGCAGGCAACGTGCTATGTTATCTATATCCTCGATACTTAAAGTGTAGCTCCTGGACCAGAAACATCAGCATCATAGGGAAGCTTGTTAGAAATACAGAGTCTTGGTTCACACCTCAGACTCACTGAACCTGAACTGCAGAGATACCAACTTAGATATCTTCCCATTCTCTTACTTGTTTTTCAGGCTATTGAAAGATTGGTAGAGAGTCACATCATTCCATTCAATGGTGGTGATCTCGTTGTTTCTCATCCCAGCAAAGGCATAAATCAGGTGAGTACAGAGGCAGGGGTCGATGTCGTCAGGCTTGAACCTTCCCAGCCCTGGCCGGTACTGGGACCAGTTGGTGAAGTAGCATATCAGCTGGTAGGCAGAACCTGAGAGTAGTAAGAAGTAAGAAAAATGGCCTGACTTAGGTGTCACTGAAATGTGCTGTAAGTTTTAGCCCTGCTTCTGTTTCCCTCCCTTTGCCTCAGATACCTGATCTCTGTGTAGGGGTGGTTAATAGGAACAATCTTGCAAATGATTTCAAAGCTTCTAACTTGGGAACTAGTCACTGACTTTCAAGTTGGTTATTTTTATCTTTGACAGATTCACTTTGGGATCTTGGTGAAGCCTAGGAACCACTGAAGAAAAAAATGCCCAGTAGTCCTATGAAGCCCAGTGAATACCAACTTACAACTCTCAGATGGTCATGCTGAAGAGAATAACAGTGGCAGCCAATACAAAATAACAGGTTCTCCCAACATCAAATCCGTCTGTCTGTAAAGAAGACAGTAGCTTTCTTTCCTAGTATAGCTTATCTATCTCTTGATATGCTTTTTAAAAAGTAATATTAGGATATGAAAAAATCACATTTAATACATTAAGCAGACAACTGCATTATGAATAATTTATAAAGATTTTATGTTTATTGTAGGAAAAGATTATGTCAAGGATACAATACAGAGTCCATGACTCACCTAGCTGAGCATTCAGCAGAAGAGCCAGACCTAGAGAGAAAGAAAGCACATGTATTCTGAACCAATTGTCTATATCTTGTAGAATATAATTCTGAGGCCTTGGGTAGCATCCTATGGGTCATAGGTTTTTATAGCCCAGTGGCACTTAGGGGTTATGCCAAAGAGTAGGTTTTTCAGTGAAGGCACCAATAAATCTGTACTTCCCTTCTCTTAGTCAAAAATGAGCATGGCTCACTCTTCTTCCACCTTCCGTGTCAGTAACAAATGTTATGGAAGACAGAGTTGGAAGTCTACTACCTATGGGAGATCTACGTACTGAAACTACCCAAACTTTACTCTACTCAATGACTACACACCCATCCATGCTTCACCACCCTTAACTGGGATGAATACAGCTTCACACACAAAGCATCCTCTAAATCAATGAATTCAGTATCTCTTCTGGCCTTCGAGTTTTTTTATACCAACTTTAAGAGCCCTTACAGTAGAAGAGAACTAGAAACTGTTAGACAAGACTCCAGATGCTGTTCCCTGGCTTCTACCGGAACACTTTTGACCTGCTTGCTTTATAAATTGAGCTAGAGGTTTCATTTGGAAAAGGTTCTGAAGCTATAAAAAGTTTGTAAATCTCAGCTCTAGAGCAACTAATAAACTATGGATACAAATTGGATCTAAACAATATACTGAATCAACTCCTTTAAATGATTGAATTCTAACTGATATTTTAATAATACATCAGCAACTCAGTAAGACAGTAAGGGATTACAGAGAAATAATTCTGAAAACAGTAGAACAAAGATAACTTGCATAACTCTGTCTCAGTTCCCACTGATTTTCATCTCTGAAAAAGATAGACCAAAAACACAAACATGTAAATTAAAATAATATCAATTAAAATGAGGTGGTGCAGGAAGATGAACAGAGAAATGGGAACAACCCAACAAGGAATGGGAGAGTAAGACAAGCATTGGAAGAAAACTAGCCTTTCTTTTAGGACCATGCTTGTGGCATCAACGAAGGTAGAAATGCTGCCAGAGTCAATTGAGATTAAGAGAATCAGAAGTAGACTTATTTGTGTATGTCTGGATTCTCTTGGAAATTTGAAATGATGAAAGAACAATAGAAAAGCATAGAGGTGTGTGTGAAGACTATTTCATGCCTGTCAGATGCAGAGAGAAAAAGAAATCAGTTAAGAATAAGGCTCTATGTCCAATTACAGACTCACCTGTGAGGAGAATAAGCTTTGCCATGGTTGCCATTGACACTGGTCTAGCAGAGTCTGGATTTTCTTTTTATACCATCTGAGCACCAAGTTATCACAAAGGATATCTTCCAAGTGGAAAACATTTAACCCAGATGTGTATATAGCTAATCAGTAAGTCAACAGATCTCCTCCCCTACAAACATCACTTTGTGTACCTCCAACCTGCACTCCCCTCGCCACCACCTTCTCTGCTCAATAAGGACAAAATGTCATGGCTCCTAACAGGGTGGTAGAGACCATCACCATGAAAAGCACCGGCTTATTAGCTTTTTTGGCAGTTCTCAGGGCTGATAAGCATCTGTTTAAACATTGTGGTTTTCATGAGGTGGACATTTCGTGCCTGGCATCAAAGTACGTCTTTATTGGAAAATAAACAATAAAAACCCTTGGAAGGTATTAGCTGTTCTTAAAACTTTTCTTTCATGGAATTATTCATATATAATTTGTATAATCAGTGCCTAAGGACTTTCATCTTCAGGTGCTGTTTTATGAACATTCTATCCATACCTGTTCTTTGGAATGACCTTAGTCATGATTATACAATAATTTTATCTAGGAACGTATAGTTCCCAAAATGTACCCTCTGAAGGTCAATGAGAACTCTCTAATCCATAGTTCCAAATTACATCCAGAAGATGTTTAAAAATATTTTGTGCTGCTGATGGATAAAGATGATGGAGATGATATTGAAGAGTTTCTTTTAATAGAAATATTTGCAACTTGACCATTTATAGAATTTTTGTTTAAAATTAATTCCAACCCACCTTTCCAAACATTATCCACTACTATTGTCCTACAAAAAAATTCAACTTCAGCCAAAATGGTCTATTCATTGTCCCCAAACATGTGTTTCATGCCTTTGCTCACACTATCTCTCCACCCTTTGCCTGTAATATCTACCCCAGTATTACAGTTCTTCAAAGTCCAGCTCAGATCCTCTCTTTGAAGCTCAATGATCTCTCCTTCCTCTGAAATACTTTATGTCCTTTAGTACATATTGTCTATTCTTGCTTATATGGTACTGTCTTGTGACAGTAACTGGAAAGCAGTTGGTAGACATATGGGTGCACATCATGGGATGCTGACACCTTAGCAGACTTATTGTAAATATAGACTAATTTTTTATTTTATCTCATTTAGAAACTAAATTGTGTCCATTTACTCAATGATAATTAGGTCCTGGGTGTTTGGTTCCCACTCATAGGACCAGAGAGAAAGTCTGGTAGAAGTGCTGCCAGGGAGATTTTCAGTTATAAAAATAATAATATCAACAAACACTACAAGCACCTACTATATGCCAGAGATTGTTCTTGGTGTTTATATTACGAAGAATTAATTTTTTCTAAGTGATTAAAACCAACTCTAACAAGCACAAGTCAGTATATTGGGAGAATATGAGGAAGCTCACAGAATCAAAGATAAGAATATAGGACCTGCTTCTGATTATGACAGAAATCACATTTCTTGGGGGAGCAAAGTGGGAGGAGGGCTTAGGATAAATAAGCTCCAATTTTACTTTTTATCCATGCATCAGTCCATACAAGAATCAAAGTCCTGTGAGAAATAGTCTGATTGTGTAGCTTGGAGCTTGAACCAGTCCCTCACTTCGAGAAAGGACAGGGCATTTGCATTTAAATTTCCATCCGAATTAGCCATAAAAGGAAATTCTAAAAGAATGGAGAGTGAATACTGAGTGACTGAAAAACAATGAATGTTTGTCAGAGAGCTCTACTTCCTTATTTTATTTGGCCTATAAAAAGAATTATTACTGTCACCTCAACTTTGTAGATGAGAAAATTGTCAAACAAATCTTAAGTACCAGGTCTGGGATTCAGTGTCAAGAGCAGGAACATCCAGAATGGAAATCTCCTAATATTTACACTGCATTGCTTCCTTATATTAAATGAAGTGGGCTAGTTGGTGGCCCAGGTTGAACTAGGAAAGACATTTCCATGAGGTACCTAGGAGAATATGGTTGGGACAAAGAGTCAGAATTGTGTCAAATCAAGTGTAAGTCAAAAATATGCAAAAACAAGCAGCAAGGCCAGTAGTCCCAGATTTATCTATTTGGCACTAACAGGTCTAGATGTTGTTTAAACTTAGTAAGATATTTTCTATTGAATTTGGCTCTCCTGGCCCTGTACAAAAGACCTGCAGGTAAAACGTCCCTTCTTAATAGCTCCTTAGTAGCTCCAACTGAGTCCCTGTCAAACTTGCTTTCCATCTGAGCACTTGAGTGCTGGAAAGAATTACCAGCATCATAAGATTTGTAGAATAATAATAAAGGTTTAAAAGTGTTGGCATTGTGTATCTTTCCATATTGCTCAATTTTTTTTTCTGTAAGTCTGTATTATTTAGTCTCTCTCAATTTTATGGTAACATGTACCATATGTATAAGTTTAGATATACATTTTAAAGAAAAGTATTAAAATGAAACCCCTGTCCCACCACCCAGTTTGAATAAGATAATATTATCTTTGAATATTATCCTATATTTTCTTCCCCAGTTAGATGCTTTTCACTCCCCTGGAGTAAGCAACTATTCTGAAATTTGTGCCAACCATTTCCTTGCTTCATTTATAATTTTATCACATATACATGTGTATCCCTAAATAATATATTAATTAGTTTCACAATAATTTATTACAAGTAGTTTATTATTTAGTTTTAATATATTCATTAGTTTTGACTTCATATAAGTGAAATAATACCATATGTATTTTTCTATTTCTTGCTTGTTAGCTTAGCATTAAGTTTTTGAGATTCATCTAAGTTGTTACAAGTAGAAGCTATTCACTTATTTTCACAGCTCTATGGTATTCATTATATGAACATGCTGCAATTCACTTATCCTTTCTGTATAGAACAACATGTGGTTTTTTTCCAGTTTTCTCCCTACATGCTGCTATAAGCATTCCTGTACCATCTCTTGGTATGCATTTGCAAATTTCTTGTGTTTGCACCTAGGAATAGGGTTGCTGTGTGAAACAACGTATGCGTCGTAAAATTTACTATTTAGCTGAACGTTTCTTTTCCAAACTAGTTGTATCAGTTTGCACTATCAACAGCAATTAAGGAGGCAAATTAGACTTTATTGTTTCTTTATTGTTCCTCTAAACAGATGAGGAAACTGAGAATGAGACTTTGCTGAAGTTACACAGTAAAATATGTAGCCAGAACCCAAGCTCAGAGCTTCTGACTCCTAGTCCAGTGTTATATATTTTTTAATTTGTTGTTTGTTTATTTTTTTTGCTGAATTCAATATTTCTACTAATGCGACCTAAGACTGTATTATCTCTTGCAGCAACTTTATCACATTTTTGTTTCATATGGAGCCTTTCAGATGAAATGGATTCAAGTCAAATCTTACTCATGTGTACTTGGGAAATTGACTTTTTATAACCCTATGCAAAATTTTATTATACACAGCATTGTGTTTTGTGTCATTTGTTTATAGTCTATGTCTGCTGCTAATAGGTAAGCTCCTGGAGGCAGGTATTATTTTATTCATCTCTACATCTCTAGTGACTAGTACAGTTCTTGGCTTTTCAAGGATTAATCAACAAATGTGTAGTGTGTAATGATTTCAATTTAATTTAAATGAAATACAGGAACTGATGATTATCTATTTAATTTTGTCTCATCTCTTGGACCATTGTTCCATCTTATTAATATTTTCTAGAATTACTATTGCCATATACCACATTATGTTAACTCTTCTGCTTTTTATCATCCAAAGATGAGACTACAAGTTAAGTTGAGGCACGCTATGACTTCTACCCCTCAGAAAGGTGACTTCTTTGCATCTAAGACAAAAATGGTCACAGAGTCCTGGAAAGCTAAGAACGATTGTGTAAATCTTCTGAAGGGTGCAAGTCTCATTTAACTGAGGCCAATCAAGGAAGATGTTCATTCACAAGGAAGAGTTCCTGATGGGTACACTACATAGAACAGAGACTGTCATGTATATTCAGAGTCAACCAGTCAGCTGTTTTCCTTACTGATGGGCATAAGCATTACATGGAGTTGAATAAGGCCATCATTGGGAGATGTAGTACAAAGGTCAAGAAACAACTGACTAATGACTACAACATTGGTCCCAAGTCAGCTCCAATGATCAGGGAGCCAATACTATCCCAGAAGGAAGAAAATTTCTCCTGCATGGACGACTAGGCCTGGGGATCCAGGATCCTTCCCTGACAGTTACATTGGCAGATACTGGGTGGTGTAACTCAGTAGAATATTCTAGAAGGATGGTGACATTAGGAGACACTAGAATGGCCACTGGATCTCCCCGACTGCATCCTATTCTATAGATGGTAGATTTAGTATCATAATGATTAGCAGAGGAGTCCACTACTTTTGAGAGTTGTGTCAAAAACTTGGGACAACCTAAGTGATAATTCTCCTGGGAGGATCTAATGAAAGACAGTGAGAATGCATCACCATCCAGCTGCCATGGTTTCAGATATCTCCTTCCTACCTAGAAAAGCATTTTTTCTTTTTCCATAAATACTTATGGTATTTTACCCATACCTGGGGCCATCACCTAGGTGGGAATCCTGCATCAAAACTTTCCCATTCCCATGGGTCATGCAATAGTTGGAGGATTTCATTTGTATCAGCACCAAGGTAATAATGGCTACTCAGTGTCACAGTAAAGTTTTGGACCCAGAACAGGGTAAAGGTACAGTTGCAGTTGGGTAGACCCTCAACATCCAGGTAGAGATAGCAGTGACCCAGGTTAGTCTCCACCCATCCTTTATCACAGAGTGCAGTCCTGATTTTACAGTTGCCTAGAGTCAATGTTGGGGAAATAAAAAGAGAATGGTGTGGGAAGGGAGACCTGGATTGGGTCCCCAAATTACAGTTGTTCAGCTCCAGAAAACTTCCTGTCCTCAGATTCCTAGGTTCCTAACAGATGGCTGAGAGCAGATGGACTGTTTCTGGGATGGTTCTATTCAGGACATTTATAGCATTGGGCAGGCAATCCAGTTAGCCTACCATTTGGAAGTAAACAGCAGGCTTAAGCAATTTGTCTTCAGGCTGACTTCTCCACCTTCCTTTGACTCTATCCTCTGTGGGTAACAAGAGACATGAAGTAGCCATCAGATTAGGTTTGGACATTGTCTTAGTTTGCTTGGGCTTCTATAATAAAATACCATAGACTGGGTGACTTAAACAGCAGAAATTTATTTTCTCACAGTTCTGGAAGCTGGAAAGTCCAAGATCAAGTTTCCGACAGGGTTCAGTTTCTAGTGAGAGCTCTCTTCCTGGCTTGCAGACAGCCGCCTTCTGGTTGATTCCTTGAATGGTGGAGAGAAAGAGACATCTCTGGTGTCTCTTCCTCTTTTATAAGGACACAATTTCTATTGGGTTAGAGCTCCACCCTTGTGACCTCATTTAACCTTAATTATCTTCTTAAAGGCCCTATCTCCAATACAGTCACATGGGGCTCAGAGCTTCAACAAATGAATTTTGGGGACACAATTCATAGCAGACATTGCAACAATAGAACTATCCCTTTATTGCTTGATAATGTGCCTAATAACTCCAGTTAGAAAGCAAAAGCCTCCAACTCATCAAGTCAGGAGGTGCCAGGGAATTGTTGACTATGACAGTGCCCCAGTGCTACCCGCATTTGATCAACCATTTCACAACCAATGTTATAGAAATGGGGTATTATTTTGAATCCCTTACAATCGTGTCCAGTAACACCCCCTTATCCAAAGGGGATACATTTCAAGACCCCCAGAGGATGCCTGAAACTGTAGATAGTACAAAATCCTACATATACTATGTCTTTTTCTTATATTTACATACCTATGATAAAGTTTAATTTATAAATTAGGCACAATGAGATGAACAACATTAATAATAAAATAGAAAAATTATAAAAATACACTGTAATAAAAGTTATGCAAATGTGGTCTCTCTTTCAAGATATCTTACTGTATTGTACTCACACTTCTTGTGATGGTGTGAGATGACAAAATGCCTACATGATAAGCTAAAGTCAGATGAATGATATAGCATTAGGCTACTCTTGACCTTCTGATAATATGTCAGAAGGAGGATCATCTGCTTGGGGTGATCCTGAATCCCAAGCCATGACAATGTCCATGATTGATGTCAGGAGAAGACAGTGTCGATGGTTGGAGATCCTGAGCAGGCCAAAGAGGAATAGCACAAGAGTTCATACTCTGAATGATGCATACTTTAAAACTTATAAATTGTTTATTTCTGGAATTTCTCATTTAATATAATAGTTTTAGACCATGCTTGACCACAGGTAAACTAA
Source organism: Balaenoptera acutorostrata (assembly GCF_949987535.1). Taxonomy (NCBI): domain Eukaryota; kingdom Metazoa; phylum Chordata; class Mammalia; order Artiodactyla; family Balaenopteridae; genus Balaenoptera; species Balaenoptera acutorostrata. Next base: position 98,590,721 of record NC_080064.1, on the reverse strand, counting down.
ACCATATAAAGAGAAACCGCAGATAAGCAGGGACTACTGTATTCTGGATATGCTGCCCCCTATTCTTCTCTCCACTTTACTCACAAAGTGATCAGTCCTGTTGCATCCATCCCTTTGACAACAAGTCTCTATTTTTTTCCATAAACAAGGATAGGTACCATCATCAATTTCATCATGTTTGAACCCTTTATTTAAAAACCATAATCACATAGACTTCTAAGATATAACATCAGTAGGAATCTACCCAGAAGTTCTGTTGGTTCAGTCAGCCCTACTTGTGATTATCTTCTTCAACTGCTGTGGGTAACTAATCACATAAGTCACATACTACAATTCTGTCCCCTCCTTTGCCCCCATTTAATTGGGGTGTGTAACACCCTAGTATGCTAATTACCCATGCCATTTTGAATTGACCTTGCCAGTCACAGGAAGAGAGTCAGAGGAGTGGCCTATTTGTTTGATCCTACTTGCATATGGCCATATAAGAAATCACTTCACATTTAACCAATCAGAGTTTTCAAGTTGCTATTTCATCAGAGATGCTAATTTAGGCTTCCCTCCGTCCTCTTTTGAGCAACTTCCTCCAAGATCATTAATAACAACCATCGAATATTAGGCTGGGTGATCTTAACACCCAGTCTCTTTTCATCACTCTGGATCCTTGGGAATTTGGGAGACTAGACCTCGTGACTGCCACAACAATCTTTGAAGGTAATGGGTCAAAATACTCCAGGCAGATTTTTCTAATCTTTAGTCCATTGGTTCACTTCTAGAAGGCCATGATGGATACCCCAAGTCAGATACCCAGCTTCTTACACCAATTGTCAAGCAATTAAGGGTGATTGATCAAGCAGCACACAAACTAGGCTTTCTGGAACTGTTTTTTATTGGAAGAAAACCCAGAGATTAAAGCAATAGCAGGTTAATGATCCTCCTGTGACCATCTTGTTCTCAGGCAGCACACAACAATCAGAGTGCAAATATAAGAAAGAGACCCTGGGCTTTGGATGTTGGGGTTTTTAAGCTTCTTAATTTTTAAAGACCAAAGTCTTCCTAGTGAGATTAGGGTATAGGATCTAATAACAGTATGGTGTTGCAGAACCTTGGCTTTCAGCTCTACCCACTACGTCAGCATTCATTGATTGGGAGATCACTTGACCTTCCCCTGGTGTGATATAACCCTTGGGATTACAGCACTGTTACTTAGTGGAAACTTGGCTGAGGTCCTGATCCACCATATCAGCTCTTTGCCAGGATAGATTTCATTAAATTCTAGGCTACAGCTGGTTTTCAGAGGCAGCAGGCCAAATTATCTCCAGGAAACCAGCCTGGCATCAGGGCATCAGTTAAGTTAACCCTTACCTGTCAACTGTCTTCCAGGAGAAAATGATAAAGAACCATCATAACCAAAGTGTATCCTAGTTAAGTTATTGAACTTCAAGAATAAATAATTAACTCTTCAGGCAACAGAAGGAAATAGGTATTAAATAATTTAAAAGATATGAGTTGATAAAGGCTCAGTGAGTACCTATTGGCTTCAAACATCCCCATAACTATATTCAATGCCATAACACAATGGAGCAATGCATACCTAAGGCTAAGTTTATCCAGAAGCAGCTCATGTGAGAGTAAATTATGAGCAGGAGTAAAAGATGGAGGAGTGAAACAGGAAGAAGGAGGGCCAATACAAAAGTATGTTATCAAGATGGCTACTGCGAGGGGCAGCTGGATGCTCAGTTCCTTGGGACTGTCTTAGAACTCCTATGGAATGTATGAGTTTTTTTAATTAATTAATTTTTTTTAATAGTAGGTCCTTGTAGGTTATCTATTTTAAATATAGCAGTACACACATGTCAATCCCAAACTCCCAATCTATCCCTTTCCACCACCCTTCTCCCCTGGTAACCATAAGTTCTGGAATGTGTTTTTAGATCATCCAAGGAAGAAAGGTGGAGACAACATGTTCCCCTGACCCCCAGGGATGACATTAACTCCTCTGAAGTCTAGGTTGTCCATGCTTCAGTGGAAGCCTGTACCTGAGAAGCTCCAGAGTGGGAAGCAGGAAGTGCAACACACAGGTCTACAACTCCATGAAGGTGATTGAAGCTTATGAAGAACTGGTTGCTGCCCCAGTGGCTGAAGTTGAACGGTAAAGCAGAGAGAATTTGAAATGGTGTTAAAAGTTTTATCTACATCTATAAAGTTTTGAGGAAAAGAAAGTATTAGCCTGTCATATTATACTCTGACAAGGAAGTTTTCAAGTATAAAGGATATGTGCAGATGTTCTCAAATATGAATGAACTCAAGGACTCTAGCAGCCATGGCACTACTTGAAAAAACTATTCAACTGCAAACCCAGTCAACAACAATAACAAAAAGTAAATGAAAAATCCATAGGCAAAGAACTAGCTCAATATGCAATGCCAGAGGGAAAAAGGAAGTAAAACTTACAATATCTTGAGGAAAAAAGGTGAGCCAAGACTTTAATGTTCAACAAGCTATTGATTGAGTATAAAAACAACAGTCAGGCTTTCTCGTACATGCAAGGAAATGGAAGACAACAACTGTAAGCCCTCTTGGCAAACAAAAACAAAGAATTAAAGAATCCAGTACTAGAGAAGCTGTAGTATAAGTATGGGTGATGAACATCACATTAATTCAAATATGACTTTAGCTCTACTATAAAAAGATGATATTGCTGGAACAAGGGTCTGCCAACACCAGGAGGGGCTTAGTGCTAAAGCATGGGGTTGGGAGAATGGATCCCAGAAGAGGAGCACTGTTGGCTGTGCAAATACAGCAGAGCGGACAGGAGTGAGGGGATGCATGGCCAGGAATGCCCCTAGAGGAAGCGTTGTCTGCCTGGAAAACAAGGCGTTATAGTTGAGAGGTACATGTGGGGGCAGGGCCTCCACCACTCCCACATGCCAGCTCCTGCCTTTGCAGGAACTGGGAGGGAATCCCACCAGAGTGAGCACACCACAGTCTGTTGCAAATGCCTGCTGGTCCCCACCGCCACAGGCAACTCACACACAACTCAATTGTGGCCATCATACCCTTTCCCAGCCTGAGTGAGTAAATGTGCCCCAAGCAGCTACTGATTTTGATCACTCTTGCCTGGGCAAGGAATAAACATCTGAGGGTGGCATGCATGCAGAGGTGGGGTCAAAGCCAAAGGTGAGTCCCAGGGGCAGTGTGACTAAGGAAGAGGAACAGAAATCTTTCCATTCAGCTGCACAAGCCACAGACTAAATCCCTGTGATCAGCTTGGTAAATCCTGTGTTTGTGAAATACCTGAATAGACAACAAGTGTTCTCACATTTGAGGCCATCTAGCCTTTGCAACAGTGGACTTTGGGGACAAGTACATGTGGGAGTCAGACCAGGTCAGAGTCTGAGCTGGCCCCACAGTGCCCACAGCAGGTCCAGAGACCTACATAGAGCTGTTGGAAGGCCTCCTGGGGAAGCAGAGATTGGCTATGGCTCACTGTGGTAGCAAGGACACTGACAGAGAAGTCCCTAGGAAAATATTCTTATTACTATTATTCTTTTTTTGTTTGTTTCATTTTGTTCAGTTGTTGGTGTTGTTCCTTTTATCATTTTTTATCTTCTATCTTTTTTATTTTTATTTTTTCTATATTTTTAATATATATTTTTAATTTTTCTATTTTTACTTTACATTTTTGTTTCATGGTTTTTTCTTGTTTTTGTTCTTTGTTTTTTATCCTATTTTTTCTTTATTTTTTGATTGTTTTTATGTGTATATTTTCTGTTTTCTTCACTTATGTTGTTTGTTTGCTTTCTGTTTTTATTTTTCATTTTTTGTTTTTGTTAGTTTAGTCCTTATTGACAGTTCTCATTTTTTAATTCTTTTGTTTTTTTTCTCTTCTTTTTTCTTTTTTTTTGTGTATGTATGTGTTGTGTTGTTGTTGCTGCTGTTTGCTGTTGTTTTTGCTATTTGTTTTGGGTTTTGTTTGTCTGTTTCTTTACTTTTCTTTTCTTTTCTTTCTTTTTTCTCTGGCTGCACTGCGTAGCTTGTGGGCTCTTGGTTCCCCAGCCAGTGGTCGGGCCTGGGCCTCTGGAATGGGAGCACCAAGTCCAGGACGCTGGACTACCAGAGAATTCCCAGGCCCAGAGAATATTAATTGGTGTGTGCACTCCCAGAGGTATCCAAATCAACACAAAGACCCGGCCCCACACAGATGCCTGTGGGCTCCAGTGTTAGACACCTCATGACAAACAACCAGCAAGCCAGGAACACAGTGCCACCCATCAGCAGACAGGCTGCCTAAAGTCATACTAAGCTCACAGACACCCCAAAACATGCCACTTGATTTGACCCCATCCTTCAGAGGGAAAAGACTCAGCTCCATCCACCAGAGTGCAGGCACCAGTCCCTAGCATCAGGAAGCCTACACAAGCTCCTGGACTAAACTCACTCACCAGAGGGCAGACAACAGAAGCAAGAGGAACTACTACCCTGCAGCCTTCAGAAAGGATACAATAAACACAGTAGGTTAGACAAAATGAGATGACAGAGAAATATGTTACAGATGAAGGAGCAAGGTAAAATCCCACAAGACCAAATAAATGAAGAGGAAATAGGCAATCTACCTGAAAAAGAATTCAGAGTAATGATAGTAAAGATGATCCAGGATCTCAGAAATAGAATGGAGGCATGGATCAAGAAGATACAAGAAATGTTTAACAAGGACCTAGAAGAACTAAAAAACAAACAAACAGAGATGAACTACACAATAACTGAAATGAAAAATACACTAGAAGGAATCAATAGCAGAATAACTGAGGCAGAAAAACAGATAAGTGACATGGAATATAGAATAATGGAAATAACTGCCAAGGAGCAAAATAAAGAAAAAAGAATGAAAAGAAATGAGGACAGTCTCAGATTCCTCTGGGACAACACTAAATGCACCAACATTTGAATTATAGGGGTCACAGAAGAAGAAGAGAAAGGGAAAGGGCCTGAGAAAATATTTGAAGAGGTTATAGTTGAAAACTTCCCTAACATGGGAAAGGAAACAGCCACCCAAGTCCAGGAAGCGCAGAGAGTCCCATACAGGATAAACCCAAGAGAAACACACTGAGACACATATTAAACTAACAAAAATTGAATTCAAAGAAAAAATATTAAAAGCAGCAAGAGAAAAAAATTATAACATACAAAGAAATCCCCATAAGGTTATCAGCTGATTTTTCAGTGGAAACTCTGCAGGCCAGAAGGGAGTGGTAGGATGTACTTAAAGTGATGAAAGAGAAAAACCTACAACCAAGATTGCTCTAGCCATCAAGGATCTCATTCAGACCTGATGGAGAAATCAAAAACTTTACACACAAGCAAAAGGTAAGAGAATTCAAAACCACCAAACCAGCTTTACAACAAATACTAAAGGACCTTCTCTAGGAGGGAAAAACAAGAGAAGACAAAGACCTACAAGAACAAACCACAAACAATTAAGAAAATGGTAATAGGAACATACATATTGATAATTACCTTAAATGTAAATGGATTAAGTGCTCCAACCAAAAGACACAGACTAGTTGAATGGATACAAAAACAAGACCTGTATATATGCTGTCTACAAGGGACCCACTTCAGACCTAGGACCACATACAGACTGAAAATGAGAGGATGGGAAAAGATATTCCATACAAATGGGAATCAAGAGAAAGCTGGAGTAACAATACTCATATCAGACAAGATACACTTTAAAATAGACTATTACAAGAGACAAGGAAGGCCACTACATTATGATCAAGGGATCATTCCAAGAAGAAGATATAACAATTGTAAATATTTATGCACCCAACATAGGAGCACCTCAGTACATAAGGCAAATGTTAACAGCCGTAAAAGGGGACATCAACAGTAACACAATAATAGTGGGGGATATTAACATCCCACTTTCACCAATTGACAGATCATCCAGACAGAAAATAAGTAAGGAAACACAAGTTTTAAATGACACAATAGACCAAATAGACTTAATTGATATTTATAGGACATTCCACCCAAAAGTGGCAGAGTACAATATCTTCTCAAATGCTCATGTAACATTCTCCAGGATAGAACACATCTTGGGTCACAAATCAGGACTTGGTAAATTTAAGAAGATTGAAATCATATCAAACATCATTCCAACAATAATGCTGTGAGATTAGAAATCAACTACAGGAAAAAACTGTAAAAAATACAAACATATGGAGGCTAAACAATATGCTACTAAATAACCAAGAGATCACTGAAAAAAATCAAAGAGGAAATCAAAAAATACCAGAAAACAGCAGAAGCAAGAAGAACTACAGTCCTGCAGCCTCTGGAACAGAAACCACATTCACAGAAAGATAGGCAAGATGAAAAGGAAGACGGCTATGTACCAGATGAAGGAACAAGATAAAATCCCAGGCACACAACTAAATGAAGTGGAGACAGGCAACCTTCCAGAAAAAGAATTCAGAATAATGATAGTGAAGATGATCCAGGACCTCGGAAAAAGAATGGAGGCAAAGATCGAGAAGATACAAGAAATGTTTAACAAAGACATAGAAGAATTAAAGAACAAACAAACAGAGATGAACAATGCAATAACTGAAATGAAAACTACACTAGAAGGAATCAATAGCAGAATAACTGAGGCAGAAGAACAGATAAGTGACCTGGAAGACAGAATGGTGGAATTCACAGCTGTGAAACAGAATAAAGCAAAAAGAATGAAAAGAAATGAAGACAGCTTAAGAGACCCCTGGGACAACATTAAACACAACAACATTCACATTATAGGGGTCCCAGAAGGAGAAGAGAGAGAGAAAGGACCAGAGAAAATATTTGAAGAGATTATAGTCGAAAACTTCCCTAACATGGGAAAGGAAATAGCCACCTAAGTCCAGGAAGTGCAGAGAGTCCGATACAGGATAAACCCAAGGAGAAACACAGCAAGACACATAGTAATCAAATTGGCAAAAATTAAAGACAAAGAAGAATTATTGAAAGCAGCAAGGAAAAAACGACAAATAACATACAAGGGAACTCCCATAAGGTTAACAGCTGATTTCTCAGCAGAAACTCTACCAGCAGAAGGCATGATATACTTAAAGCGATGAAAGGGAAGAACCTACAACCAAGATTACTCTATCTGGCAAGGATCTCATTCAGATTCGATGGAGAAATCAAACTCTTTACAGACAAGCAAAAGCTAAGAGAATTCAGCACCACCAAACCAGCTCTACAACAAATGCTAAAGGAACATCTCTAAGTGGGAAACACAAGAGAAGAAAAGGACCTACGGAAACAAACCCAAAGCAATTAAGAAAATGGTCATAGGGACATACATTTCGATAATTACCTTAAACGTGAACAGATTAAATGCTCCAACCAAAAGACACAGGCTTGCTGAATGGATACAAAAACAAGGTCTATATATATGCTGTCTACAAGAGACCCAGTTCAGACCTAGGGATACATACAGACTGAAAGTGAAGGGATGGAAAAAGGTATTCCATGCAAATGGAAATCAAAAGAAAGCTGGAGTAGCAATACTCATATCAGATAAAATAGACTTTAAAATAAAGAATGTTACAAGAGACAAGGAAGGACACTACACAATGATAAAGGGATCAATCCAAGAAGAAGATATAACAATTATAAATATATATGCACCAAACATAGGAACACCTCAATACATAAGGCAACTGTTAACAGCTATAAAAGAGGAAATCAACAGTAACACAGTAATAGTGGGGGACGTTAACGCCTCACTTACACCAATGGACAGATCATCCAAAATGAAAATAAATAAGGAAACAGAAGCTTTAAATGACACAATAGACCAGATAGATTTAACTGATATTTATAGGACATTCCATCCAAAAACAGCAGATTACACTTTCTTCTCAAGTGCGCACAGAACATTCTCCAGGATAGATCACATATTGGGTCAAAAATCAAGCCTCAGTAAATTTAAGAAAATTGAAATCATATCAAGCATCTTTTCTGACCACAGCGCTATGAGATTAGAAATGAATTACAGGGAAAAAGACGTAAAAAACACAAACAAATGAAGGCAAAACAATATGTTACTAAATAACCACGAGATCACTGAAGAAATCCAAGAGGAAATCAAAAAATACCTAGAGACAAAAGACAATGAAAACATGACAACCCAAAACCTATGGGATGCAGCAAAAGCAGTTCTAAGAGGGAAGTTTATAGCTATAGAAGATTACCCCAAGAAACAAGGAAAATCTCAAGTAAACAATCTAACCTTACACCTAAAGGAACTAGAGAAAGAAGAACAAACAAAACCCAAAGTTAGCAGAAGGAAAGAAATCATAAAGATCAGAACAGAAATAAAAGAAATAAAAACAAAGAAAACAATAGCAAAGATCAATAAAACTAAAAGCTGGTTCTTTGAGAAGATAAACAAAATTGATAAGCCATTAGCCAGACTCGTCAAGAAAAAGAGGGAGAGGACTCAAATCAATAAAATTAGAAATGAAAAAGAAGTTACAACAGAAAGCACAGGAATACAAAGCATCCTAAGAGACTACTACAAGCAACTCTATGCCAATAAAATGGACAACCTGGAAGAAATGGACAAATTCTTAGAAAGGTATAACCTTCCAAGACTGAACCAGGAAGAAATAGAAAATATGAACAGACCAATGACAAGGAATGAAATTGAAACTGTGATTTAAAATCTTCCAACAAACAAAAGTCCAGGACCAGATGGCTTCACAGGTGAATTCTATCAAACATTTAGAGAAGAGCTAACACCCATCCTTCTCAAACTCTTCCAAAAAATTGCAGAGGAAGGAACACTCCCAAGCATATTCTACGAGGCCACCATCACCGTGATACCAAAACCAGACAAAGATACTACAAAAAAAGAAAATTACAGACCAATATCACTGATGAATATAGATGCAAAAATCCTCAACAAAATACAGGCAAACAGAATCCAACAGCACATTAAAAGGATCATATACCATGATCAAGTGAGATTTATCTCAGGGATGCAAGGATTCTTCAATATATGCAAATCAATCCATGTGATACACCATATTAACAAATTGAAGAATAAAAACCATATGATCATCTCAATAGATGCAGCAAAAGCTTTTGACAAAATTCAGCACCAATTTATGATAAAAGCTCTCCAGAAATTGGGCACAGAGGGAACCTACCTCAACATAATAAAGGCCATATATGACAAACCCGCAGCAAACATCATTCTCAATGGTGAAAAACTGAAAGCATTTCCTCTAAGATCAGGAAGAAGACAAGGGTGTCCACTCTTGCCACTATTATTCAACATAGTTTTGGAAGTCCTAGCCAGGGCAATCAGAGAAGAAAAAGAAATAAAAGGAATACAAATTGGAAAAGAAGAAGTAAAACTGTCACTGTTTGCAGATGACATGATACTATACATAGAGAATCCTAAAGATGCCATCAGAAAACTACTATAGCTAACCAATGAATTTGGAAAAGTTGCAGGATACAAAATTAAGGCACAGAAATCTCTTGCATTCCTATACACTAATGATGAAAAATCTGAAAGAGAAATTAGGGAAACACTCCCATATACCATTGCAACAAAAAGAATAAAATACCTAGGAATAAACTTACCTAGGGAGAAAAAAGACCTGTAGGCAGAAAACTATAAGACACTGATGAAAGAAATTAAACATGATACAAACAGATGGAGAGATATACAATGTTCTTGGAGTGGAAGAATCAATATTGTGAAAATGACTATACTACCCAAAGCAATCTACAGATTCAATGCAATCCCTATCAAGTTACCAATGGCAGTTTTTACAGAACTAGAACAAAAAATATTAAAATTTGTATGGAGACAAAAAAGACCCCGAATAGCCAAAGCAGTCTTGAGGGAAAAAAACAGAGCTGGAGGAATCATACTCCCTGACTTCAGACTATACTATAAAGCTACAGTAATCAAGACAATATGCTACTGGCACAAAAACAGAAATATAGATCAATGGAACAGGACAGAAAGCCCAGAGATAAACCCACACACCTATGGTCACTTAATCTATGACAAAGGAGGCAAAAAATATACAATGTAGAAAATACAGTGTATTCAATAAGTGGTGCTGGGAAAGCTGGACAGCTACATGTAAAAATGAAATTAGAACACTTCCTAACACCATACACAGAAATAAATGCAAAATGGATTAAAGACATAAATGTAAGGCAAGACACTATAAAAGTCTTAGAGGAAAACATAGGCAGAACACTCTTGACATAAATCTCTGCAAGATCTTTTTTGACCCACCTCCTAGAGTAATGAAAATAAAAACAAAACTAAACAAATGGGATCTAACTAAACCTAAAAGCTTTTACACTGCAAAGGAAACCATAAACCAGACGAAAAGACAACCCTCAGAATGGTAGAAAATATTTGCAAATGAAGCAACTGACTAAAGATTAATGTCCAAAATATACAAGCAGCTCGTGCAGCTCAATATCAAAAAAACAAACAACCCAATCCAAAAATGGGCAGAAGAACTAAATAGACATTTCTCCGAAGAAGACATACAGACGGCCAACAAACCCATGAGAAGATGCTCAACATCACTAATTATTAGAGAAATTTAAATCAAAACTACAGTGAGGTATCACCTCACACCACTCAGAATGGCCATCATAAAAATGTCTACAAACAATAAATGCTGGAGAGGGTGTGGAGAAAAGGGAACCCTCTTGCACTGTTGGTGGGAATGTAAATTCATACAGCCACTATGGAAAACAGTATGGAGGTTCCTTATAAACTAAAAATAGAACTGCCATATGACCCAGCAATGCCACTACTGGTCATAAAACCAGAGAAAATCATAATCAAAAAGACATGCACCCCAATGTTCATAACAGCACTGTTTACAATAGCCAGGTCATGGAAGCAACCTACATGTCCATCAACAGAGGAATGGATAAGAAGATGTGGTACATATATACAATGGAATATTACTCAGCCATAAAAATGAACAAAATTGGGTCATTTGTAGAGATGTGGATGGACTTTGAGAGCATTACACAGAGTGAAGTAAGTCAGAAAGAGTAAAACAAATATCGTATATTAATGCATATATGTGGAATCTATAAAAATGGTATAGATGATCCTATTTGCAAAGCAGAAATAAAGACACAGACGTAGAGAACAAATATATGGATACCAGGGGGGAAGGGGGGAGGGTGGGAGGAACTGGGAGATTGGGATTGACACATATGCACTATTGATGCTATGTAAAAAATAGATAACTAGGGCTTCCCTGGTGGCGCAGTGGTTGAGAATCTGCCTGCCCATGCAGGGGACACGGGTTCGAGCCCTGGTCTGGGAAGATCCCACATGCCGCGGAGCAACTAGGCCCGTGAGCCACAATTACTGAGCCTGCGCGTCTGGAGCCTGTGCTCCGCAACAAGAGAGGCCGCGATAATGAGAGTCCCGCGCACCGCGATGAAGAGTGGCCCTCACTTGCCGCACATAGAGAAAGCCCTCACACAGAAACGAAGACCCAACACAGTCATAAATAAATAAATAAATAAACCCAAAGTTTAAAAAAAATATATAGATAACTAATGAGAACATACTGTATAGCACAGGGAACTCTACTTAATGCACTGTGGTGACCTAAATAGGAAGGAAATCCAAAAATGAGGGGATATATTTATATGTATAGCTGATTCATTTTGCTGTACAGTAGAAACTAACACAATATTGTAAAGCAACTATACTCCAATAAAAATTAATTTTTAAAAGATGACATTAAAATTTTTGATTCTCAAATCAAAGAATACCTTGGCATTTGGTTAGAAGTATCTATAAATTGATATAATCTCATTGATGATATCCTTTTTTTCCTACTTCCTTTGTATTTGGAATCCAGCCTAAAAGAGCCCTTAGTGGGGCGTCCAACTAAAGTAGCCAATATGAGTGCTTATCTATCCTCCCTCGCAAATAGCCATGAGCATCCACTAGTAGCCTCAACCACTAGTTAAACAAACCAAGAAGTGTTAACTATTGTTTATATTGTTAAATCTATGGACCAAGAGAAAGTCACCTATTCCCCCCTCTCTCTAGTTTCCAGGAGAATACCTCATAGTAGGCCCAGAACCCAGACTGCCTAGTATAGGACCCAGAGGAGCCAGGGCCATTGGTAGCAGCATGAATTTCATGGTCGCAGGGGTTGCTCAGGATGATGGTGAGTTCATAGGCTGGGAATCCAACTATGAGCTTCTCAGCTGGGGGCCCATTGTCCTTCTAGTAGTTCTTGGCATAATCCTGCAATGGCAGGCAGGTTAGCTAGAGGCCTGATCCAGTTGATGGTCTAGTAATTAGGTATTTATTAAGCTTTTTTTGTTACAGTTATACCTGCTGTACAAAGTATTTGCAATGTATTTTAGAGCATCATTGATATATCTCTGTTGAAGTAGTAGGTCTCTATCTCAACAAACTTCTTTTAATAAAATACCAATATATAGGCTTTAGATATAACCTTCCCATCAAAAATATATGAGAGAAGGATTAAGGGTTTTTTTTCATGATTCTTCTGGTATGATCCAGTGGTGAATGGCTGAAATTCTGTATGGCGTACATGTGCAAGAAATTAGAATATTAGAAAATAGACAAAGCAGAAAGGGAACAGAAAGAGGGGAATGGTGGGAGAAACATTCTGTAATTTATGGAAAAATGAGTAATGGTACTTCATTTTCTTTTTTAAAAAAAGCGCTGATTGTTAATCTTGTTTCCTATCTGATAAAATTTTCAGTACAGTATTAATTAGTTGGTGAATTTTTAGTAAGTGGGAACTAGTTAATTAATTGTAACAGCTTAAATTCCCATTTAAGAAAATTACTAAATTTATGATACCTTTTGTCCCTGAATCTCCATGTGATTTACAACATCATCTCTGGTCCGCATTTTGGTATGTGCAGGGACTCACTCCATTGAGGTTGGCATTGCTGTCAGTGTCAGCTGGGTATTTGTAGAGACAGCTGTTCTATCCAGTGTAGCCCTCCCAGGGACCTGAAGGTCATGAGTCATGACATGGATATAGTCCAGTGGGGTAAAGGATTTAAAAACATTTCTGACTGTCATTTTCCACTCTTATGCAGGCAAAAGATAAGACTTCCAAAACCTCCTAAACAAGGTCCCTGAACAGCAGGCAGACTAAGGATGAGTGTCTCTTGCACAAATGATACACAGAGGAGGTATAGGGCGTGTTATCACTCAATGGGACAGGTGGGGGAATCTCATAGCCAGACTGGATGTTGGGGATGCCAGCAACTCCTGTGGCAGTGACCATCAGCTTGGGCATGTTGATTTACTTGGCCTTCTGTTCAAAAGCTTCACACATTTCCTATACACGAGCAGAAAAAAGTCTATGAATATCAACTCTAAGTTGACTTCCATTCCTACTTTTTGAATTATGTTAATCTCTCCCATCCTTCATTCTTCAGCATCCTCACTGGAATAGAGTCTCCAGATCCTTCATCTCCAACTGAGATTGTAAGGATTTAGATTTCTATATGGCCTCAGTGATCTTTCATAGGAGACTGGTTGTGTGCTTTCCGGTCAAAATAATATGGAACAGTTCACCTGCACCAGGATAGTGAAGAGATGCTTGTTCTAAGGAGTGCTCCCACAAGAGCCAGGGTACTTCCAAAGTCCAGCTCATCAAACTCATACTGGCTCAGGAATTTAGTGACTGAAGCAATAGAAGTCCAGTGGTTCTCAGGACTGGAAACCATGGCAGTGAAACTAAGAGAGACACAAAGAAAGCAGTGTGAGAACTTAGTGGTCCCAACACCTTGTAGTAAAATCAACGTAGGAAGTCATCTTGGGACTTACCTGGCTGTCCAGTGGGTAAGACTCTGCACTCCCAGTGCAGGGCGCCCAGATTTGATCCATGGTCGGGAAACTAGATCCTGCATGCATGCCGCAACTAAGAGTCCACATGCCACAACTAAGAGTCCGCATGCCACAACTAAAAGAACCCAGTGGTCCAGTGGTTAAGACTCTGTCTTGCAATGCAAGGGGTGCAGGTTCAATCCCTGGTCAGGGAACTAAGCTCCCACTTGCCACACAGTGTGGCCAAAAATTTAAAAATAATAATAAAAAATAAATAAATAAACAACAACAACAAAAAAGACTCAGTAAGATGACAGATTTGAAAATGCTTTAACAAAGCAGAAGATACCATGTATATGCCTTGCCATATTATTTTTATTGTTAACATTTTTTTTTGCATTTTTATTTTTTTAATGATTTTTTAAAATTGAAGTATAGTTGGTTTACTATGTTGTGTTAATTTCAGGTGTACAGCAAAGTGATTCAGTTATACATATATATATTCTTTTTCAGATTCTTTTGCATTATAGGATCTTACAAGATCTTGAATATATTTCCCTGTGCTATACAGTAGCTCCTTGTTGTTTATCTATTTTATACGTAGTGGTGTGTATATGTTAACTTTTTTTTTTTTTTTGGCCATGCTGAAGGGCATGTGGGATTTTAGTTCCCAACAAGGGATCAAACCCACGCCCCCTACATTGGAAGCGCATAGTCTTAACCACTGGACCACCAGGGAAGTCCCTAATATTTATTTTTAAGACCACTAGCTAGTCAGTTTCAGCTTTAGGATTTTTAGATCAATGATCCTAATCCTTTAAACTTGGTTAAGGAATTTCAAACTCTATTTAAAAATTAATTAATATTCTTTGCTTGAAGTAGAAGGACAGAGAGCCGTGCTGAGTTTCTAAATTATGAAGAAACAAAAAAGAACAATAGGGGGGTCCATCCCAAGAGGAATATATACTTATCTCATCTGTCAGCACTGGGAGCAGAGCTTAAAGCAACAGAGAGCAGCTGGAGGAACACATCTGTGAACAGAGCAGCTTTTGTAAACTGTTGCTTCACTTGCAGTAGAAAACGTTTCTATCTTTTACTTCTTGGGTTCTTTTAATATTCTCTGTAGACTCCCAACCTACTGATGCTGATAAAGTCTCAGAATTTCTACTGGAAGCTCCTCTCCTCTCACCCACAATACCATTAAAGTGCCATGAGCCATTGGCTTGATGAAGGGAGGGAGACAGCAGGGCAGTAGGATACCTCTCACCAGGGAAGGAACTGTGTCCCTTGTACTTTTTGTCAAAAGCAATCAATTCAGGTGATTTGGTTTGAATTTGAAGATAAGAAAGTTTTAAAAAGGCAAAAAACAAGAGGGAGAGAGTGGCTCACAGGCACAGAGTTGTGGTGGTTCCTGACCATTGAGACGGCTGAGCTGGGTCATTTGCCTCAGTGTAGAGGCTCCCTCATCCAACCTGCCTTTCTTATCCTCTTCCTCCTCTCTCTTGATTTATCAGATTCTCCTTTACCGTGATCGCCTCTAAAGTGAATGGTTTTTTTTTGTTGTTTTTTGTTTTTTTTAAAAAAGTGAATGTTGATGTTGGTAATGCTAACAAAGCTCAAGCCCATTTAAGAACTCATTATCGACAGTGAAACCATGCTATTTGATTTCACTTTACTAGAAGGAAAGATTGGACTCAAGCCCAGGAACCATATTAATAAGCTCTATTAAGGAATAACTTACATAATTCAAGATGGTTCATGTACAGTGGGCTACAATCTGTTTGGAGAGTGAAGCAACTAATTGGCTATGTCACACACACTCTCTTTGACAGGCGGAAGCATTAACTAACTTTGCTTTTATTTATTGTTTGAATTCATTCATTTATTGTAAGAACAAAGGTCCCTCCTTAAGCAAAGGCATAGAGAGGAGTAACCTACTCCGGTTTTTTGCCCTCCAATTCTTACCTATTTTCTTCCTATTCCTTTTCCTGTTCCTAGTCCTCCTACTTTGTCCCAAACATCTACCCCTCAAGTGGCCCTAGCTTGTTTCCACTCTGCTCAAGCTCCCTCCCACTGTGATATTTCCCTGGGTTCAGCCTTCCTCAGCTGCCCCCAGCCTAACCTGCCTCACCACCAGACCCTGAGCCTAAAGGTGCCACTTTCCAGGTGGTTATTTCCCCCAGGCCAGCATCTCTTCCTATTGCCCATATTTCTGTGAATGTTCCCAACATTCTGGTCACCATGGCTCTCACCACAATATCCCTTCTGAATCATCTCTCTACTCTCCAAAACCCATTGGTTACTGAGCTCGATAGCACTCCTCTCCTTGGGCCCAGAAGGTCCCCTCTCCTCAGTACCCTCCATTCCACTCTCCACCACCACTGCTCTCAGAGCTTATCATCTGTGACGGTTTACAGACATATCTCAGAGATATTGTGGAATCAGTTCCAGACCACTGTAATAAAGCAAATATTACAATAAAGCAAGTTACACAAATTTTTTGGTTTCCCAGTGCATATAAAAGTTATGTTTACACTATACTGTAGTCTATCAAGTGTGCAATAACATGATGTCTAAAAAAATGTGCATAACATAATTTTAAAATAGTTTATTGCAAAAAAAAAAAAACTAACCATCATCTGAGCTTTCAGAGAGTCTTAATCTTCTTTCTGGTGGAGGGTCTTGCCGCGATGTTGATGGCTGCTGACGGGTCAGGGTGGTGGTTGCTGAAGACTGGGATGGCTGTGGCAATTTCTTAAAGTAAGACAACAATGAAGTTTGCTGCATCAATTGACTCTTCCTTTCATGAATGATTTCTCTGTAGCATGCATTGCTGTTTGATAGCATTTTACACACAGTAGGACTTCTTTCAAAATTGGAGTCAATCCTGTCAAATCCTGCCACTGCTTTATCAACTAAGTTTATGTAACATTCTAAATCCTTTGTTGTCATTTCAACAACCTTCAAAGCACCTTCACCGAGGGTAGATTCCATCTCAAGAAACCACTTTCCTTGCTCATCCAAAAGAAGCAACTTCTCATCCATTCATGTTTTATCATGAGATTACAGCAATTCAGTCACATCTTCAGGCTGCACTTCTAATTCCAGTTCTCTTGCTATTTCTACAACATCTGCACTTACTTTCTCCACTGAAGTCTTGAACCCCTCAAAGTCATCCATGAGGGTTGAAATCAACTTCTTCTAAACTCCTGTTAATGTTGATATTTTGACCACTTCCTATGAAACATGAATGTTCTTAATGGCATCTAGAAAGTTGAATGCTTTCCAGAAGGTTTTCAATTTACTTTGCTCAAATCCATCAGAGGAATAACTATCTATGGCAGCCATAGCCTTTAAAAATGTATTTTTTGAATAACAAGTTGAAATTACTCCTTGATCCATGGGCTACAGAATGGATGCTGTGTTAGTGGGCATGAAAACAACATTATCAGGAACAAGACAAGGTTGCCCACTCTCACCACTATTATTCAACATAGTTTTGGAAGTTTTTGCCACAGCAATCAGAGAAGAAAAAGAAATAAAAGGAATACAAATTGGAAAAGAAGAAGTAAAGCTGTCACTGTTTGCAGATGACATGATACTATACATAGAGAATCCTAAAGATGCTACCAGAAAACTACAAGAGCTAATCAATGAATTTGGTAAACTAGCAGGATACAAAATTAATGCACAGAAATCTCTTGCATCCCACTACACTAATGATGAAAAATCTGAAAGTGAAATTAAGAAAACACTCCCATTTACCATTGCAACAAAAAGAATAAAATACCTAGCAATAAACCTACCTAAGGAGAAAAAAGACCTATATGCAGAAAATTATAAGACACCCATGAAAGAAATTAAACATGATACAAACAGATGGAGAGATATACCATGTTCTTGGACTGGAAGAATCAACATTGTGAAAAGGACTATACTAACTAAAGCAATCTACAGATTCAATGCAATCCCTTTCAAACTACCACTGGCATTTTTCACAGAACTAGAACAAAAGATTTCACAATTTGTATGGAAACACAAAAGACCCCAAATAGCCAAAGCAATCTTGAGAAAGAAAAACGGAGCTGGAGGAATCAGGCTCCTTGACTTCAGACTATACTACAAAGCTACAGTAATCAAGACAGTATGGTACTGGCCCCAAAACAGAAATATAGATCAATGGAACAGGATAGAAAACCCAGAGATAAACCCACACACATATGGTCACCTTATCTTTGATAAAGGAAGCAAGAATACACAGTGGGGAAAAGACAGCCTCTTCAATAAATGGTGCTGGGAAAACTGGACAGCTGCATGTAAAAGAATGAAATTAGAACACTCCCAAACACCATACACAAAAATAAACTCAAAATGGATTAAAGACCTAAATGTAAAACCGGACACTATCAAACTCTTAGAAGAAAACATAGGCAGAACACTCTATGACATAAATCACAGCAAGCTCTTTTTTGATCCACCTCCTAGAGAAATGGAAATAAAAATAAAAATAAACAAATGGGACCTAATGAAACTTAAAAGCTTTTGCACAACAAAGGAAACCATAAACAAGATGAAAAGACAACCCTCAGAATGGGAGAAAATATTTGCAAATGAAGCAACTGACAAAGGATTAATCTCCAAAATTTACAAGCAGCTCATGCAGCTCAATATCAAAAAAACAAACAACCCAATCCAAAAATGGTCAGAAGACCTAAATAGACATTTCTCCAAAGAAGATATACAGACAGGGCAATGGGCAGAAGACCTAAATAGACATTTCTCCAAAGAAGATATACAGATGGCCAACAAACACATGAAAAAATGCTCAACATCATTAAGCATTAGAGAAATGCAAATCAAAACTACAATGAGATATCATCTCACACCAGTCAGAATGCCATCATCAAAAAATCTACAAACAATAAATGCTGGAGAGGGTGTGGAGAAAAGGGAACCCTCTTGCACTGTTGGTGGGAATGTAAATTCATACAGCCACTATGGACAACAGTATGGAGGTTCCTTAAAAAGCTAAAAATAGAACTACCATATGACCCAGAAATCCCACTACTGGCCATATACCCTGAGAAAACTATAATTCAAAAAGAGTCATGTACCACAATGTTCATTGCAACACTATTTACAATAACCAGGACATGAAAGCAACCTAAGTGTCCATCAACAGATGAATGGATAAAGAAGATGTGGCACATATATACAATGGAATATTACTCAGCCATAAAAAAGGAACGAAATTGAGTTACTTGTAGTGAGGTGGATGGAACTAGAGTCTGTCATACAGAGTGAAGTAAGTCAGAAAGAGAAAAACAAATACCGTATACTAACACATATATATGGAATAAAAAAAATAGTTCTGATGAACCTAGGGGCAGGACAGGAATAAAGATGCAGGTGTAGAGAATGGACTTGAGGACATGGGGAGGGGGAAGGGTAAGCTGAGATGTAGTGAGAGAGTGGCATGGACATATATACACTGCCAAGTATAAAATTGATAGCTAGTTGGAAGCAGCTGCATAGCACAGGGAGATCAGCTCGGTGCTTTGTGACCACCTAGAGGGGTGGGATAGGGAGGATGGGAGGGAGACTCAAGAGCGAGGGGATATGGGGATATATGTATACATATAGCTGATTCACTTTGTTATGCAGCAGAAACTAACACAACATTGTAAAGCAGTTATACTCCAATAAAGATGTTAAACAATTTTTTAAAATAAAAAAAAATCACTGATCACAGATTACCATAACAAATACAATAACAATGAAAAAGTTTGAAATATTGGGAGAATTTTTAAAATGTAAGACAGAGACCCAATGTAAAAGAACGTTATTGGAAAAATGGTTCTGATAGACTTGTTCAACACAGAGTTGCCACAAACTTCCAATTTGTAAAAAACGCAGTATCTGCAAAGTGAAATAAAACAAAGTGCAATAAAATAAGGTATAAGTCTTCTGTAGCCTCATTTTCCTTTTAAATGTAGTCTATATATAGCCCCAATTCCCTGGGCCTGAGAGGGGGGCTTTAATGGCTCCTATTGTCTCATAAAGAGAGTCTTTTCTTCTTCACCTGTCAACAAGACTCCACAATCTGGACTGAACTCACATTTCTAGCCTTGCCTCCTGCTTGCCCCTCAGTATACATCTTGGGTATTAAATTATACTCTTCCCCATTATGAGATCCAAACCAGTCTCATCTCTATGCTTTTTCTGAAGCCATTCCCTCTGTCTAGAATTTAGAATATATTCCTCCTGTATCCATTGCCATCATTAAAGGCCCAGCTCAATTGCTTTCTGCCATGATACCTTCCCCAATCATCACAGCTGGAAGTGAGCACCTTCTTCATCTTTGCTCCCTGGCATTTTATTTGCACCTTTCAGATAACTCATTGCTTATTTTATGGACCATTTGGGAAGAAGTGTGGAACTAGTAGAAGGGCCACACAGATTGAGGTTCATATCCTTTCTACCACTTCTTAGATGTGGGAAATTTGGGAAATTCCTTAATCTCAGTTTCCTAGTTTGTAAAAGTGGGACATAAATGCTTACTTTTCAAAGCAGTTCTCAGCATTAAACAAAATATATGTAAAGAATCAAGTGCACAATGAGCACTCCACAAATGATAATTGTCATTATAGAATATTGCACATGTGCCTTATCTTCCTTGCTTGACTTAATGCTCCTTAACAACACCAATCAAACCAATGTTGCTTCCCATGTCACACCTAAAATCTACTTCCTATGCAAAATAAGCCCCATGGATAAACGTTCACTGAATACCAAATGAATTAATTTTAGTACAAGTAACTATTATGCATATTTTATATACAAGAAGTGGCTGGCACAAGGGCATACTTTTGGGTAGGGATGTTCTGATTTCTTTCAAATCACATCCTGTAGAAGGCTGTCCAGACATACCCCCTGTCTTAGTACAAGCACTAGAAAATGCAGGATGGATTTTAGCTGAGTCTTTTTGCAGTCTGAGAAGGGTTGCTGTAAAACTCGTAGCCGTAAGAATGAGGCACTGAGGTAGTGTGCACACCAGGTACACCTGGATGAAAGGTAAGTATGGTTTCTCTCATCTTGTATTCCAGCCCTCCCAAATCATCATTAGTTCCTACTATGTCTCCTGAGCTATGTTTCAGAATGCTCAAAGCATTCCTCTCCCTTAAAAGTAAAACAGGTGAGCTAGGGAGTTCTAGCAGTGTAGCATATGAAGCACTTTGCTGGTGCCTGTGGGTCTGGACTCAGTCCTATCTCTGATTTGTTTTGGGTTTCCAATCTGTAGAATGCATTGAGGTCCTGATCCTGTTCTTACTGCCAGATCTTAAGGCTCTCAGGTGAGTTTAAGAAAGTTCACAACCGGGGCTTCCCTGGTGGCGCAGTGGTTGAGAGTCTGCCTGCCGATGCAGGGGACACGGGTTCGAGCCCTGGTCTGGGAAGATCCCACATGCCGCGGAGTGGCTGGGCCCGTGAGCCACAAGTGCTGAGCCTGCGCGTCTGAAGCCTGTGCTCCGCAACAGGGGAGGCCACGATAGTGAGAGGCCTGCGCACCGCAATGAGGAGTGGCCCCCGCTTGCCACAACTGGAGAAAGCCCTCACACAGAAACGAGGACCCAACACAGCCAAAAATAAATAAATAAATAAATAAATAATTAAAAAAAAAAAAATATTCCAAAAAAAAAAAAAAAAAGAAAGTTCACAACCATCTGTGCTAGTTCAGCTGGTTTCTTTGAAAGTCTCCCAACCCTACTGTGGGCTCCTGGAAAGCTCTACATGGCTATTACTATTCCTTTGTTCTGGCCTCTTTTTCAACAGTAAGGACAGACCCCAGCCTATGATTCTAGAGCAGCGGTATGCTGCCCATTCCTCTCAAAGGACAGTAAGGACTGGGATTACAGCAGTGATGGGGGCAGGGTGAGGGAGGAGAGTGAGAGGCAGATACAACACTTAACCCAAGTCCAGGGTGTAATGGATGAGAAAACGTCCTGGACTTGGAAGTCAGGAGAAGTCTAGTGCGAGCTCTACCACTAATAAGCTGAGGGGCTTGGGAAAGTCACTTAATCTCTCTGGCTTCCTATCTCATGTATTAGTAGCAAATGATTTCCAGAAGCAGATTAACATGCTATTACTCTCTCTTTCCCCTGTGCCTTCACACCTGATGCTAGAATATCTAACAACACTTTTGAATAGAATAAATGTCCAGATTCTCAAATTTCCTATGTACTCTCTGCTAGAATTTATCTGCCTGAAAACTAGTCTACAGTCTGAAGATTTTCCTTCCTTGCTTCCCTTTTCACAATTGTTAGTCTCTTCAATGGGGAGAGAAAACAATATAAATCATGCAGGTCTTAAAAGATTGTAGGTTTAGCTCTTTCTCTTCAGTGAGGCAGCCAATAAGAAGATGTAGAGATGCAGATCTTTGTGAGACCCTGATGGGGTCTTTGCTCTTGAGGTTAAGCCCAGTGACCATGTCAAAGGTGTCAAAGGAATGTCAAAGGCAAAATTCAAGACAAGGAGGGCATCCCACCTAGCCAGCACCTTCCGATTTTCATGGGTAAGCAGCTGGAGGGTGGCTATACTCACTCAGACTATAACATCCAGGAAAAATCCACCCTGAACTTGGTGCTGCACCTACCAGGTGACATTACTGAGGCTTCCTGCCACCAGCTAGACCAGAAATACAACTTCAACAAGATAAGCTGTCCCAAGAGTTTCCCTCACCTGCACCCCTATGCTATCAAATGTTACAAGCCACACCAACCACATGCACCTGAAGAAGAAGGTCAAATACAGTCTCTCCTGCTCTTCAGGGTCGTATCCCCGTGGCCCTGGGGGTCTCAATAAAGTTTCCCTTTAGTTGACTGGAGCAGTGAAAAAAAAAAAAAAAGGATTGTAGATTTAAACCTAAATATACTAGTACTTACAGTAAAGATAAATGGGCTAAATACTCTACGCATAAGTCAAAGATTGGCAATCTATTTTCTTGTTTAAAAGCTGCTTAACTGTATGCTGCTTACAAGATACATACCACAAAGCTACAGCAAGATTGAAGTAAAAGGATGGGAAAAATATACCATGTAAACACTAGCCAAAAGAAAGTTGGTGTAGCTATACTGATATTAGCAAAGCAGATTTTAAGATAAGAAGTATTCCTCAAGATAAAGAAGGGCATTTTGTAATAATAAGGGGCTGATCCAACAAGAAGATATCAAAATTCAAAGTCTCTATAATATGTAAATTGACAAAATTGAAAGGAGAAACAGACAAGTTCAAGATCACAGTGGGAGATTTAAAAGTACCTCTCCACAGTAAGAAGAAAAAGAAAAGTTAGTAAGTGTCTAGATCTGAGAAGATGATTAATAAATTTTACCTAATTGACATACATAAAACACTGTATCCACAGTTGCACAATCATTCCTTTCAAGTGCACAAGAAAGAGTGAGGAGGGTAGGGGCCCTTGTTTCCAGAGAGTTCCCATCACTTAAAACACACACAAAGAAGAAATACTCTGATAAAGAGGCAGAATCTAACAGGTGGTACTCATAGGTGTGTACACAGAAATCTGAGAGTGTTACCATAGTAATGAGCATATGGGAAACCAGGGTAGAGGTATTAAAAGAAGGCATTCTTCCAGTAAAATGTGAGTCACAAGTTGGAAGAAATAAAGGGAGGAGGTGCAGTTCCCATCCCTTATAACCTTGTGGACAGATACCGTACTCACAGTAAAAAACCATGGGAATGCACCTGCATTGAACTATTTATTCATTAATGTTCATTTATTTATTTAATAATGACCTAGTGAATGCCTGCATTGTGCCAGGTACCATGAGGATGCTGGGCTGTATGCGTAAACAAGACACAGGGCTCACCATCACTGGTACAGATAGGTAAGTAAGTGGAAAATTATGATCTGGTGAATTAAGTGCTACAGGACAAGTTGGTCCAGAGCAACCACTAGAGCCCAACAAAAAGGAGTTCAGCTTGAGGAGTGGGCAGCTATGCACCTGGGGTTAAAGATTCCAAAGAAAATGGTCAGAGGTAGGTGGAAGGACTCAAAAAATGTATTTGGAAAAGATGGTATTGAAAATATCCTGCATTTAGTATCGAGATACAATAAAGACAATGGAGAGACAGGGGGCAAGGGAAGCCTAGCAATGTGATAATTCACATTGGTGCAAAAATTCACCACTAAAGGGCTTCCCTGGTGGCGCAGTGGTTGAGAATCTGCCTATCAATGCAGGCGACACGGGTTCGAGCCCTGGTCTGGGAAGATCCCACATGCCGCGGGCCAGCTAGGCCCATGAGCCACAACTACTGAGCCTGCGCGTCTGGAGCCTGTGCTCCACAGCAAGAGAGGCCGCGATAGTGAGAGGCCCGCGCACCGCGATGAAGAGTTGCCCCCGCTTGCCGCAAGTAGAGAAAGCCCTCGCACAGAAACGAAGACCCAACACAGCCAAAAATAAATAAAGAAAGAAAGAAGCTTTCATTTAAAAAAAAAAAAAAAAGCAAAAAGCTTTAAAAAAAAATTCACCACTAAAAAAATAAAATAGCTCTGATCTGCTGATGATATGTGTCTGAGAAAGTGAAAAAAGTGAAGTACAAAATAGTCTGCTTCTGACATTGTGCTGAAATAGGAAATTTTATTATATCAAGTAAAAGTTTATACACTATGTTTGGTTGTACATTATATAAAATAAACAGGAAGGTAGCCTCATTAAAAAAAAAGTATGCTTCTGTACATATCAAAGATAAGAAACCGATCATAATGGATTGTTCTGGAAAATGGGACTACAGGACATGTGTGGACCATTGTAAAAATAGTCACGCTGCTTTTTAGCTCTTTGCATCAGGAGATAGAGATACTTACCCCACTCTTTGCATCTGAGCTGGCCTTGTTATTTGCTTTTATAGAAAGCAGCAAGAGGGATGACATTGTGTGAGTTCCTGGTCTAGTTTTGAAGAAGCTGTGCGGCTTTTGCTCTCACAGTCTTAGAATGCTGAGACTGCCATGTGAGCAGAGTGAGCCTGAGGGAGGACAAGAACCATGGGGCCAGTCACCCTAATGGCCTTAGCTGAGAGCCAGGCGACCCCAGGAGCAGTGTCAGCCAGTTGACTGCCAGCTGACCGTAGAGGCATGCTTCAGCCCAGTCAAGTCCAGTAGAAGGAGTGCCCAGCTCATCCTAGCCCAAATTGCTGATCTACAGAATTGTAAACTAAATTTATTGTTGCTGTTTTTTTTTTAATTTAAAATTTTTTAATTGTGATAGAAAACACATGCTGTAATATCTATCTTCTTAACCATTTTTAAGGGTCCAGTTCAGTAGTGTTTACTATAATCACATTGTTGTGTAACAGCTCTCTAGAACTTTTTCATCATCCTAAGCTGAAACTCTATACCTACTGAACAACAACTCCCCATTTCCCAGTAAGGACCATCTACTTTCTGTATCCATGCTTGTGACTACTCTAGATACCTCCTGTAAGTAGAATCATATAGTATTTGTCATTTTGTGATGGGTTTATTTCACTCAGCAAAGTTCATCCATGGCATAGCATGCAAAATTATTAGTGGCTTATCACTATTATAAGCCACTGTATTTGGGGGAGGTTTATCATGCAGCAAAAGTTAATTGATATAAAAAGGGTAGTCTCAAAGAGTCTTATTCATTAAGTCTGGGGTGAAGACTTGAAATCTAGTGAAAATATTAGATATTAGATATTAACTGGAGGAAATAGCAAGAGAAAAGACTTTGGAGCCAAACCACAAGCCACACAAGAGCTTTAGGGACCAAGGTAAGCCCTGTGAGACTTATCCTCTAGGCCAGTGTTCCCTAAACTGCCCTTCAGAGTTATGTCAGTGAGTGCTGTGTTTATGATAAAAGGAGTTCTTTGGTCGAAGATGTTGGGAAAATGCTGCATCTGAGAAGTATCTCTTGGAAAATCACAATTCTCATGGTATTGAAAGCCCCAAGAAGTCCTCTATGCTTAACCTGGCATTTCCCAAATATGTTTAATTCATGAAATTTTTTCCCAAGTTGTCCACATTACTGTCCTACAGAACACACCAAGAAGGGGATACAGTAGACAGTGTTTCCCAAATTATTAAATATGGAATCTTTTTGTCATGCATACTTGATATTTATAGTCTATATATAGTTTTATATGGTATATAGTTTAAGTAACACTGCAGCTGTGTTAAGTAGAAATATATAACTCTAAAATTTTTAACAGCTACATTTAGAAAACCGGTGAAGTTAATTTAATAATATTTTATTTAATCTAATTTATCTATAATAACATTTCATCATGTGACTACTCATTTATACAATTTATATAAAAGTTATTGAGATATTTTACTTTTTTTCCCCTTAGTGAGTCTTCAAAAGCTGGTGTGTATTTCACACTTAAATATACATTTCAGTTTGGATGAGCCATGTTTCAAGTGCTCAGTAGCCACCTGTGACTGGTGGCTACTGTTTTGGACAGCCCAGCTCTAGAGAGCCCAGCAGAGAACTCAGATTTGGCTCTTATGTTATAGGCTCCCCAGAGTTTTGCTTTGATTGACTGCATTTTGGACTTAGGCCCTCCCTTTCTTTTGAGGGATAGTACAGGGAGCACCCACCTATAAAATATGCCTTGTGTGTACTGGGCAGATGCTCATCCTCACATTATACAGTGTCCTCTTTATGAAAATCCTGCGGAGAAGTCCATTTCTGCTCTTAGAATCTAAACTAGTTGGATTTGTTGTGTTGGTTTGTTCTGATCTTCTGGATATTATATATTGTGTAACTAATTTCTTTTCCTATTTTTTACTGGCTACCAGAAATGTAGAATCAAGTTTGTGGCCCACACATAGTATGAATATAGGATACATTTCCCAAATGTGTTTCATTTATTACCAGCTTGCAAAATGCTGGTGTTATTTAGAACATGTTTTGTGAAATGCTGCGGCTGATGGAACAGCAACCTGTCAGATCCAAATGATAACTCTGATAGTGATGTTTGAAAAAAAAAATGGTGATGGAGTGAGGAACTAGAGACAGCAGGACAAGAGTGGAGCAGGTGAGTGTCAACGTGTAGGAATAATGGGCAAGGTCTGGGCACCTGGTCCCACAGACTTGCCTGCCTCCCATCTGGGCTCTCAGAGCTTCCAGCCAGGAGGTTTTAAAGACCCAGGGCGTGGCCCACCTGCTCCTTGTTGCTGGGAATGGTGGTGACCGCGCCTGGCTAGACTGTGGTGGCCCAGGTCGGCTGGTGGGAAGGGAACTCCAGCAGCCAGCGCCAAGCGGCCTTAGGAGTCCAGGCGGCCTGCGCTTGAGAGGGTCCTCACTTCCCTGATGATTTTCCCGGGGCAGAACCAAACATGGGATGCTCCTTCCAGCCAAGAATCCAGCCTTGGATCCTGGCCTTGACAGCTCAAGCCAACTCAGGACGCCCCTACAGAGGTTCTGAAAAAAAAAAAAAAAATGTCAGTCTTTAGCAATGAGAATTGTGAAGTGCAGGAGGTGTAGATCACTGACACCTCCAGCGCTCTGTCACTTGACCTTCTATTGTCTCCTTCCAGGAACAGGGATGGGGATTTCCTCATTGGGCTCACTCCACCCTGTGGCGTCCCGTCCAGTCCAGCCGTGACAGCAAACCGGCTCTCTTCATCACCCTAAGAGATTTTGGCTCCTCTACCCTTAACCTCTGCTCTGAGCTCGACAACCCTCGCGAGGGAGGGGGGAGGGGGCGTGGAAGATGGTGGGAAGGGACGCGGGTAGAAGAGGGGACAGAGTGCCGAGGCGCCAGCAAGCGCGCTCGCCGGGGAAAGCGGCTTGGGGTCGCTCTGGCTGGGATCCAGTGCCCCGGCGGGAGGGAAAAGAGGGACGGTCGCTGTCGCGGCCCCGCACGCGGGGCGGATCATTCCGCGCAAGTGATGAGGCTGCTGGTGGCTCCTGGCGAGATGGCTCAAGGACAGCCCCGCGGGTTGGGTCACCACCTGCCAGCATACTCCAACCACCCCGCTCCCCCTTCGAGGTCCCTGCCCCGCCGGGAGGGCGATCAGTCAGGGGCAGCATGACTGATTTTCCTGGATGGGGTGTGCTGAAGTCAGAGAAGCGGGTCCTAAAACACTGGGTACTGCCCCCTGACCCGCTCCACTTCACTTTCCCCTCAGTTCTGAGTATGATCCGAAGACTGGAGCCCGGGCTGTAAATGAGGAGTGGCCTCCGGGTGTGGATGGGCCAAAGGGCAGCACGGAGTGTGGGTTAAGATCACCGGCACGGAAGCCACACTACCAGCTTTGAAATGCATTTTCCAGCCCTTTGACATTAGGCCAGTCTCTCAGCGTCTCTGTGCAGGTGTCCTGTAAAGTGGGAATAATCACCATGACTACCACAGGGGGTCCCAATGAAAATCCAGTGAGTTGATGTTTATTAGAGTGCTGAGGACAGGGCTGTTCATAGCGTGCTATATAAATGTTGGTTAAATAAATAAAGCAGCAGGAAGGAACTTGGAGCGAGGACTGGGGGAATACGGAGGGTGACTTCCTTCTTGGCAGAGCCAGGGCAATGAGATAAGGAGCCATGAGGGTGTGTGGACTCTCAGGATAAAGACAGCAATCCAGACACATGTGCAAATGGCTAAAGTGCAAGCCACAGGGATCACAGGGAGATGGGGAAACCCTGGGCCAGAGATGCTGTAATGGCTCTGAAATATGTCAAATACACAAGAAATTAAGTTCAAGTTTTCTCTTTGTAGTTAGTTTACAAAATGGCTGGGTCAGCACTTTGTGCAAATCTGGGGTCTTCTTTTCTGCGGATGTATGAGGACATTCAGTATATAATGGAATATCTGATCAACAATTCTGAGTCCTTTCACATAATTTATCATCCAAACCCAGACACGTTTGAGTGAAAGGGGCATTAGAAATATGTAATTTTTGAAATGTTTATTTTTGATTGATGTTATGTTATACAAGTGGACTTACCAAATAGTTCTGTTAAAATTTTTTTCAAAAATTTATTTTTCTAAAAAGTAAATATATATATGCACAGTAAATCAAAATTTTAAATTCTGAATAATTATTCTTGCTACATATTCACAAATTTCAATCAATTTCTTAGCCATATTTCTAGTAAGGTGTCACTGGCATTTTTCTGAAGAATAAAGTTTTTTCAATGTGGTTTTACTCTTTAAAAATTTTTTTTATAATGTTGCCTGAAATCTTCTTCAAAATTGCTTTTCATGGTTAATCATTTCAAAGATGCTGATACCTTTGGTGTTACTTTGCTAGGGCTGCCATAACAGAACAGAAATTTATTTCCTCACAGTTCTAGAGGCTGGAAATCTGAAATCAAGGTGTCTGCTGGGCCGACTTCTTCTGAGGTCTCTCTCAGAAAATTATTATTATAGTGAATGTCAACTAACATCTTATGCAAGTTATACATTCACCTCAACTTTCTTGGAAAATGGAAATTCAGTACTTAATCTTTCATTATATAGTCACTTTAATTGTATATAGCTTATTGGTGACAAAAGCATTTACTTGAAAAATTGAAAGGGTTGTCAGACAATAAAATAAGTGGTTGTAGATTTACGCCACACAATAAATGACAAACCCTGTAGCAAGAGCATTCAGATTACTCTTTATAAGTTCAGTGGTCCGATTGCTTGGTTTCTATTTCCCTGTTCATATTACACATAATTCTAACCTATATTTTCCCACATTTCCCACTGATCCCACTCTTGGTGGCCTGATGACTTTGTGATTCTCGCAGGCCGTGGTTCAGGCCACAACACAGTGGGTGGCCCACCAAGGAGCAGCAGTGTCAGTACCTCCCCCATCAGCCCTGCAGACCAAGAGGAGATAGCTGTCCTTAGCCACTTCCATCCAAGCACACATCCATTTCTCAGTGAGCATCTGCAGGCAGTCGCAAGAGGCTATAATTTAAGATTTGTCAGAAAAGAATCAGAAAAAGAGAGATGGGTTATTACCAGTGAACGTTTAGATTTAACCATGTGTTAAAGTAAGAATGCTGTGTACAGACCATGGCAGAAATTAGAAGTAGTATAAAGTAGAGGTGTGTCAAATCCATTCCAGATAACTTTGATACAACTAGTAAAACAAAAAAAACAAAAACCTTTTAATAAGATTCTTAAACCAGTAAAATTGCTAAATGAATGGGAAGCTGGGACAATAGTTAACAACCAGGACTATCCCAGGCAAACTGAAATGGGTAGAAACCCTGCTCATATTCCAGCTGATGAGATGAGAGGGAAAGAAAGTAACTTCTGCTTGTTGTTTGTATTGGTTTTGTCAAAATAGCATAATCTCCAGAACCAGTCTTCCCTGAGCTCCTAAATGAGCTGATTAGTGTGGAAGCAATTCCTTGCTTGGTGAGCTGCACGCTTCCTCAGCTTCTTCAGAGTGGGGGCCATGCTGTCCTGGAGATGGTAGGAGCGAGACCTCCCACCCCTGCTGTAAGGTGCCTTTTCTTTCCATTTTCTTGGTACCTTCTCTGAGGGAATTGAGAGTACATTCAGGTGTAGTGTGGCAATAAAGATGAAAATGAACTAATATTTTTTTAAGGTAGCTAATTTTGCAATTGTGCCGATGGCCTTTGTTTCTAGCCTCACAGGTGTGGGAGTGGAGTGTGTGGACCATCCTACAGGTAGCCCTCATGCTCTGTCTTCAAACAAGTATGGTTTGCTTGGGTTGTTTAGCCCTGGAGTTGGGAGATGAGTTAACCTGGTAAAGGAAGAGTTCCTGAAGGAGGTGATGCAGTAATTGTGTTCTGAGTCCAACCACTTTTCTAGGTCCTTCTGCAAGACACTTTGGAGGCATATTTGTGGGAAAGAACAAAATGAGAGATCAAATCTCCCTTCATCTCTCTTGACCCTAAAGCCTCCCATTTCCTCTCCCCTTCTACCTCAGGAGGAGCCCAGAACACCAGAACTTCTCACGGAAATGCTCAGAGAGGTCCCAGCCACTACCCTTCCTTGTCTCCCGGCCCCAACCTCTGGAGACCTCTGGGAAGCAAGAAGGTAAGGCTTCTCTTTTACACACAGGGGAGTATCACGTAGATTTACAAATCAAAGTAGACAACTTGGTAGACTGAGGCAAAACTTCCATTTAATCATCCTTCTGTCCTACAGTCCCCAATGGACCCCACAAGCAGATGGCTTAAGTCCAGTTACAGCAAGAGCAGCTGGTGTCAAAGACCAGGCCTGTCTGACAAGCCTCCTCGTAGGTACGTCCATCCACGCAGTTGTAGAAGGCGCACTTGCTGGTGGGGCTGGGATAGAGACCGTTGGACTTTCCGGCACAGAATCCACTCTCGCCAGCGTTGCCACTCCCGGGAGCCACAGTGTTGGTGGGGGAGCCCACGGTAGAGGTGGGCACTCTGCAACCTGAGAGAGTAAGAAAAGAGCCGCATAGGTTTTCGGGTGGATTACTTTCCCAGCATGAGTGTTGTGTCTGTAGTGTCACTGGGTGTTCCTCATCTTATCTGAACCAGTGGTTAAATGCTCTGGGCCTGAATCAGTGATACCCAAGTTCACAGCCCAGCTCTGCCATGAGCTATGTGACCACAAAAAAGTTATTAACTTCTCTGAGCCTCAATTTCCTCCTTTAAATGATGGAATACTAGTACTATCTCTTAGAATTATTACATAAAGCATTTTCCCATGCGTATGCTATATAAAATAGTAAGTGCTACACAATAATTAGCTTTGTTTTTATTTTATTTTTAAGAGGAAAATAATGTTTATTTATCACCTTTATCACCTAAATGCTTGCCCAAATACTATGTTCCATAACCCCCCAAAATCCTTCAAAGTGGAAGAATTTTAAAGATCATTTTATTCATGTCAGCTAAGGTGAGAACTGAGATTCAAAACCAGTTCTACCTTGAGTTCAGAGCCTGTGCTATGCCTACTACACTGTTGTCTTGCTTTTTTAAACCACTTTATTAGGTATGATTGACATACAAAGTGTTTACATACAACTTGATGGGTTTGGAGATAAGTACACATTGTGATTATCACAATCAATGCCGTAAACATACCCATCACCTCCAAAAGTCTCCTCCTGTCCTCTTTATTTATTATTATTTTTTGTGATAAGAACACAAGATCTACCCTTCTAGCAAATTTTTAAGTATACAATATAGTATTGTTAACTACAGGCACTATGTTGTACAGTAGATCTCTAGGATTTATTTATGTTGTAAAACTGAAACTTGCACCCTTTGACTGATACCTCCCTGTTTCTCCCTCCCTAGTTTTTATGTTTAAATAGACTAATTACACCTGTCTCCAAGAGCACCTGTGAGGATAACTTGAAATCTGAAAGAACCAGCAGAATTGACATGGTCCAGCAGTCAGCACTGGCTGTCCACATGTCTTCCTGGCCCCTTTTGCTTTCTGCACTTGCCCAGGCCTTTGGGTCTGGGGCAAAACTGTGTGCTGAGAGCAATCGTAATTCTGCTCCTCACTTCAGGGAATGGGCAAGCTGGACCCCTTCAGGGTTCTCCTTCTCTCATCTCTTTCCTCACCACCTAACTTTGCCATCCCTCCCTTGCCTTGTCTTCTCTGCTCCACCAAGTTCCTAAAGGCTGGAGATGGGCAGACGGGAACAGGAACAAGACATTTGTGGTCCTCTCTCTACCCAGGCTCTGGAATGTTCTCCAGGAGCTCCTTGAACAGCTCTACAAGGAAAGCCCTCAGGAACAGGGATGGGCCTTTCTCTCTCACTCAGGGGCTGTCCCCTAGCAGCCACCTGAGTCTCTCTTTCTGGGTCCCAAATGCCAGTTCCCCGTGGACATGCTAGGACAGGTGGAAGATCTGAAGGAGACTTTCTTTGAGGCCAGACTGAGAGGAGCTCTGTATAGTCTCTTCTTCCTCCTTAATGTCTAGTTTGTTACCTCGTGGCTGGTAGGTGGTGCTTTACTACTTACCGGGAGTGGAGACGCTGAGTGCAGACTTGAGGGCATGCATGAATGGGTATTTGCCTTGTCCACAGAAAGTGCCCGTGAAGTCATCCAAGCCAATGTTCCAGACCATGGACCCCCAACTTGTTCTTCAGCAGCCACTCACCCTGTGGGAGAGAATCGGGGGCACTGTGGGATATCCTTGCACAAGCGCAGGGAGTGACTCCAGCAGGATGACGGGGAAGGCCATGATCCAGTCATGGAGAGGAGGGAACGGGAGAGTGGCTTTCCCACAGAGACTTTGAGGGACTCATGGACATATTTGTAGACAAGGAGAGATCTTAGGACTACCGAGTCAGGGAGAATGAGTCTCTCCCCTGCTCTCTGTTATCACCAACCACCTTCTGAGAAGGCTTCTCTGAGTTGGAGCTTGGGTGGGTTGTGATGTCAAAAGAGATACAGGGCCCTTCACCTGGCAAGTGTCTGGGCAGAGAGACAGGGCTCCTGATGGGGAGGTATAGGGTGAAGGACTTTGGGGCTGGTAAATAGTCACCACCCAGATGTGAGTATGTAAAGGCCAGTGGGCAGAAGCTTAATGGCCCCAAGGACCTCTTGCCTCCCGATTTGGGTTCCTCCTGTATGAAGCTACTGTATGCAGGAGAGGAGCAAAGGAGAGGAAGAAACTCTGATCTACACCATGGCCCTCGGGATGGAAAGAGTGCCTAATTCAGGAAGCACGAATCAGAGCGCTGGATCAGGAGCAGAGCAGAGCAGGGAAAGGGGCCAAAAGGGAGCCTCCAGGAGTGGGCATGGGGGCCGGGGATGGGAAGGCGCAGGAGCTGAGGGAAGGAAGGAAGCAGCTGCAACAGCCCGGAAGCAGAGGGGCTGTTCCAACCGCTGAGCTCTGCAGCTGGGCCACCAGCTCCCTTGAGACCTCAGGGTCACCCTGGGTCTTGCCTTACCTCTCTTAGGTGTTTTCTTATAATTCAAATGCACTTGGAGGGCAGGTTCCCTACCTCTCCCAACCGTGCAGAAGGAAGGGTGTGGAGGGCCTTACCTTGAGGGTGAAGCTCTTGGGGTTGGCATAACCAATCCACTGATTCCCCTTGTGGGCATAGGGCACCTCCTGAGGAGCGTTCCACACCTCGGTGGCTCCTTTCAAGAAGGAGCAGACCTGGGGCAGGAGGACAAATCACGTCTCAGATGCACCTGCCTGTGTTTGGCTCACATCTCCCTCCTCCCTCCCTTTATTTTCTGGAATACACTCCTCTCCCCATCTCTCTTTGCTGGAAATAAGAGCTCATGGTTCCAGTTTCACCCCAGCTCCCCTGCTTTTCCTCTTGTGGGTGACACAGTGGAAAGGGCGCTGGCTGGAAAGACGAGACCTGAATCCCAGTCGTGGGTCTGCCAATACCCATCTGTGAGACAAGGGACAGGGCAGCTTCTTTGTGCCTTGTGCCCCAGTTTCCCTTTGAAACGAGTTTTCCTGTTTCTCTTATTTGAAAGAATTTTTGCCACAGAAGAGCCAAGAGCCAACAAGGGGGTGATAACACATAATGTTTAGGGTCTGAGATTCTGGTGCTGGACAACTTTAGTTTGAATCTTAGCTCTGCCACTTACAAGTTCTGTGACCTTGAGCAAGTTTCTTTTTTTTTTTTTTTTTTTTTTTTACAGGTTAATTCTCTTTATTCTTAAACAGACTATATTAAAGATCAATTTCTTTTACTTGACCAAACAAGCTCATTTTTTTTTCACACACACACACTGTATTTTATTTTTACAAGAGATAAATAGACTGACACCAAGCATTGTACATGGATGACCACATCAAAAGCAACAATGATTGCAATTACCAAACATGAAACACACTCATACTATGTCATACTATTGACATTCAGTCCAGTAATCCTCCACTGTAACAGCTCCTTTACTTTGCAGTGAAAATTGATTTGTATATTCTTTGCCTCTGAGTCCTTGTGGGATTTTTTTTTTTAATTCAGACATAAAGTCACAAAAATTATACTCATCCTCATCAGTTCACTCAGTCCCATGTAATTATTTTTTTTTCCATCTTGATCTTTTGTTAGCACTTTTATGAGTTCATCAGTTTTTCATTAGAGTTCTGAAAATGCTTATTAATTCAGTTCAGCAGTACAGTCAGTTACCAGAAACCTGTACTTGTCAGAGTCTTTTCCATGAATTTCTTGAAGATGAAACCCTTTTATAGGAACATATTTGCAAAATCATCAGAGTACACCCAGAACTGTTTGTAAATGACAAAAGACATAAAAATGACCATGGTTAAAGATTTGATGAAAGTTCATAATAATGCAATTGACAAGAAAATTAGTTATTTATGAGATATACATTTTAAAGTAATAACTAGGATTATTACTTATAACATTATACCAGAACATATAAGATTTTTAGAAGTTTCCTGTAATGTCTGAAACATTTATATTAACATATTTCCATACATATTTCCATACAAATACAAATATAAGATTTTTAGAAATTTCATGTAATGTCTGAAACATTTATATTAACATATTTCCATACATATTTCCATAGAAATACAAATATAAGATTTTTAGAAATTTCATGTAATGTCTGAAACATTTATATTAACATATTTCCATACAAATAACCCAATGAAAGTTTAGTATTAGTTGTTTTGTTTGTTTTTTTATACTGCAGGTTCTTATTAGGCATCAGTTTTATACACATCAGTGTATACATGTCAATCCCAATCGCCCAATTCAGCACACCACCATCCCCACCTCACCGCAGTTTTCCCCCCTTGGTGTCCATATGTCCATTCTCTACATCTGTGTCTCAACTTCTGCCCTGCAAACTGGCTCATCTGTACCATTTTTCTAGGTTCCACATACATGCATTAATATACGATATTTGTTTTTCTCTTTCTGACTTACTTCACTCTGTATGACAGTCTCTAGATCCATCC
Source organism: Balaenoptera acutorostrata (assembly GCF_949987535.1). Lineage (NCBI taxonomy): Eukaryota > Metazoa > Chordata > Mammalia > Artiodactyla > Balaenopteridae > Balaenoptera > Balaenoptera acutorostrata. The sequence continues at coordinate 98,554,939 of NC_080064.1, read as the reverse complement.
ACGTCTCAACAAATGACTCAATTTCGTTCCTTTTTATGGCTGAGTAATATTCCATTGTATATATGTACCACCACTTCTTTATCCATTCGTCTGTTGATGGGCATTTAGGTTGCTTCCATGACCTGGCTATTGTAAATAGTGCTGCAATGAACATTCGGGTGCATGTGTCTTTTTGAATTACGGTTTTCTCTGGGTATATGCCCAGTAGTGGGATTGCTGGGTCATATGGTAATTCTATTTTTAGTTTTTTAAGGAACCTCCATATTGTTCTCCATAGTGGCTGTATCAATTTACATTCCCACCAACAGTGCAAGAGGGTTCCCTTTTCTCCACACCCTCTCCAGCATTTGTTCTTTGTAGATTTTCTGATGATGCCCATTCTAACAGGAGTGAGATGATACCTCATTGTAGTTTTGATTTGCATTTCTCTAATAATTAGTGATGTTGAGCATCTTTTCATGTGCTTCGTGGCCGTCTGTATGTCTTCTTTGGAGAAATGTCTATTTAGGTCTTCTGCCCATTTTTGGATTGGGGTGTTTGTTTCTTTGATATTGAGCTGAATGAGCTGTTTATATATTTTGGAGATTAATCCTTTGTCCGTTGATTCATTTGCAAATATTTTCTCCCATTCTGAGGGTTGTCTTTTCGTCTTGTTTATGGTTTCCTTTGCTGTGCAAAAGCTTTGAAGTTTCATTAGGTCCCACTTGTTTATCTTTGTTTTTATTTCCATTACTCTAGGAGGTGGATCAAAAAAGATCTTGCTGTGATTTATGTCAAAGAGTGTTCTTCCTATGTTTTCCTCTAAGAGTTTTATAGTGTCCAGTCTTATATTTAGGTCTCTAATCCATTTTGAGTTTATTTTTGTGTATGGTGTTAGGGAGTATTCTAATTTCATTCTTTTACATGTAGCTGTCCAGTTTTCCCAGCACCACTTATTGAAGAGACTGTCTTTTCTCCATTGTATATCTTTGCCTCCTTTGTCATAGATTAGTTGACCATAGGTGCGTGGGTTAATCTCTGGGCTTTCTATCTTGTTCCATTGATCTATGTTTCTGTTTTTGTGCCAGTACCATATTGTCTTGATTACTGTAGCTTTGTACTATAGTCTGAAGTCAGGGAGTCTGATTCCTCCAGCTCCATTTTTTTGCCTCAAGACTGCTTTGGCTATTCGGGGTCTTTTGTGTCTCCATACAAATTTTAAGATGATTTGTTCTAGCTCCGTAAAAAATGCCATTGGTAATTTGATAGGGATTGCATTGAATCTGTAGATTGCTTTGGGTAGTATACTCATTTTCACAATGTTGATTCTTCCAATCCAAGAACATGGTATATCTCTCCATCTGTTGGTATCATCTTTAATTTCTTTCATCAGTGTCTTATAGTTTTCTGCATACAGGTCTTTTGTCTCCCTAGGTAGGTTTATTCCTAGGTATTTTATTCTTTTTGTTGCAATGGTAAATGGGAGTGTTTCCATAATTTCTCTTTCAGATTTTTCATCATTAGTGTATAGGAATGCAAGAGATTTCTGTGCATTAATTTTGTAGCCTGCAACTTTACCATATTCATTAATTAGCTCTAGCAGTTTTCTGGTGGCAGTTTTAGGATTCTCTATGTATAGTATCATGTCATCCGCAAACAGTGACAGTTTTACTTCTTCTTTTCCAATTTGTATTCCTTTTATTTCTTTTTCTTCTCTGATTGCCGTGGCTAGGACTTCCAGAACTATGTTGAATAATAGTGGTGAGAGTGGACATCCTTGTCTCGTTCCTGATCTTAGAGGAAATGCTTTCAGTTTTTCACCATTGAGAAAGATGTTTGCTGTGGGTTTGTCATATATGGCCTTTATTATGTTGAGGTAGGTTCCCTCTATGCCCACTTTCTGGAGAGTTTTTATCATAAATGGGTGTTGAATTTTGTCAAAAGCTTTTTCTGCATCTATTGAGATGATCATATGGTTTTTATACTTCAGTTTGTTAATATGGTGTATCACATTGATTGATTTGCGTATATTGAAGAATCCTTGCATCCCTGGGATAAATCCCACTTGATCATGGTGTATGATCCTTTTAATGTGTTGTTGGATCCTGTTTGCTAGTATTTTGTTGAGGATTTTTGCATCTATATTCATCAGTGATATTGGTCTGTAATTTTCTTTTTTTGTAGTGTCTTTGTCTGGTTTTGGTATCAGGGTGATGGTGGCCTCATAGAATGAGTTTGGGAGTGTTCCTTCCTCTGCAATTTTTTGGAAGAGTTTGAGAAGGATGGGTGTTAGCTCTTCTCTAAATGTTTGATAGAATTCACCTGTGAAGCCATCTGGTCCTGGACTTTTGTTTGTTGGAAGATTTTTTTTTTTTTTTTTTTTTTAAAGATTTATTTATTTATTTATTTATTTTTGGCTGTGTTGGGTCTTTGTTTCTGTGCGAGGGCTTTCTCTAGTTGTGGCAAGTGGGGGCCACTCTTCATCGCGGTGCGCGGGCCTCTCACTATCGCGGCCTCTCTTGTTGTGGAGCACAGGCTCCAGGAGCGCAGGCTCAGTAGTTGTGGCTCACGGGCCCAGCTGCTCCGTGGCATGTGGGATCCTCCCAGACCAGGGCCCGAACCCGTGTCCCCTGCATTGGCAGGCAGACTCTCAACCACTGCGCCACCAGGGAAGCCCTGTTGGAAGATTTTTAATCACAGTTTCAATTTCATTACTTGTGATTGGTCTGTTCATATTTTCTGTTTCTTCCTGATTCAGTCTTGGAAGGTTATACCTTTCTAAGAATTTGTCCATTTCTTCCAGGTTGTCCATTTTATTGGCATAAAGTTGCTTGTAGTAGTCTCTTAGGATGTTTTGTATTTCTGCGGTGTCTGTTGTAACTTCTCCTTTTTCATTTCTGATTTTATTGATTTGAATCCTCTCCCTCTTTTTCTTGATGAGTCTGGCTAATGGCTTATCAATTTTGTTTATCTTCTCAAAGAACCAAGTTTTAGTTTTATTGATCTTTGCTATTGTTTTCTTTGTTTCTATTTCATTTATTTCTGCTCTGATCTTTATGATTTCTTTCCTTCTGCTAACTTTGGGTTTTGTTTGTTCTTCTTTCTCTAGTTTCTTTAGGTGTAAGGTTACATTGTTTACTTGAGATTTTTCTTGTTTCTTTAGGTAGGCTTGTATAGCTATAAACTTCCCTCTTAGAACCGCTTTTGCTGCATCCCATAGGTTTTGGGTCGTCGTGTTTTCGTTGTCATTTGTCTCCAGGTATTTTTTTATTTCCTGTTTGATTTCTTCAGTGATCTCTTGGTTATTTAGTAACGTATTGTTTAGCCTCCATGTGTTTGTCTGTTTTACGTTTTTTTCCCTTTAATTCATTTCTAATCTCATAGCGTTGTGGTCAGAAAAGATGCTTGATATGATTTCAATTTTCTTAAATTTACTGAGGCTTGATTTGTGACCCAAGATGTGATCTATCCTGGAGAATGTTCCGTGCGCACTTGAGAAGAATGTGTAATCTGCCGTTTTTGGATGGAATGTCCTATATATATCAATTAAATCTATCTGGTCTATTGTGTCATTTAAAGCTTCTGTTTCCTTATTTATTTTCATTTTGGATGATCTGTCCATTGGTGTAAGTGAGGTGTTAAAGTCCCCCACTATTATTGTGTTACTGTCGATTTCCTCTTTTATAGCTGTTAGCAGTTGCCTTATGTATTGAGGTGCTCCTATGTTGGGGGCATATATATTTATAATTGTTATATCTTCTTCTTGGATTGATCCCTTGATCATTATGTAGTGTCCTTCCTTGTCTCTTGTAACATTCTTTATTTTAAAGTCTATTTTATCTGATATGAGTATAGCTACTCCAGCTTTCTTTTGATTTCCATTTGCATGGAATATCTTTTTCCATCCCCTCACTTTCAGTCTGTATGTGTCCCTAGGTCTGAAGTGGGTCTCTTGTAGACAGCATATATATGGGTCTTGTTTTTGTATCCATTCAGCCAGTCTATGTCTTTTGGTTGGGGCATTTAATCCATTCACGTTTCAGGTAATTATCGATATGTATGTTCCTATGACCATTTTCTTAATTGTTTTGGGTTTTTTTTTGTAGGTCCTTTTCTTCTCTTGTGTTTCCCACTTAGAGATGTTCCTTTAGCATTTGTTGTAGAGCTGGTTTGGTGGTGCTGAATTCTCTTAGCTTTTGCTTGTCTGTAAAGCTTTTGATTTCTCCATCAAATCTAAATGAGATCCTTGCTGGGTAGAGTAATCTTGGTTGTAGGTTCTTCCCTTTAATCACTTTAAGTATATCATGCCACTCCCTTCTGGCTTGCAGAGTTTCTGCTGAGAAATCAGCTGTTAACCTTATGGGAGTTCCCTTGTATGTTATTTGTCGTTTTTCCCTTGCTGCTTTCAGTAATTTTTCTTTGTCTTTAATTTTTGCCACTTTGATTACTATGTGTCTCGGTGTGTTTCTCCTTGGGTTTATTCTGTATGGGACTCTCTGCGCTTCCTGGACTTGGGTGGCTATTTCCTTTCCCATGTTAGGGAAGTTTTCGACTATAATCTCTTCAAATATTTTCTCTGGTCCTTTCTCTCTCTCTTCTCCTTCTGGGACCCCTATAATGCGAATGTTGTTGCGTTTAATGTTGTCCCAGAGGTCTCTTAGGCTGTCTTCATTTCTTTTCATTCTTTTTTCTTTAGTCTGTTCCGCAGCAGTGAATTCCACCATTCTGTCTTCCAGGTCACTTATCCGTTCTTCTGCCTCAGTTATTCTGCTATTGATTCCTTCTAGTGTAGTTTTCATTTCAGTTATTGTATTGGTCATCTCTGTTTGTTTGTTCTTTAATTCTTCTAGGTCTTTGTTAATCATTTCTTGCATCTTCTCAATCTTTGCCTCCATTCTTATTCCGAGGTCCTGGATCATCTTCACTATCATTATTCTGAATTCTTTTTCTGGAAGGTTGCCTATCTCCACTTCATTTAGTTGTTTTTCTGGGGTTTTTTCTTGTTTCTTCATCTGGTACATAGCCCTCTGCCTTTTCATCTTCTCTGTCTTTCTGTAACTGTGGTTTTTGGTCCACAGGCTGCAGGATTGTAGTTTTTCTTGCTTCTGTTGTCTGCCCTCTGGTGGTTGAGGCTATCTAAGAGGCTTGATGTGAGGCTCTGGTCTTGAGCAAGTTTCTTAATCCCTCTGTGCCTCTGTGTCTTCTTGTGTAAGAGGGTAAAATCAGCACCTCACTGTTGTGAGGGTTAAATAGGATGATATATAAAAATCACTGAGAACAGAGCCTGGCTATCCATTTGGACTCGGTAAATGTTAACCACTACTAGCATGAAAGATGCACATTTACTCTAAAAGGTTAAAATTTAAGATGTTTTATCAGTAGTTCATTCTACCCTTCCCTCCTTACCACATACACTCGGAGCTGGCAACAATGGGGTACCCTGTATTAGAAATCAGAGTATAAATTCTTTCTCTTTGGAAGTATCTATGATCCTTTAGAACAGAAAGTGAATCTCTCTGCTCCTCCGGCCCTCTGGGACATTACCTCAAAGTAGGCAAGACTCCCAGTCTCCTGAGTGTAGGACCTGGCAGTCCCAGGGCCAGAGGTGGGAGCATCCAGGCCATGGCTGGCAGGGTTAGTGAGAGTGAAGGTGCTGGCATAAGCCCCAAAGCCCACCATCAGCTCCTCAGCAGGGGCACCTTGATTCTTCCAGTAGTTCATTGCATAAACCTAGAGGCAAGGTAAGGAACATATTACTGTACTAAAAAGCAGCTGAGGATGTGCCCAGAGGCCTGTGGAATAGCCAACATTTTCTACCCAATTTCCTGGCCACTTCAGATATAGCCTGCAGTCCAGACCATTCCACAGCCCAACCTCACAGAAAGGAAAGCGGTACCCTCCCTTCTGGAACTGGGTGTTAGAGGCAGCCTCAGTCAAGAGGTATAGTACTTAGGTAGCAGGGCCCAGTGTCAACTGGGAACAAAATGTTCCACTATCTTCCTTCCCCTCATACTGGACTTGGCATTTGGGATGGGACTGGAGTTCAGCTATGCATCCTCTTGTTTTCCCAACTTGTGAAATATAGCAGCTCAGAATTGTTTGAGTATGGGGTATGCCCCTGGGAGACTTCTCCATGTCAATTTTTATATCTCTGGTTGCATTCTACACTGAAATCACATCTAGCCAACTTACACACCTACTAATCATTAAGAAGATTTATTATTACAGCTGCCTATGCCATACAAGTTAAGAAGATAAATCTTATGGGATAGGGAGAAAGTAGAAGGAAGGTGAGGAAGATTAGGGGCAAGACAGATCATGAAATGTGCTCCTAGCATCAATGACAATGATAGTTAAATTATTTTTTCAATGTTTGGGATTATCCCAAGCCACTATTCTGCTTCCTTTGGTGTGAAAGATGAATGGGTACAATTAATCATATGAAAAAGGAAGCAGGCAACATGAACTGGGTTAAAAAAGATCACCGTCTTTATCTTGTCCATCAAGCTTCCTCAGCCTCCCTTTTGGTCCTTAGCCAGGGATCCCATGACATGCTTTGAAAATATCCATCAGAATTAGCTGTCCCAAATCCTTACTCACCACACTGAGGTATTTGTAGTCTCCCTTGTCATTGGGTCCTGCAAACAGGGGGCTGTCCTCTCCTGTGAAGCCATCCCAGGAGCCCCTGAGGTCATAGGTCATCACGTTGATGAGGTCCATGTACCTTGGATTGTTGGGGGTAGGATACAAGAGAAGAAAAATGATCCAAAGGAAATCATACTCTCCATCCCACTCCCCCTAAAGCTCCTAGTCCCTACTGAATGTGTTGTTTGTAATTACATCATGAGGGAGTATGCTTTATTGTTCTTTCTTTCATTCTCTCTCACCTTTATTTGAAAAATTGATGTGTAGAAGGCACACAATCCATAATCAATATCTGGCTGCACTCAGACCTTCAGGTCTTGTAGAAGTTTGAAACTCAACTAACCTTTTCCAAATAGCTTTTTATCATTGAGAATTTTGCCTGGCTTCCCATGTCTCTCTCTCAGGCTTTGGGGTCATCTTATTCTTTTGGGACAGAGCCCTCTCTCTCCAAGATACCTGTGCATTGGCTAATCTATGAGGCAGGTCTCAGAGTTACTTAGCTCTGAACTTGGGCTCCTGGGCTTGGGGTTTACTTACTTTGACATCTCGGGGATCTGGTAGGCAGTTTCAATGGTACCTTTGCCAGCTGACACAGCAGCAGAAATCAACAAACTAGGCTTGTTGCTCTGGGTGGCTTCGTGCTCAAAAGCCTTATACATTTCCTGTGAAACAGAGGACACTGGACTCAGGCTGCAAGGACCAATGAACATTTGACGAGGTCATGATTCTTACAAAGAAAGCTGAAAAGTGTTCAGCTTAGAGTTCTTTGCTTCAAAAACTGTTGTTGGGGGGCTTCCCTGGTGGTGCAGTGGTTGAGAGTCTGCCTGCCAATGCAGGGGACACGGGTTCGAGCCCTGGTCTGGGAAGATCCCACATGCCGCAGAGCAACTGGGCCCGTGAGCCACAACTACTGAGCCTGCGCGTCTGGAGCCTGTGCTCCACAACAAGAGAGGCCGCGATAGTGAGAGGCCCGCGCACTGCGGTGAAGAGTGGCCCCCGCTCGCCGCAACTAGAGAAAGCCCTCGCACAGAAACGAAGACCCAACAGAGCCAAAAATAAAAATAAATTAAAAAAAAAAAACCAAAAAAAAACTGTTGATGGTCTCTGGGAACAACAATGAGCTGTCTCCCCAAAACTTGTACTGAGGGAAATTTGGTGACCCTCTAAGAGTCACAAATAATGTCCAGAGCAGAAAAATAAAAAAAGAAAGCTTATATATGGACAAAAAAATTGGCTCTTAGCTCTATAGACTATATATGATTAAATCTAACAATTGGAAAAATCAATCATGGAAGAAGAGGAAATAAGAGTAATGACGCAATCATTGGTGCTCAATCAAGCTGCCCAGGGGAGAGGACACTCTGGCGCAACAACTTTATGTCTGGCCCTGGTGGCAGGAGTACCCCTTCGCTGGAGACATCTGCTTCTACTTACCAGAGTGAGGGGCCATTGCACATCTCAGTCTGTAACTAGCTCACCTTGCCCTACATGCTGCCTCCCAAGGAAGGACCTGTTTGAGGACTATTTGACTTCCCATAGCTGTGCTTAGAACATGAATGTTTCAGACTCATTGGCAGATTTCTCACTGTAAATAAATTAACTTTCATGCACCCCTACACTAGTCTCTATAACTTGGCCCTGCAAGTTTTCCCTGAAAGAAAAATCTGATCTTACACTAAAGAAATCAGGCTTTGAGCCAGAAGAGCTGAGATTCACACCCTCAGGTGTATTAGCCTCTCTCAGACCCCCTCATCATATAGAGGTCTTCTCCCCAGTCCATTGTGGACCAGATCCTATGTTCTTTGGACACAGGGAAGGTGAATCACCTTCACCAGGACAGTGAAGAGCTGCTTGGTGTCAGCTGGGCTGCCACGGTTGCCAGGATACTCCCAATCAATGTCCAGCCCATGGAAGTTGTACTTCCTCTGAAACCATATGGCTGACTGGATGAAGGTCTGGCGGTTCTCAGCAGTGGCCACCATGTTGGAGAATCTGGAGTCAGCAAGTCATTATGATTTTAGTGGCAGTGATGGGCTTCAACATGGACTCTCTCAAGGGCAGGATTCTATTATGCGGCACTTGGGGCCGGGGTAGGGGTGGGGTGGGGGGGGACACAGGAGGAAACAATAGTGGCCTAAGTTCCTGGGTCCTCTGTCTTGTCAGTTAGCCTCCTATTTGTCCAGATGCATATTCAGTTATTCAGACATTCATTTGACATTTGGTAGTGCTGGGGTATAGTAGTGAATACAGTAGAGTTTCTGCCCTGGAGGAGCTCCTATAGAGGAAGGTATAGATAAGTAGATAGGCAGTTAAAATACAGCGTGGTAAGAGCTGTGATAAAGGAAGGACAGACTTCAAAGAGAGCTCTGACCAGAAGGTAATAGGATATCTAAACTGATATCTGAAGCCAGAGGCCACCCACTTCAGAGAATTCAGAGCCCTTGGAGTTTGGAAGAGACTGAGTAATCTGAGAGCGATTCCTCTGTGAATGCAAAGTCTTACCCCTGGGTTCCAAAGTTCCAGCCCCCAACAGATGGCAGGGTTTTCAGTTCCCTGTTGCTGGAGATAGAAAGATCCCAATGTAAATAAAATTCCACAGGCAAGGAGATGTCATCTGCTGGTCAGTCTCTCCACCCTCGTATCCCACACCTGAGCAGCACCAGGCCTGCCCCATTACCAGTCTCTGATCTTGCACTGGGAGCAGAGCTCTCTGTAGGAGCAAAGTACTGTCTTACTCTGGGTACCTCCAGGACACAGTATAAATGCTCATTGAACAGGTTCCTGTTCCTGGCCTTGCCAGTGGGCTGGTGGATCCTGGTTCAACAGGAAGCTTCAGGGGAAGACAAGGCAGGGCATCCTAGGGAGGATGGAAGAACATAAAAGTAGTCCCTTAGCACAGATGGTAGAGGGGCTGGAGCTGCCAGGATACACTAGGCCAGAAAGCTGAAAGTCTGAGACTCTTAAAGGAAAGAACAAGGAATAGAGGCAGTAGAAGTGTCTACTATTTACTGAGTGCCTACCAAATGCCAGGTACTTTACATGCATTGCTTCTGTCACCCTTACAATCCAAATAGGCAGGAACTATTAATCTCATTTTGACCTTTAAATGATATTCAGAGAGCTTAAGCAATTTGTTCCAGATCACCGAGCTACTAAGGCTAACAGAGCCAGGATTTAAACCTAACTCCTCTATTCCATGGTGTCTCCCAGCAGGCACCCAGGTCCTGTGAGCTTGATCTTAAAACCTACCCACTGGATTCCCAACTGGACCAAAGTGTCAATTAACCTATCTGATAAACTGATCAGGCATTCCTGAGTTCTGCCACTTACTAGTTCCGTGGGCTAGGGAAAGCTTTTAACCTCTCTACAGTGCAGTTTCCTCAAGCTTAAAATATCTTTTAAACTTTAACATGCCTACTTCCTAGTGTTTGTTGTGAGGGTTATATAAATAATAAATGAAAAGCGCCTAGCATAATGTCTGGCTCACCCAGTTCATTGGTAGTCACCCAGTAAATGTGCTAAGTGTTTAATTGGCACGAGAACCATCTCAGGTTGAATTGGCAGCTAGCCCATGGGTTGGTGTGGGTCTGTACCGCAACACGGCAACCTCCAGGGGACTGTATTCACAATGAGTCCCTTGTGGATGGCACCTCATGGGACACATAGCGTTCAAGGCGAAGGATCTGCAGAGAAAATAATCCAGACAAGTGAGAGCAACCTGCCTCTCCTAGAGAGAATGATGCCAATAGCTCTGCCAATGAGGCACGAGAGTGATTGCAAACAGGACTCAAAGACTAGGCATTCTGGTGTTGGTGTCTCTAAGGACTTCTGAAAGACCCATGCGAAAACCTCCAACCCAGCCCAGAGCCCGAGCCCAGAACTCACTAGTGCTTGAGGCCATTGATACTGGCATAGAGGGTCTCAACATTCCACTCAATGGCTGTGATCTGGTTGTTGGTCATGCCAGTGAAAGCAAAGATGATGTGTGTGCAGAGACAAGCTTCCACATTCTCAGGCCTGTAGTGGGCAATCCCAGGACAGTACTGGCTCCAATTGGTGAAGTAACAGACAATTTTGGTTGCTGTGCCTGGAATGGCAGGGAAATAAGAGGTGGCCCCTGCCCTGACTAATATCCCTTGTCTCCAGGGCACCCTGGTACTCCCCATCCTCACTTGGGGCACTTACCCAGCTGCAGCAGGAGGGCCAGCCCTAAAGAAGAAAAGAGATCTTGGTCAGAGGGTAGCAGGGCCATTCTTTCCCTGGCTGACCTGGGACAGCACTCGGCAGTAAATGGAGAAGGAGAGCTGGGGCCTGGTACCCGCTCTGCTCTATAAATCCTTTCCCAACATGGACCCCTGCATGATGACTTCAGGGAAAGTAGCTAATGTAGGCATTCGCTGAGCTACCTGGAAGCTCAGATGATAGTGAGCAGTTCAGGAACCAGGAACACTTGTTGTTATTCGTTCAACAAACTCATATTAAGTACTGGGTTCTGAAGACAAAAAGAAAAACTGGACAAGCTCCCTGCCCTCAGAGAACTCTGAGCCTGGTGGGGAAGTCAAACCTGTAAGTACAACCAAACCTCAGCTCAATGCAATGAGACAAGTGATAAAATTGAGATATGCACAGGATATTATAGAAAACAAGTCAGGGAAGACTTCCCAAGGGAGGTGACATTTGGACTGGGCTCTCTGTTCTCCCTCTAGGCTCCTTTGGGATTTGTGCTTTCTTTTCCCTATCACAGCACGTTTCACCCTGAAAGCACTAATCGTTTATTGGTCTGCCCACTAGAATATGAACTCCCTGAGGGCAGGGACTGTGCTTACACCGCATCCCCACTACCCAGCCCAGTGCCTGGCACATGGTCAACTCTCTACCCATATGTTTTGAATGAACAGACCCTAAAGATAAACCAAAGTGGTGGAGAAGGGCAGAGGAGGCACCAGAGGTGGAGAAGGGGAGGGCAGGCAGAGGGCCCCCTCCGGTGGCCGTTCCCTTCACACTGAGGATTAGAACTCACTTTTCCAGAACCAGTTTCACTCTACTTCTCAACTGAAATTATGCTCCTAAATTTTATTTCCATCCAAGCTGCCCTGTTGTGCCCAGGATGCGCTGTGCTATCTGACTCAGTGACCATTCTCATTGGGCTCCTACCCACAGTTGCGGCGTCATCTCTAGGGATGAGTTAGCACTGGAGGAACTGCATTAGCTCTTTAAGGTCTTGTCTGCCTCTCTCCCTGGAACCCTCACACCTATCCCCAAAGTACACATTCAGAAAAACCTCTGCCTCATCCAGCTTTCTGCTACTTGTTCCTGTTAGTTGATTAATCCTTGGTCAAGTGTATGCACTGAGGTCCCGCTCAGTGGCTGGCAGTGAGGAAGCATCACAGAACATCAGAACTAGAATGGCTAGCCCCAGTCTTCCATCACCCTACATGGGGAAATGGCCTTGTCCTGCTTCACCAGAGTTATCCATTTTCTTTCCCATCTGAAGCCCTTGGGTGATTAGCGGGCCCTTCCTTCCTCTTTCTCTCCCTCTCTTCCTTCCTTCCTTCCCCACTATGTTATGAACCCAAGGAATCCGCAAGAGAGAAAGGGGACAAGGAAGCCTTGGAGCATAGAGAGTGAGGGTGGAGGTAGAATAAATGGAGGAGAAAAAGCAGATACTCTGAAAGCTCAACTGGGCCGCCTGGGACAGACTCTCCGGCAAGAATCAGCAATTTCCCCTTTTTGATGGGAAGTGCTCATTGCGAGTTCCAGGGCTGAATGGGCACTCGACAGCTTTTTATAGGGAGCACTGGAGGCCTTCCCACCCCGCACCTGGCTCCCTTCAGCAAGCAAGGCTCCCTTCCTCTGACCCAGGAATAAAGGGGTAGCAGGGGACACGTGGCTCCCATTTATCCTCTGCACCTTATCTGTGTTTTCCTTCTTAGGTAATCAACCCCAAGACGCAATGGACACTCGGTAAGAACAGCCTTAAAAGGTTATTGACTGAAAGTACGTTTAGGAAAATGGTATATCTGGCACAGGTATAAGGCTGGCCTAGGGTTCAAAGTCATTAAAGGTCACAGTAGGCCCTACATGTCCAAAGAGACCATCTGGACTCTAGGGGAGGAGTATGGACAAGGGAAGTGAGGCTGCCATTTGACCAGGATTTATCCCTGGCCAGACAATGGTAGGTAGCCCTGCCCAGCCTCCAACTCCTTGATTCCATTGTAGCAATAGATGTCAGGGAATGGCTACCAGCTTGTGAGGTTTCACCAAGTTTGGAGTGAGAAAGCATCACTTTTCAAACTTGCTTCTGTTTAACTGAAGGTTGCCCGGTTTACAGAGGATGGAGGAAATTCACGGGGCGCAGACATTTATAGTTAGGCTTTGATTCAGACGGGAGAAGCAGCAAGGCCTGGGACAAGGGCCCAGGGAGCCATAAAAATCAGAGCAAAGACAGCAGCAAAAATGTCCGTGGATCGAGGCACTGAGAACCACCATGTTTTAGGACCTGCCTCCCTCCCTCCAGTCCACTCCCAGGCTAACTGCCCAGACAGAAGGGGATGCACCTACAGGAAGCCCACTATGAGGGCTCATCACAGACGTCCAGACCGCGTCTCAGGCTCACTCAGCCCCAGAAGGCAATGAGAGGAGCAAAGGTGTGGTTTTACCTCTGGCATTGACACCAGCCCCAGGACACCCACCGAGTCTGACTAAAATCCCAGTTGGGACGGGTGGCACTGCTGGCGGCACTCCAGGCAACATCTGCTGCTTAGAGACCTGCTAGGTGAGTGTTCAAGGTCTTCTGAAAGGTGCTGACCAGACCCTTGGGAACTTCTAATCCAGACCCATTTAAGGGCAATCCGGGTTCACAGAGAATACAGGAATGGCTCCTACAGACTTCAATATAAGCAGGACGGGCTGCTGGCACTCCCATGGCTGTTATCTACAGTCTCCCCTGATCCTTCCCGGGCCTTTGACTCAGTTGGCCTCTAGCCATTGACTGCCAAGCACTTGGGGCATTAACTAACTGGAATTGGCCCGGTCTTGAAAATAGTAATAACAGCTAACATTCATTCAGCACATGCAATGTGCGAGGTGATTAAGTCATTTAATCCTCAAATCAACACTTTGAGGCATATTATTGTCATCCCTTTTACAGACTGGGGAAACTGAGAGTTAAGGGAAATTAAGTAAACTGCCTAAGGTCACACTGAGAATAAGTAGAGTTGAGACCCAAGCAGAGACAGCCTGCCTCTGGGACCTGGGTTCTCTTGCTCCACCATCCCTCACCCACACCACCCCATACAACCCGCACACACGGCTCCTCTTTGGCAGAGGACTCCTAGCCTTAAAAAGTCTCCTGAAAGGAGTTGTCTCTGGGCGGGGCGGGGGGTGGGGGTGTTGGTGGGCGGGGAGAGGAGGTTGATCAGGGTTCCTCTCCAATCTCAGCTAAACAAAAGGCCCTAATCTCCTTAATCTACTCCCGGATATTTGCAAGCAAAGGGTTCTCTCCTCACAGCAGGTGTGAGAAAGGAATCCATAGAGTTCAGGGCTTGGAGCCCAAGACATAGACCTTTTTTTTTCTTTTTTTTTTTTTAATTTTTTAAATTTATTTATTTAATTTATTTATTTATTTATTTTTGGCTGTTCTGGGTCTTCGGTTCGTGCGAGGGCTTTCTCTAGTTGCGGCAAGTGGGGGCCACTCTTCATCGCGGTGCGGGGACCGCTCTTCATCGCGGTGCGCGGGCCTTTCACTATCGAGGCCCCTCCCGTTGCGGGGCACAGGCTCCAGACGCGCAGGCTCAGCAGCTGTGGCTCACGGGCCCAGCTGCTCCGTGGCATGTGGGATCTTCCCAGACCAGGGCTCGAACCCGTGTCTCCTGCATTAGCAGGCAGATTCTCAACCACTGCGCCACCAGGGAAGCCCAGACATAGACCTTTGATGGACACTTAGGCTCCATGCGAGGCCAAGGTTACTGTGTTGGACAGCTGTCCATGATAATCAAAGTAACAACAGACACAACTAATGTTTTTGATGTGTCACGTACTAGCCTAAATTCTTTGCAAATATTACCTTACTTACCCCTCATATCTCCGGCAGCAGGCATGCTTATTATCCCCATTTTACAGAGAAGACTGGAGCACAAAGAAGGTAAGTAACTGGGCCAAAGTCACACAGTAAGTTAGTGACAAAGCCGGGATGTGAATCCACGCAGTCTGACTCCTGACTGTGCTCTTAATCATTTCACTCATTTGCTTCTCAAGAACATAACAACCTGAGGAAGCAAAGGACTGAGCCAGAGTTAGAAAACCAGAGAGGTGCCCCAAACAATATATACCTTATAGTAAGAAGATCTGAGCTCTGGGGCAGCATTTAGGGGGCCTTGGGCACAAAGTTCCCCCTAGTCTCCAGCAGCGTTTGCCACCCCTGTTTTTTCGTATGTACATCTGATGTTTTCTCAACCATAAAGGAATAAATCCCCTAGTACTCCCACTCTCACTCACCTTCGGATCATGAAGCCACCTCTAAGCCCCTTCATCTGCAGAAATTCTGGTGCTGAGGCAGGAGATAGATGGGCTCCAGGCTAGGCATTTACAACTAGCCTCCTGTTTACATTTCTTGAGGAAGGAGGCAGGTGGGCTCTAGACTAGATATTTACAACCAGCCTCCTGTTTGCCCTTCGAGATGGAAATAACAACAGGAACAGGGTAAATAGCTGGACTTTGCCTCCTGTGGACACTTTAAGATAACAGTTATGGCAGGGACAGGGAGGGGCTAAACCCTGCTTGAGTAAAAGATCAAGAGGTCACGTATTTCCCATCCTTGGGGCAAGGGAGATACTGCATATGCACGGAAAGTCTCCTTGTTGGTCAAAAAGGAGGGGGCACCACCCCAGAATAGGTGATGCCAAGGCCCCCCATAGGCCTCTGGGCTGGAACCCATCTTGGAAAAAGTAGCGCACACCCGTTGGGGAGGGTCCTAGGACCGGTCAGGTGTGGAAAAATAAACCAGGTAATTGGCCAAAGGTAAACAAAGGCCCGGAAGAACTGCCCTATATAAATGACTTAACCGCCTCTCTACTGCACTCCTCATTAGGGAGGACGCCCACACCCTTTCTCTCCTGGTGTGTATCTTTGCCCTGCTTCTTTCTTAACTAAACAAACTGTTTCTCTGTGGGCTCTCCCACTTGTGGTACTGTGTCTCTAATAATAAACTTTGTACCTGTTTTTACAGTTTTTGCCTCCTTGAGAAATACATTTTTCAGTGGGAGCAAGGGCCAGGGGAATTTTGCTTCTAGCCTCTAGCCCCTGGTGGTCTAGTGGCTAGGATTCCTTGTTTTCATCCAGGTTACCCAGGTTCAATTCCTGGTCAGGGAACTAAGATCTCGCTTCAAGCCACCGTTCACTGCTGTCTCTCCGAGATCAGTGCTGCCACCACTTAGATATATGATCTTACATTCCCTGAGCCCCAGTCAGCTCATCTGCAAATTGGGCTTAAATGCCTCCTTCATAAGCCATGAGGATTAAATATGCAAATGAAAGTGTTGTTCAAAGTTTAGGATAAGGGACTTCCCTAGCGGTCCAGTAGTTAAGACTCTGTGCTTCCACTACAGGGGACACTGGTTCAATCCCTGGTTGGGGAAATAAGATCCCTTATGCCGTGAAGCCAAAAAAAAGAAAAACAAGAAAGTTTAGGATAAAAATCATTTTTCAATAAGGAAAGGATTGGAAGAGTAGTGGGAGAATGAGGGGAAACACAGTTTATCCTGAAATTAGGGTGTCTGAGCTCAGAAACAGCCTTAGACTTCAGTCAGCCTTACTCCCTGCTTCGGGCACCATGCTTTAGAGGAAGAATTGCAAACTTTTCCATAAAGGGCCAGATAGTAATACTTTAGGCTTTGTAGGCCATACTGAATCTGTTGCAACTTCTTGACCCTGCCACTGTAGACAGAAAGCAGCCATAGACAATATGTAAACAAAAATGGGCACAGCTGTGTTCTCATAAAATTTGATTTACAAAAACAAGCAGTGCATTAGATTTTACCCAGTGGCCGCAGTTTGCTACCCCCTGCTTTTGATGGCTCCATTCTTGCCCTCTTCCAGCTGCACCCCTCACCATGAGGTGAGAAGACTGCAGGGCTAAGGGAACATCCACCTGAAGCCCACATCCCTGCTCTTTTAAACCCTAATCCAGATACCCAGGACTTTGCCCAAATAGCCCAGACAGCCTGTGCCCACTTTCAGGGCCTGCACAGCCCTTTTGCCTGGTCCCATGATCCTGAGTGTGAACCACAATGCTAGTGTGAACACGCCTGCTAGAGGATGTGTGTGTGTGTGTGTGTGTGTGTGTGTGTGTGTGTGTGTGTGTGTTGGGGTGGGGTGGGGTGTAGACGAACCTTGGATGCAAAGTGTGTATGTGAGGTCCTTGCTCTGTGGGACAGGGATGCAGATGGGAAGAGAAGGGTGTTGCACATGGGCTGGGAACCAAGAGCACAAGCTGCTGCGTGCTGGAGCAGAATTCCGAGGAGTCGGAGAATTCTAAATTCAAACCTGGTCTTTTAGGTCATTGTGAAATCATATTTGTTAAGAATATGAACCATATTTTAATACTGGGCTCATTTAAATATTTAGACAGATGATATGCAGGCCTCCATTTGTACCCCAGCCCTGGGTGCCACAAATGGTGAGACAGGACAACCTTATACCAGAAGGTCAAAGATTGCACAAATGAGGCCACACTGACTGGAGCAAATGCTTTTTTAATTGTGCTTCAGGACAACAAGTGAGCAGCTGCAGGAGAACAAAGCCAGGCCCAGTCTGAAGTCTGAGAGAAAGTCAAGGGGTGGCTTGGAGGAGAAACATCTGGAGAGCCTCTTCTAACCTCTGAGAATCTCACTCAGGAATTCCTGCAGAGCAGGAGCAGGCAGCTCCTTGCCTGCTCAGCTATGAGTTAAACCTGGATACAAAAGAAAGACTATTTCAAAGCCCAAGTCAGTAACATGAGGCCTGAGTCAAGTTACCAAGCCATAGATGTTCAGTGTTGGAAAGCTGCTGCCCAGTCATCTAGTCTAGGAGATTTCAAACTGTTCTGGTCCCCCTTCTCCAGGACAACATGGCCAGTCCTCTCCAGTTGTCTGTCTGCCGTGATTCCCAGTCTCCTGCTCCTCCACTGCAATGGGTGTCAGCACAGCTGGTTGGTCAGCAACGGCTCTCACCTGCACAAGAGGATATGCGTACGATTCACCTGGGGAACCAGGCATCCAGGGTTGGAGCAGAGCCAAACCACCTGCCGTTAAGGCAATAGTGGGCTTGGTCATCACTGATGACCATGAGACCTCCTGAATGTCTAAAGTAAGATCAACTGTGGATGTGGAGAGGGAGGGAGCTTTACTAACGACTGAGATTGGATTTCTCAGCAGTGAGTGGGGGACATAAAATCAGATTTATTCTGATTTAGAAAATTAAAACAGGCTGATGATTTTGTGGTGGAGTCAATGTTTATGCCCACTCTACATGAAAAGAAAGCCCTTAGCTCAGACTCTTCTCAATAAATAGTAACCAAATTATTATTGTTATATTTTAAAAATCTATGGGAAGCCTACCAAAAGGACAGAACCAGCCTAATCAATAAGGAAACAAGGCAGAAGGTCCAAAGGAACATAAGAATGGATCAATCCAAATATGTGAAGATGATCTCCCCCAGTCTCCTGTGTCCCACTCTGCCCAGCTCTCTGCCCACTCCCAGCCTGTCCTGGACTCTGTTATCTTCCTAGGGAGCCAAGGCTTCTCTTGACAGCTTGAACGAGGGGGTAGGGGCCCTGGCTGCAGGATTTGCTGGTAAAGTCATCCATGTCAATGGACCAGATCATGGCCCCTCCCAGGTTTAGATTCTTTAGGAACTGAACCTGAGGTGGCACAGAAGGGCATACAGAGGTTAGAAGAGACTGTTAAAGGCCCAAGACCCAAGTCAGGCTCAGATGAGGGTTTGAGCTTAGAGTGCAGAAGTAGACTTATAGCCTATGGAGTCATGGATTCCCTGAAGGGAAAGGTCGCTTAGGGAGGCTTATAAAATGAAGAGAGGGCCACCCACTATTAACCACTTCTCATGGAATAACCACACCCTAGGTTCAGTGTTCTTGGAGGCTCTGAAACACTAGAGGCTCCGGGATGAGGAGTAGGAACTAGGAAGCCACTAGCAAGATTTGAATTACAATTGGGTTGTCAATTACATTGATGCCTTTGTCCTGCTCTAAGCCTGGAAGGCAAACAAAGGTCTTAGCAAGATCTAAGAACTGGTAGGCTCAGAAATTTGGAGTCTCCTAGAGAGGTAATCCATGAGAAGGACGGAAGGGTTTGTCCTGAGATGATCAACCGGGGGTGGGGGGGGGGGGGTGGGTAACTACTCTATATAGGCACCAATGTCTCCTTTGTTCCCTCTCCCTTCTCCTCCTCCTACCTCCTCTCCACTCCTCGCTTCTCCCCTTCTTCTTCTTTTTTTTTTTTTTTTTTTGACTGCCCTGCGCTGCATGCGGGATCTTAATTCCCCGACCAGGGATCAAACCCGTGCCCCCTACAGTGGAAGCACGGAGTCCTAACCACTGGACTGCCAGGGAATTCCCAGCTGGTCTTTTTTTTTTTTTTTTTTTTAATTTATTTATTTTTGGGTGTGTTGGGTCTTTGTTTCTGTGCGAGGGCTTTCTCTAGTTGTGGCAAGCGGGGGCCACTCTTCATCGCGGTGCGCGGGCCTCTCACTGTCGCGGCCTCTCTTGTTGCGGAGCACAGGCTCCAGACGCGCAGGCTCAGTAGTTGTGACTCACGGGGCCCATTTGCTCCGCGGCATGTGGGATCTTCCCAGACCAGGGCTCGAACCCGTGTCCCCTGCATTGGCAGGCAGATTCTCAACCACTGCGCCACCAGGGAAGCCCTCTCCCCTTATTCTTAATTCTTCCTTGCGTCCTTTCCACCTCTCCCACATGTACCATAGGTGCTCACAGGTGTGGCTTAGAGTCACTACTAGGTTTGAGCCACAGAGGCCACTGGATCCCATCCAAGAATGGAGCCCCAGAGGCTTCTTTCCTTCCACACAGACTACTAAGGCATTTGACCTCACACCCCATTCCCCACCGCATGAGTGTTCTGCTGTCCCAGAGCCTCTTGCCTACCTACCTTGGTCTCCATGCTCTCCACATCATCATAGCTCACCCACTGGTTCCCCTCGACTGCATAGGGAACCTGATGATCCTGGAGCCTCGTGATCTTGGCCCCTTTCAGGAACTGGCAGATCTGGCAGGGGAAGGAGGAACAAGAGGGTCAGTAATGGGTTCTTCTTGAAATTTAGAAATAGAAGGGGCAGGTAAGACACTAGGGTCTTGGGGACAACAGAATCTTCACTCCGGGGATCAATGAGAGAAATGACCAGATACAGCATACAGAATGGATGGTCCAAGGTGAACCTTTGGGAATTCTTTGTGCTAAGTCCTCATCAGGAGGAGCCACAAACAGCTAGAGGGCAGACAGTACTTGAGTTCCACATCAGACCTCAGCACTGACCAGTAAATCTTCCCATTTCTTCATTTGCAAAATGGAAACTATTATAATTATGTCTCCTATACACCTATCTAACCATATTGTTGTTAGGATCAAATGAACTAACACACGTTAGGAAAAAAACAACTTTGAAAACAGTAAAGTGCTTTATAAATACATAGCGTTACAATGACCATCACTGTCATTCCCCCCACCTTGTAGATTATCCCTGCTTCAATCCCGCTGCTCTCCCTCTCCCCTTTCCCCTTCCCAACGTGCCTGTGTTGGGATCCCCACTTTTATCATCAGCTATTTTCTCTTTCTGTTAGCATAAGTAAGAGCTACTAAAAGAGATAAATCTTCAGTGGAAAAAAATGTACTTTAAGGTCACGTAGAAAACTCATTTTGGATCTTGCTTACTTTTCTTAGATTATTTACACTCACGTTTGCCTCAAAGAGGGTAGAAAATGGAAAGTTGAATATTTAAGCAAATACCAGTTTGTCAAAGTTATAATGATCTAGGGTGGTAAACTGAACAATCAAATTAAAGTTTCCATGAAATAGGGGAGTGTGTATCCAGTGGTCCGTACTAAAATCCTACCAGCAGATTCTGAGCACTGACTTCTCTTATCCCTTATATTAAATGATTCAGTGAGGACTACCATGGTGACCCATGCCCCTTTCCCCTTGCCAACTGAACAAGGTGCCTCAACCATTCCCCTGTGTGAGAAGAGAGGGAAAATTGAACATTACACTCACTGAGTACCTCAGTGGATGCCAAGTCCCTCAGCATGGGTGTATAGCTTGCCCACGCCAGTGACAAGAGGCTAGACTAGGACTCCAGGGGGAAACCAAGATGTAGGATATTATTCTTTCCTTACCTGATCCAACTCCTTCCCATCCTTCAAGGGCCAGCATGTATCTCTCTTCCCCTGTTACCCATCTTTGAACTCATGACCCTCCACATTGGCCACTTAATCACATCTCATTTTGCAAGACCTACATAATTTTATTAACTATTATAGTTATCTTTGGGTTTTTTTAAAGTTTTTTTGGGGGGGGGGGCCACACTACGCAGCTTGCAGGATCTTAGTTCCCCAACCAGGGATTGAACCTGAGCCCTCAGCAGTGAAAGCACTGAGTCCTAACCACTGGACTGCCAGGGAATTCCCCATAGTTATCCTGTTTTTAAACTCGTATTTAACTAGTTATATTATGAATGCATTCTACATTCTTTCCACCTTGACAGTAAGCCCTTTGAGACAAGGATGAAGAATTACTTATTTCTAGCTCTCACAGTACCCAGTCTTTGTGATATGGCAGGGTTCCAAGAGATTCTCTTGGTTGAATTATTGTTTGATTCTTAGTGTTTCCTATACATTAAAAAAAAAATTTTTTTTTCAGATTGAGGGGCAGAAAGAAATGCTAGTCTAATCAGCCGAACACCTTTGATTGTTATCTCTGTGATGTTAAGTCTGTCTGACTTCCGAACAGAATCTGACACATTTGACCACTCCTCTCTTCTTGAAACACCCTCTTCTCCAAGGTTTTTGGCACAGAACAGTATGGGTTCTGCCTACCTTCTGTTGATCTTGTCAGTTTCCTTAATGGGCTCCTCTTCTGCCTACCTCTTAGGTGCAGGAGGTCCTTGGGTTTTGTCACATCTCACGCTTTGGCTTCAAATACCATCTTTATGCTGATGATTTTAGAATCTACATCTCTAGCACAGACTGACCTCCTGTGATCCAAACCCATATACCTAACCACTCACTTTTTATCTATATGTCCCACAGGCATTTGGATGTCCCACTTGCTCCTCAAACTCAGAATGACCAAAAACTGATCTCATGATTGAGACCAATGCCCACTCTGCTCCTTCCTACCCCAACTCAGTAAAAATGGCATTACCATCCACATAGTTGCCCAAGTCAAAAACCTAGGGCAGTCTCCCTTTTCAGTCTCCCATACCTGCTCCACCCATCCCCACTCCTCACTGGTTCCACCTCCTCTCCAGATGTCAGCTAACGTCACTCCCTCCAGGAAGCATTCCCCGACCCCCTCCCAAGTCAGAGGGAGGAGCTTTTCTTACATGCTCCAATAGTACTCCATACTTCCCTTCCCAGCACTCAGGATGTGATACTTTATTATTGTCAGATTGAAGCTGGAACCCCTACCCAGAGATGGGGGCAGCTGAAGGCACAGGGTGGGTCTAGGTATCTCATGATAAGCCAGGAAGCCTGAAAACTTGGTGATGGGGCCAGCAGCCCCAGGACCAGAGGCAGGGTCCCCCAAGGTGTTTTCTGCAGAGGCCAGTGTAGAGGAACGTCCATACATTGGGATGCCCATGACCACCTTCTCCACAGGCATCCCTTTGTTTATCCAGTATCCCACAGCATATTCCTAGAAAGAGAAGTAGACTGAGGCACAGTGTGTATGGGAAAGAAAGGTGGCAGCTTTCTGAGCCTCCAGCCCAAATTCACAGAAGTGACGCCTTGATTCCTTTTCTACATCAGTGACTATGGAGGGTCCCACTAGAACCAGAGTGCTTATTCTAATGCACTTAATGCTCTTCAGCACTAAGAGACCAATTCAGCTTTTTCTAATCGTGAAAGAAAACTGAACAATGGGTCACGAAAGGAATCAGGCAAGTGACCTAGAAAACATGAAATCAAAGTTGTCACCAGCTTTCTTTCCCCTTTGAGTCAATTGCCTATGGAGTTTGTCTACACTATGGCTAATTGTGTTACTGATGAAGGTGGGTGGGGGGGGGGTGGCTGTCAGACCCTAGTCTGTGGGGCCTCACAATGACATCAGACCCAAGAGGCTAGGTAAGAGGTCAGAGGCTAGTTGGGGCCTTAATGCCCTCCAGAACAGAATAAGGGGTTAGAGAAGATAAGGATATGTCTCCTTATCCTTAAAAATAATCAATGGAGAGGAAGGAATGAAGGGAACTTGATGTGACACGATCATACGGAGTTCTAGAAAACCCCAGACTAGAAATCAGAATGCCCAGGTTTGGACTGACCCATTTTGTAATTTTAAACATGAAGGCCTGGAAATATGCAACCCAGACAACATTTTCTCTCACCCAATTTTAAGAATACACATCTATATATATGTACCACAACAATAAAATTGTTTTGTTAATGACATTTTTCCCTTGCATTTTTCATTTGCCACCACTTTTCAGGACCTTCACATCAGCATGACCTTGAACCAATTAATTTGAGCCAATTAATTTGCCAGGCTTCCATTTCATCATCTGTGAAGTGAGAGTAATGCTTCCTGACCAGCCAACCTCAAAGGATTATTTTGAAGATCAAATTAATAGGGAATGTGGACAGACACAGGAGAGTATCAAGTCCTGTACATCCATGTGGGCACTAGGAAATGTATCAAAGATGAGAATTAAGAGAAGACTGGGGTGGCTGACACCTTGGGCCAGAGACAAAGCTTAGGGTGCTTCAAATATGAGGTCCTCTGACATTTTCCTGGTGACATTTTACTGTGCCTGGTGAAAGCATTTTCCCTGTTCTCACCAGATTCCAGCGTTACCTGAGTCCCTCTGGCAACACATCTCCTCCTCAGTTCAAGACAGAAATAACTCTGCACTGTCCTCAGCTTGCCCCACAGCCAGTGTCCCACCACACTTCCTCCTTATAATTCACCACATTGTAGTAGGAGCTTGTCCCTCTGTCCAGCTGCTACTTTCTCAGAGGGCTACTGTGGCCAGTGATGAGAGGCTTTTCCCAAGACCCATGGAAGTCAAAGGACAGGAGGTTGATGAAATCCAGTTCTCTAGATTGCCAAAAGCAAAGGAAAAGATTCTGTGATGAGCAGAGATGGGAGCAACTACTGTTGACCCTTGAACATTGTGGGTTTGAATTGCACAGTCCACTTGTACAAGGGTATTTTTCAACAGTAAATACTGCAGTGCTACATGGTCTGTGGTTGGGTGAATCCACAGATGTGGAGGAAACATGGATACAAAGGGCTAACTATAAATTACATGTGGGTTAACCCTCGCTTTGTTCAAGGGTCAACTGTATACATATTTGTTTAGGGCTTTGGGTGCTGTTAGAGGGATTGAAATAAGCCATAAAGGAAAAGTTCCTGCCTGGATGATGTGGTTAGGATAGTGACCTTCATGCTCTCCCTCTTCCCTTCATCCCTCAGACATACTGGCACGCATCACTTGCATGGGCCAGGCTGGAGGCAGAGAGATGGAGGGGGTGCTCCAATGCACTTACTTTACCAATTCCTTGATCTGATAGCTGTTGTCAATCATATGCCTCCCTGCAGAAACTCCTGCAGTCAAGAGAAGCCTTTCTTTGGTGGATTTTACAAAGTCCTGCTGAAAGTCTTCTGCTAACTCCTATGAAAACAAAAAAAAAACCCTAGAAGAGGTCAATTTTCCCTCCCAGAGGACAGCGCTAAAGTTCTTGCTTGATAGGACGTTTCTAGAACAGCATTAGATGGAAAGATCAAATCTTTCCCCCCCATTTCCACATGGGGATGCCTCCTGCCTTGTGGTCAAGGAATCTCCACATTAGGTAGGAGGACAACCAGTCACGTTGTACCCAGGAAAAACTATCTGAGTTTCCTCCTAATGGTTTCTCTAATCTATCTGATAGAACATCTATGAGACTCTTTCAGTGCTCAGGAGATTCTATGGCCCCACAATCTTTTATGTGGGTGTTGCTTTATTTCAGTGTTGTTTATTGTGTAAGGAGGCTCTGTTCTTTGATGTTGTCCTTGCCCTAAACTAGGACCAAGGGCTTTTCCTTCATCAGTGGGGGCTTCTGGAAGGAAGGGACTGTCTTCAAGCCAGAGCCAATCTCTTCCTTTTTTTCTCCTGGTGTGGCCATGGGTTCCATTTGTTAAGGTACTAAGGGTACCACAGTGTTTGCCTTACATGAATCAGCACAGTGAAACAAGTGTTGTCTTTCAGATCTGGGTAAATCCAGCTATGTCCAGCCCATCAAAGTTATGGTTACTCAGAAACAGGATTACAGAGTTGATAAATTCCAAGCGTAATGTAGAAGAATCAACCATGCGGTGGAACCTGGGTAGAAGCAATACAGGTGTTTCTTGGAAAGAGGAAGTAATTGCCATTGCACAACATATTTTTCACAGAAATCCTGAAATAGTCTTCCGTTCCCCAGTATTTTCTCACCACTTATCTATCCCAACCCCTGTCTCTTTTGGAACAAAAGAGGAGAGGAAGGATTGTTGGGCCAGAAAATTGATTGGATTGGGTAGAGGAAGATTGGGTTCTCTGCAGACTTTTCTGCAGGGTAATGGAGCTCCCTTTAACAAAGACGCTCCTTGACCAAACTTTAGCCAGACTCCTCTGAACCCTCTTCTCAACTAGACTTTGACATTGGACTTCTGTGCCTATCTTTGCAGAGTGCAGTTTTAGCAAGAATCCTAAGTCATGGACTTGAGGACACGGAGAGGGGGAAGGGTAAGATGGGACGAAGTGAGAGAGTGGCATGAACATATATACACTGCCAAATGTAAAATAGATAGCTAGTGGGAAGCAGCTGCATAGCACAGGGAGATCAGCATAGCACAGGGAGATCAGCTCCATGCTTTGTGACCACCTTGGGGGGGAATAGGGAGGGTGGGAGGGAGACACAAGAGGGAGGGGATATGGGGATATGTGTATACGTACAACTGATTCACTTTGTTATACAGCAGAGACTAACACAACAATATAAAGCAATTATACTCCAATAAAGATGTTTAAAAAGAGAATCCTAAGTCAGTTTAATGAGACTGCCCCACCCTTGATATCAGATCTTCTTCAATATTTGATCAAATTCCTCCTCCCCCTACCATCCCCCAGGTGATATCTGGTCACCCTGGCCTGCCTTCAGCAAGAGTTCTGTTGAGTCAGTTTAGCAAGAATCTCCCTAGCTCTAATGTTCCCTCTTTTTCCATCCACCAACCCACACCTGCAACCTGTTCCTTGGCTATACATCCCCACTTGCCTCTGCTGTATCTAGAATTGAGCCCAGTACGATACTGAGGTCTCCTTTCCCCTCTTATAATATCTCCTGAATAAAAGCTATTTTTACCTCTTTAATTACTGTCCAGCTCTGGTTTTCTTTAACATCTTACACCCTTGAGAAAGCAGTTTGCAGTGTGGTGGGCTTAGGGTCGGGAGATCTAGGTTCAAGTCCCAGGTCACAGTCCTGTCTAGTGGCCTTTTGTTCACTAACTAGCTCTCTGGTTTCAGTCTGGCCATCTCTAAATTGGGATTGAAGATACTGATCCTGCCTCATCTATCTCAAAGTGATCACATTTTGGCAAGCTTCGTGAAAGCAGAGCTGGACTTCATAGGGACTTCACATTCCCCAAACAATAAACCCAGGCACGAATTAGCAACCCAGATCTCCCAGGCCCTACACGATCTGCTCCCTGACCACCTCTCCAGTCTCCTGGCTTTCTCTGTGGGTGTGTCTCTGTCTCTCACTTTTCCTGACTCTGTTCTCTTGCTCTGTGTTAGTCCCAGGAGACTTCTCTCTGGCCTTGAGCCTGCTGTTTCTCATATATCAGACGTGGGCCACGCAGAAAAGAAAAATGACCTGGATCCATCTTAAATTCTGCCCAAGGAAGAGCAATATGACCCCAACAGAGAAAGTCTGCTGTTTGGAGGGACATACCTGAAAAGCAGGGACAGATGGGAACCAGTGGCTGGAGGAAAAAGCACAAATTCTCTCAGGAGGGAAAAATGTCAGCTTGAAACATCTGCCAGGCCCTGGAGGCATGAAGCCCTCTTAAGCCCACACCAGTTAAGTGACAACTATCCTATTCCTCTTGCCACTCTTCTCCCTCCCCTGGCTTTGGCTAAAGCTGGTTCAGAAATCAAAACAGCAAGATGGAAAATGAGGGGGCAGAAGAGTAAAGCAAGAAAAGAGAAAAGGAAAGTGGGTTCAAGCGGCATCCCATAGCAAGCTGGGCTGGGGAAGAGGATCAGATTTAACATTCAGTCAAGCTTGGAGTCTTGGTTATCATCTGGGACTGGCTAGTAAACTGAATTGTGTTTGTAACTTATATTGACTGTAGAACTTTTATTACCTGCAAGTCAGAAGAAAAATCCAGGAAGAGGGTAGAACCATCTCCACTGAGCAGCAAACTTAAAGGGACCAGAGCCAAAAGTAAAGTTGCTTTGATGATTCTAACTGGTACGTCCTGCTAGTTCACTGTACCAGCCATTCTTGTTCACCTTTTAAGAAATCTAGTGTTATGTATAAATAGGAGCATAAAATATTCATTTTCTTTACATTTTTCCCACTTAATATACCTAGATATCCTTCCAAATCAGTCCCTATCTAACTCAGTCTTTTTACTGGCTTCATAGCATTCCATTGTATGGCTATACCTTCATTTACTTAATCATTTCCTATTGATGAACATTTAGCTTATCCCTAGATACTTTTGTTATTTAAAACAAAGCTAAAATGAACATCCATGAAAATATCTATTCTTTATATGTGTAGGAGTCTACCTCTAGGAGAAATCCCTAGCAGTAGAATTGATAGGTCAAAGGGTATTTGAATTTTTAAATTTTGAAAGTTATTGTAAAACTGCCTTCCAAAGACTTTGCACATCTTTCAACTTTGTTATCTCTGCCAATTTCATAGGTGACAGATGTTACCTCATTGTTTTAATTTGCACTCTTTTAAATGAGTGTTATTGTTTACATTTATGAATCATTTGCATTTCATTGTCAGAGCACTGCGTGCATATTTTTTTTGTCTACTTTTCTATTGGATTTTCCTTTTTATTTGAAAGAACTCTATACCATAAATAAATTAGCCGTGACTTTATATATAAAGTGTATTAGAGCTTTGTCAAATGTGTTGCAAATATATTTTCTTAGTTTTTTTTTTTTTAATTTTGTTTGTGGTGCTTTTGCCCACAATGTTTTTAATTTATATGTAGTTAAAATCAATCTTTTTTTTTTTTTTATGAGTTCTGGCTTTGGTATCTTGCTTAAGCAAACAGGCCTTTTAAACCCAAGATTATATTTTTTAAAATTACTTATGTTTTCTTCTAACACTTTGTCATTTATTTTTTACATTTTGATCTTTGACCTATATGGAGTTAATTTTTTCTTTAATGAATGTGGATGGAGCTTTTTTCCCAAATAGTTAGCTACATGCTTTAATATTATTTATGAAAAATTCATCTTTTCTTAACTGATTTGAAATGCCACTTTCAGGTAGCAAACTTACTAGGTAAGTTTCTTTATTCTCTGCCCCTATATTCTGTTCATTGATGAATCTGCAGTTTAACATTGTAGCACATCTCATATACACTTTTGTTTCTGTTTTTTAAAATATATAACGTTATATTATGCCACATGCATTTCTTGAGAACATTTTCTTCTGCATGGGTCCACATCTAAAGGGACCCTCTCAGATGAGTTAGATGTGAAATATAGCCCCAAGATAATAAAATAAAATGTGAACTGGAGTCATTTTTTATTGCTACCAAATCATAGAATATTAAAGCTAACATTCATCATGCCATGTTGTAGAGGGGGAAAGTGTACACCAAAAGCAATAGTTTTAATTTTGGAGGAGTTAATATTGAGTTGACCTTTAAGATACTAATTGACCAATAGGTTAAATGAGTTCTTGAAGCCATCCCTGGATGAAGAGAGGGGGTCAGGATGGAGAAGGATACGACTTGGATCCTGAGAACAGGACAGGATGGAGAAGGATGCTTGGCTTTCCTTTTGGTGCAATCAAAGAATCCAGAGGCCTTGTAATTTCCACGTTTTCCTTAATGATCATGCAGCACTTTTGTGATCAGGAAGAAAACACAATAAATGTCACTTTTTAAAGTGCTTGGATGTGCCCTGGAACAAGATAACACTTTAAAAAATGTATCTGTGGGGGCTTCCCTGGTGGCGCAGTGGTTGAGAATCTGCCTGCCAATGCAGGGGACACGGGTTCGAGCCCTGGTCTGGGAAGATCCCACATGCCGCGGAGCAGCTAGGCCCGTGAGCCACAACTACTGAGCCTGCGCGTCTGGAGCCTGTGCTCCGCAACAAGAGAGGCCGCGATAGTGAGAGGCCCGCGCACCGCAATGAAGAGTGGCCCCCACTTGCCGCAAGAAGAGAAAGCCCTCGCACAGAAACGAAGACCCAACAGAGCCAAAAATAAATAAATAAATAAATTTAAAAAAAAAATGTATCTGTGAATTAGAGAAGAACTTGGGCTTGGTCATGTTTTTCTGTTGTATTTTATTTCATTTTTACATATAAAAAGCTGTGCATAATTAATATATACAACTTGATGAGTTTGGAGATAAGTATACACCCATGAAACCATCACCACAATCAATGCCTTAAACCTATCCATCATCTCCAAAAGTTTCCTCCAGCCCTATTATTATTATTATATTGTGATAAGAACACTTAACATAAGATCTATTCTCGTAACAAATTAAGTCTACGATGTTGTTAACTATATATACTGTACAATAGGTCTCTAGGACATACACATCTGTGTAATGAAAACTTTGTACACTTGACTAATACCTTCTTTTTTCCCCCTTCCCCCAGCCCCTGGCAACTACCCTTCCAGTCTCTGTTTCTATGAGTTTGACTATTTTAGATTCATTTTATAAGTGGTATCATGCAGAATTTGTTCTTCTGTGTCTGACTTACTTAACTTAGCATAATGTCCTCCAGGTTCATCCATGTTGTCACAAATGGTGGGGTTTCCCTTTTTTTAAGGCTGAATAATATTTCTTTGTATGTACAGACCACATTTCTTTACCTATTTATCTGTTGATGAATGTCACTTCCTTGTCTCGGCTATTGTGAATAATATTCCAATGAATATGTGAGTTCAGGATCTTCAAGATCCTGACTTCATTCCTTTGGATATATATCTAGAAGTGGAATTGCTGGATCATGTGGTAGTTCTATTTTTAATTTTTTGAGGAAACTCCATACTGTTTTCCATAGTGGCTGCATCAATTTTTATTCCCACTAACATTGTACAAGTGGTCCTTTTTCTCCACATCTTCATCAACATTTGTTATCTTTTGGGTTTTGTAATAGAAGCCATCTTAAGTATGAGGTGAGGCATCTCTCTTGGTGCTGTGTAGGCTTGGGAGAGAGGTGACACAGGTAAAATAAAACTGTCCCCCCTACCCTCTTCAATGTGTCTTTTTTTCGTTTCTGTGTTCTACTCGGGTTCTGCAATCTCTCACCTGGATTCTGGAGCCCTTATGCAGGTATTTTCATCCATGAATGATTGTCATTTCAGTGTTTCTGTGGGGGGATGAGGGCTGAAGCCTTCTATTCCACCATTTTGCTGACTCAGTCATATTTATTAACATTTACCATGGAACTTGATCTGTCAGGAGTTCATTCCTACCTATTCTGATTCTCCATGGCTCCAGAAGCCTACAGAACCTGAGTCAATATGAAAATCACTCAGCTCAGCCCACTGAGAGGGGGTCAAGAAAATGGTGTGGAAAGCTTTAACTTTATTCTGGTTTCTTCAGTGAGGTTTACAAAACAGAGCAGAGAAAAATATTATTATTGTGTATAATATTACCATTATGCATACAAAAGATTTCAATCTCCTTGCAAATTAAAATGAGACTTTGGAAAACATTTTTGTTTGTTCATCTATTTGTTTAGGAGAAAGCAGTATGGAGATCTGAGGATTTATACAGAAAACCAGTGTGCTTGTTTTTTGGGTGAATACAGAGCTTCATAATTTTGAAACTAGGGTAGATCAATGGTTCCCAAGTAGTTGTCATTAGACGAGTGCTGAACTAGCTACAGTCAGAGATAGGTAGCCTGGGAAAAGACAAATTTGAGTTTATTCTAAGATAATCACATTTGCTTAGTTAGAGCTTGGTAAAGTAGGGGACTTACTATAAAAATCAGAATTAGGTTTCAATCGTTTCAGTAGAAAAATGATCTATTAGGACCTTTTCAGTTGCTTATAATTAGTCAAATAAACTAGATTTGACTTATAGAAAATTTCTTATAGAAATTTTCTAGTACTTATAGAAGATTTTCTGACACAGGGCAACCAAGGTGTGAAAAATAACTAACCATGTCATCACTGGATGTTGGTGCCTCCATGTTTCCCAGGCTAAAATCTATGCCCAACATAATGTCCGAATTTGTAACTTTTAGCAATTAATTTTATTAGGGTCCTTGAGTTGCAGCCAGTCAGAAATTAAAGTGATTCCAAGGATTATCCTGTCCAGCAACTTTTACACTGAGCTTCGTGGAGTCTGGAGTTCCCTGGGTTCCGACCAAAGGCAGCCTTGTGGGAACAGATGGTTCCAGGCACCCATACCAGCTTCAATTAGAGTAGTTTCATTTTTATGTTTGTATACATGGAGCTTCTCTAAACTTACATTTGAAGAAAGTGTTCTGGAATTTTCAAAACAACAACAAAAATTTTGAAAACTACTTATCAATTTTAATTTCCTCATTTTAGAGAAGAGAAAATCATGGCCCAGAAATGTTTAATTACAGGTTCAAGATCCTACACCTAATTAAAGACAGAACCTGAAATCAAACCCCCAACCTCCTAATTTCAATTTGGTATCTTTGATATTTCCACAAGATCACATCACCTAATCTAGTTTATTTGACTAATAATTTATTCAGTTTGAACTGAGGTCTTCCCCTCCTATAGTGAGTATTTCCTGCCTTGCTAGAAAAGGTAACCCTAGCATTTTGTGAGTGTACCTGTGAATTGCACACTCGCTTGCATTTCTTTGCACATGTTCATCTCAGTATTTTAATCAGATGGCCAGCCTCATGGACGATATCCTAAAGAAAGTAATTCAGGATTCATCTCTTCTTTCCTGCTATTATGCTTTATTATGTTGGTAGAAGAGATGTATCTTTTTTCTCCCTTTATTTTAATTCTGGAAAATAATAAATTTGCCCCCAAGACTAAAAGAGCAAACATATTTTGGTTTTCATTATCAAAGTCATGACATTTGTGTGCAGACCTTCTGCTTAAACAAGTCTCCTTCCAGGTCCAAGTTGTGGATTCTGTCCCAAGCAGGGTCTTCTGCTCCATTGTCTATTTTGACTCAAAGCTTAAATTAGAGACATTCCTTACTAGATTCATGCTCTCACAAGAGACATTAGTATGTTCTAAACTCAAAGCTCTACTGTGGAAGAGAAGGAGAATATGGGTGGAAGGGTTGAAGCCTGAGCAGGGAGTAAGTTTTGCAGTCACTCACCATCCAACAAGTTCAGCAAACTTAATGCAAAGTCGACACTTTGCAATGAACTTCTAGAGGCCCACAGGGGATGCATGTGATCTGCCTCAAGGAACCTGTACTTATGAAGACAGATTTGTAAATACAGATGACCCTTGAACAACACAGGTTTGAACTATATGGGTCCACTTATATGCGAATTTTTTCAATAAACACATACTACAGTGCTACGTAATCTGTGGTTGAATCTTCAGATGTAAAACCATGGATACAGAGGGCCAATTGTAAGGTTTTATGTAGATTTTTTTACTGTGCAGCGGGCTGGCCTCCCTGACCTCCACGGTATTTAAGGGTCAACTATACAGCTAAGTATAATACTATGGGAAATGAAGTACAGTAGTCCCTTCTCATCCATGGTTTTGCTTTCCCTGGTTTCATTTTCCATGGTTTCAGTTACCTGTGGTCAAACAGTGTCTGAAAATATTAAATGGAAAATTCCAGAAATAAACAACTCATAAGTTTAAAATTGAGAGCTGTTCTGAGTAGCGTGATAAAATCTTAGGCCATCCCTCTCCAGCCCACCTGGTGTGTGAATCATTACTTTGTTCAGCATATCTGTGTTGTATCCGCTTCCGCCCATTTAGTCACTTAATACCCTTCTTGGATATCAGATCAACTGTCCTGGTATTGAAGGGCTTCTGTTCAAGTAACCCTTATTTTACTTAATAATAGCCCCAAAGTGCAAGAGTAATGATGCTGGCGATTAAGATATTATCTTACTGTGCCTAACTTATAAACTAAACTTTACAATAGGTATGTTTGTATAGGAAAAAAAAAAACATAGTATATATAGGGTTCAGTGCTATCCACTGTTTCTGTCATTCACTGGTGGTCTTGGAACTTATACCCCGTGGGTAAGGGGGGAATGCTGTACATCCTAAACAGAACATCAGCTTTTAAACTGTATAAAAGAAAACCAATTCAAAATAGATTAATGGAATGTTTATGTCATCTACTTTATAAATATTATTATGATATGGTTCCAGCTTTCCAATAACTTATGTCCTTAGTGGTGGAGACAAATGCATAAATGAATTGTTTCTTTGTACCCAAAACTGAAAATTTGAAAAAAAATTATAATTCTAGCAAATGTACTCTGCACTAAAACCCTAAAGAAAATGAAAGTATATAAGAAAGTATATAAAGCAGAAAATGAAAGTACTTAGTCATTCTCTAAAGAAACCACTGTAACAGTTTAGTATATATCATTCTTTTTTTAATTAATTTTTATTGTAGAATAGTTGATTTACAATGTTGTGTTAGTTTCTGTTGTGCAGCAAAGTGAATCAGTTATACATATACATTTATCTACTCTTTTTCAGATTCTTTTCCCATATAGGTCATTACAGAGTATTGAGTGGAGTTCCCTGTGCTATACAATAGGTTCTTAATAGTTATGTGTTTCATATATAATAGTGTGTATATGTCAATCCCGATCTCCCAATTTATCCCTCCCTCTCCTTTCCCCCTCGATAACCATAAGTTTGTTTCCTACATCTATGATTCTATTTCTGTTTTGTAAATAAGTTCATTTGTTCCATTTTTTTTTAGATTCCACATATAAGTGATATCATATGATATTTGTCTTTGTCTGACTTACTTCACTCAGTTTGACAATCCCTAGGTCCATACATGTAGCTGCAAATGGCATTATTTCATTCTTTTTATGGCTGAGTAATATTCCATTGTATATATGTACCACATCTTCTTTATCCATTCATCCCTCAATGGACATTTAGTTTGCTTCCATGTCCTGGTTATTGTAAATAGTGCTGCAATGAACATTGAGGTGCATGTATCTCTTCAAATTATTGTTTTTGCCAGGTATATGCCTAGGAGTGGGATTTCTGGGTCATATGGTAGTTCTATTTTTAGTTTTTTAAGAAACCTCCATAGTGTTCTCCATAGTGGCTATAAGGTATATCATTCTCAACTCTCCTCTTTCTCTCTCCACACACACAGACACACACACACACACATATGCACATACGTGCACTCAACAGTTTGTGATAAAGCATCCTTATGTGTCACCAGTGAAGATATATCAATTTATATGCCTTTTTCAACAGCTACAATTACCCACTGATGGATGTTTTAGTTTCCAAATTTCACGATTACAGTAAATACTGCAATGACATGAGTTTGTACCAAAAAAACATGCATTTACTACTTCTATACTAGTCTTCAAAATGTTCCTCAGTTTATACTCCCTCCAACAATATGTGGAGTGGGCCCATCACCCACATTCTAACAAATAATAGCTATTATCAGTCTTTTATATCTTTTATATTAAGCAATGATGTCTTATTTTTAATTTATATTAAAATTAAACATTGAGCAATTATGTTATTTGTTTATTGGCCA
This sequence comes from Balaenoptera acutorostrata, assembly GCF_949987535.1. Taxonomy (NCBI): domain Eukaryota; kingdom Metazoa; phylum Chordata; class Mammalia; order Artiodactyla; family Balaenopteridae; genus Balaenoptera; species Balaenoptera acutorostrata. Next base: position 98,520,142 of record NC_080064.1, on the reverse strand, counting down.
ATACTATTGCCTGCCCATTCCTAGTGGATTGTCCTTCTTTTTGGTATTGCTTTTTAGGAATTTCCTCTCTATTATATACACATTAATCTTTTCTCTCTCATATTTATTTTATATTTTTCCCATTTTGTTCACTTTATATTTTGTTTATATTTTCTTTGTGCAATTAAAAATATTTTTTTGAAGTCTGATCTGTCGATCTTTATTTATAGCTTCTGCATCTAACCCAGGAAAGAGGACATAGGTGAGACCTGTGTCAGATGCAGGATGATGGAATAGGGAATAAAATACACATAGCACAGCAGTGCAAATGGAATGGAGGACTGTGGCTAGAGAATGGCTGCAGTGCCCTGGGAGGAACCGGGCTGGCTTCCTTCAGAAAGCAAGCTTTCAGACAGGATTAGAAAGAGGACATTGGCTTTGCTAGGGTGCAGAGAAGAGTCAGAAACGTGCACTGCAGCCAAATCTCAAGCAAGTCTCCGGGTGGGAGCAAGAGTGACTGAGAGACTTTATGAGCATCATAGGAACTGAGAATCACCAGATGGGGGGAGCGTGAGGATGTTCATTTTGGTTATAAGGCCAGATTTCAATGCCAACTCTGGGTCAGCTTGATTTACAGGGACCCAGGAAGGGAAGATCTAGCTCTGTTTCAAACCCCAGGGAAGACCTGAATCCCTAAAGGTGGAAAAAACTATACTTATTAACCCAAGGTTTGGTCAGAAATAAGCTTTTCAGGGATTTGCTTGAGGAGGAAATTCAGAACTCAGTTCTGCCACAGGAGGAAATAAAAATGAAGGATGTATCAAACTACCAATGGCATTTTTCACAGAACTAGAACAAAAAATTTCACAATTTGCGTGGAAACACAAAATACCCTGAATAGCCAAAGCAATCTTGAGAAAGAAAAACAGAGCTGGAGGAATCAGGCTCCCAGACTTCAGACTATACTACAAAGCTACAGTAATCAAGACAGTATGGTACTGGCACAAAAACAGAAATATAGATCAATGGAACAGGATAGAAAGCCCAAAGATAAACCCATGCACATATGGTCACCTTGTTTTTTATAAAGAAGACAAGAATATACAATGGAGAAAAGACAACCTCTTCAATAAGTGGTGCTGGGAAAACTGGACAGCTACATGTAAAAGAATGAAATTAGAACACTCGCTAACACCATACACAAAAATAAACTCAAAATGGATTAAAGACCTAAATGTAAGGCCAGACACTATCAAACTCTTAGAGGAAAACATAGGCAGAACACTCTATGACATAAATCACAGCAACATCCTTTCTGACCCACCTCCTAGAGAAATGGAAATAAAAACGATAATAAACAAATGGGACCTAATGAAACTTAAAAGCTTTTGCACAGCAAAGGAAACCATAAACAAGACGAAAAAACAACCCTCAGAATGGGAGAAAATAATTGCTAATGAAGTAACTGACAAAAGATTAATCTCCAAAATTTACAAGTAGCTCATGCAGCTCAATATCCAAAAAACAAACAACCCAATCCAAAAATGGGCAGAAGACCTAAATAGACATTTCTCCAAAGAAGATATACAGATTGCCAACAAACACATGAAAGGAAGCTCAACATCACTAATCATTAGAGAAATGCAAATCAAAGCTACAGTCAAAGCTACAATCACCTCATACTGGTCAGAATGGCCATCATCAAAAAACCTACAATCAATAAATGCTGGAGAGGGTGTGGAGAAAAGGGAACCCTCTTGCACTGTTGGTGGGAATGTAAATGGATGCAGCCACTATGGAGAACAGTATGGAGGTTCCTTAAAAAACTAAAAATAGAACTACCATATGACGACCCAGCAATCTCACTACTGGGCATATACCCTGAAAAAACCATAATTCAAGAATAGTCATGTACCACAATGTTCACTGCAGTACTATTTACAATAGCCAGGACATGGAATCAACCTAAGTGTCCATCGACAGATGAGTGGATAAAGAAGATGTGGCACATATATACAACAGAATTTTACTCAGCCATAAAAAGAAACAAAATTGAGTTATTTGTAGTGAGGTGGATGGACCTAGAGTCTGTCCTACAGAGTGAAGTAAGTCAGAAAGAGAAAAACAAGTACCGTATGCTAACACATATATATGGAATCTAAAAATTAAAAAAAAAGGTTATGAAGAACCTGGGGCCAGGACAGGAATAAAGACGCAGACGTAGAGAATAGACTTGAGGTCACGGGGAGTGGGGAAGGGTAAGCTGGGACGAAGTGAGAGAGTGACATGGACATATATACACTACCAAATGTAAAATAGATAGCTAGTGGGAATCAGCTGCATAGCACAGGGTGATCAGCCCGGTGCTTTGTGACCACCTAAAGGGGTGGGATAGGGAGGGTGGGAGGGAGATGCAAGAGGGAGGAGATATGGGGATATATGTATATGTATAGCTGATTCACTTTGTTATACAGCAGAAACTAACACAACATTGTAAAGCAATTATACTCCAATAAACATGTTAAAAAAAAAAAGAAGTGGAAAATAAGTGGAATGGGCAATACATATGTTTTTATTGAAAAAAAAAAGTGAAAGATGGTTTTTTATTAGCCAGTGAGGAAAGTGAGGCACTGTCACTGGTCCAGGTAGAATTCTGTGTCCAGGCCCTTGCACTTGGGCTGAACCACCACCAGCCTGGACTGGGAGAGTGCCTTGGCAGCAGGAGGCAAGGGGGAGTAGCGCCCTCTCGTGGTGGTTTGTGGGTGGCTCAACCTGGGCTTGTGGCCTGAGAAGGTGCTGTGTCCCCCAACCCCTCAAGTCTCTTGCTGGGATAGAGAATGTCTCCCAAAAGCTGGGAGGGTGAATGGGGATAGGAATAGGGATATAGGAATGAGTCCGTGACCCAGCTCACTGTGGAAATAGGTATGGACTGGAAAAATGGACGAAGCAGAGGCAGAACGCCAGGGAAGTTAGAAGGGGAAAATGCAGAAAAAGGATAAAGAAATGTTCTGTTCTAAATATGGCAAAATGGGTTTTTCTTGTTTGTCCCAACTTGCACACATTCCTGAGGCTTGGCACCTCCCACCTTGCTTTCTGGGACCTGGTTCAGGCCTACACTTGGTGTAACTGAGGGGGCTTTTGTTAATGTGCCTCAAGTCAGAGGAAGAGACAGGCTCTTTCAGCACATCAGCCTGGAGACACATGGGATGTGTGCTGAGAGAGGCCCAACTACGGGGCAGGACGCTGGGAGGGAGGCTAAATGAGGCCAAGTGTCCTCATTTAGTGGGAGGGGAGAGAGCAGGTTCAGACAGAGGTATTTGCTCCTTGGTGAGAGGAACTGGCCTGTGACGCACCCAGAGGATCTAAATAGAAAGACTCAGCCCCCCAAAAGAACTACCCACCTCTCTGAGAACCCCTTTTGCTGTTAAACCTGAACTAAAAATGTCTTGCCCATTCTTCTGGACTTTGTGTGTGAGACGGGACTATGGTAAAGTAGTTTAATCATGGACTGTAGCCCTTCTCCCTTCCGCTAAGTGGAGTGTAAGGTCAGGACTGTTTCTTACAGAAAGAGACTCACAGACATAGAGAACAGACCTGTGGTTGCCAAGGGTGAGGGGGAGTTGGGGATGGATGGAGTGGGAGTTTGGGGTTAGCAGATACAAACTAGTATATATAGAATGGATAAACAACAAGGTCCTACTGTACAGCACAGGGAACTATATTCAATAGCCTGTGATAAACCATAATGGAAAAGGATATAAAAATGAATGTATATGTATGTATAACTGAATCACTTTGCTGTACAGCAGAAAGTAACACAACATTGTAAATCAACTCTACTTCGATAATAAATAAATAAAGACTGTTTCTTGCTTCCCTGCTCTCCCCCCACATATTTCTAGGACTTGTGCTCCAAACAGAATAGGATCTCAGTAAGTCATTATTAAATAAACGAGTGTAAGAATAAATGAACAGGTCATTCATCTGTGTCCTTCCAGCCGGCCCCTGTCCACAGTAGGTCCACCACTGTAGTGCATCATTGATAAACGGATGAGTGAATGAGTGACCTCTTGGGGCCCCAAGTGGGTGGTTGCTAAGCTGGAGGGAAGCTGAAAGCTGTTGCATAAAGACTTGCCTAGGTTGAACCACTGGTGGGAACTGGGCTCAAATACAGGATGTGGGCTGAGCGCTTCTCGCCTTCCTAGTTTTGAGGGCGGGGGTGGAGCTCTGAAAGTGCCTCTGATTTGTCAGTGGGCCCCGTGCGGGGAGCTGCCAGATCTGAAGAATTGAAAGTTGGGGGAGGAACGAGGAAAAGAAGGACGTAAGCACCAGCCAGACATGAAAGGAAGCTGTTGTGAGGGGCTCATGCTCTAGAAGTTGGGGCCAGATTCCTGGAGGGGGCCTGAGATAATCATACATCACCTGCCCATGGACCTGCCCCAACGTTTTGCAGACACAGGCCAGGGAAGAGGAAAGTTCTTTAGAGAATAGGGACAATAAGATGACCTCCTGTGTGGGATTGCCTGTGGGGATTAAATTTGATCGCACATGTGAAGCATTTAGTATAGTGCCTGGATCAGAATGTACACTCAGTAAATATCTAATGTTATTTTCCAATATATTCTGGATGTTCATTTCAATTTTCTGTCACACTGGTAAAGAAGGGAGGTGGAGAGTTGTGAGGAGCCAGAACCTGTGTATTGGGGTGACCTTCCTGTGGGGTCATCGCCCACTGCCTGACCTTGAGGCCCTGGCTGCAGGGAACTTGGACTCTATGTAGCTGCCAAAGTCCAGTGGTGGCTTCCTACGTCACAGCTTAGGTAGTCTGGTTACAGATGTGGAGTCAGAGCTTGGGCACAAGTCGTTTATCAGGAATCATCACCTGTGAAAGGAAGGGAGAAGGGGCAGGACAGGGCAGAGGGAGAAGCTGAGTCATGACACAGCCTTGACAAAGCTTCGGCCAACCTGGTCAGGAGCTCTAGAACAAGTGGTGTCCATCTGAGTTGTCCTGCTTCAGACTAAAATACCTGGACCTTTAACCTCCCACCTAATTTTGTCCCCAGATGTGGGCTACCCTGGTAAGGGCATGACCTTGGGAAACGGGGACATCTGTATCTGAGGCAGACCCTGAAAAACCAACAGCAGGAGGTGTCTGCCAACGCCAGTCCCTTGAATGAATGCTCCTGGAGAAAAGAGGCCTTTTATTTGTGACCCTCAGCCCCTTGGGGCCTGACACACAGAGGCAGATGTTTATTACTCTACTTATTTTTTGATGAATCCCATTTGCTTAGGCGTTGCTATTTTTGGCACAATTTCCTCGACATGGGCTCATCTTGTTGCATGTTGGCGTGAAGGGCCTTTGGGGCAAATCTGAAACAGATGTCCAAGTGGAGAGAATCACAAAGCTTAACCCACTGCCTCATGATGGCATGGGTCTCAATCCTTCTAAATGGTCTGTTACATGTGGGCCTGAAAGAACTTTCCCAGCTAGTCTGAAAGAGGGGTTGGGGAGGTGTTGGAGGGGAGCTGGTTGAAGGAGTCAGTATTCCAAATGTTAGAAGACAGGGACTGAGGGGGAGAAAGTGCTCAGAGGAGCTAAGCTGAGGGAAAAATGATATGGCTTGCGCATAAACAGCATGAGAATGTAGAACACCTGGACACTCCTCCTGGTACCAACAACAGCTTTGTCTTAGGCAAATTATCTCCCCGCTCTGAGTTTCATTTCCTCTACCACGTGTAAGTTGTACTTACATTCAACTTCATATCCTAGTAACTAGCACAGAGGCTGAAGTGCACTACATATTTAGGAAGGGTTTGTGACCACTTCCAGTTATGACTGAGTAACCCTCGTGCCATAAACTAGAGAACTAGTTTAAAGATGTGAAACCATCATTTGCAGGCAGTAGGCAACACGCAGTGCGGGACTGTGAACCCAGACAGAAGGAAAGCAAATGAGGTGAACCCTACTGCTGCCCCGGATTTCTGCCCTGGGACCATTTCCAGATTGCAGCACAAGGAAGGGGGGCCTATGAAGAGCGTGGTGGTCTCACTGAGCTGAGAGGACAAAGATTGGAGTTGGAAGAGGCTGGGATGTATGGAAATTGTGCAATAGCATCCCAGAGACAAGGGAGCAATACAGAAAAAGAGCTTCAGAAATCTGTGTGGTTCCTCTGAATCTTTGCTGAATGCCAAGCTGTACGTACCAAGGGTGAAACTCCAGAAGAATGGGTGAAGATCCATCACCAAGGAAAAAAACACCACTAGAGAGCTGAAAGCTAAACAACCGCACGAGACCGTCCCTAACAAAGCCTGAACACAAGTTGCAAAACACTCAAGCCAATCTGCCAGTAAATTGACTGCCTGCCAACAAAATCTACCCATTCAGTGACATAACAGTTACAGTGTTCAGCATCCAATAAAAAATTACTAGATATGCCAAAATACAGGAAGGATGACTAATAACCAGGATGAAAATGTGTAAATAAAAACAGGCCTAGAAAATGGAGATTGACATGCAAAGGCCTTAAAGCAGCTATAATCAGTATATTCAAGGACTTAAAGGGAAACATAAATATAATTGACAACTAAAGAATTTTACTCACCATCCGGCTCTACGATGATTGAGTCATTAGCCACTGAAGTCACTGACCTTCAACACACCCTGAAAGGAGTTTAGGGCAGAGATCAGGAACAGGGCACACTGTGCTCTGGGAAAACGGGCAGAACAGGCCTTCAGAGAGTCAGATATTTTCAGGAGAAAATTTTATGAACCTGGATTCTTGTATCTTTCCATACTTAGAAAAGCACTAATCATAGCTGTTCCTCTTGACTAGTAGCAAGCTTCCACCAAGATGTGTGCTTGATTGCATGTACCCCTTCTCTAAAATCACATATACGCTGGCCTCCCCCCTACCTCTTCCAAGAAGTTCCTCAGAGCCATCTGAGACACTGTCTCCAGGGTCATAGTCCTCAGTAAGTCCCCAAATAAGACTGAAACTCACATCTCTCATACTGTGCATTTTTATTTCAGTCAATGTAATGAAGAGAGAGAGAGAAACCGTAAAAAATTGGAACCTCAAGAGCTGAAAACTACAATATTCAAAATGATAAATTCACTGGATGGACATAAAAGTAGATTAGAGCCTGAAGAAGAAAATAACAGTGAACTTGAAGGTGGAGTAACAGAAACTATCTAAAACCAGGAGCAAAATCATGCAGGTGCCCTGTAGGTCATTCTAAGGAGTTTGGCTTCTAAGCTGAGTAACATGGACACCATCGGAGGGTTTTGATGGGAGGAGTGATACCGTCTGACTTACATTTTATGGAATCACTTTGGCTGCTGTGTTGAGAATAGACTGAAGAGGCAAAAGAACAGACACAGGTGGTCTGTCAAGAGAATACTACATTATTCTGAGAGAGGATGGTGGCTTAAACCAGGTAGCAGCAGGGCAGTGGGAAGTGGTTGGAATCTGGGATATATTTTGATAGTAGAGCAAATGGGATTCTTTTCATGCACTGAATTTGGAATCAAGATTGATGGCAAGATGCATATACATTAATGGCTCTCAAGAGCCGTTAAATATTTCTTGAGAGCAAGAACTATATATCAGTTAGGACTGCATTTAGATACATATGACAGAAAACCTAAGGACATAAACAAATGAAGGCTTGTTTCACATAACTGATTAGACCAGGGATGGTCAGCTACTCAAGCTTACCATTAGTATCCCAGGGTCTTGCTATCTTTCTCTTAAACCATACATAACAGATTGTATCTTTGTCCTTTTTCCTGTGCCTCATGGTCCCAAGATGGCTGCTGTACTTCCAGGCATGATGTCAGTATTCCAGGAAAGAAGCAATGGCAAAGGGACAAAAGGGACCCCCAGTTGAGTTTGTCCCTTTTTACCCAAGAAAGCAAAAACTTTCTTGGAAACCCCATCCAGCAAACTTCCCCTCATATCTCATTGGGTCACGTAGCCAACCTTAGGAGAATGAGATTACTATGTGTGGTCCAGGCAAATTGCAATTCATTCCTTATGGCCAGAGTAAGAGATCTTCTCTCCCTAAAGTCAAAAGATTTCTACTGGTAGCTAAACACATCAAGGTTCTATTGGCAGAGTAGAAGGGGCATGCTGCAGGAAGAATGTTAAGTTGGTGATGGACAATTTCTATCATAGATTGCTTTTTGCAATTTTGTTACAAAACCGCCCCTTCCCCCCAGCCCCCGCCAGTGTTTGGCAGATGTATATAATACACATGTACTGCTATGACGTTGGCAAGATGGCAGACTGATTTTGGAAGACTTCATTAACAAGCTGATTGAAAGAAAGACACAGGAGGAAGATGGAGGGAAGAAGGGTGGGCATGTTTGGTTTCAGATTGTTTGAAAAATGGCCTGTGAGGAGTATTCCACCCCTGGGGACTTGGATTAATATGTTTTTCCTGCCAGAAGTTTGAAGCACTGGGGAAATCAGTCATTTTATTTTATTTATTTATTTATTTATTTTTGGCTGCATTGGGTCTTTGTTGCAGTGCACGGGCTTCTCATTGCAGTGGCTTCTCTTGTTGCGGAGCACGGGCTCTAGGCATGCGGGCTTCAGTAACTGTGGCACATAGGCTCAGTAGTTGTGGCTCACAGGGTCTAGAGCACAGGCTCAGAAGTTGTGGCGCCCGAGCTTAGCTGCTCCGTGGCACGTGGATCTTCCTGGACCAGGACTCGAACCCGTGTCCCCTGCATTGGCAGGTGGATTCTTAACCACTGTGCTACCAGGGAAGCCCGAAATCAGTCATTTTAGATTTCTAAATGTAGAAATATCTAAGGATCTTCAATGAATTACAAAGTCATACATGATCTTCAGGGAAAAGTCTGTAGAGATGGCAGGCCAGTTTGGCTCTCTCATCATTTTAGGTTATCTTGAGGAGCAAGGGAGGTAGGGAAGTGTAGAGTGAAGAACCACCAGAGAAGCCATGAGGAAAAAAAAAAAAAAATCAATGTTGTATTAAAGCTGGAGACAGAATTCCTTTTGGAGAAGAATGTTATTGTTGTTGTTAGCATAACACTTACATAGTCGCTCAATTCTGAAAAGTTATGTCTCAGGATCTGGTTTAGAGAGCAATAAATGAAACAAAGAAAACAAAATTGCTTTGCAAAATAAAGTAAGAAGAATTTTGAGTTCTGACTGGCTGCACAAGAGGAGAGATAAAGGGATCCTAGGAACTGGGAAGGAAAGGGGAAAAATTTTAATGGATGGGAGATAGTTATGTAAACCTCATAGCCAATGGACTTTATACCCTCTCCCCACACAGCTTTCAAATGGCAGAGCCAGGATTGAAATGCAGAATTCAAAAGGCTGGTGCTCCTTCTACCTGCAGTTTCCTCCAGTCAGCACGAAGGAGTTCAAGTCTGGGCTGGGAGGCGGTTGGTTGGTCATTCACAAACCCACCCACCCTTCCATCTCCATCTATGGAAAGACTTTGAGGTGAAGGCCCACCTCATTCGTGACTTGAAATTTCAGGTGCTCTGGCAGGAAGCCCATAATGACCTTGGGGAACAGACAGTTTCCTCTGGTTAGTGCTGTGGGTGAGGGTTCCACCTCCTTCCCCAGAACAAGCTGGTAAACAACCATAGCCCCTCCTCCTGCCCCCAGGTCTCTTGCCACCAGGACTCTGTTGCTAGGGCAACCGATACTTTTCGTTTCCTGATAAGCAGGGGACTGGTATCTGGGCCCCTATAGAATAAGTACCAATTTGCATTTAGTTTCCTTTGTATATTACAAAAAGGGAAATAAAAGAAAGCAAAAATAAAACAAAGTGCGTTTTAAGCGCACAGCCCCATTCACTATGGGACCCGGATGCTCCTGGGTTCTCATGTACTCACAACCTGACTGCTCAGACCTCACATCCTTCGTGTGGTCCATGAAGGTGCTGAGTACTGGTACCTTCTGCTTCCTCTCAGCTGCAAGAACACTGGTGAGCTCTGTTATACATACCACTGAAGTATATGGCAAAAATATTAGCTCGGGTATTCCAATTACTCGAAGCATTTTCATAACTAAACTCTCCCTTGGTCCTCACAAGAAGCCAGCAATTTGCACTGGTTGTGGAAACTCCTCTGAGCGCTGAGGGGGTACCTCCTTGGAGCCAGGTTCAAGTTTGTGTGGTTCAATCCACAGCACCCAGCAGCGTGCCTGGGACACAGGAGACACTCAGGAAATGACAGCTGCATGAGGAAATGTTAGAGTGAGATGTAAAGTGAAGAGAGAAGTGGAGAAATGATCAAGTAGGCTGTGGTTTTTTTCAGCTCTTAGAAAAGTCTGATATAGGCATCCACCGAAGGGGGGGCTGGCCCTTATCCTTGAGTCGATGTGTCATCCCAAGAGTGCAGGCTCCCTGAGGGCACTGAATTTGAGTGGCTGTATTCAGCAGAGTCCAGTTTGGGGACAGGTGTCAATTTGGTATGTATAGCTAAATAGACATGTGGGCACCTGTGTGAGTATATGTATGTGTGTGTACATACACCTATATGCATCCATCCAGTTAAATATGACTGAGACATAAGACAAAATAATGTTTTCTGCAGGAGCCAAAGGGAAGGAAAGGAGAGCAGTCTCTGAGACCCAAGTGGGCAGCCTTGGTTGTGAGGGGGATGCCAGCCCTGCCCCCGGCCTCTCTACCCGGCCACCTTTCTCTCTTCCCTCCAGGTCCCTGCCCACTGTGACCTTCCCCCTTTCTTCACATACTTGTCTTTCAAAGCCCTTCATCATTTCCTTAGCTTCCACTACAGGATGGCCATGGTCAAGGTTGTTCAGCACAGCTCCTTTCTGAACTGGGCAGGCGTAAGGGGAGAGGAAGAGACCCATGGGGGTGTGGGGCTCATATATTCTTAGATTCTGTTGTTACGGTGAGTGTGGACAGCTGGGGGTCAGTGTCATGAATCGGTCAATGAACATTAATCAGTCAATGAACAAGTATTTACTGATCTCTGTGTTCTAGGGCTGTGCTGAGTGCTCACTGCTTTCTGTGGTATCTGCTCATTAAGGGAAAAAGGGGGGAAAAAATGAAGACAGTTATCCATCAGACCTCTTCATTGGGCTGAAGACAAGGGCTTGGACAGAGCCTGTCCTTAGACAGCCACTAATTAGCTGTATGATGACAAGGCTACACACACACACACACACACACACACACGCACACACATGGCCCAGGAGGCAAGGTACTGGCAGACTCTAAGTTCTCAAGGTGGGGATTTTCCTATTGCTGAGACTGTGCCTGCAGAGGTGGCAGCTCTTGACAGGGCCAGCCTGGGGCATAGGAATGCCTCTGATCCTGTTCCTTCTAACTGGACATTTTACAAGTCTAGGTTCTTTCTGTCAATAAATGCCCAGAATATGGTTAATGAGACAAATGAGATGTAGAGAAACAAAGAGGGTATGGAACAAAGAGATTTCACTGCAGGCAATAAAGGCATTTCATTGAAAACTAGACAAGGAGAAGTTCAAATTAGTCAATCAAAATTCACATGGAAGATATCTCAGTAAAAGTGCTATAAAACGTTACTGTTCAAAATATCAAAAAGGTGATACAAGATGCACTATATTGTAAGAAAAGGTATAGGATTGAAAAGACTTAAGAAGAGTTCAGCTTATTTATGGCTCATCTAGAATGATCTTAGAATTACTGTGTAAGCCTTGTTTAGTTATCCAGAGTCTCAGACCAAACTCTGATTCTGAAATGTCAGTTACTGTAGTCATGGGACTGAGGGTTTTTAAGTTTCCCTTGGTTGGCTGAGAAAAAAATGTAGTTCTGGGAAAATGTACAGATAAACAAGGAGACAATAAATAGATGACTGTGGGATCAGTACTTTTGGTAAATTGTGTTTATTCAGGTAAAGTGACATCTTCATGGTGTTGCTCTGGTTATCTTCTGTTTGCTTGCCACATTTAGCAGGTCGATATGTTCGATTTGCAAGACTCATTTACATGTTTAGAAGATTTGCTTGTTGGATTAATATGTCTTCCCTGCCAGAAGTTTGAAGCGTTGGAGAACTCAGTCATTTAAAATTTCTAGGGGGTTTCCCTGGTGGCGCAGTGGTTGAGAATCCGCCTGCTAATGCAGAGGACACGGGTTCGAGCCCTGGTCTGGGAGGATCCCACATGCCACGGAGCAGCTGGGCCCGTGAGCCACAACTACTGAGCCTGCGCGTCTGGAGCCTGTGCCCCTCAAGGGGAGGGGCCGCGATAGTGAAAGGCCCGCGCACCGCGATGAAGAGTGGCCACCACTTGCCGCAACTAGAGAAAGCCCTCGCACGAACCGAAGACCCAACACAGCCAAAAATAAATAAATAAATAAATAAAGTAGCTATAAAATTTCTAAATGCAGAAACGTCTAAGGCTCCTCGATGAATTACAAAGCCATACATGATCTTCAGGACCCTTTCTTTCCCCCATACAATGGTGAATGGTGGGCTTATTTTCCTAGCATTTCAGTAGAACTGTCTGCCTTATCTCTAGGGGATCATTCACATCTCTGAGGACTTTTAGTAGCTGTGACACCGATAATGATGAGCCTCTGTCCCAAATAAGAAAAAGCAACAACCACAACAATGAAACCCACGTAGACTTTGGGGAATTCCTCAGTGTGGAAGGTAGGGCAATTTAGGAGCACTAAGCAGACTGGCCTGACTGTAATCACACAGGATATCTGTCTGAGGACATCAGGGAAGGCTTTGAGGGCCAGACCACTTGTCAGCTCCATAGAAGACTCCACAGCAACTGCTGGTGGACTCATTGACAGTGGCTCAAGAACCTGGAGATAACGTTCCCATCTGAGTGTGAATGAAAGGTTCACTTTACCTTTGCTGTGTGACCTTGCATCTCTGAACCTGTTTCTTCATCTATAAAGCAGAGATAGTAACACCTAGCTCAAAGGATTATTAGTAATGCTGATTTGACATAATATTTGTAAAATGCTTAGCATCGTTCCTGGAACATATAAAGAGCTCAAACCACGAGAACTGTCTGTTCCTATTAAGTGAATGGCCAAGGAGAACCGGGAAACTCCTAAGTTAAAATCAAGGTGTTAGGACTGTAGTTCCCCTCAGCAGATATGTACTAGCCATGTACTAATGTTGCAGTCATAGCACTGGGAATTTATTCATATTTATTCAACAAATATTTATTAAGCAGATGCTTGTCAAGGACATTGGTTATGCCTATTGGTTGCTCAGAGCCCTGAATAGTGATGAAAGATACTTTCAAATTCTTACTCTTTGTTCTTTTTCTTCTGAATGTATTCTGTATTCAGAGAGGTTTTTAAAATGTAAGTAGATAGTGTTAAATGAAAGAAGCCAATCTGAAAATGCTACTTGCTGTACGATTCCAATTCTATGACATTCTGGAAAAAGGCAAAACTATGGAGACAGTAAAAGGACCAGTGGTTGCCAGGGATTCCAGGGAGGGAAGGAGGCATGAATAGGTGGGAACACAGGGGATTTTAGGGCAGTGAAACTACTCCATATGATACTGTAATGGTGGAGACATGTCATTATACATTTGTCAAAATCCACAGAATTTACAAGACCAAGAGTGAACCCTAATATAAACTATGGAATTTAGTTAATAATAGTGTATTGATATTGGCTCATCAACTTTAACAAATGTACTACATATTGATAATAGGGAAAACTGTGTGTGAGGGTGGGAGTGAAGGATATATGTAGGAATTGTCCATACTTTCCATTCAATTTTTCTATAAACCTAAAATTGCTCTAAAAATTAGTCTATTTTTTTTTTAAGTAAGTAGAATTTTCACAACTCATTTTATCTCCCAGTCCTACCTCCTGGAGATTAGATTTGATTCCACAGCTAGAATGCATGCTTCTCCTTCATGTTTCTGGACTGTTCTGGATTTCTCTTAATCTCAGCACCTCTACATTATATCTTTCCCACAAGAATGTAAACTCCGTGAGGACAAGGACCATGGCTTATTCATCTTTGTGAGATCATGTCAGTCTTCTCTTCAGACCTCCCAATGCCTTCCCTTACCATGTGCTTTGGGTGCATTAACTCATTTATGCATCCTTAAAGCAACCCTATGAGGTAGGTCAGTCTTATCCCCATCAAATATGAGAAAATCAAATCACAGAGAGGTTAAGAAACTTGTCCAATGTAACAAAGCTAGTAATTGGCAGAACTGGGATACCAACCCAGGTAGTCTGGCCCCGGAGTCTGCAGTTAAAAGTACCAGAAAACTCCAAAGTGTTTTGAACTGCAGGTTACACACATTTGGGGTGATGAAATCATTTTAGGGTGCTTTTAAAAAGCATATTTTTAATGCAATAATAGAATGGAAGAAAAAAAAGCAGAAATACATTGCATATAGTAGGAGTGGTATTGTTTTGTGAAGCTTGTGTTTTTTGTATGTTACCTGTGTGTGTATTGTGTCCGACGGCATGTAAAAGGTACTTAGAAAGCTCACCACCTTAGTCCGTAGGAAGAGTTGATACCTCAGGTAACAAGAAGCGCAGAGCTGAGGCAGCTCCAGGCTCCTGCCAGCCCAGCTGTACCTGGCTCTGGTCCCCTTACTCTGAGAGCTGGTCGGCCCTGTTCTGCCCTGTTCTGCTGCATGTGCTGGCTTCATCTCAGCAGTTTCTGTCATCATATCCAAACTCAGTGATGTCCAGAGGCAGAAAAATACCATCCCTTCTAGAGAAACCTATACCAGAAGTCCCCAGCAGATTCCCCCTTGACTTGGACAGACACCTCCTTACCTTTTACTGGGCCAGAGCTGAGTCACCTGCCCACTACAAATCATTCTCAAGAAAGGAGACTGGGACCACCATGATCACATCCCACTGATCTGATACACCTCTGATCAAAGACTCATCCAGCAAAGAAAGAGTCAGAATGAGTGTTGAGCAATCTAAGTGTTAGCCCTGATAGAACTTGGAAGACCAAAAATGTTTCAAGTAATTTTCTGTCTCCTTAGAGGTGGACTACCCCCCCTAGTCATTCACTCATTTATTCAATGGAGAAATGTTTACTGATTATCTAATGTGTGCCCAGCACTGTGCTGGCACTGGAGACACAGGGATGATCAAAAGAGACACGATCCATGCCTCCTGGGGTGACTCTAGAAAGGGAGAGAATAGCTGAACAACTAATTTCAGAAATCCATGTTTATAAATCGTTAAGTGTTTTTAAGAAAACAAAGGAAAGAATGTGATCTGAGGTTGTAACAGGAGGATCTAATTTAAATGGGGAGGAGGGGGGTCAAGGTTTGGTCAAAATTATCCAAATATAGAGCAGAGACCCTTGTCCAGGAGAGAGGTTTGAGAACTTTGGCTCCAGGATCTCTTTGTGGGAATGTAAAAGGTAGTCTTTGTGGGACGTCCCTGGTGGTCCAGTGGTTAAGACTGCACGGTCCCAATGCGGGGGGCCTGGTTCAATCCCTGGTCAGGGAACTAGATCCCGCATGCAGGCCGCAACTAAAGGAGGCGCATGCCACAACTAAGACCCGGCACAGCCAAATAAATAAATAAATGTTAAAAAAAAAAAAAAAGGTAGTCTTTGTTTCCAGTACTCAGAGGTCCTTTGCTAATCCTGGCTATTGTTGATTATTCCTAGCAGAGGCGTGGGTTACTGTTCAAGTTGTTTCTCACAGGAGATTAGAAACCAAGACTCCAAGGTGGCTTGAAGGACAGATAGTTGAGCTTCTGTGCACCTCAAGCTGTGAAGAAGAACTGTACAGGACTATGGACAGTGTTATTCTGTACTGAAGGACCCATTCTTTGGAGGTGTTTTGTGGGGTTTGTTGTTGTTGTTGTTATGATGCTTTGTGCCAAAGGACAGGATCACATTCAGGGGCAGGGCTCCCCCCGAATGTAATAAACCTTGCCACTGTAGGTCATTCTGGAATATGTGAACACAGAGACAAAGCTAGACTCAAGGACATTTCCACTGAGGTCAAGTCTGCTGGTTCCTGCAACATGGGGGCAGCTCTAGGGGCAGGCAGAGAAGTGCCAAGGCAAGACCCCTCTGTGGACCCCAAGAGCAGTGATACTTCGTTTTTAAGTTATCTGTTCTGTAATATCCTTTCTTATCAAAGCTGTCAGCAAAATCCTAACAAATCTTATTTCCTGACCTCAGCTATCACCATCCTGAATTGGAGATAGGGCCAATGTCCAAGTTGGGCAAAATGGCACAGGGGAGACAAACGCATAACTGAGGAAGGAGGAAGTAATAGTTTGGATCCCTACTATGGACTCTGATGACAAGCAACTACCAGAATTGGTTTGTGGAACGTGTAAACACTTTTTAAAAGTTGCCCGGAAATCCCCGGAAAGAGAAGCCTGGTAATAGACAGTACTTCTGCAATGAAAAGTGATGATTTGAGATTACAGTGTTTGGGGCATTAAAGGGATATGTGAAGTTCGGACATTTGGATTACAAATCTATTCTTTCTAGTTTTCACAAGCACCCTGAAAGTGATTTATTTATTTTAGGAGAGGAAGGTATAGCAAATGCCTAACCCAAGGCTGCTGGGCAAGTAAGCATCATCCTGGGGCTAAGTGCATGCACCCAAGGTCATTCTGTTTTGGCATGCTGCCTCCCTGAATAAAACTTACCTGTGGGCTTCCTTTCAAGACCTTCAAGAAAAGAAGGCTGTCTCATTTCCTTCCACTCCACAGTCAGACTCTGGGAGAACAGGCAGAGGGATAGAGAGGGAGGAAGCAAATGTAACAGGGAAGAGCCAAATCTGACTCCATGTTGGATCTGTTTCTTTTACTTTAACCTTTGCTTCCCGTTGCTTTTGTTCACTGAAAGGATACTGTCTATACATAATGGCCTGCCTCAGGGAACCCTGCCCCTCTGCCTGAATGTTAAACCAGGGTGCCTTTGTTCAGGGAAACATCCCGACCCTGTCCACCTGTGGATGGCTTCAAGAAAGAAGAAATGAACACATCCCCTCCCTGAGGCTGGCCATTCCAGGGGACATTTGCAAAACTATGGCCTTTTTACTTTACTTCCTCATCTCCTCCCCATCTCTGTGCTATAAAAGAAACTGGGATCCAAAGCCGGATAAGACGGTTACCTTGAGACATTAGTCTGCCATCTTCTCGGTCTGCCGGCTTTCCGAGGCTTTCCGAATAAAGTCGTATTCCCTGCCTCAACATCTCGTCTCTGATTTATTGGCCTGTCTTGCGGCGAACAGCGAGCTTGGGCTCAGTAACACAACTACAAGAAGAAAAGGGGGAAAAAAACTTCTCTTCTAGTAGAAACTGAGGCCTCTTATTTTATCCTTTAACGTCCCACTTCCTCATCTACAAGTTAATCAACATCTATACCCATTTCCCACAAATAAAGCTCTTTTTCCCACTTAAAGCCAGTCTTCTGCCAAAGCCTCCAACTTCTACCTTCTCCCCCCTCTCAGATCTTGTTCCACCTACCACTCTCTTGTACTCTTCATCTCCTCCCCGCTGGTTCCTGCCCCTACGCCCATAAATATGCTCTCATCTTTCCCATCTTAACCCACCACTTTAAACCCAAATCTCCCTCTAACTATGGACCGATTTTTCCTATTGTTATCCACATTCTCAAAAATGTAGATTTATACTTGCTAACTCCACTTCCTTACATCCCAATAATTTCTCAATTCATTCTCAACTAGCTTATGCCTCCATTTATGTCATCCTAATGTCCTAATGGATACTTTTTTTAAAAAAACTATTTAGTTTCACATACATAGAAAGAAGTATATGTAAGCATACAGTGCAAAGAATGACCACACCTATGTATCTGCCACCAGGTTAAGAAATAGGACATTGATGGCCCAATATTGTCCTTATATACAAGGGTCATGGTGAGAGAGGAGAGAAAATACCAATTATAAAAGTCCTACGAATTCCTAAGAGTCCTTACTACATCGTAGACAACTCCTTTTTGAATTCCTCTTCTCTGGGAAATGCCTGTTGGCTACCATTTTGTTCTGAGCGCTGTAGTTACCAAAGAAGATAAACTAGAGAAATCAGTAACTTGACTAACAGGACTCTCCTGCCCCCAGATTCAGAAGTTAAGCTTTATTCATGAGAGAATTTCTCATAACACTACCTTGGTTGCCACAGACAGAAAAAGTTGGGTGGAGAAAAATTATTAAGCCCTTCAGCAGTGAAACAAATCGTAATGGGAGCAAGGTTTATATTTCCAACTGGCAAATAACTTCACTATCACAGTATCACCAACTGAAATGGTCGTGGTGAGGCAGAAAACATCAAATAAACGAAGAGAAGACAGGGATAAAAAGAAGCAAGGTAAGGCATGCGAAAGCCACAGCTTGTACCAATGTTGCCCAATTCTTCATTTTCATTGTAATAGTTCATAATCAAAGGTGGACAATAAACCATCTAACAGATGTATTGTATATACTTCTAAACACAAAGGCTCATTTTCATTCACACCTAAACTTTAAGAAACATACATCATCATGAAATCCTTTAATAAAAGTGACAGATAAATGAAAGTAAATGGCTTGATGTTTATTAAAGAAAAAAAAAGAAAGAAAGAAAGAAATAGGACACTACTAGCACCCCAGAAGCCCTATGGTGTTCTCCCATTCATTACTTCCTCCCTCCTCCCTAATGTAGCATCATGCTGACTTCTCATTCCATATATTAGTTTTGCTTGTTTTTAACTTTACATAAATGGAAACTTACATTATGTCCTCTTTTGTGTCCGACTGTCTGGCTCAACATTATATTTGTATGGTGTAGCCATGCTATTGCATACAGTCATGGTTTATTCATTCCTACTGCTGTATAGTACTCCATTGTAAGAATATGCTGCAACTCATCCACGTCACTGTCTATGGACGTTTGAGGTTAATTACAGTTTGAGGCTATTTCAAGTAAGATTCGACATGAACAGTCTTGTACATATCTTTTTGCTGTACCTATACACATATTTCTTCATCTGTTTTTACAGGAAGGAAGTAGTTTGGTTAAGGCCACCATAAAATAGGTTGGGAAAATTAAGGCACAATTATGTTCAACCAGTTGGACAAGTTTATCATGAACAACTACTATACTTACACGGAGATGCAGAAGACATGAATGCAGAGCCAAGAGAAGGCACTTGAGAAAGAGATGTGTCCTCGTGTGTGGAAATTCACAGAGAATAGGGAACAGAAACAGACTGTGTAATTAAGTACAAAATTGCATAGGCCCAGGGTAGAGGCAACTTTTAGAACCTCTGGGCTAAGACTAGACAGTTTAATACCAGGGCTGGATTCCTCACTCTTGCTCACCCATAGTCTGTGACAGAAGAGTCACCTGGAGGCCATGCATGGGAGAGGAAGGGGGCTGTAGGTCTGGGGGTCGTTTCTATAGATCCTAGACATATTTCTGCCACAGTGTCTTCTTCCTTCTGCCACCCATACCTGAAACAGAGGCTAAAACCTCTGTGAATGGAGAAATTTCAGATGGACTCCGCATTTCTTCTATCCTTTCCACCCTACAGGTCCTGGGAGGCAGAGGGGAGCCAGGGCAGATCCCCCAGGAGCAAGAGGGGCTTATCAAATGCAAATTTTCATTTCTGACAAAGGAAGCTTGAAATTTGGGAGTGTAAGGAAGCCAATGAAGGTGAGAAGGGCAGAGGAAAAGCTGAATGGCTCTATCGGGATTTGGGATTAGAAGAAGGGGAGTGTGGCTAGCTGCAACTGTCATCATCACTATTGTCATCATTATTATCGTCATCCCTTAAATTTGTATCACATAAGAGTTTACAAAGAGCTTTCTATTCCTTGACTTTCACGTCTCTGCAGGGTGGCAGGGCAGGGATTACTCTCATTTTGCTGAACTGCCCAAGAGCAGGCTGGATGCAAGGCAGGGTCAAGGCCCTAAGCTACATCTCCAGTCCCTCCTCAAGAGCCCACAGGGCCCAGGTCCTTTCGCTGGGGGAGTGGAATAGGAAAAAGAGCGACGCAGGGACACGGGCCCCACGGAGAGGAAGGACGAATATAGCAAGAAATCTGGAAATGGCCAGAGGCTAACGCAGTTGCAGGGGGCGAAGTGGAGAGGTTGGAAAGGTGTGCTGATTCTGAAAACTCTTTCTCCTTCTGGGATAAGTCCCCGAGCCACCTGGAAGGTGTACGGATGCCCACCGGGCGGGCACTCCCCGCGCTTGCCGCGGAGGCAGAGGGTGACTTCGTGGCGACCCCGAGCATTTGCGGACGGCGGGGCTCGGAAAGTCAAGCTTCCCGGGGCGCCCCACAGAGGGTGGGAGCCAGGTGGCACCGCCCCTCCCGGACGCGCGTCGAGCGCCCTCTGTCACCCCACGCAGCCCTGCCCGGCGCCCAGGGAAGAGCGGGCCCGCCCAGGTGCGCCGGGGGTTGGGCCGGAGTCCGGAAGGTGTGCCGCCGCGTCCCGGCTCGTCCCCCTCTGCCTCTTCCCCGAGGAAAAGTGAAAGTGTCTGCCAGCCGAGGTCGCGCACTGGGGGGCGGGGCCGGCGCGGACCTGGGAGCGGGCGCCGGGTACTCCAGGGGCCATGGATGGGCTCGGCCGCCGCCTCCGAGCCAGCCTGAGACTGAAGCGCGGCCGTGGGGGTTAGTGCCGGGCCGGGGCGCACCGGGGCGAGGGCGCGGGCACAGCGGGGGGACCGCGGGCCAGGACAGGAGGTGACGGGGACGAGGGGCCAAGGCAGGGCGGTGTGGAGGGTCGCGATCGATCGGGGAGCAGTCTGAGGGGCATTCCGGGAGTGCTGGGCAGGGGTCAGGTGAGCTGGAGAGAAAGGGCGCAGGCAGAGGTGGAAACGGGCTGGTGGGGAAGGAGTCAGAGGAGAAGCCACGCCAGCTGGGGCAAAGGGGAGGTCGCCTGCCAAAGGAAACCATTGTGGGGCCCCGGGGCCACGTGTCCTACCAGCCAGGAAGTTTGTGGGGCAACCGCAGGGTGCCTGTAGCTCCCGGGCCGCGGGCGACACAGCCTCAGCCCCCGGCCGCCCGCCTCTCCGCCCCCGGACTCCACTCGTGGGAGCCCGCGACTTTGCCCCGCACCCAGCCGCTGGCCACAGCACTGCCCTTCCCCTGCGACGTCACCCCCCTTCCCTCCCCCAGGGGCGGCGAGGAGCCCTGGAGAGTGTGGTCTCGAGCAGAGCTGGGTTAGAGCCTGCTCAGCTGCTTCCTTAGAGTGTGCGAACCCGACAAGACAAGCCTCCCTTATCCCTTGGTCCCCCATTACAGAAGGCAGAATGATTCCTCCTGTACAGGGTTGTAGGGATTAAATTAGAAGTCAATATTCGTTTCCTTTCTTCTCAGCAGGGACGCTGGGCTTTGGAAGGAAGGGAATTAGGAATTCATTCATTCTTTTTTTTCATTCATTCAACAAATATTTATTGCTGCTTACCATTAACCAGTTCGATGGCTGAGCAGTCACAACCCTTAGATACTTTGTCCAGAGATCCCACCTTCTGAGAAGAAGGGAACCGATTGGAAAGTAAGCAGGGGTCATACCAAGACAGTCCACCCCTTCTAACATTGGCGGTCAAAAGATTGAGTGAGACCCCCTCTTACTCCAAGCCCGAGAGCTGGGGAGACCTGGGTGGGGGGAAAATCAGTGTTCCTTCTGCCATTACCCCTGTCCCCCACCCCTAGCCCTCGCTGTTCTCCCTGAACACAGGTTTCCAGTATCTATCTGGTCATTCCACCTGTACTGAGGCGGAGAGGTCAGAGACCATGGGTGGGGACAGTTGCCTGGGAGCGTGCAGTGGCAGGAGCAGATGCAGGGTGGGGCTGGTGGCCTCTTTTCTCTGGAGAGCACTGGCTTGGTCTTTCCTGGTCTTCCTCGACCCTCAGAAGCCTGTGTGAATGGAAGGGATCTGCTCCCTGCAGCCCAGAGGAAACATTCTAGTTGTTCCCAAAACAGGGCTGATGACTGTGCCTGATGACAGTGAGGGACTGTAAGATGTGCAGCCAGTATTACATGTCCTGAGGTCTGGCACCTACCGGCCAGGAGAGTGTGCCTTCTTCATCTTCCATACTATCCTCCACCTTTCCCGGGAGTTCCCCCTCCCTCTTTTGCCCTTTTGGCCCCAAGGCAACTGTGTGGTAGGAGGATGTGTGTGTGTGTGTGTGTGTGTGTGTGTATACACATGCATGGGTGTAAATCATCCTGGTGGGAGGGTCGGCAGTGGTGGTGGTCCTGGGTCAAGAGCAGCTGAGCTAGAAGAGGAGGGGCCAGCTTTCCAGATCAGGGTTCCAGAAAGTCCCTTCACCTATATTCCAGCTGGTTCTGGGACTTTTGTCAGAGGGCTGTGGGAGGTGCTTCCTGGTGGAGGAACAAGTGTAACCAGACTCCTGACTTCCCTAGAAAGGGTGGCTCCCTCCTAAACTGAAAATTCAGGATAATAATTCCTTTCTAGGGCACTGGGGATTAAATGAGAAGACCCATATTAAACGTGTGTTTGATGGAGGTTTTCTCTTCTGTTGATAACCCTCTTTGAAAGGGGGAAGTCTTTTTTCTGGATTTCTTGGTCCTGAGACCCAAAGTCCAGTAATTTCTTTTGTTTGCGATTGTGAGTTTTGCTGTTCTCTTGGCTCTTCTGATAAAGCAGGAAGAAATGGGCTGAAAATGCAACCCAAAGGATTTAGGGAAAGAAATCATTTCCTGAGGTTCTGGAATGCCCAGGGAAAAGATTTTGCTTCTCAAGGTCTTTTGCAAACAGGAGGCATCCACATTTGTGGGATGTTTGGTGTGTACTGCATCCAGAAGGCAGGAGCATGAACATGAAAGTCTCAGCATTCCCACCCGCAACAGATTCTGTTGTATTCCCCAAATAGTCCCTGAATTACTCTGTGCCTCAGTTTCCCCATCTGTATCAGGAGATGCTTGTTTCTCAGATTGGTGGCGAGGATTGTGCAGCCAGTCTGTGCAGGTTGCAGATAAGGTGTGGTGACAGATCCGAGTGTTCCAGGTCACTGTTCTCACCATTGCAGTGAATGTAACATTCCTTTTTTTTTTTTTTTGGCTGCATTGGGTCTTTGTTGCTGCACGCAGGCTTTCTCTAGTTGCAGGCAAGCGAGCGGGGGCTACTCTTCATTGCAGAGCGCAGGCTTCTCATTGCGGTGGCTTCTCTTGTTGCAGAGCATGGGCTCTAGGCACACGGGCTTCAGTAGTTGTGGTGCACGGGCTTAGTTGCTCCGTGGCATGTGGGATCTTCCCGGATCAGGGCTCGAACCCGTGTCCCCTGCATTGGCAGGCGGATTCTTAACCACTGCGCCACCAGGGAAGTCCCTACAGGGATTGAAACATTCTTATTTCCTGTGATCCGCGATCTCCCCAGGAGTCATGGCTGAGCCACTGAGTACTGGCTTTTACTAGTCCACAGAAGCCAGGTCTGGAGCTATTAAGAGCAAGCAGCTGTGTCCCCTATTTCAGCACCACACTTTCTTCCAGAGGTCTATTAATTATTTGCAGGCCGTGGCAGACACTGGCACCAAACCCTTTTGCCTCCTGGCTCCTCTAAGGGGCAGCCTCCTGACAAAAGTCCTTCTCTCTTACCACGTGCATTTACACACTCAAGGGTTTATGTGAGAATCCCAGGTGATTTACTGCTATTCTGTCTCTCTTCCCCAGGCTCCAGACACAGCACCACTGGAGCCTCAGGGCCCAGCTGCTCTGCTCTTAGCTTGTGCAGAACTGTTGACCTGGACAAACCAGGAAAAAAGACTGAGCAGGAGTGGGGATGGGGTGGAGATCACCCAGATGCTTTCCACTCCATTGAGTGCCCCTCAGGCTACTGATGCAACCACTCCCCTACTGTAGGCCAGGGAGACTGTCCTAAGTCAGTGCTTCCTACCTGGGAGGAGGGATTCTTTGCTGGAGCCCTGGAACAGGTGCCAGTGAGACAAGTTTGCATTAGGACATATTGCAGGGGATGAAAGATGCACCATTGTAGATCGTGCTGAGATATCAGGAACTCTCCAACCCAGAGATGGACTTTGCTCTTTATTTCACCACCAGGAGAGGAGGCTTTTAGGTTCCTGTTGATATCCAGGAATTCCTCTTGCTAGAACAATTTCTCCACTTAGGTAATGAATGAGGTCAAGTCTATTGATTTTAATCAGGGGAGGCAGGGGCAACCTTCCTGTGAGGAGTTTTTGGTCCCGTGCTCTTGCTTGCAGCCTTGAAGTCCTGGAAGTCCCAGAGTGCAGCAGGGGGCCGTCAGAGGTTATCTGCTGCCGTTGACCCAGTTAGGAAGTGAAAGGTCAGGAATCAGTTATGGAGATATAAGATCCCTGTCCTGAGGCTGGCAAGGTCCGTGCTCACAGTCTTATGTTATCAGGCATTCTTCACTGTCAAGGGGTTGTAAATAAACCCATTGCACAACCCTCAGCCCAGAATTAAAAGCCCTTAGCCCAGAAGCAGCTGGGCTCTGGAGGTGTTTGCCTATGACCTTTTCTCTCACCACACCCTGGGGCTCTTGGGAGGAGCTGAGGTCTGAGCTGCA
This sequence comes from Balaenoptera acutorostrata, assembly GCF_949987535.1. Classification (NCBI taxonomy): domain Eukaryota; kingdom Metazoa; phylum Chordata; class Mammalia; order Artiodactyla; family Balaenopteridae; genus Balaenoptera; species Balaenoptera acutorostrata. The sequence continues at coordinate 98,495,669 of NC_080064.1, read as the reverse complement.
GTGCCAGGATGCTGCCTCTGTCAGTGCGGGCGTTCTGCTGCCTTTCTGGGTCCTATCACACAGCCTTCTTGCTCAACCACTGGGTGCATAGGATGGAAACTGCTCTCCCCTATTTGGAAGACAGCACGTGGCTTGGCTTCATAGAGTTGTGGCTGGAGACTGAAACGGCAGCCGCTTTCTCAGGCTTTCTGTAGCCAGTCTGTTAGAGGAAAGGGAAGCACTCCATGCCTTCCAGGCCCAAGAAGATGGAAAGACAAGTGGTAGGCGGGATACTCAGGCGCTTCCGCAACTGGCTGCCTCGACATGGAGCAGGTCTGGACTGGATTAGCTACTTCTTTTTTCCAGGGTGGCCCTCTTTGATGGGGCTGTTTCTTCCTTGAAATACTTCTTTTTCTTCTTTCTTTTATATCTCATCCTCCTCCTGGTTCCCCATGTGACCGGGCCAGGAGGTTTCCCCTGTTGGTGTTTAGAGCCGGTCATGCCCTCTGCAGGGGTTGGTGTGGTCACAGCCACGTGGCCCTTGGTCTGTTCCTATTTCTTGAGTCCAAGTCAACTCGGGGCGTACTGTTTCACTTAGGCAGAGTTTCTGCTACCCTGGGGCCTCGGGCCTCCCAGGTGACCTCCCCAGTATATTTCCTTGGCTTCCGAATCAGTGCTTTCTTTCCTCCTCTTGGCCCCACCGGTGGTTCCAAATCTCCCAGGCAGGCACGGAAACTGCCCAGTTGGCTCTGATCCCATGCCGGGACCTGAGGTGCTGGGCAGGCTCCAGGGACCTCGGTGTCGGTATGACGGCCTAGAGGTGCCGAAGATGCTGGAGTCTCACATCCTCCACTCAGGGCCTGGATCAACGAGATACCAGCGGGCCCTGGTGTCTTGGTTTCAGGACCTCCCCAGGATAATCTGGGGGAAGTTGTAAAGGAACCAGAAAGGGCCCAGGAGCACTGTCTACCCAACTTTGCCGGAGGGCAGCACTTCTTTGAATACCTTCTCGTGGTTTCTCTCAAAAAAAAGCCTTCGGTGGATGATTATGAGCCCACAATCACCTACCAGTTCCCCAAGGTAAGGATTGAAGGAAGGGGCAATGGGGGACAGAGGATTCGGGTGTTTGAGAGGCGATAGGCGGGGGGCACCCTCTCCCCACCCCCAGCCCCCCACCCTGCGGGGGCTCGTCTGGAGCTGCCCTGAGCTCCACTGCTCCTGTTTCCTTCAGGCCCAGCCCTGTTTTCTCTTATCACCCGCAGAATCTAGGTCTGGCCTCTGTAACGAACTGACCTAGGCTCCCTAGCTGGGAAACTAGGCTAGTTCTTCTGCCGTTTGGGGGACCTCCTAGTTCTTCCAAATTCTATGCTCAGCCACCCTTCTCTGTAGAGAAGCTTACCTTCTGCCAGAGGTCCTTGCAGGAATCCCCTCCCTGGGGTGGGTGGGAGGGAAAGGGTGGGGCAGGCACATAGCTGGTGGCCACAGCCCAAGCGTCAGGCTCCTTCTTGTCTGGTCCCGCAGTGGGTGAAGGGGTGGGGTTAGGGCATCTTTCTCATTAACCCTGACAGTGAGGCGACTGAGCTGGCCACTTCGCTTCTCAGATGCGGTATCTCTCTGATGTGGTCCTCCCAGGAAGCCGGGAGGTCTCTGGGCCTTTCTGTATTCAGCGTGGTCCTGGCCCCCTTCCTGACTATGTAGATCCTTAGGATACTGAAGTCCAACTCAGGTTCATGTAGACTTGGCCCAGGAGGGGCTGTTTCAGCCTTGGGGTTCTTCCAGCCAGACCCAGAACCCAGTCTCTGTGCAGTGATGGGCACAGAGGCATGCTTTGAGTCCCACACCAGTGGAAAAGCTTACTCTCAGACTGCTTTAGAGCCTCCAAAGTAGCCCGCCAGCCCCCAAGCCCTCTCCACCTGCTCCTACCTCCACATCCACCTGTCTCTTTTCCTATTCCTTGTAGCGAGAGAACTTGCTTCGGGGACAACAGGAGGAGGAGGAGCGGCTTCTCGGAGCCATCCCCTTGTTTTGCTTCCCAGATGGGAACGAGTGGGCCCCACTCACTGAGTATCCCAGGTAATCGCTCGGCCCTGGGACGGGGGAATCTGGGATTGGAGGAGAAGGGCGAACCACGTGGTTCCTGCACCCCCCTCAACTGGATTTCTCACCAGCTTCCTTCCTGATGGGGAGGGGCTGGAGTTGATTCATTTCTAAACATCTTGCCTGGGACACCCTGAGGCAAGAGAGCTCAGGTAACCAGGTTAAGCAGTCCCTTCTAACAGAACTGGGAGGTTCTTTCACTTGTCCTAGGAGCTAGTCACTGTGTTTTGACTGCCTCTGGCAGAAGATGGACTTAGAAGAAGTCCTTTGGCCTCTAAGGAGTCCCTTATATGGCAGAGCCCTTTACACCATGAGTCCTGGAATTTGACTGCCTGAGCTCAAATTTTGGCTTTACCACTTATGAGTTGAATGACCTTGGATAAGAAACACTCCCTCAGAGTCTCAGTTCCTTTATTTTTAAACTGGGAATAGTGATTGAACCTACCTCAAAGGGTTGTTTGGAGAACTAAATGTGATGATACATTTAGAGCTTGACACCAATAAGCACTTTAAATAGATTACTGATGTTATGATTACTCTCAGGATTAATCAGCAGCTCCCCTTTACCCTCCTTACCCCCCTCAGCCCTGCTCTGATGCTGACTGCCTTCCTGCTTTAGAATGTAGTGAGCAGGGACTTCCCTGGTGGTCCAGTGGTAAAGAATCCGCCTCACAATGAAGGGGACACGGGTTTGATCCCTGGTCAGGGAACTAAGATCCCACATGTCGCAGGGCAACTAAGCCCGAGACACAACTACTGAGCTCGCATGCCTCAACTAGAGCCCACGTGCTCTGGAACCTTCGCACCACAACTATAGAGACCACTCACCCTGGAGCCTGCGTGCCACAGCTAGAGAGAGAAAACCCGAACGCCACAACTAGAGAGAAGCCCTCTCACCACAACGAAGAGCCTGCATGCCGCAACAAAGACCCGATGCAGCCAAAAATAAATAAAAATAAATTTAAAAATCATAAATAAATCTTAAGGAAAAAAAAAAACCTAGTGAGCAAGTGAAAACCAGGTCTTGTCTGCTCTTCCTCAGGGAGACCTTCTCGTTCGTTCTGACCAACGTGGATGGCAGCAGGAAGATTGGATACTGCAGGCGCCTCTTGGTTTGTGCAGCTCAGAACTGCCCCCTCCTCTCTGCATCCTGTTCTGCTCCACAGCTGGGTTTGCTCAAGCCTCAGTTGCAAAAGCCAAGGCTCCCTGGCAGAGGTGGTTGTAGAGAGAGCACAGCCCGGTACCTGCTGCCATGTTAGTGCCCTGTGCCACCTCACAAGAATGGGGACACACGTCCCTCCTCACCCACCCAGGGCACCTTTGCTGCCATGCTTTGGTCTCTACTCTCCCCAGCTCGGGGGGAGGCTTCATTCTAACCTGCTCCCCGCCCTCTCTATCCAGGCCTCGTTGACTTGGCCCCTGCCTCCCACAGCCTGGCCTGGGATTTGGACAACGAGGCTCAGTCCCTGGGCTCTCAAGTCACTTTCATAGCGCTCTCCTTCCTAGCTGTTTCCTCGTCTCTACAACACACTTGCTCCTTCTTTGCTCACCCCTGATAGTGTTGGTGCCGATGCAGGCAGTGTTCACCCTTGAGCCAACCAGCCCCCTCAAGGCCATTTTCTTTGGATTTCGGTGACCGTTCTGGCCTCCCTGCTGCCTCTCCCATGAGTGGGACCTCTGCACAGCCAGGTCTTTCTCCCTCCAGCCCACCATTCACCATGGATCCCCCAGCCCCAGCCACCAGCCCTGTGCCCCATCAGCCCCAGTTGCATAGAGGCCCTGGGGAGGCTGCAGCACTGAAGGAGCCTGTCCGTCCCTCCCTAGCCCGCCGGCCGTGGTCCTCGCCTCCCCAGGGTGTACTGCATCATCAGCTGCATTGGCTGCTTCGGCTTGTTCTCCAAGGTAGGGGTGGAACGGGATTCCTCGGAGCCTGTTGGGCCTGTTCAGCCTCCAGGTCCGCCTGGCTGCCTGCCCTGTCCGTGCTCCCTGTGCTCCTCCCCCACAGTCGGGGTCAGGCGAGGCACCCTGGGGAGATTCAGGCAGAGAGGTGATTGGGCTTGACTTGGCTTTAGGGAAAAGTAGGAACTGAAGCTAGAGGGCTGTCTCCCCTGCAGAAAGCCCGCTGCTCCCCGTCTAGTCAGGTAAGAATGCAGCTGGAGAGGGACATGGGTAGAGCTCCAGGTTAGGAATTGGGAGTTCCAGTTCCTCATCTGTCAAATGCATGTAATGATCCCTCACCTTCCTACCTCATGGGTTGGTGTGAGGCTCAGATGACATGATACATGAAGAAGACAGAATACTAAACAGATATAAAGACAACTATACAGTGGGGCTTGGGGGACTCCCTCTGACTCCTTCCAGGGTAGAGGGGGAAGTTGAGGTCTCCAGGACTTCTGCTGGAGCTAATTTGAGTGCTAGCACACCTGAGTTGGGATCAGAGAGGAGTCCTTCAGAATGGATGCAGCATGTCTTAGTGGCCAGAAAAGGACATCAGTGTGCTCTGCCCCAGGCAGGCCCCTTGAAGGATGAAGGTAATATACTCCATCAGCCTTGGCTTGGGTGGATGGTTCATCTGTGCAGGGTTCTGTGGATGAAGGCCATCCCCGGAACTGGGGAGTCTCTGGTGGAAGTTGGAGGGCAGAGTGGCACCCAAGAGGCCCAGCTTCTAGTCTCCCACTCCATCTAGCACAAATGAACATGGTACCATCAGGGATGACGAGTTTACTCTAGAATGACTTCCTGGGGAAGGTAGCTCGTGCTGATGTTAGGAGAAGGAAGGAATACGGATCAGTAGAGAGAAGATGAAAAGAAGGCCAGGAGAAAAGGCAGGTCTTGTGTAGGAGATAAACAGCGGACTGGTTTCTGCCAGGGAGGAAAGAACCAGTTAAGGATTGGCGGGAGCAGCCTCACACATGAGATCTCAGCTACCAGCCTGGGAGCATCCCTTTGAGTCATGTTTCCCGTGGTCCTCTCCCGTATAGATCCTGGATGAAGTGGAAAAGAGGCATCAGATCTCCATGGCAGTCATCTACCCATTCATGCAGGGCCTCCGAGAGGCAGCCTTCCCTGCTCCTGGGAAGACCGTCACCCTCAAGAGCTTCATCCCTGACTCAGGCACTGAGGTGGGTGAGCAAAATGGACAAGACTCTCCCTGACTGGAGGGGGCGTGTTCCTGTGGCACCTCTCGTCACGGTGCTCCCATTCACCAGGTTAACATGCCGAGAAACTGAGCCAGGCAGGCACTGGGGCTTGGCTCGAATTATTGGCGGCAGAACTGAAAGTCAAACCCCAATTTTCTGATCCTCCCAACCTGATGCTCACAAGGACCTAGTTACTGTTTAAGCCACCAAGACTTTTATTTATAATAAATAAACCATGTAAGCTGAGGCTCCTGGTACTAGAATGGCCTTTGCCCCCAGCCGCCAAACTGCCACTTTTCCCCATTACCTCACTTACCTTCCTGTGTCTGTCCTATATCTCTACTTTATGGCCTCCACCTGTCTTTTTCTTATCACACATCCCCACCCCTGAGTCCCCACCCATGCCACCGTGGGGATGCTATTGTTTTAAGACACTAAGCAGACAAAGCAGCAAGTAGAACATTGTTTTAAGAATTCCAGTCCTGACCCCTGGTACTCTGGATAATCTGTGTGTCCTCTGCTTCCCCATATCAGAATAAGGGGAGGGGCTAGGCTTGTTCACTTATTCAAAAAATAAGTGTGGCAGGCTAGCTATGCGCCAAGTTATACTATTTTCTGGCTACAAAGCGGTAAATAAAATGAATGTGGTCCCTGACTTCATGGAGCTAAAAGTCTAAAGACTTAAGTAAGTAAGCACACACATAAATAATTAAAAATTGTATGATTGTGACGAAAAGAAAACAGGATGCTACATGGGAAAATGAAGAGAAACACAGGTTGACACCTTGCATTAGGTGGCCAATGAAGGCCTCTGAGACATAAAGAGGATAAGAATGAAGAAATATTGTAAATCAACTATACTTCAATAAAAAACTAATAAGGTAATTTTTTAAAAAAAGAGTGAAAGGCAACCCAGGGGAGGGAAGAACCTCCGGCAAGAAAGAGCATGACATGCTCAAGGAACGGGAAGGAGTTGATGTGGGGAAGCGAGGTGAGGCGGGTGGTGAGAGAGGCGGGCCTTGTGGGCCACGCAGGGGATTACATCAGTGTCATCCTCAGAGCGTAGGGAAACCATGGGTGGGTTTTTAGCAGTGGGGAGGCACGGTCAGATGTACTCCTTTGGGGAAGATAGGGTGGAGGCTGGTAGAGACCCAGCTTTCTGGGGTTTGTGTGACTTTTCAGTGTGGTGACTCCCCCTCTCTCTGGTTTCCCCACAGTTCATTTCACTGACGCGGCCCCTGGACTCCCACCTAGAGCACGTGGATTTTAGTTCTCTGTTGCGCTGTCTCAGTTTTGAGCAGATTCTTCAGATCTTTGCCTCTGCAGTGCTGGAGAGAAGAATCATCTTCCTGGCAGAAGGTCTCAGGTTGGTCCAGCCACCGAGTGGGGTCACCCGAACTGACTGGCATCCCTGGGTTCCAAGGAATAGACCGGAGGGTTCTCGAAGGAAATCAGGCTGTAGGACCTGGGTGCTCCCCAGCCTCCTGCCACCCTGCCTTGATCTGCACTAAGCCTAGAAAATAGCTGTTGTAATTCCCTGTTTCTGCCTCCAAACTTGATTACTGCCTAAGCCTGAAGGAGGTTTGTGATTTAGCTCTGAGAAGTACATGAAGTATTCCCGTGACAGCCCAGGAGGAGACCAGTTAGGGTGGATGAAGACACGATTCTGCTCTTGAAAGGATGAGGGAGGACAGGGCAGGAAGTCATAGAGTGGTATGGAGGTTAAGCACACTATCCTTAGTGGCAAACACATGTCATTTGTCCATTTATTCACTCATTCAACAAACACTTATTGTGTGTCAACTGTTTACCAGATGCCAAGCATCAGGAAGATACAGACAAATAAGACATGGTCCTAGACCTTAAGGGAATGTAGAATTATCCCCATTTGAAAGCACAGGTATTGAAATCAGCAGGACAACGTTCAAGTTCTTTTCTTCTACCTTTAGCTACATGGAGTTCCTTAGGTTAGGATCTTAACTTCTTGAAGTCATGATCTCCTTATCTGTAAAATGGAGATCTGTAGCTACTTCATAAGGGTGTGGTAAGGATTAAATGAAGTAATGCACATTAGGTAACTAGCACTCTGCCAGGCACACACTGGTAAGTGCTAGTTGTTTTTCTTAATAATAAGTTCACAGTTGAGTATATCCCTGTGTATAGCTGAAGCAGAATAATATCATGTCTTGGTCTCTACGTCTTAGGGGCTTCAAGTCTGAGAAAGACATGGGGAGATGTGTGACCGAATAGAGAAGGGGGAAAAATCGTAAGACAGTAGAAGGTTGACCTATTTATGTCTTGGGATGGAGAAAGCTGCTTATATTGGGCTGACAACCCTGGTTTTATCTTTTAGGGAAGGAGAAGAAAAGGATATTAGGGACCCAAATGTTAGGCCAGAGGGCCAGGTGAATGTCATGGGTTTTAGAGGAAAGGAAGCTTGGGCAGGCAATGGGGGTCTGTGGGTTGAAAATTCTGTAAAAATCAGTGATAACCAAAAAGGCACCAGTTGTAGGCCAATCCTTGTGGGAAGTGGTGTAATCTTTTGCTTTGGAAGTAGCTCTTCCACTCTCGGCCCTGTAGGGAACTGAGAAGTTTCTGTCACAGCTGGAGCTGGGATTCTGGCCTTTTCCCCCTAAGATCAGTGTTTAGGAAGTGAAGGGGACTCTGGCCTGGACATGGGCAAAGGCTGGCAAGACTCATCTCTCAGGCGTTAACCTTCTTCAGAGAGACTCCACCACTCCCCACTTCCTTCCTACACTGAGTGTTTCAGATCTCTGCAGCTCAGGCAGGAAGGGGACTTCCAGTCAGCCTAAGCCTTGGCGAGACTCTCAGAGACTCCATCTTTCTAACTCAGGAAGTGCTAGCTCCATACCAAGAGCTGAAACAAGGTTTCTGCCTCTGTGTTTTGATTGGCTTTGGCTTTGGGGTAATTTGGAGAAATGAAGAGCCATGAAAGTTAGTGAATAGAGAAGACAGAAAGGGGGGTTGTGTGTGTGTGTTGGAGGGGCAAAGGGGGGCGGACTGGGGGGAGCTGGGCCCGAGTTGTGACTTAGGCAACAATTACACAGGGAATGCTTCGTTGGGAAGGGTGGAGGAGCCACTTCTGTGGGACTTTCCGGGTAGGAATTGCTGGTCAGAGGTTCCTGGAATCCAGGAATTTCCCAAGCAAACTCAGGCACCAACCTGGTAACTTGAAATAACCACGAGTGGTCAGAGGGAGCTGTGAGAGTTAAAGACTCAGGATGAGACATAAGGAGGAAATAGGCTTGACCTCTCTGCTGCACCCCAATGTTTACACGTTTGTCTCCTTAACTACACTGAGTTCCTTAAAAGCAGAGCCAGTCTTACGCTTCCTGGTATCTACATCCTTAGCACAGTGGTAAGCGCAGAGAAGGGACTCGAACAATGAAGCCATTTCTTCTTCCCTCCCCTCTTTAGAGTCACTCCCCCGGCCCACCCCCCACCCCCGACCCCGGAAGTGAGTTGAGAAGACTAACAGGGAAAAGAAGGATCAAAGAGAGGCCCCATCCTTGATGAGAGGAGTCTCAGCCTCTCCCAGTTTCTGTACCTTTCCTCCCAGCTACAAGTAGGCACAAGCTCTGTGACCGGCATGGCTCCCAGACTTGCTTTTACAGGCAGCCTGAGCAGCTGCTGTCAGTGGTGGGCTGTAGGGGTGGGTCCATGGGGGTGGAGGCGCAGGGAGGCCCCTCTGACTCTCACTCTCTGTGCCCTGTCCCCAGCACACTGTCTCAGTGCATCCATGCTGCTGCGGCGCTGCTCTACCCCTTCAGCTGGGCCCACACCTACATCCCTGTTGTCCCCGAGAGCCTTCTGGCCACTGTCTGCTGCCCCACTCCCTTCATGGTTGGAGTCCAAATGCGCTTTCGGCAGGAGGTTATGGAGAGCCCCATGGAAGAGGTATGACGCCGCGAGAAGAGGGCATGGTTTGGAGCCAGGCAGACCTGGATCCGGATCCCAGCTCTGCTACTAACAGCTGGGTGATTTTGCCGCAAGTTGTTTCACCTCTTTAAGCCTGAGCTTCCTCATCTGTAATATCGGAATGACAATGTTCAGTTCCTAGGGATCCTAGGGGGAAAAGAATCTGCATAAAGCACCTAGCCTGGTGCCTGACATATAGCTGATACTCAATAAGTGTCTGCTCCCTCCTCCTGAATGATTTCCCTGGGCTTAAGGGGCAGCACGTGGCTTATTCAGGGCTCACCCGACTGTCCTAGGCTAGCTAGTCCTAGTGAGCAGGGCCCACCCAGGTGTCCCATTTTTCTTCTGAATGGACGAGCACAGCTGGTCTATACAACAGCTGGTCTATACAACACACACCCCACTGGGGGCTGTTCACAGTGCTTGGAAGTGAACTGACATAGCCTTCCTGCAAACAATGAGTCTTGAAAATGAAGATTTTTTTTTTTTTTTTTGGAGCAAGGGTCATCTTTCTGACTAGCTCAGAGCTCAGTTGGCTAATGAGGATATAGGTCCAAATCCCCTTTGATCTCTGTCAGCTTCTTATTTCTTGGCAGTGCCTCCAGATACACCAGAAAGCTCAGTGGTGAAAATAGGCATTAATAACATAAATCTATCTCCAGTGTTGGAAGAACAACTCAAAACATGTGCTTTGCTTGAGTTGTCAATAGGAACTTTCAAGAGATAGCACGTGATTATAATTTCAAGCCAGAAGAGCTGCTTAGGTTTGTCTGCACGGGCTAACCACTGACTCCCTCTGTGTAGACAAAGGGCCTACCAAGGGGAGAGGCAGGGCCTAGAAGTAAGCTATTGAAGGCTTGCAACCCACCCTAGTGGGAGGACTTCCTCCATTTACATAAGAAGTATCTGAGGTCCAGAGAACTCAACTGAGTTATCTGAAGCCACACAGGCAAGGATGGAATCTAGCACAGATAGAACCAAAGCCTGTCTTCCACAGAGTGCTGCTGGGAGGTAAAGAAGCAGGCTCTGTTTCCCTTCCTTGCTTTGCTGGCCGGCTCAACCCTCCTCAGGACTGCTGAGTACACATGCCCTTTGAGCCAGTATTTGCCTTGTGACTAACTGGGACAGAGTATCAGCCCCATGTTTGGCGATGACTTAAAATGCCCCATACCCAGAAGTTATGAAACTTCCTGATGCTACAGCTCTGTCTCCTCGGAAGCTGTGGCTCTTCCTCCACTGGCCCGGCGGGAAGACACCCGAAGGCTACTCAGACTCCAGCTCCTGCTCTCTAAGAGCCTTGGCCTATTTTATTCCTCTGCAGCTGCTCCGTGAAATGGGCAGGGGGTGAGGAAGGGAGAGGGCTAGGGGCCAGGGAAGGGGAGGGGGATTCCCTGACTCCCCACGTCCGCTCTCTGGAAGGGATCGCTTGACAGACAGTCTTTCCAAGTACTGGAGAGACTTCTGGGAACTTCACAAAATATTTCTTCACACACTCTTACCTCCCAGCCCCTGAAGTAAACAGCCTGCCCTGAGTGAAGGCATCTGAGCCTATGTATACGAGTGGTTTCAGGCCTGAACTAGTTCAACTTTTCTCCCTTGACGATGGATAATTACAGTGCTTGCTCTGTCTCTTGGCACACTTCCCAGTTCCTCTCTTTCTTTTTATTTGGGAGAAGGGAGCATGCAGGGATCACTCACCCACCTGTCGAGACCAAGGGTCACAAACTGAAAAGAGGCACCCAGCAGGCTTTGGGGGATTATGACAAACTGTTGAGCACAGGCCTTGACTAAAGGGGGCAGCTGTAACTCAGTTCCATCTGTATGTGGATCAGTGTTAGAGCTCCTGAGTTTTCAGGAGAAGCCCCAAATCCAAATTTTATGTGAAATTTTCCAATTTAAATATTGGAAACTAATTCAATTATTTAAAAATTCTCTGAGGCAAAAAGAAACAGATCTGTAGGTTGGACTCCAACCAGCAGGATGCCTATTTGTCATCTCTAGTCTGGACTGAAGGCCTCTCAGGCAGTGATGGAGCTGATGCTAGAGCTCAGGTCTCCCAAGTTCCAGCCCTGTGCTTGTCCTACCTGCAGCCTATAGACACAGGTTACTGCCTTTCCTTCCCTCTTCCTGTTGACCCTGGGCTCATTTCCTCCTCTTGCTGTTTCCTGCTGGAAGGCCCAAAGCTCTGTGGGAGTTTTAAAAATGGAACTCCAGGTAATTGTACATAAAGTTGTTGTAAGCATTAAAAAAATCAAAAGATGTCCATCCCTGTCCTAAAGATGACCAGAGGGAAGGGAGTTGAAGGAGAGTTGTAGGGAGAAAGATGCGGTCCCAAGGACAGCACAACCTAGGCTTGGAAACTGTTGTTTGTTAGCAGTATCACCTCAGGCAGCTTAGCTTCTTCGGGTCTGTTTCCTCATCTGCAAAACAGGCACAGCACCTGCCGCTACAGGAGCATTGGGAAGATTAAATGAGATAAAATGTGCAAAGCACCATGTGTGCCGTGTACTAAATGTTGCCTGTATAGAAGCCATTACCATGATCAATGTCTTATTAAGGGAGTGACTGGCTATGATTTACCCATATTGTATATCCCATCTTCCTTAGCTCTCTCCTGTTTCCTGCTTCCTACACCCTCACACCCTTTCCCCAGGAAAGAGGGGGTGGTGAGAAAGGAGAGTATCAGACAGGAAATGAGAATTGAAGGTGCTGATTTTATTGCTACTTGGGCTGAAAGTTACAACCACAGGCAGAAATGGAGAAAGGGGAAGAGATCAAGGTGTTCTGTGCTTTTTTCAGGTCCTGTTGGTGAATCTTTGTGAAGGAACCTTCTTAATGTCAGTAAGTGTCTGGGTTCAGATCCCCTGCAGACCCACCACCAATTCAATTGCTCTAGTCTCATTGATGTTCCACTTACTTTAACAAACTTTAAGTACTTTTGTTGAGTGAGAACCCATGCTAACAAGATCTCTCCTCTCTCAAGGAGCCCATGACAAAGACAGATGACTTCACAAGGCAGTCGGTGTTAGTGCCTTTAGGGCAAGGATATAAACCAAGTACCAGAGGGACAGAGAAACTTGCTAGTGTTTAGTAGAGTCAAAGCTTCTGTTGCTTCTCTTCTATGTGGCCAATTATCTGGGGGCGGGTAGAGTGGGGTGTAGAATTCATCCCCACCTCACACTCTCTGCCAACACTTCACTCCACACCTCCTCCCTGACTGCTTAACCTCTGAGCTGCCTCTGTCGTCTCCTAGGTTGGCGATGAAAAAGACATCCTACCACCCAAGCTTCAGGAGGACATCTTAGAATCTCTTGGTCAGGGGATCAAGGGGTCACAGAGTAAGTCCTAGGTTCCTCTTATTTTGGCTTTCTCCTAAGAGCTTGAGGGCATGATTCCCAATAATTCCCTTCCAGAACTAAAACAAATTCACTCAGCAGTCCTGGGCTAGTCCCAGAGGCCTTGATTCTAGGGCGAGTATGAGATTTTATTCTTCCTAAGCAATGGTGAACCCATATCTAGTCTCCCATTTTAATCAGTCAATCAGTAGTCATGAACCCTACCTCACCCCTTCTCTAAGAGCTTTCAGCTTGCAATGAAAGCCACTGGAGGTAAGAGTGGGTAGTTTCATCCTTCCACTATCCTGAGATGGTCTCTGTTCCCTGCAGCTTCTGAACAAATCAATGAGCATGTTTCAGGCCCTTTTGTGCAGTTCTTTGTCAAGACTGTGGGCCACTATGCTTCCTACATCAAGCGGGAAGCAAATGGGCAAAGCCACTTCCAAGAACGGGCCTTCTATAAGGCTCTGACCTCCAAGGCCAACCGCCGATTTGTGAAGAAGTTTGTGAAGACACAGCTCTTTTCCCTTTTCATCCAGGAAGCTGAGAAGAGCAAGAACCCTCCTGCAGGTATACAGTGACAGGCCCCTATCAATCCAAGCCCAGAGGGTCACTGCCTCCAAGTCAGGTGTGGCCCTACGATGAAGAGAGGAGGGGAGGAAAGAGCATTGCTCTCTAGAGGCCCACAAAAATAGCTGTAATCTTACCGAGTGGGGCTGGAAGGAAAGAACCTGAAGCCTAAGAAAATGCCTCCTGAGCTGATACTTTGCAGAAGTTGCTCTGTTCATCAGCCAGCAGGAGGCCGTATGCTCTTTGTTTTAGTCTGGAGCTAATTCCTACTAATTATTATTTGTTTTAGGCCCCCTCTGGGGCCAAATCAAATACCTGTACCTCCAAAGGCCTGTGAGGGCTTAGGCATCCTGGCAGGAATGTGGGTGTAGTCAGGGAGCGTGGGCAGCAGAGAGGATATTCCTGACCCTCATTCCGGAGTTCATCTTAAGTCTGCCTGGCCAGATTAGATGTCTCTAACACATGTATCTGAACCCACAGGCTATTTCCAACAGAAAATACTTGAATACGAGGAACGGAAGAAACAGAAGAAACCAAAGGAAAAGACTTTGAAATAAGAGCTGTGGTGAACAGAAGTGACTAGACCTATAGGCCAGTTGTGGACTTTGGCCCCTGCCAGCATGGTAGGATGTGAAGCTTTCAGCCCCCAGAATCCACAGCCTTCTTCCGAGTCCTGGTAACCAGGTCTTGCTTCAAGTTGGTGTCTTGAGTTTGGGATCCCTGGAATCAGCTTTCTCAAGACTTTGGAAGGCTCTGACCTCTGTGCTCACAGAGCTGGGCACAAAGCTGCCTTTCCTGCAGAGGTGACACCGGGCAGCAAACAGTGGTAGAGGTGTTGTAGAGTCTTAGAAGTTGCTGTAACTGCCCTCTCCCAGGAACCTCTCTTACAAAATCCTCAACAGAGAAAGCAGTTGTGGCCCAAAGGCTCAGTTTCTCCACATAAAAGAAGAGGTCTGTGGACATGTGAGGATAAGAATAAAGACGAAAATCTTCTTGTTCTTTAAATGCGTATCTCTGGCTTCCACTATGGAGAGAGAACCAGGAAAACAAGGCAATAGAAGTGAGAATAAACTGTGCTAGAAGTAGAGGACCTGGCAATAGTGCCCAGAACTCTGGGACTGTGTTTGGCGTGGTAGAATTACAGGGGTCAGCAGAGCCTTCTAATAGGAAGGGTGAGGGATACTGGTAAAAGCAGCCAACAGCACTGGGGACAAGGCAGCAGTTCTTGGTTCTAGTTCGGTGTGCTTTCCAGAATCCTGGGAGGAAAGGCTGCTAGCCAGAGTGAAGCATTTGCAGTTGAGTAACTTGAGGGTAGGAATTTCAGTTGACAGAAGCCAGTGAAGAACACTACATTGTTTCTATCAATAGGTCTGCCTGCCCATCACTTCCAGTTTGGAACTTTCCATTTTAGACATCCTACTTCCAACTTCAGTATTTTGAGAAGCCCAGTTCAACTCTTTAGCTAAAGGTAGAGGGATCCCCGCATTGACGTTTTTTCTCTTTGAGAAAAGAGAATCAAAATCTTAGAAGTCCAAACGAGTTTAGTAGTCACCTGGCCCATCTTCCCTCTGTATCTCTACGGACGGTTTCTGTTTAAACACTGTAAGGGATGGGAAACTTTTAGAAGCATCTTGTTTTTCAAAAATTCCATCTTTTTAACGTGTGTATGTGTGGCTCTCAGAGGCCCCTGCATTCTGTTCAAAGAACACAAATGTTGTTGGAGGGTGGGATGGGGACTAAGGTTACCAAATTGAAGTTAAAGCCAATATAATTTTATTTTAGGGTCACAGAGACCTACTGCAGGTGGCACATGTTCTACCGTCCACATGCCACCCCTAACTATGCTGCTACTCTTCACAGCTTCCAGGAGTTATTGTACCTTTTTAGGTAGTTTATGGCAGTGGTTCCTAAGCCTAGTTGTAACTCAAAAGGTTTAACAAGGACTGGAATCCTGGGGAGCTTATGAAAATATGAGGCCCCATCTCAAACCTACCAAATATCTCTAGAGATAGGACCTGGGAACCTGTATTTTTAAAAATTCTTCAGATGATTTTGATACCTGGTTAGGTATCAAAATCATATATAATATGATCACAAGAAGAATTAGGACCAGCTGAGGTTTACTACAAACGTACACTTGATATGATGCGGATGGTTATCGAGAGCTGAAGGAAACACACACCAAATACCTGAACGTCTTCCAGACTTCCTTTACGCTGAAAAAGATTCTAGAATCTCAGTTTGTAGCTTCAGCCCACTAAAACCTAGTGTGGTGTAGGAGAGAACAATGGATTAGGATTCAGAAGATCTGGATTCTAGTCCCCATTTGGAAGAGGAGTAACTGTTGTGACACAGGTATGCCATTTAGCTTCTCCAGACCTCAATTTCCACTGTAGGTAATTAACATTTGCTCTGTCTATCTAATATAATAAGACAATGACGTAACTTTAGTTAATTACCCCTCCTTCTTTTTCCTTTGTCCTAGCTTGCAACATTTGATCCGCCCTAGCATTTTCCTGTATGTATTTCTCTACCCCAGATGCTGGAGAAGTTGCTAGCAAGCAAAGGCAGTGAGAAACTTCCCCTTCCTGCTACATTCTAGCAAAGAAATGAAAGGTTTCACAGTCATTGCTAATCAAGATTACATGGAATTGATGAAATCATTAAAAGTGTAAGGAAGAGTTCTGGTTGCCAGGCAAGGCAGCACAGCTATTGTGTATCCATGATTATGGAAACAGGGTATAAATAAAAATCAATAATAAGATACCTCATTTTAGTCAATAGCTTAAACCTTTCCCCTTGTCTCCCTCTTCATTCAAGCAACTGAACTATATACAATGGAAACAGATCTGGTTTATAGTTACTGAGGACACCTGGTTTTCATTTCAAACTGTTGTACAGATACTGAGTAGCCAGAAAAGGAAAGTGCAAATTTTCAATAATTGCCTAGAGAGGCCCAAGCCTCTCTAATTAAAAATCTGGGGGAAGGGTTTGAGATTCCTAGACCAGGTGACTATTAAACCCCTTTGGACTTTTAAGATTATGATTCTGTTTTCTCAAAGGGAAAAAAAGATTTATAATCTCACGGGTGACAACCACAACCAAAAAAATCTACCAAGAGGGAAAATGAACATAGCACTCCTCTGTTTTAAGTTAAACAGTTTTATACAAAATAGAAAGGTCACAGGACACATAATGATGATGTAGCTGACTGAATTTCCTCATTTATTAAAGAATAGAAATAAATTTTGCTTAAAAATTTTAAAAACGACATTAAAACTTAGTTTATCTTTCCACTGAATAAAACTGAGAAGAAGACTGGCTTTGAGATCATATATTTATTTAAAAAAATAAAATGGATCGACAAAGTTACCACATTATTATGCATGCTAACAGGATTTCCCAAGCCCATGAGATACCATTTCTTGAGCAATAAAAAAAATGACTTCCTCAATAATGTAAAGATAGGAAACCTTTCAATCCAAATTCAAGATCTTTATCACTAGGTTCCACCTCACAAGATATATCTGTGCCACAAGCTGAGCTCCTCAGTAAAGAAAGCTTGAGAAGATACTAAACAAGGACGTCACTAAAAGATGATGATTTGTTAAAATTATAAAGCAACCATCTTTTGGCCTGCAAATAGTCTACATTAGAAATCTCCACCACTGGGGATCTGCTCCCCATGACAATTTTACTATGAATCCAGGATAATTACAAACACATGGCATTTTTTTCTTGCATGCTTTCTTGGGCCAACCCTGTTTGACAACGTGTACAATTTACGGGATGGAACTTGAAATTCCCATTCTCACACAGGGATAGTTAAGGAGTGTTACCAATAACAAAGAATAAAAGTTATATATAACATTGGTTATTATAAATTATATTTGTTCTTAATCACCCCATTCTCCTTAATATGTTCAGATTCTTTTGGGCAGAAAACATGAGTTTCCTATAACATCAATTACATCATTAATGATGATTAGAATGAGCTGTAGAGACCTTGATTCTGAAGACATGTATGTGCAGGTGAGACGCAATCTGATTGCAAACACTGACACAGTAGCGAATCAAATCAAAGAAAGAGAAGACCTAAAAAAAAAAAAGAGAGAGGTACTATTAGATTCTCAGGAATCTGCTTAGGCCATCCCTAAGATTCCTGAAAGCCAAGAGGAGAGGCTTCTTTCTTCTCTTCTTTTGAAATTCACCTTCAATTCCATAAAATTTAATAACTCAATTTCCTCAAAGATTTCTCCTTTACACCAAGGAGCAACAAACTTAGTATTTTAGGCTTTGTGGACCATATTCTCTTTGTCACAACTGCTCAACTCTGCCACTGTAGCATGAAAGTAGCCACAGACAATACATAAATGAATGCCCATGACTGTGTTCCAATAAAACTATTGACAAAAACTGGCCATTGGCCCACAGGCTGTAGTCTGCCAACTCCTGCTTTACAGTTAGAAATATGGAATTTATGAGCCAGGACGTAGGCAGGACTAATAAGAATAATACAAAAAAATGACTCAGAGATGAAGCCACGAGGAACTCCCACGAAGTCCCATAAATGTGGTTTTCTAGTATTCTAAATCATTACAATTATATGATCTATATCTCAGGACTGGCCCACTGAAACAAGAAAACAAGTAACCTCCAAATCATGAAATAGAACACGGTACAAAACTTACCAGGGCTATCCAAAGTACAATATATTCATCAATAAAGCTGTTAAAATATTGGTCCAGAAACAAAAGTGCTGGACCTATGAATGCTGTGTCATGCAAATGCATTTCACTTTTAGTCATGTGTGCCACCTATGAATAAAGAGAATCGGTGATGTAGGCAGGCATTTTCATATTAAAGCAATTGTGAGCTACACAGTAAATCAGTATTGTGATCAAATATCAAGTTTCAAGAATTCTTTAGCAATATCTGTTGAATTTTCAAAACTAAAAACAACACTAAGTGGGTGTGAAAGCTATACACCGAAGGTATATACCATGCCAACTAAGTCCCCCTAAATATGCTTTTCACAAGGAGCCTTAACTTGAGTGTACAGAATGAGAATGAAGAATGAGAATGAAGAATGTGGATAGAAAGAAGAGTCGTAGAGGTTTAAGGAGCTTCTGGTAATCTCAAATTGCAGCTTCACATAAGAGTAAAAATGGCTCCCATACTGATGTCAAGAGATTTTGATTAGAGGACAGCAAACTCTAGAACTGCTTAGGAAGTTATGAAATGAAAACTATGGCCATAAAACCAAAATAAGATGAAAGTTAAAAAGAAAACAGACAAAAACTCTGGTGCTTACCACAAGCTTATTGGTGATTTTGGCAGATACAAAACCAAATGTCAATATATAAAGACAGGGATGCTTTTCAAAAAGCTGAACTGCTGATTTCTTGTAGATCATTGCAGCTAATGTAATTACTGATCCAATATGGAGAAAAGGAGAAAGGACACTTGTTCCCTGTACAGAGTAAAGAGAAGTGAGGAGTTAGTGGTATTCTATACCGATTTGCTTGATGGAAGGCAGATCAACTTGAACTTCTAAGAACCTCATGGTGTCTGAGAGCCAGCAGTTTTTATAACTGAATACCAGAACAGCTAAGGAAAAGCAGCAGCATGGATTAGTTAGGCACAAACTGAGGATTTACTTAAGAGGCCAGACATTTTACAAAGCAGATCGCACTTAAAAAAAAAAATATATATATATATATATATATATATATATGTGTATAAAAGTGTGTGTCTGCATGCACAAAAAATATGCAAATATAAGCATATAAATGTATACATGTGTAAATAAAACTGAGAAGTTTCAGGGTTTTTTTTCTTTAAGACTAAGTGGAAACTCTCAATTAACAATGATTTTAATTAATTCAAATAACAATTCAAATGAAAAACAAAGCGACTACAAAACTAAGTCCTAGCGCAATCATTGGAAATCTTAAGAAATACTTACTGCTATCGTTGATCCATTTTTTCCAACACCACCTGTGAAGATTACACGGAAGTAATTTGTACAGGAAAATATGGTCCCTGCTACAGTACAAAGCGCAGGAAAAATTTTCATTTGAATATTCAGCACTGGAATCTTTAATGGGTAGAGAGAGAAAACAATTAATATATATATAAATCAAAATAAGAAAACAAAGCAAACATTTGATTCATATTCTGATATATTCTCCATTCCTTCTAGTTTAGTAAATACTTAAATTGATGGAAGTTTCCCTAACCTTTCCATTATAAACAATATAAAAAGTCTCAAGAAATGAGAGACTACATAAAAATTAATCTGACTTCTGATACCAACTTTAAAAAAAATAACTGATCCAACTTTATTAGCTCGTGTCATAGCTAAATAAAGTTCACCTAATGCATCCCAGAAATCTGGCAATAATGAACCAGGCTATCTTCTGGCCTTTTAATAAAAGAAGTGTACTTTTCCTTTATCTTTGTGCATTTTTTGAACTCTACTGCTAAATCTGTAATTCGTTACTAATTGTTATGAGAGAAAACATGGAGCATAAAGGACTAGAAATATTTGCAACTAGATTTAAAAAATCTGCAAACTAGAGAATTCCCAATTCCAAACTGTTAGAATACAGGCAGCTAGTAAAAGTAGAGAGCAACTAAGAAGGCATTCATATTCAAGGAACTTCTGTAATCTCAAATTGTAGCTTCACATAAGAGTAAAAACAGCTCCCATGTTGATGTCAAGAGATTCTGATTGGAGCAGAGCAAACTCAGGGACAGGACGAAAAATACGTGAAGCACACCCAAGCAGGTACAGCTCTATAATTGTGAATCCAAAACTTTAACATATAAGTTTACTTTTCAGAAGAAGTAAATAATAAATTTTTACAGTATACTGAAAATATGAATTGATTTACCTAAAGTAAGGGGGGCTGAGTGCATTGAGATCATGTATCCAACCTTGTGAACACAGTATACCTCATTTAAAATGAAACACACTTGTATAATACTAAATCTTAAAAATCATTTAAGATTTTCTTTCTTTTTGCACATCTCTTTTTAGCTTTTCTGAAGTCTCCAGTTTTGTCCAATATGGACTGAAAAGAAAGGAACAGTAAAATGATATATTCTATTAAGTGAAACAAATGACTCTAGGAATAAGATTCCAAAAGCCCACAGTAGTTTAATAGGCAATGAGTTCTTACAAAGAAGACATTTTAATCAGGGCTGTCTACACTTTTTAGGGATGCCATCTGCTTACACTTTTAAAATCAAATAAGAATGTGACACTTCCTATTTTTTGTATGTATAAAACCCCAGTAAAATTGACAGATATAAAATTTAATGTTTAGCTACTCTATTTCTTTAAAACTCTCAAGAACTCAGTTTATTTACACAACTCTATGACCTCTTGCAAAACTGCAGTCTAAAAAAAAAGGGAAATCAACTATTCAAATTTCAAGTTGTACTGTGGCAGTGTTTAATTTTCTAAAATGAAATAGGTCAACTTAAAAATTAAGCCCAGAACTTCACGGAGCATCTTAAATTGTCTCCTTCCTTCTCTAACTGATCTCCAAACCCTACAGTCCAAATTCAAAGCTTGTTTTCAATAAAGGAGAAAATCAACACCATGGTTGCTTTGAACTCCAAGAGATTTTTTTGCTCCAGTTCAGAAAACTAAGGATATTACAATCTAAGTCTGATGCACCTGGCTGAAATTCAATATTCTGTCTAGTTTCCTTTTCCCTCCAAAGACAAAGGACCTGTCTGGCAAAGGAGGAAATACTACACTCACTTAGATTTCAAAAGAAGCGAAGCATTAATCCATTACAGGGGCATGCCTGTATTGAGGCCAGGGCACTAAACGAGTGCCAACTCTACATATACATGTGTAATCTGTGTAGCAGTAATCTGTGCCACAATTGAACTGCACTGCATCACAACTGTATTTAAAATTTGGTGAAAATGCTTTAGGATCATGGAAATTTTTGCTCTCTGAAAGAACAAAGGATAAACAGCAACATTACAAAAGCCAGGCAAATTAGTAAATGGCTTGGACCACAAACCAAGTAAGCAAGCTATAGACGTAGGGGCAAAATATCATAAACATTCTTAGGGCCCTCTTCACTTCTGTCATATATGATAGCTACATACACCAAAACATAAGCTCCTGAATGTAGGTTTATGTTTGAATTGATTTTTATATTCTCTCTAGAACCCTGGATATTGTAGGTGCTCAGTATAAACTTATCAAATAGATTAACATGTTCTCCCTTTCTCTCTCTACGTAGAATGTCTTTTTTGAAATATTATGAAGACATACCTTGCCCCCACATTAAGAAGGAAAAAGGAAGTTAGCTACAAGAAAATCTGAGGCAATGTGAAGGGAAAGCGGAAGTCAGAGGAACCCCAAGTCTCACCAGGTGATCACTTAAAAATCAGCACTGACTCAATCACTTTTAAAAAGTATTAGAAGTATTGCCATTTTCACCTCACACTCAAGATCAAGGAGGGTGGACACATTGTCCTTCCCAATCTTTCTCTTTCTGTCCTCATCCTCCTGGAACATATCCAGGGTGATCAAAGTGCATCCACTCTACAGAAACAGCCAGAAAGCTGTACTAAAAATGCTTTTATCTCAGGCCTACCCAGAATGTCAACAGTCTTTGAGACTGGGAAGAATAAGAACTCCCTTGGGTCATGGTGTCTGCTCTACAGCTAGGGTAAAATCCTCTGGATTCATGCCATAAAATTATGTAGCCAAATAATATCAATCTAATGTAGTTCATTTTTCAGAGATTAAAAAAAATCTTAAATTCTCAGGTGTACCAGATTAAATGGACACAGGTTTTGGTTTAATCGTTTGGATTAATGCAGAGTATCAGTTACTAAGCTGTTAGACTAGTTTTCTTATGAGCATAATAAAATATTCTTACAGGCTTTGTAAATTTCAGCAGAAACAGAAAGTATCATTTTGAGATTAGATACTTCCTTCCAAAGAATGTGGGAATGCCTGTTTATAATGTCTGATTTAGTTAAGTATAAAGCCACTACTTAAGTCTTTCAGTTTAAGAATGAGATACAAATAAATTACACTATATAGCAAGTCTTCAGTTCTACCTAATGAATTCTGAAACTTCACCTGTAGTAACACCCACCATTTGCCTTAACTGGATTCCAGAAGGTGTCTCCTGGTTTAATACACGTTTAATCAACTACTACTTTTCTTTTTTTAAATTTTTATCTTTGGCTGCATTGGGTCTTTGTTGCTGCACGTGGGCTTTCTCTAGTTGTGGCGAGCGGGGGCTACTCTTTGTTGTGGTGCGTGGGCTTCTCATTGCGGTGGCTTCTCTTGTTGTGGACCATAGGCTCTAGGCACACTGGCTTCAGTAGTTGCAGCACATGGGCCCTAGAACACGTGGGCTTCAGTTGTTGCAGCACACGGGCTCAGTAGTTGTGGCTTGCTGGCTCTAGAGCGCAAGCTCAGTAGTTACGGCGCACGGGCTTAGTTGCTCCGTGGCACGTGGGATCTTCCCGGACCAGGGATCAAACCTGTGTCCCCTGCATTGGCAGGTGGATTCTTAACCACTGCGCCACCAGGGAAGTCCTCAGCTACTACTTTTAAAAGAATCAAATGTCAGTGAAAGTAACTGTGAGGGGATTTTATGGGTCCCTTCCAAAGTGATGACATTCTTTTTTTAAAGAGTTATATATATGATAGAAGATAGTTTCAAGACATCCAAAAGGATATATTCTTTTAGGGAAGCAATACACAAAAAAAGTCTTGTTTTTGCAATGTGCAAACCATATACTAACTTCTGTGCATGAAAATAATTTCTTTCCGTAAAAAATGGGGCGGGAACCCCAAAACACAAACCATGCCCGCACAAAAAACCCAACCAACCAAAACCAACAAAACCTAACTACAACCTTTGGTAAAAAAACATCTCTTTGAATTAAAAAAAAAAAAAGCAAGAAATGGGTAATCAATAAGCAGTAGATAGAAATCACTTACCTTTGCAAAACAGCTGATTTTCTAAAATCAGCTTTAAGAAGACATTTGCACTGTTTTTGTTTGTTTTTACTTTAAAGCTGCTTTCTTAAATATCAGTAAAAGTCTTTTAATGAGGATTTGGAAGGCAATTTCCATTTTATGGCCTCAACCTCAAAAGAGATAAAAATTTCACAGCTGGGCCCTAAATAAATATCTTCTCTCCATTTTGGCACACAAATAAATCAGAGCACTGCATGTAGTAGTCTTTCCTGAACTAACACAATGCAATTCAAAATAGCATATTCAGCAATGAGCCCACAGGGCCAAGAATAAAGAAAAAAAGAAATACAGTGGTTTGAAGTCAATTATGGGAATCTGTACTGAAATCTGCTCAAAGAACCCAGAGTATTTCTCTAAGCCTCCGAATATCACCAGAGAAGTCAAGTCCTTTCTTTTTATTTTAATGATGGTAACAGTAGAACCAATGATGCTAGTAATAAGACAGTGGCCCGTGAATCTCTTTCCCTACTGCAACCTCCATTTCAGTCTTGGATCTGAGAGTTCCTCAGATTACTTTTTTTTTTTTTTTTTTTAATGATTATTCTGTGTTTATTTTTTTTAATTTATTTTATTAATGGCTGTGTTGGGTCTTCGTTTCTGTGCGAGGGCTTTCTCCAGTTGTGGCAAGCGGGGGCCACTCTTCATCACGGTGCGCGGGCCTCTCACTATCGCGGCCTCTCTTGTTGCGGAGCACAGGCTCCAGACGCGCAGGCTCAGTAATTGTGGCTCATGGGCCCAGCCGCTCCGCGGCATGTGGGATCTTCCCAGACCAGGGCTCGAACCCGTGTCCCCTGCATTGGCAGGCAGATTCTCAACCACTGCGCCACCAGGGAAGCCCAGCTCAGATTACTTTTTTAAAACATATAATAAAAAAGAATGATTATAATATCTTAATTGCCAATAAAGATAGGAAAAAATATTTGATCCTTTTAAAAGAAAAAAAATTACATCTGTTATATACATGTATAGATTGTGTGTATAAATCCTAATAAAGAAAGGTGACAAGTTTACCTGAAGCAAATTTACTACCAGGCACCACCTAAAAATTATGGATATGTGTATAGCCTGCATGAATACATAACTGCACTGAAAACAATGCTTTCTGTACCTCCATACTGATACAGATAATTAGGGATATATACCTGATGCTGACTTGATTTTGAATGATTAAGCCAGAAATCCCATTTTTTTTGTTACTGATATGCTGAAACATTAAAGGTAATTTATATGTGTGTAAGATATGCAAAATAATTTTGGAGGGGGAGAGATTTTGGTATAAAACATAAAGCCTATGAAAATAATAATCAATATAGTGAAGAAATTAAAAAAAAATTAAGTGGGAGGTAGGTTTTAGGCTTTATTACCTAGTTTCAGGAAAAGAAAATCTTTTCTTTCCTTCTTCTACAGCCAAATTGTTTAAAACTATTAACTATTTAATAGTTTTATAGCTATTTATAACTGTTAACTATTTAACCTACACAAGAGCAAAAGTAATAACATTCTAGTGAAATCCGAGATCTATAGATACATATGTATACAGTGTGTATGTATCTATAGACCTCAGATTTCACTAGAGACAGTATTGACTTTTGAGACTAATGTGTAAAAAAAGATGTGATTTTGAATGATATTATGTACATGAATGAACAGTTTCAGAATTCTCCTGGTTGACTATGGATTATCTTTATTCCTTCATCTTCTCCCTCCTCACAACGCTATCCTCCCAACAAAAGGCATTAAACAATTTCTGGTAATAGATACTTCGGGAAGCATGTTAATTACACTTCCTTAAGTATCTAATTTACCATCATAAAGTGAGCTAGGTAAGGGAAAAATCTTGCTCAGTAAATTTCCCTTATACTTTAAAATTAATCTGATTTTTAAGAACTGTGTTTGTTTAGGAGTAGCAAACATGCCAACTGTAAGAGCAGCAACAACTTCTATTGAGGGCTCATTATTTGATAGCCACTGGTCTGAGTGCTTTACACATACTCATTTAATACACAAAATAACCTTATAAGACAGGTACTATTATCGTCTTCATTTTACAGAGAAGAAAACTAAGCCACAAGGGTTGAATAACAGATCAAGTTCATACAGTAGGCAGTGGAGCCAGGATCAAACTGAGGCAGTCTGGTTCCTGAGACTGTGTTCTTGGCCCCCGTATTATATATATTATATTCGCTCTTTCAGAAGTTTGTGGAAAAGAACTTCTGTTTGTAGGGGTGACTGTATTTCAAGTCAAGTTGAAAATCAAGGTCCTGGCTTGTGAAAACAATCCTAAGGCACTGATTTCAATAAGCACTTATTCTGTTCTGGGGCCAGAGTTAATTTACTACCAAAATTTGTTATTCAGCTTTAAGCATATAATGGAGAAACTAGTAGACTCCTGTAGCTCAGAAAGAGAATAAAAGATTTGGTTTAATCTTGTCATTGGTTAACTTGATACACTACCTGCTGTTTCCTCAGCTGTAAAATAGGATGACACATAATAATTCTGATAGCCTTCAAAAATAACCCTGAAATGGACCTACTGTACAACATAACTCCAAGTAGTAAAATTCACTATGCCCTAAAGAAAAGTTTGTGTCCTATCATTGCTGTGACTTTTTGTTTTCAGAAAGAATAAAATAATTTTACATATCATCCTTTAACTGGATTATACTATATTAGAAAAACACAAGCAAAAGACAACATGCATTACATGGGATACACAATGTGCAGAGTTACCATAGATTGCCAAAAAGGTGGTCCTCCAATCACTGCCAGCAAATGCATGATTATTATGAAGATTTGCACTTCAGTCACATCAATTCTGATTAGGTACAAAAAATCCAAAAAAGCAGAATTACTCAAAACAATTTCAAGTTAATTACTTGCAAGCTTAGCAGCATTCCTCTATCATGCACAATAGAAAAAAATCTCAAATATTGAGGAAAGGGGAAAAGGAGGTGTCAAAAATTTGTTATGAGCAAAATCAAATAAAATCCAGAGTGTTTTAATTTAATTTGATGAATTTCACAGAGCAATAAAAACCCCTCCTTTCTAAAGAAAATTTCTGACTCATTGAAGTTGGGCTGAAACTACAGCTTAACCTTTCTCACCAAAAAAAAAAAAGAAAAGAAAAAAAAGTGTGTGTGTATTACATTTTGAATGTCAAGCAGAGGATTGCACTGTACTGCTATATAATATGAGATCTTGAAATAAGTGCTTTGTAGTATCAAATGGAAGAAATGGTGAGCTTTTACTAAAGTAACATAAATCTCTGATACCTTGGCAAAACTTACTGCCCTTTAGATATATTCATTTAATGCCTTCCATGATATGGGTGTGAAAAAAAAATTCACCCAATTCTCAATCAAATTCTTATGCTTATTAGGTCAACTACTCTTAAGACGTCTGGAAAGAAGATACTGAAAGCAGCCAAGAATTAGCTTTGAGGTTGCTGAAAATGATCTTACAGTCAAGAAGAGACGAACCTGGTACAAAAACAGGGCAGTAGAAATTAGAAGCCTGAAAGTCTGAAAAAAGAGTAAGGGCATATTCTGAAGACTGAGGAGCAAAGCAAAAACTGGTGTTCCTTTCCCTCTGTAAACTAGCACTTTTTATAATCTTGAGATTGTCATTCTCAGATTACTGGATCCAAATGCCTTTTAATTTTACTGATTTACCCTACAGATATGCTTGCACAAAATGTCTGTACAAGGTTATTTATTACAGCATTATTAATAGTTGCAAAACTTTAAAAATATCTCTCAATGAAGGAGTAGTTATAGAAATTATGGTACTTCCGTACAATCAACTATTGGGTAGCTTTTAAAAAAAGAGTGGGGTAGCTCTCTAGTGGTGACATGGAAAAATATCAAAGTTATATTAGGTGAAGAAAAATGCTGCAGCATGTGTATATGAACTTTTTGCGTAAAAAAAGAAGAAAAATAATATTACATTTTAATTTTTGCCGATAATTACATAACAAATTTCTGGAAAGATACATTACAAACTAAGAACAGTGGGTACCTATTGGAGAGGACAGTGTGGGAACTGGACAGCTGGAGATGAGGATGAGAAGGAGACTATTCACTGCATACCTTTTTTATAATGTTAGTTTTTAAGCAAAGTGAATAATTTATCTATTAAGAAGGTAAACTTAAAAAAAAAGCCAATCTAAGAAAACTGATAGCAACAACAGCAAGGGGGTTCAAATCCCAGAGCAGAATAGAGACCCCATTTCTAAAATTGATACTTCAAGCAGACAATCTATCATGTGAGCTTAAGATATGTAAGTTTTATGCTCATAATAAATAACCAGATTGAAACCAGTCTCTCACAACTAAAAAAAATTATCTTTGATTGCTCAAGAATGCTTTTTAAATAGAAGCATATTAAGCTGCAAACATATAGTGATGTAGTTATCTTGATATACACATTTATTGACAAAAAAATGGACTGAATTAGTCTAAAAAGAATCTGTAGAGCTGACCTGGTGAGTGATGTTGCCAATAAGGGGAATTACACTCAGTAGCAGACTCAGGAGACTAAGCAGGTGTCAAAGATGATCGACTCTGTCTTGGGTGGAGAAGGGTAGACATCTTACAACATTTTGCTGGATATGTGAAGTAGCCTTTTGGGAGGGGAAGGGCCAGAAGTATAGAATTACAAAATAAAAATGGAGGGAACCTCATGCAATTAATCTTTGTACCTTGGATGAATGTAAGTAAAAGAGATTAGGAAACATGAAAGATCTTTACAAAGCCCAAATTGGGATTCCTGGGAAATTTTTATGGATTAGCCTGTTTGGAAATTTTGGAAGACAGAATTCTGTAAACCGTTCAGATACTATCACTGAATTTAGATCAACAATGTCTTAATGTTAGGAGGGAGAGCCAGGGAAAACTTAGAGCCAGGGAAAACTTACTTACCAGTTGGTAATTAGTTAAGAACATTTTTTCCTGTGTGATTATCTGATTTAGCGGAATACTCTGTACTCCAGGATAAAGCCCTCCTGCTCTGAATCATGAGAATTGCCTATCACCACTTCTGGATGTGTGGCTCTAATCTTGACTGTCAATGAAAAAACATGCAGTGTGAGGCCATTCCCAAAGAGAGAAACTAAGCAAGTTAAGTGGGACAGGTGGCAGAAATGATTAACAGTGAACAAGAGTTAATGATTCTGTTTAGAAGAGAAGTGGATACCTGACAGTCCATTTTTCCACCCTTCCACTAAGAAGTCTCTCAATATGGGTTGAATTTACTGTAACACATATTAGGAGGGGGCTCATTTTACGCTTTTTGGCTATGCAGGAAAGACATAATTATCTAGAGGGAGAATATTATATAAGGCAGGAATTTGGCATTTCTGTAGTCACTTGTTATTTTCAAAATAATAACATGGGTGATAATATTTCCAAGTGTTGGAACTATTTCTCTAAAACAAAAACAAACAAAAAAATCAACCTCCACAACTACACCAAAAATAAGCCCTTCAAGGGACAAGGGCTATGTGGTAGAAAACCACCTAAAACACCAGAGTGACTTTTTAAAAAAGACATGGGAAAACAAATCTCTTAACTATAGCATTAGATTTTCACAGCCTAATAGTTTCAGAGGGGGGAAATTAGACGATAATAAACATAATTTTCTATAACCATGAAAGTATTTAAATATCTTGACTGGTATTGCTTAAATAATTTCTTATTTCTACTTTATTTTAGTACAGGTTTTGTCAAAGGACAAAAAGAACTTCCCCAACTGCTGTGTTTAATCCATGAGTACTCTGGTCAGAACACACTTGAATTACTACAACAAGCCAGCAACAAACAACCCATTCTGATGGCTGTCACAGAAGAAAGATGGAGAAAAGCAAACCAGTTGTGGAGATTGAGCTCTCCCATTTTTCTGACAGGGAAGCTGTAAGTGTGGCAGTCCATAGTGAAAATAACCTTCAACACTCATAACAAATCCCTTGGGCCCATCACTCTTTACAACATCCTAATGGTCAACTGATTAAGAGGTAAAGATATCAAGGCGTCCTAAATAAATATGAGTACTTTTAACTTCTGAACAAGAAATAGAAGCTTTCTAGTTGGAGTGAGGATCCTAGGGAGGCTTCATCACCAGAGAAAGACAACTTAAAAAGTTCCCTGATCAGGACAGTTATTACATGAGAAGTATAGCTTTTAAGAGTGATTAAGGGGTGTAACAACTCCACACCATCTAAGTTAGCTAACTATAAAGAAAATTTCTATTTTGAATGTCTCATTTTTATTTCTTAGTGTTCAGAGAGATTCCTAACAAATGCATTTGGTTTGAATTCCAACAAGACTCAGCATTAACTGAGGAATGTGAAGGGATTTAACTGACATTCTGTGAGCGTTGATAAGCATGTTAATCGTCATTTCCTAGCATTTTTAATATCAGAAATAAGACAATTTAATCTAGTTTTCATCTACATATGGCACATGCATTTCAAAGATATACTTGCAGTTAATTTGGAAACATAATTTTTTAAATTAAACTATACATAATAAATATAATTTCGTTGTAACTGGGTTGGCTACTAGCTTGGTTTTAACAGAGAATACGCACTAGGGCTAGATTCGCAATGTCACAGAAATTCTGATTTGTACAATTTGACTTGTTAGCTACTATTTTAAAAGAAGCATTTTGCTTAGGAAGTCATTGAAGGGGGCTGGAGTCCTAGTCAAGGATTAGATTGCTGTTAACTACAGATTTGCAATTATTTGTAAATGGATCTGATGTTCTAGGGAACTTATACATAAGCAGAATATGGCACTCATATATTTTACCAGGGTGGGTGAAGTACTGGTAGACTGGAATGAAGATTGACCTAGAAATTCAACATACTGCCTTCCAATATTTTACTTCCTACCCTTCATAAGGGGCGAACTGGGCATGACAAGCTTAATGTTAATAACATTAACCATACAGCTGAGTGACAACTATGAGTATTTTAAAGTCAAGTGTTATATACAGAGAAAGTCTAAGCATCTATTTTTGAGATAAGCTGAATTATTTAAAACAGTGTTATCTACCACGAGTGACTATACAGATCTTTAGACTATCTGAGAAGACTAAAACAAAACAACAACCCACCCAGTGACTTTGAATAAGAGAAAAATAGGCAAAAACTAGAATAGAACAAGTCCTCTAAGAGGAACTAAAGTTTAGGTCTCAAATTTAAGGGGGCAGCCTATCCTTATCACCTTCGGAAACAGAAAAATTAGGAAACAGTCCTCTCACCTCATTTAGTAATAATCTCAGAGTTAAATAAAGGGATCATGGACATATTCTTCCTCTCAAAATAGCACAATCAATTTTGAAAGAAATCTGGAAATTATTGGGAATTACTAACACAGGTCTTAAAATATAATAATAATGATTATAAGCACTATGACAAGCACTGTAGTCAGCACATAACATGTTTTACTCTTTTAATCTTTACAACTATCCTAGGAGGTAGGAAATATTACCACCATTTTATAGATGAGGAAATCTGGTCAGATAGGGTAAGTGACTTTTCAAAGGTTACAGAAATGATAAGTGGCAGAGCCTTGAAAGGAATTAGTGTTGTTCCTACACAGTGCTAAAACTCTTCTAATTTTTAATCTGCTAATCAACTGGGACAAACATTTGTCATACGTTTTTAACTTGTTATCACTAAGATGTCTGTATGTTTCAGGATGAAGGTTCTTGCATTCTAACACAGTTTTCCCTAAAATGGCAGAATACCACAGGCAATAGCTAACACAGGAAGTTTAGATGCTAATAAATTAAAATAATTTGGAAACAAATGACAAAGAACAACTCTTTCTGAAGCTTATATTTTCCTCTGACTTTGTAAAGAAAAAAGAAAGTACATCTGACAATTTCATTTCAATCACCAAATCAGTTAAAGCAACACACATTAAAAGCAAAGGAAAATCTCTGCAAGTTAGCAACTGATAAAAGTGAAGACAGTATATCTGAAGAAAAAATGTATTTCCAAAACATTTTTCATGATGTTAAAATGCTTTAGTTCTAGAAACATTTTA
This sequence comes from Balaenoptera acutorostrata, assembly GCF_949987535.1. Taxonomy (NCBI): domain Eukaryota; kingdom Metazoa; phylum Chordata; class Mammalia; order Artiodactyla; family Balaenopteridae; genus Balaenoptera; species Balaenoptera acutorostrata. The sequence continues at coordinate 98,464,522 of NC_080064.1, read as the reverse complement.
ATAGGAAGGGCTCTATAAACCGAGGGTACTTTGTTATCATAGACAGACAAGCTGAAGGTAAATAAAAGTCAGTATCCTGACTATTAATTTCATTTAGAACATTGGTAGAAAAAAACCTTTTGTAAGTTTAATTAATATTAATAAATGAGCTATCAAAAATTATAAATCTAGACAACTGCAGTGAGCATAAAGCTTCAGGTCTTTAGAGGAAGTACCAGAAACAGGTTAAGGGTAAAGGAGTGCTAAAGAATGACACATCCTGAGCTATGCACATTATTCTACTCTAGGTGGGAATCCCACAAATAATTATGCCAATACATTGTAAATGCAATTGAAAGTGGCTTTAGTTTTGCTCCTAAAACATGCCTATAGTACTTTTTAGTACTCCGTATTCCAAGTTTATTCAAAAAAATGATGTAGGATATCCCTCACTACTGATTTGTCCCCAAAGCCATCATTACTACCATTGAATAACTGGATTTATAATGCTACAAGATACCTTTCAGAAAGAACTGCTATCAGAGACTCACTATTTCTATCATATTATTGAAGCACGTTTGGGTATGGGGACTCAATGCACAAAACCTAACGCAGCCTTGTATTGATAGAATGATCTGTAATATGAACAGTTCCCCAATACTCCCTAAACTGCAAAATTCTTTTAAAAATCTATTTTTCTTGTAAATAAACCTTTTCATACTAAAGTGTGAAGGATTCTGGAAAATTCCACTGGGAAACCATTTCTTAATAAATCTTTTTAAACTTTCAAAGGTCATAAGGCCAAAATTACAATTCTAATATGAAAGAAAAAAAGATATTATTACTTACTCTCTTAGCATTAAGAAAATAGGTATTTACCAAAACAAAACAGAAAAAGGAGGGTATTCAAAGAATAACTACAGTAACATGAAAAGCTAAGAATACTTAGTTTTTAAAGCACAACTGAGAGGAAAATAGTAAACAAAACAAATAGAAGTGAGAATAGCTTCTAACATTAAATTTTTTTTTTTTTTAAACCAAGATCATTTAATAGAAGCAGAAAAACTAGTACCAGGTTTCTTAAAGAATATTAAGAGAATAAACAGAATTTTTCCTATATTACTATAAAGAGTCCTCTCAACTTACCTATCTAAGGAAAACTCTGCTTGCTTTATTTTGTTAAAAATGTAAATACGAAAAAGTTCTGTTTAATGGTGGAAAGGTATTTGTTTCAAAAATATTTCATAGAGCAAAAATGTTACAAGGTACAGTAGGTAAATGGGAGAGAGAATTGTTTTTAGCATCAAATCACCAGAAATATTATATTTCAAAAAATTTTGTTTAATAGGGTGGATTTTTATTGCCCTATTATATATTAAAATTTTTTGTTTTCTAATAACCTGTTTGTCTCTGAAATACCACAAGAAGACTTTTGAATTTTTGTTTTTAAATTACTCTGTGCATGACAAAGGTGCTGTCTTTATTGAGTTCATGCCATTGTTCGCTGGACAGCATGAATATTCTAGCAGTTACCGTGAAGTTCCAGAACCAAGGACCCAGGGTTCCTGTGAGAAGCTGGCATATTATAATTATGATCTGGGACTCTGTAACATCGAATCTATGCATAAGGAAACAAACATTTCAAAATAACTTTACTCAGAGCTTTTGCTAAAGAGCCCTACTAAAACAAGGTAGCAAAAATAGATTTAAAATGTAGCATTCTCCTTATAAAGACATCTAAAGATTCAATGAAACAATTTATACAGTACAATTACTATCCTTATGCATATAGGTATACTTCTTACCCAAATCAAAACAGTATAAAAGTTTAAAATTTAAAACTGTAATACACTGAACAAATGACTTATAAATAGGCAGCTGGAAACACTGGAACTAAAAATGCAGTCAATTCTTAATTGCCTAGGAATGGTGAATACTACTTGCCAAATAATCACACTGTCTGTGACATAGGTCCCCTCAGTGCCAGAACCTATCCAGACTTCCCTGTGGATAGAAATGCTTCCTAGAAGCCCCAATGGACAGTCATCTATCTATGTGCTTGAAAAACCGCTAATCATCTTATACACTTCACTTCTCCACACCTCATCCTGCTCCTACCTCTGCTATTTCAGTAAAATTACCACATGGATGTGGAAAGGGCAAGAGGGAAAGTGAAAGTATGACTTCTTTTGATATGGCCAAAGCAAAAATCAAATTGGCCATTTCCTTATCCTGTTTCCTGATAACCTCTAGTCTAAGAATCTTATCCTTTTCCTTTCTCTTCCCTTAATTCCCCATCAGCATTATAACTCTCTACTATACTGGATTAGTTTATTAGTCGTAAAAATAGTTAAAACATCCAATTCAATGGTGACAGAAATAGAGGAGCAGTATAGAACAGGCTTCAAATAAAAACTACATAATCAAAATTAAGAACTGAGGAATGCTAATGAGATAGAAAGAAGTCCATGATTTTACCTGATGATCTGAGAGTTCAAACTACAATCTAGGTTTTACATTAATACAAATGCTGTAGTTGTTTTAGGATATTATCTATAATAATTCGATAAAATTTAAATGGGCAGAGTCCAAATGTATGAATCACTGCTGAGGAAAAAAACAAAACAGGTAAACTAGAAACTAAAAGGAAAATCTCTGGTATTTAATAATTCATGTGATAAATCTTAAACATTTAAAGATAGGCAGATCCTATACAGGAATTCAGTAGGAAACTTCCTAATTCTTTTATTTTTTATTGAAGTATAGCTGATTTACAATGTTGTGTTAGTTTCTGGTGTGTAGCAAAGTGATTCAGTTAATAAAATATAATATGTATATATTATAATATGTATATATAAAATAATATAATATGTATATATAGTATGTATATGTCATATAACATACTTTACAAATATGTAAGTTATATAATATATATTCTTTTTCATATTCTTTTCCATTATGGTTTATTACAGGATATTGAATATAGTTTCCTGTGCTATACAGTAGGACCTTATTGTTTATCTATTTTATATACAGAAAATTTCCTAATTCTTAATCCACAGAAAGTGGATTACGTATTGGGTTGGCCAAAAAGTTCATTCGGGGTTTTCTATAACATCTTACGGAAAAACTCGAACAAACTTTTTGGCCAACCCAATATAACAGACAACAGTTTTTAATTACTTGGAAGTAGGAGGTCTTTGAATACTTATTCTTTAGAGGTTATTTGGATACGAAGATGAACTGCATTTGTCACACTACTAGTAGTAAATACACAGCCTATTAACTTTTTTCAATTAACTACAGAAAAGAAAAAGCCAGACGTTATTTACTTACATAGGAATAAATGTTGGTGGCAGGCTTTTTAGCTAATGTAAATGTGAAACCCTAGATGCATGAATTGAAAAATGTCATAAAGTGAAGATACTCTGTCTGCTATAACTATAAATAATAAGCACACTAGAAATAATATCTGTAAAAGTAATAGACTCTCAGAAGGAACCTTAGATATCACGTAATCCAAAACTCTTACGTTACAAATTGGGAAATGAGGCCCACAGAAGTCATGGGCCTTGCCCAAGCTGATATACAGATAATCTGGAGATAACACTTGAGGCAAGACACACTGGCCTGAGTTCAATCTATTATAATTCCTTTCTTTTATTCTCTCCTAAAAAGATAACAAGAGGATTTTTTTTCTGAAACGATAACTTAAGAGTTTTACCTTTCACAGCGTGTAAGATTTTTTTAAGACCTATGTTTTACATAAATATAGCCTTATTATAGATTGTTTAGGGTTTCTAAGCATTTACTTTATAAAAATGATTCTATACATACATCTACAAGTTATATATTTAAAACTATCTGGATATAGAGGGTTTAGGTCTCAAGAAATGTGAACTCTTCCATTTAATATAATCCATATACATTAAAAGAATATTTTACAAACGTTTACAAATGAGCTTCAACTCATAATTCTTCTCTTCTTCCACTAACCCAATCCTTCTATGAAGTTCTAGCCTCTAAGCCCATATCCCTCCCTCAGTTTTTCATATCCAGGCTAGTAAAAATCCTAAAGGTCTAAGCTGGGTCTGGAAGGTCCCCATGAGCAGTACCCATCTCCATCAGCTGTCTACTTACTCATTCCAGAAGCAATGTCAGGACAGAGGTCTGTCTAGCTGTGACAGGTACTGATATTCTCTGTGCAAGGCAGCTTTTAGCAAATCAAGATTTTAGTGATCAGAACAAAGATATAGCTCATAATTTCAGGGAAGAAGTATCTAAATCACATTGGTTTTTTCACAATACCTGACTGTGAATGAAAATTATTTAGTTATGGATAAATTATTATGCCAATTTTTGTGCAAGTACACTTAAAAACTAAAAATAGGGACATTAGGAGACTAAGAAAAACAAACAAAATTTCTTCTTTGGTAAATATACTATTTTATAAGGTTATTAAACATATAACAACTTGGATTTTTTATATATATATTAAAGAAACCTCGTGATTTTTTTGTCACTCGTGTATAAATATCAAAATAAAACAATTAAAATAAAAATGTTTTAAAATAAAATTCCTAAGATGCCTAAGGCTGCTTTCCCCTAAGGAGGAAGAAAAAGCAAGTGATTTTTAAAAATTTCTTTTCTCAAATTATATTTGAGCATTGACCTTTCCTAATTAAATAAATAAAATTTGGACTTTCTCTTCCACACATATAAACTTTACTTCAATATTTAAGCTACTATACATCTGCCTATTATATCTGCTCTTAAAAAAAATGTGAAATCTAAAATGGCAGTTTTAAAACTACTTTAGAAATATCTATATTATTCCATATGTTTCCATTACATTGGTATTCTGATAAATATTTCCTTAAATGTAAAGCACGCACAGTATATTTCTATGGAGGTTGTAGCTTGCTTTTAATTGTAAAAATAACTAAATTCGGTGTTGCTTTAATGTGGATGCAAGGTTTCAGAAAATTGTATACAGTTTTCCCAAATCAAAACCAATCCCTTAGGGAATTCCTTGGAGGTCCAGCGGTTAAGACTCCATGCTTTCACTGCCAAGGGCACGGGTTCGATCCCTTGTCGGGGGACTAAGATTCTGCAAGCCGCGGCCAATTTTAATAAATAAATAAAGTCAATTTTTAAAAAATCCTTTACAATACAAATATTTAATTTAAATTGAGAAATTAATTCCAACTGGTCTCGATATTTCTAGATATTTTTTCACACCATTATAAGGAAGCACACTAGTCTCAGAGGGAGAGTGTGCTCCTAATCTAGTCCCAACTGCCTGATACTCTACTCCTTTGGGTCCTGCATTTTTAGCAGTCTAAGCTCGATAAATCACCCCCCCCCCCTTTCTTCAGGTGTCTTCAATCTCTTTTCTAAGTCAGTTTCTTCTGTATGTTCAAAATTTTCCCATTAAAAATACAAACCCCTTCTTCCTTTGGGCCCATGTTTGCTCCTCTAACTGATGCCTTGCTCCTTCCCATCCCAGCTACACATTTTATAAGTAACCTGTACTAACTGTGTGCTTATTTATTTCGTTCACTTCTGTTCCCTACAGTCTGGCCTCATTTTGAGTCTTGGCAGCACTTAGCACTGTTCTCTTTTGAAATTCATCCTTCTACTGGCTTTTCATTCTGGTATGCCTCCTCCTACTCTGGCTGTTCAATAATTTTCATGGGCTTCTTTCTAGGCTTGCTCTCTATGTTTTCTGCTATTCTCATTCTCTTTGGATGTCTAAAATCCCTCACATACATGTTCTAGATAAAACTATTCCTTTGAATAGGCTCCTCTCCCTGCAGGGCCTTTCTCCACCTTCCATCCAACCACCCAAGGAGGGGAACTGGGAGTCATTCCAGTCTCTGCTCTCTCATTCATTCTCCATAACCAAATACAGACTATGTCTTACAGTTTCTACCTCTTAAGTCTCTCTCCAACCTATCCCTTTCTCTTCGATAGCACTGTCATTGTGCTAGTTCAGATTTCATTGTTCCTCATATTTAATTATGCTGATGCCTCCTAAGGGATCTTCTTACTTCTGTCACAGCCCACTCCAATTCACCCTCCAAACTGTTGCCAGACTGATATTTCCAAAAAGTACTTTTGTCATTTCCCTGCTTTAGGTCCTGGAAAGGTTCTCAATAGATTCAGGATAAAAAGCCCTCAGTTCTTGGCAGGACATAGAAGACCCTCAATTTTCTGGATCTTCTCCAGCCTTATCTCCGGCCACACCCCTATAAGCATCTTATGATTTAACAATATAGAACTGCTTGCAGTTCTTCAAGTACATATTTCATCAAAGGAACACACTGCAAGGGAAATTTTAAGACCGGCAAAAAGAAAGTTGTGATAGCAAATCACTCCTGAAAACACTGTCTATTTAACTCTTCCCTTGCTTCCACGGTTCATTTTCTTTCCTTCCTTCAGTTCCTACACCATGTAGCTGGTGCTGCTTTACTTGAAAGGGAAAGAAAATAAATTAGGGCGAGATAAGCTTTCAAAATAAGGGTTTGAAAGTTAACTGTGAGATAATAACCAATGAAACATAAACTATGTGAAAAACAGATACTGCAAATTCTGCTATTTTTGAAAACAGTAACATCACTAACAATTACAACTGAATTAGGGCAAACCAAGTGATCTTCGAAGTCTATCATAATTTGTGGTTTTTACCTAAAGCAGAAAAAAACTATGAAAACATTACTGAGATAATGTAAAGGCTATGGAAATATGGAGGAAAAAATCTGCATATAATATTTTCGATTACTGCTCTTTTTTAATATCAGGTATCTTCAATAGTTTCTGGGCATAGATCATTTTATAAACCGCTGATGAATGCACAGGCATACAGTTTTCAACTGGACACTCAGGTCCACTGTTGTCACTTGAGATGTGCCTTAAACATGTTCTCTAACTCCCTTTACTTTTAAATTCTTCCAAGGCATGTCCTTTAGTTAACCTCCAAAGTATTAATAATTATTCATTTACTGTCACAAGAACATCTTAAATTCTACTTAAATAAGGTTAGCAAAAATCACCTGAAGTGAACTTGTAGGAAACAGCTAAAAGTTTCTATGCGTTCTGGCTTTTTCGAGGCCTAGAAAACTAAGTTTATCAGTGACCTAAAATTTTAAAATTCATTAATGATTCGCCTTAATGAGAGATTAGGTTAAGATATTCTCCTATCATTCGACATCAAGGTTTTTATTTTGATATTCCATGAGGTTTTCAGAGTCTTTTCTCAAGTTATCTTTTAATCCCACACCGTGAAAAAAATAAAAGACTAACTTGAGCAGTGTAAATAGGATCTGTGATACTTAATTAAACACCAGTTGGTGAATTCCATCCTTAACCTTGTTCCAAGACTGGTTTACTCATTAATATTTACGGAAAAGTACTAATCACCAGGTAGGAACTATTCACTTTGGAGTTTGAAGAAAGTTTCTATTTCGTTTTTTAAATTGTTAGGCATTTTGTTGGCAGTAGTAATCTATAATGGTGTGCTCATATCCACTAAATTATCAACAGCTTAGATATTTATAGATTCATAAATAAAATGATGTGAAAAGAATAAACTCTAATTAAGCTATGATATTTAGAGATAAAGAGTTGCTCTTTGCTTTCATAAATTATCTTTTCTTTCCTGAAAATACATTTTCATGTGTCGAAGTAAAACACAGTGTTAAGGTGAATAACAGTGGGGAAAAAGAAAAATGAATTTGAGGGAAATTCAGTGGATATGAGTGAAGGGCCTACTGTTTTTCATGTTACTTTAAAAATATTGGTTGGGAGGTTCTAATATCTCCTTTTAAAAAGTGTGACAGAAGGACACATGATTGAGACCGTTACGTAGTAGTTAAAATAATGAGAGTTTTAAACTTCTTTTATTTACTAAACTAGTGATTTAATCAAGTCCTAATACTCAAATACCTATAAGCAACATTCTACATATTTGAAAGAGAAAACAAAATCACCACTAAGTGTTACTTACATTCCAAATCGCAATGTTCCAGAAACATATGTTTGCCAATGTGCACAATAGAACATGAATGTCCCAGCAAAACAACAAAAAAACATCCAGTCAGGGTTTGTCCCTAGTTGCACTGCAATACAAGTTCCAAGAACCACGAAAACTGGAAAAGAAAGATCACAATGAAAACTGAAAAATCTGAATAACAAACATTAACTGAGTTGGAAATGATTTTACGTGAGGCAAAAAGAAAACATGCTGTGAACGTACAATCTTCTCTCAGTTATCTATGCAAACAGGAAAGTAGGATATAATCTTTTACATTATCATTTACCCTGTAATTTCAATCTCTTCTTTCATTGCACCACTTAGTGGAACCAAACTTCTTGAAAACAACTAAAATACTTTAGCATTTTTTGGAGTACAGGCATATCTCATTTTATTACACTTTGTAGATACTATGCTTCCAGATACTGCATTTTTTTTTTTGCCAGTTAAAGGTTTATGGCAACCCTGCATTGAGCAAGTCTATCGGTGCCTTTTTTTTTCCAACAGCATTTGTTCACTTAATATCTCTGTGTCACATTTCGGTAATTCTTAAAATATTTCAAACTTTTTTCATTATTATTATATTTGTCATGATGATTTCTGATCAGTGATCTTTGATGTTACGACTGCAAAAAGATTACAACTTGCTGAAGGCTCAGATGATAGCATTTTTTTAGCAATAAAGTATTTCTTAATTAAGGTATGTACATTGTTTTTTCAGACATAATGCTACTGCACAGTTAACAGACTAAAGTGTAGTGTAAAAATATCTTTTATATACACTGGGAAACCAAAAAAATTTGTGTCTTGCTTTATTGCAATATTTATTGCGGTGGTCTGGAACCGAACCCACAATATCTCTGAGGTATGTCTGTATTCCCCTAACTCTATAGTACCAGTTGGCAGTGAAAAATTACAAAGCAGAAGGTTAAAAAGAAAGAAAAACAAAAGGCCTAGATAATTCACAAAGGGACCTAGTAGCTTTAGATAGATGGTTGTCTTTTCTTATTTAGCAGATTTCATTATGGGTAATATACATTAAAAAAAAAGGACTTCCTATAAAAGTTTGGAACTCAAAATACAATGCAAAAATGACTAACACTTGGGCTTCTCTGGTGGCGCAGTGGTTGAGAATCTGCCTGCCAATGCGGGGGACACGGGTTCGAGCCCTGGTCTGGGAAGATCCCACATGCCGTGGAGCAACTAGGCCCGTGAGCCACAATTACTGAGCCTGCGCATCTGGAGCCTGTGCTCCACAACAAGAGAGGCCGCGATAGTGAGAGGCCCGCGCACCATGATGAAGAGTGGCCTCCACTTGCCACAACTAGAGAAAGCCCTCGCACAGAAATGAAGACCTAACACAGCCATAAATTAATAAATAAATTAAAAAAAAAATGACTAACACTTAAAAAACAGAGGACACCTATCATTCTGCTGCCAACTAATTAAATTATAATAGCCTTTCAAGATGCCCAACTAGCCTTTATAAGAGCTTAGCTGTTCCTTCCCCTCTACTAAGCAAGCTGCTGTCAGGATACACTGAAACAATGATTTTAATATACACCTACATCTGTGAATCTGAGTTCACAAGGTAAAACCATCAAGGGTTTTTGTTTGCTTCTTTTAAAATATTTTAAATGCTATGCCAAATGACAAGAAACCAATTGAGCTGCTAAATAAAAAATAAGTGTGTGTGTGTTGTGGGCGGGTGGGAAGTCAGGGTGAGGGGATTTCTTGAAAGCAAGACTAGTTAGAAGCTGTCACTTAATTTCTAAATTTCTTTTTTCCCTCTAAAAAACTACCGAAATATTATTTTTTAAATGGTACAAATAAAGACATACCATGTATAATCTAATTATAGTAACTTATCTATTGCTAGCACCTTAGTGTATTTTTTTCTAGTCTTTTCATCCAAGCCCATTATCACAGTTATACTCCAAATCTACAACGTAATTTTAAATGTCTACATAATATCCATTTAAATATAAAGACTACGAATTTCCTAGTCTCCCATTATTGAACTCTCGTCTATAATTTATGAGATTTTTTCATGATAACAATTATGCCCTTAGAATTTAAAAACAACAGGTACCAAAACAATAATATTTAGTGTTAAAAATAACTTAAGTAGAAATTAATTTCTAAATTTCCCAATACCACCAAATAATGAACAAATATTAACCAGATTTATATTTTCTGATAATACTAAAACTTTTAATACAAAAAACCACTTACTCTGATAACTATTATAACACCAGGAACCTCTTATTTATCTTATTATCACTGTTTATCATATTCTTTTTAACTCTGTTAATCATTAATATTAAAAAATTAACAATACCTGTTGATAGTGAATCACACCCATGATCAAAAAGTTCTCCCAAAGGAGAACTGCTATTGGTTCTTCTTGCCTGTTTCCCATCTATAGCATCCAAAGACTGGTAAATGAAAAGGCCACATGCACAAGCAATATACGCCCACAGAGGTGCCTGTGAAATAAAATAAGAAAAGCAAGAGTAATAAGACATATTAATTACTATTATCTGGCTAATGTATTTTTACTTGCAGATATTTTATCTTCATTCTCCAGAGAAGTTGGAGGCTATAGGAGAGAAGATCCAGGTGCTACATAATGAAAAACTTCAGAATTATAAGAGAATTAAAATTCCTTGCTTTGTAGGGGTACTCAAACAGATGCTGGATAACTACTTCACAGGGATAATACAGAAATCCCATGAGAGATTAGGCTAGGTAACTTCTATAAGATTTCTCCTAACATTTAGATTCTAAGAATCAATTAATGAATAATCCAGTACAGTTTTTCCCAAATTGTATCTTTCAAGACGCTTATAGATATTACACGAAAAGAAAATTTCCATGCTAAACTCACTTGGGAAACATTGGATTAAACAATGTTAAACAGATTTCTCAACTGCCGGACTTCTTCCAGCCCTTAAGATTGCTAATGCATATTGTGATTATTCACTAATGCATATTGTGCATATTCAAGGGGGATACAACATCCTGCCATTTCCCAAACTTATTTCAGCATGTAATTTATTTATTATCTTTTATAAATTTATTCATTTTTATTTTTTTTATTTTTGGCTGTGTTGGGTCTTCGTTGCTGCGGGCGGGCTTTCCCTGGTTGCGGCGAGTGGGGACTGCTCTTTGTTGCGGTGTGCAGGCTTCTCATTGCGGTGGCTTCCCTTGTTGCGTAGCACAGGCTCTAGGCACGCGGGCTTCAGTAGTTGTGGCATGTGGGCTCAGTAGTTGTGGTTTGCAGGCTCTAGAGAGCAGGCTCAGTAGTTGTGGCGCATGGGCTTAGCTGTTCCGTGGCATCTGGGATCTTTCCAGATCAGGGCTCGAACCCATGTCCCCTGCATTGGCAGGCAGATTCTTAACCACTGTGCTACCAGGGAAGTCCCGCACGTAACTTATTTTTAAACACATCTCTTCAATGTTCCATGAAACAACACTAGGAAAATAATGATCTACTTACTAGACAGAGTGCTTATATTATTTTTCAAATATTTATGGTCACATTTTCAAGGAATGGTTTCTCTTTTCCCAGACAGAAACTGAACCACTAATATTGAATTTAAATGTAGTGAATTAAAAAAGGAGAGCTTTGGGACTTCCCTGGTGGTGCAGTGGTAAAGAATCTGCCTGCCAATGCAGGGGACATGGGTTCAAGCCCTGGTCCGGGAAGATCCCACATGCCGCGGAGCAACAACTAAGCCCACGTGCCACAACTACTGAGCCTGTGCTCTAGAGCCCGCGAGCCACAACTACTGAGCCCGCCTGCCACAACTACTGAAGCCTGCGTGCCTAGAGCCTGTACTGCACAACAAGAGAAGCCACTGCAATGAGAAGCCCGTGCACCACAACAAAGAGTAGCCCCCGCTCGCCGCAACTAGAGAAAGCCTGCGCGCAGCAACAGAGACCCAATGCAGCCAAAAACAAATAAAATAAATAAATAAATAAATAAAAAAGAAGAGCTTCTATTTGGTTTGTTCTCTGTAAGAATGTCAGAGTGTTTTGCATCACTTTTTACTATTTTCCCATGCCCAGGCCATGAAAAAATTTTTATAACCACAAGATATTTCTCAGATATTGGTTATCAAGTTAACTGTATTAAATGCTCAGGGCTGCAAATTAAAACTACTCAGAGGGCTTCCCTGGTGGCACAGTGGTTGAGAATCTGCCTGACAATGCAGGGGACACGGGTTAGAGCCCTGGTCTGGGAAGATCCCACATGCCGCGGAGCGGCTAAGCCCGTTTGCCACAACTACTGAGCCTGTGCATCTGGAGCCTGTGCTCCGCAACAAGAGAGGCTGCGATAGTGAGAGGCCTGCGCACCGCGATGAAGAGTGGGTCCCCGCTTGCAGCAACTAGAGAAAGCCCTCGCACAGAAACGAAGACCCAACACAGCCAAAAATAAATAAATAAATAAATAAATAAATAAAAAGTGAAATTCTTTTTAAAAAACTACTCAGAGCTGCAAAAAATAGTCAGTATATTCTGCACTGCAAAGAGGTATCTCTCTGACAGAGGTCTATTTAGATCTCAGTTATTAAAGGTAAAGATCTTCTCTTAGACGTTTTCTTGGAATCTCATATTTTAAAACACTGAAGTTGCTAAAAGGATCATCATACATACCTCCCCCAGGCTCAAGTTACAAACATGGAAAACAATAACTGTGGTTCTGTAACCATAGTTTACATGCCAGCACACTGGACTAAGTGATTTATCTTATGTGACTAAGAACTCTACCTTCTAGACTTTGAGTCTACTGCTTCTTACTCTTAGAGGAATCCAGTAACTCTCTAGAGCTGCACTGTCCTATACAATGGCCATTAGCCAGCCATCTGTGATTATTTTAGTTTAAATTCATTAAAATTAAATAAAACCAAAAATTCAGTTCCTCAGTTGCTAGGTACAGTTCAAGTGTTCAATAGCCAAAAGTATCTATGGCCTCCATATCAGACAACACAGACACAGAACAGTACCATCATGACGGAAATTTCTATTGAACAGTACTGCTTTAGGGGACTAGAAAACAAGGAACTTCTTGGGGGTTTTAGGATTTTAATGGGGAAAAGTGTTACTCTGGAACAGAGACAACTTCAAGTATTAGTATATGCATAATCCTAGAAAACAGCAAGACGGTTATTACATATGTAAGAGAGAGCAAAGCCTTCTTGTCTTTTCTTTCTTCCGGTGAATCTGTAGAACGCTAAACTAATATTTATATATTTCTTCCTTGTTTCCATTATTTCACAACTCTCATACGTGTTTTAAGAAGAAAGCCTTCTCATTCAGGAGCCAGTTTGGTCTCAGCTGGGTTAAGAGCCTGATACACTGAATGTATCAATCAGGAAACTATTACTGTACAGTCATATTCCACCTTGATTCCTCCCAGCAGCATTCTGAAAAGTTCTCTGTGATTAGTGTAGTTCCTATTCTGGAAGTTTCCCCAAAGATTTAACTAATTCTAAGGTTACTCTAATAATTCCAAATCACTTAAGAAGAGAGGCTGAGGAAAAGTATTATAGGGAACATGGTGCCTGGTATACTCTGGGTGTTGAATAAATGACTATTCGTGGCCAAGCTACCCTCCAACCTGCTCTCATTCCCTGACCCCCATCCTGGAACTAGTTTAGGACTTAGAAGGCTTCAACTGGAACCAACCCCGTTCCCTGTTCTTCTGTACCTCTAAGGATGTGCGAGATCTGGACCAGATTCCTCTGGAAGTATATGTCAGGTCCTCAAGTAAGCCACGAGTAAAACAGCTCAAAGAATGTGATAAAGAATCCCAGGACATATTTAAACAATTGTACTGGTGTTTATTTTTAAGTTTATTGATTGATGTAAAGCAAGATAGTTAAGAAAATGAGGGGAAACCAGAAATATATCCATACAATCTGTATAAACTGTACCTGTATAGTAAAAGAGGAATTAAAATAAAGGTATTCAATGGTGAGGGGAAAATAAACATCTGGCAAAAGACAAAAAACAAAAACAAAGTATGTTTTATAGGTAACTGTGACCCTCAATAGCTACTTTAAGAGCTATATGTGGTAACAAATGAATTAATGAAAACAGAAAGGTATAAAGGATTGAATGGTGATAATTTTATCTCAAAAAATCACCTGAAAAGACTACATTAAAAAAAATTACTTCAAGCTTAAAACAAGACAAGGAATGTTGTGGCCATTATGATTTACATGGTTCAGTCACTTTTAACAGCTTTAGTTGAGGATCACCTTCTATCTTCTTGGTTTACCTGTGGCTGATCATTCTGATTAATACAGGAACAATAAATGTTTTTGATTCTCCTTCATCTACCTAACTACCTTAGTTCACTTTTTGACAAGAACATTTTAAAATCAATTAAACATCAATTTACCCATTCAGATGAAGGGCTCTAGTTTCAGTTTTGGTTTTAAGAAGTGAGTAGAGAAGATAAAAGAGGGAATAGCAGTGGAGAGACTTATATTTGAGAAGGCCCAGGGAGAGTCTTCGTAAGCAATACCATGCTTCCCTTTTTTTAATGGCAGCCATAGCAGGATACAGAGCAGGAAATACATTATACTGTTTCTTTCTTACACTTCTTTTGCCTTCTTAGAATAAGAGAGATACTCCTGAGGTTATCAGCCACATACGTTTACAGGAAGGGAAAAGGGATATTCAACAACTCTTACTGGAATCAAGAGAATACTTTTGATAAGACTGATTTATAGCCGTGCCATCTTACTACCACAGACTTTCCTCTCTGATCATTTTAAACTTTGCTAAGACTTTATTAGCCATTTTTAAAAAATGGGATAAAACTCTTTTTTAAAGAATTGAGACTTACTGATTTTAAAGGAATATTCTACATGTTAATCTCAACTAACATTAATTTATCTCCTGGGATCAGAGTCCACACTTTGCTTCTGGTTTCTCATAAGCATAGTGTATATAAAGTAGGTTGTAGCTATGAGCTTTATTAACGATATATATGATAGGATACTTTAAAACAGCTGACAAATAGCTGTTAGATTATCTTACCTTTAGTTAAATGACCGAAAAATCCCAATTATAGGGTTTCTGGCATGCAATAAATGTTTATATCTGTTATTAAAGAAATTCCTCTTACCTGCTCTGTAGCTGTAGGACAGTAGAAGACTAATAAAACAGTTGTACAGATGTTTATTGACAATCCAATGATCGTGATGAGATTTGGGGCAATCCAGGAGGGAACTCTTCCAACTAGCCATTCCCAATACCCTTGCATTAAGGGCTCAAGCAGGGACCGTCCCGCACTCTGATACCTGTGTTCTTCTAGCCGCTTAAGTTGGTGTCTTGACAATGGTGGTGTAGGTAACTGAAACAATTTATTTAATACACACCCTGGAGTACTCATATGCCCGAAGCCCAGAGGGGACTCCGGGTGAGAATCTCCACATCGTCTCCTTGTTGACCGATGCCCACTCATGGATCTTGCCTTTTTTTAATTTAGGGAGTATAATTTATCTTGTTTTATAGGTTTTTGTGGATAGTCTTTACCTGGGGGAAAAAAAAAGATATATTCATCAGCCACTATTTATTTCAATGTCAGTAAATTAAAAAAAAAAATCAAACTGGTAATAGAATATTACATATTAAACAGGGATCAGAAAACCAGGGATCTGTTTTTAGCTCTAATTCTTATTGATGATGTAAGCCAAAGGAAGTCATATAACCTCACCTTTAAGTGAAAAATATTAAGAATTTTAATAGCAATATGCTTCCTGTTACCTTATAGTTTATCTGACTTCGAAGCTCATGATCTTCTTGTTTCTATCTCACACTGCTTTCAGTAGTATAAATCAAAAGAAAATCCTAGAAATGACCTAATCATTTCACATATATGGAAACTGAGGTCCAAGGTATACCCAAAGACAGCTAGCAAATTAGTCTTAATAGTGGAGGAATGACTTGAATCAAATGGGTCTTAAACTAGATATTTATTTAATGTGAAGAGCTAATATTTATTGAGCACTTACTATGTACTAAACACTTTAAGCAAGTTTTATATATTAACTCATCTAATCCTCACAACAACCACAGAAGGTAAAGACTATTAATCATCCCTATTTTTACAGAAAATGAAACTAAGGCACAGAGAAGCTAATTAACTTGTCCAAACTCATACAGCTGGTAAGTAAGGTTCAAACAAACACAAGGTTTCTGTTTAAATTAAAAGATATATCTTATTAGTGGAAAGGGATATAGATGATATTCCAGGAGGGGATAAACAACAATGAAAAAAATTAACTTTAAGAGGACACTATTTATGTGTTAGCAGTGACCTGATAAATTGAAGTAATAAGAAAAAACTGTAACTGCATTAAGTGTGACTGTTCATAAAAAAACTTAAATTTAAATCCCTGAAGTACTTGCACTTGACTTTGAAAAGATCAGAAATAACATAATTATCATAAGTTATTAACCAATGTAAGAAAACAATAAGTTTAACACTTAAAAATCAGTATGGTGATATCAAAGGTTTGAAGTGGTGAGGGCCTAGAGTAGGGTGGTAAAAATGGAAATATGAAAGACAGTCAAATCTATAAGTAATTTCTACTTAGAAGGAAGAATCAAGAGGAGGTACTTAGGAATTAGATATGAGGGGTAAATAAGTAGAAGAAAAAAGAAACCAACAGTCAAAGACTAGTGGCACTACTGTCAAAAAGGAGAGTTTGGAAGGAAAATCAGTTTGTTATTTTGGCTTTTGGCAGGTGTGCGTGAGAGGGCATCTCGGGATGAGAGTAGGAAAGACATACATGCAACTTTTAAGTAGAGATGTTTTAGACAAAATCAAATGACTGGAGTTTGGGTAAGAGATCGAAATTTCAAATTTTCAACTTGGAAGCTAAAGTCTAGTTAAAGACTAGAAAGTAGAAAATTTCTTGAAGGCATTAAGTATGAAGAGAAAAGGAAAAGAATAAAGAACGTTGTGGGAAACTCCTGGTTAGTGAGCAGGAAGAGAAGCCATAAAAGGATTAAAAAAGGAAACAAAAAAAGAAAATCTTAATAGAACTAAAAGGGTAGTGGCACTGAACCAACACAGGTGTACTCTGATCTTCTGGCAGAAAGCTATCCAGAATGCAATATGAAATTCCCGGAAATGCTGCACTGTGGGAACACAGAATGTGATACAGGGTCTAGGACATCTCAACAATGGACCTGGTAGCAAAACATGCCCACGACTTCTCTCTATTCCCAAAAACAACAAATTCCAAAATTTCAATGTCACGAATGATCTAAAGTGGCATCCCAAACTTCAGTCAATTATGTATCTCAATAATTGGTTTAGAGAACAGCTATTGTAGTCATTAACTGACTTAAATAAATTTTCAAAAATCTCAAAAGAATCATCAGTACCCCAATTTAACTAACTGAAGTGCTCTGAAATAAAAATATTGTAATAATTTTCAAGCCAAGGCAAATGAAAGCTAATTTCCTACTATTTCAAAGAATTCTTCCACACACCCAACTGTACCAAAAGCAACTGATTAAAACTGTTTTAAAGTAATATTTATACAATGTCAAACAACTGGTTACAAAACCATTTTAGATGAAATGACAGACTGATAACCACCAAAATACTGTACTATAAAGCAGCCAAATTTTCAAAAGTCAAATTGAATGATGTATTTTCATATTTGGTGAGCTATAATCAATCAGCTCTTATAGATTTCCACTTAAAATGGGAATAAAAAGTTTAGCCAACTCAATTTATATTTTATTATTGCAGTGTTCCATTCTCCTATAGTTAAAAAGTGACATATTGAGGATGCTGGCCTGCTTTTGGCACTAAACAGCTACAAGCAACTGATCCTAATGGTTTTAAGTTTGAGCATTTGGCAGGAGTATTTGATAAACTGATACTTTCCTTCTAAGTGTTTTCCCCTTCTGACCTAGATTTTTTTTTTCCCTTCTATTTCTCTTTTAGAAAAATCTACATTTTGACAAACCTTTCTAGATCTAGTCATTATATAATTCATACATTAAAAAAAAAGAATATTTCAATTTGGAACACTGTCTCCATGAAGCTTATTAGTAACAAGATTTCAAATAAAAATTCAAATACAAGTTGCCACTGACATACAGTTAGCTACTTTGCTTTCAACAGGTAGCCACAGAGGTTGCTGTCACTACCACAGATCCATCTCCACTCTTCCTTCCTCCCATCACCTGAGACCAGG
The DNA here is from genome assembly GCF_949987535.1 of Balaenoptera acutorostrata. Lineage (NCBI taxonomy): Eukaryota > Metazoa > Chordata > Mammalia > Artiodactyla > Balaenopteridae > Balaenoptera > Balaenoptera acutorostrata. The sequence continues at coordinate 98,446,270 of NC_080064.1, read as the reverse complement.
AGGCTATTGCCACGAAAACCATATCAGGAAAAAAGAGGCATTTCTGAATTTCAGCAAGTGAAGACCAAGCATACCAAGGGAGCAGGACAGTGTAGGTTGCTACAATAGAAGAGCAGACTCTATGGAGAGAAAGAGGAAAAGGATGTGGGATGGGAATATGGAAAGGAGGTACAAACATTACAAAAATTACTTCAGCCACTTGAGATTTTTATCCAACGTCAAGCTTATGCGCAAAAGGTTGAGGAGAAAATGTCATTTTTCTACCCACACTATAAGGAACTAAAAAATTAATTCAAGAAATTAAAATTATTGCTGGTTAGCCTAGAAACCTAGCCACCAGTCATAAGTTTTTATGAGCAAATGGATTCCAAGTTTCAAACGCATTCAACCAATATCTGAGTGCAGTAAACAAGACAGACATGGTCCCAGCTCCCATGTCCAATGGGAAAATAACTAAAAGAAGGTAAACAAGCAAATAACATTACACACTGTGATGGGCACTATGGAGAAAACAAGGTATGGAGCCAGGAAATAGTTGAGGGTGCACATTTTATCAGATAAGGTGGTTGAAGACTATGAAGACGAAGCATTTATACCAAATTCAGAGGAAGAAAAGGAGCTAGCCATTCCAAAAGCAAGAGGAAGAACAGTCCAAGAAAGGGAGAACAGGCCCTGACCCAAGAGTGAGCTTATCTTTCTTATTCATACCTCTGGGATCACTATGGCTGGGCAATAGTAAACCATGTGAAAGAGTGGGATAAAATAAAGTTTGAAAAACCAGACAATGCAGAGGTTTATAGACTTTGGCAAGGAGGTAAGATTTTATTCTGATGTTATAGAAAGCCATCAATTAGCTTGAAAAGATTCCTATAATTTTGTAGCACAGTCTATTTGTTAACTGAGGAAATGTTTTGATAAACTGTAACAGTAAAAGTGAGTATTTTAAACGTTTAAAAATTCTCATCACCTGGAATTCAGTTTATGTTAATACTGATCACTGTCCTATACCTATTGTAACCTTTCCACGAGTAATCAGCAAATTCCCCTCCTCTGCTATAACCTGGCTCAAATGTGATACTCCTTTCATAGCACTTATCACATTTTGAACTTTTTTTGTTAGATGTTGTTGTTTTTTGGTCTTTTCCCCACACTGACACAGACAGTAAGACACAGGAGTGCAGGGGCCATGCATGTCTTAATATTCTTTTCCCAGAATCTCAGACCATACCTAACATTAGGTAGGTAATTGGTACTTATTTGTGGAACAATGAACAAATATGGTTCATCTAGTATTTAAAGAACACCTAGTTGTTCTAGACCCTTGAGGAAACAGAAGGATTGAAATATGCCATCCATCTCTCAAGCTCAAAGTAGTGGTGGGGAGTATTGTAAACAGCTAAGTTATACTGTGAACAAACTGTTGTGGGAGTCCAGAGGAGGGGGCACATATGGTCTACCCAAATTCTTCTTTGTGCAGGCACGAATATTTATGTGAAAAGTCCAACAAAGGTACAAAAAATAAAATCAGAGATATTTAATGAATACCTTTACTAAAATTATACAAAATTCGTGGACCTTAAATCTATGATGTAGAACATCTGTGCTTATAGCAGCTGAGGATAATAGCATGCTGCCTACATTATTCCTGTGTTCAGCACTGGGGAACACCTGACAAGTATCACACTAAAAAAAGGAATCTCCAACTGCTCAGCAGAGCATAAGGTAAGCTTACACAATATCCAACCTGTAGTGTGAAATTCCAGAATTCCCATCCTCCCATGTCTAAGGGTTCCAAGTTTTGAGCTGTGCTGATTCAGCAGTGTGTTTACAGTCCTCTCACAGGAACTGGTGACTACACAGCTCTTTCCACTTTTATGGCACGACTAGAGGAAAATACTAATGGCGAACAATATTTGGGAGGCAGAGCAAATTATAAAAAGCAAGTTAAAAAAAAAAACTAATAGGATCACAGGATTACATTCAGCATTATCTAACAAGTGATACATAGAACAAGTTAGCAAAAACAAAAGCCTTTTCAGCAGACTTGGAAGCTAAAACAGTACTGTGTAACACAATTTAGATCTACTGTTTTGCTGAAGTGAAATCTTGCATTCCTTTAAAAAAAAGGAAGCAACTTCCTCCAGAAACAAACAAACAAAGCCAAAGCCTAGCATTCTGTGGATTATTTTCCGATTCCCTTGAAAGAGACAGCACAGCGTGACCCTCAAAAAGAACATCACCAGCACTTTAGCCAGCTTAAAGAAGTCTACTGTTGCCTAGAAAACACATTGACTGTGCAATAAAATATAATTGGGGTTATAAAACAAGTTTATAGCTAAATATCAAACATATAATAGTGTTTATAATGTAAATTTTAAGAGACTGGGTGTGGGAGAGGAAGAAGAATGAAGTTATGAAACCACAGTTGTAAATATTCAATAATAATCTATTAACTGGACAACAAATAAAGACACCTCTGTCAGAACAGGTTAATACAAGAGGCATATTTATCTAGCTTATTTCTTAAATGGCAGGGTTGTAAAGACAAGTTGTACAAGGGGCTTCTGACTAGCTTTTGCTCAGCACAAAACGAATATGTAGCAAACTGCTTTTAGAACTTCAATTTCTGGAATTTTACGTGAACGCCAATGGTTCTAAAGTCCTTACGCCCTAAATGCCTTCACCAGTCTTACTTGGGTTGTTAGTCAATTCAACACCTCCACTGAACACATGCCTACTAGTATGAGAGTAGAAACCGAATCTTTATTTGGTTCACATACAAGACACTAATATTTGTTTAAAGATAATTATGAATTTGCCTACTACCGTAACAAGGATTCATCAATGAACTGAGACTTCAAGCAAAATTATATATTAATACCAATGATGCAAAACGTCAAAAATGACATAAAAACGCCAAACACCGAATTGGAGAAAAAACAAGTTAAACGTAAAGATCCCATTCATCCAGTATTCTTGGAACACCGGCAAAGACTAGCAAACCCTCCTGTCCTTTCTCCTTCCAAGAATACTGCTGAAATAAACTCTAGCTGGCAACCTCAGAGCTTGTGAACATATCCTGAAATTTCTAGAAAAGTTGCTGACCAAGAAATGCGGCCCTAGCCACGAATCACCAGCACCGTATTCCAAAGGGAAGGCAAATCCGGCACAGGATGTAATACGTTTGTGGACCTGACAGCACCTGAGCAGGAGGGTGTGGACCTGAGAGCCAAGGTCGGTTCCGCGCGGGCAGCGCCCTCGGCCCGCCCAGTCCGGGCCGCCGAGGTTTTCCCCACCCCGACTCCCAGCACAGCAGCCCCCGGACTCTACCGCTGGCAATGCCCCACATCAATCTCTCCATCCGGGGCCACTGGAACAGTCGCCCCTCGCCCTCCCCACAAGCGCGCGCGAGGCAGGATTGCGTTTGCCTCGCGCGAGTCCATACACAGCTATATTCCAATGCCCCACCCCAGAGCTTGCAGCCGTCACTCCAGCCCTCTTGAGAGTCGTGCCCCCGGACATATCCTTCACACCCTGGCCGTTTTCCCAAGACCGAGCCCCGCAGCCTTACCCCGGCCCCCAAACGCACAACCCTGGAAAGACACCTCCGCCTCCAGCCGACTGGGTGACTCTGATCCGCGGCAGCACGTTCACGACACTTTCGCGATTGCCGTAAAGGGATATAGGGTCGGAACAGGCGGCGGCGCGAGCGCGCACCTCCGAGTGGTGAGCGCGCCCCGGGGCCGGCTTAGCTGCTCGGGTGCGCGCCTCGGGGCCCTGCCCCATCTCTGTCCTGCCTGCAGCCTCCGGAGCCGGCAGTCCGTACGGGCAGGGTCATCCAAGCAAGGTAGGCCAAAAGGGGATGAGGACTGGCCCCAGTTCCCACTAAGGGGTGTGTATCAGAGAATGGGATCGGGCGGGTAGGGACGCGGACACTGCCGGGAGCGCCCCAACCCCGTGGTGGGCGCGCGAGTCGCGTGCCAGCTCGTCCTGCCTCCAAAGATTACAATGTGCGACGCGCGGGAGAGGGACCAGGTGCTGGCTGGAGTCGCGGGCGGGCTGCGAGGGGGCCTTGGGGAGGGGGGCGGGCCGGAAGCGGGTGCAGGCTGGGCTCAAGTCTCCCCTACTCACCTTTATGTCCGGGTTCTTGCTCTCTCTCCCCCCATCTCCCCTCCTCTCCGCGCCCCGTTTGCCCCAAGGCCGACCGAGCTCCGCCTCCCGCATCTTTTCCCGGCACCAAACAACGCGTTAATCCAGCTCTTCGACCAAGTGCTTCGCGCTTCCGGAAGAAGGCAGTGGTGGGTGTAAATAATTCTTTGGTTTTATTTGTTTTAAGCGGTTACCGAGAACCTTAGCCCCAGTCCCACGAAAAACTGTGGTTGAGTATGCATTCCCTTTGTCACTCCTGGGCTCAGATTCCTTTTTGCGGGGGTGGGGGTGAAGGGGGGGAGGAAGGTTTGAAATTGACAAATGTGGTGACCTTGTGTTTACGCGAAGCTCAAGTCTACGCGGAGTTTTGTCGCGGGGCGCCCAATACAGAAAGGTAAATGGCTGGTCCTTTGTATCCTCACAACCGTGCTTACATTAGGATACATTTACAAAACACCACATTTTTCCAGTTCTCCCAAATTTAAATTTGTAAATCAGTACCCAAATGCAGCTCTAATTTGCCGTGCATCATCAGATTCTCCCCGACTTCTCTCCCTGTAACATTTGATCCAACTTGTAAAACAGTTATTTAATTTTCTAGACTATTTAATTTTTAACCGTTACGAGAATATTATATTTGTTAGAAGGCCAAATTAGAGTTAAGAAAAATAACCATTTACTATTATGCTTTGCATTGGGCATGATTCTGTGTACCTAGGGCTTTATTTCTTCACTTGGAATATCCAGAATTTACTTTTTTATTGTTCCTAAGCAGTCACCACTTAGAGGAGACAGCGTAAGGAATTCATCTTTTTACCGGTGGCATTTAAATATTTGTGAAATTCAAAAATTGTAACTGCAGTTCTGATTCATGGATCTTCAAGGAAAGCAGAGATAGGTGAGAGATGCAAGAACATTTTGTTAAATACTTTCACTACTATATGAAGGTTATTCCTGCATATTTTCAAGTATCTTGAAACGTTTCTTAAATTGTTAACCATTAAAATTCTAATTTTGCTTGGCTGGCAGTTAGCCAGCCATGCTTCCAGCTTTCCAGTGTGATAATACATAGGCAATAGTAGTCTTCCTCACCTAGTCGGTGCGCTTAAATTTCTCAGTAGTCCTTAGCAAACTGGTAAACTATTTCAAGCCCTGCTTTTCCTCTAAATTGTCAGTTTAGATAACTAGAACCCTCAAAGCCTAAGGAGATAGGAATCCAAGATGATTAATATATACAAAGAATGAAGTGTTGTCATTCCCCATCCCTGTGGCTAATTGTGGTTGTACAGAATTGATAAATCACCTTTCATTATTATATTGTATGCTTACTCTGTACTACTCTAAGGAACAGCTACTTTACAAATCAGAATACTGAAACTCAGAGAAGCTAAGTAACTTGCCAGAAATCATACAGCTGGGATGTGATAAAGCTAGGATTTGCACTTAGATAAATCTGATCTTACAGCTGTGTTCTTTCCATTGCATCACAGAGACTAGTCAGTGCTTTATTTGGCTTAATAATAAGCTATCATTCTTTCCTCATTATTGTCTTTCCTTCTGTGGGAAGGAACTCTGTTTTTCATTTTATTTTATCCTTTTTGAGATCAGCGAAAGATGTCTAATGTGAGAAAGGATGAGAAAATTGATATCCCAGATTTAAAATATTATTTAATTCCAGATGGTACATCATTATAAAATACACAAGTATCAACTCTTTAAAGAAAAAGAAAAAACGTTAATAATGCTATAGCATAGTGTTCTATCCATGAACAATACTGGTGCATTGACTTGAAATTTTACACGTTTTAAAAGCCTGTGGGTCGAAACAACCTCTATTTTCTTTGTATGTGGATTTCAGGATTTACAAAAGGTGCAGGTTTGGGTAGATTTGAAGACTGGTATTTTGTGAACTTGTAAAACAGGTAATTTGTCTTTTACATTCTAAAAGAGGAACAAACATTTATTGACCACCTATGAGAGCATTTTTACATATATTATCTTATTTAGTTCTTGAATAAACCTCTCTGAAGTGGGTATTATTTTAGACCATTTACTAAAAGCTACCGGTATCAGCAATGTGTTTAGGTTCTTTACTTGTGCTATGTCAGTGTAATGCCTGCAATAATTATCCAGCCCATTCCAATAGAACTTTTCCACGATGATGGAAATGTTCCATATTTTCACCATCCTATATGGTAGCCACTAGACACCTGTGGCTTTTGAGCACTTGAAATGTGTCTAGTACAACTGAGGAACTGAAATTTTAAATTTTATTTTATTTTAATCAATTGAAATTTTAATTTAAATAGCCACGTGTGGCTAGTGGTGACTATATTAGACAGTGCAGCTTTTACCAATAATATTATTGCCATTTTTCAAAGGAGAAACTGGTTCAGAGAAATTAATGAAGTTTGCCCAAGTTTGCACAATTTTATTTAAAAAACCGTTTTTGAGCAGAAAAATGTTTTAGGACTGTTAATTTGGCAGTGCACATAGAATGGATGGAGGGAAAGAAAAAAATAGGCCAAGAGAATTGAGAATCTGATTTGAGTGTTTACACTGGCAACTAGGAAGAAGAATGGTTCCCAATGACTGAAGGTAGAAATGCTGTCATTTAGTGACAACATGTGAGGGCTTTGGATGAGAGAACCTAAGGTTATTCTGAGGCCTTAGAATCTGGATAGCCTGGAAAAACAATAGTACGAACAGATCTTCCTCCACTTACAATGGGGTTACATCTCAATAAACCCATTGTACGCTGAAAACATCGTAAGTTGAAAATGCATTTAATACATTTAACCTACGGGAACATGGTAGCTTAGCATAGCCCACCTTAAACGTGCTCAAAACACATTAGTCTACAGTTGGGCAAAATCATCTAATACAAAGCCCATTTTATAATAAGGTGTTGAATATCTCATGTAATTTATTGAATTCTGTACTGAAAGTGAAAAACAGAATGGTTGTCTGGGTACAGAATGGTGGTACGTGTATCGGTTGTTTACCCTTGTGATTTTTGTGTCTGCCTGAGAGCTGCATCTCGCTGTCACAAGAATATTGTACCATATCACCAGCCTGGGAAAAGGTCAAAATTCAAAGTAAGGTTTCGATTGAATGTTTATTGCTTTTGCACCATCATAAAGTGGAAAAATTCTAAGTTGAACTGTCGTTAAGTCGGGGATCGCCTGTCCTGTTAACTGAAATGGAAAAATAATGAACCTTTTTGGGGTTTACGAGGATTTGGTTTGGGTTATTGAGTAATTTTTATGATCAAGGCCCTCTTCTCTGCTTGGGCAGAGAAGTGAAATCCCTCATCAAGGATTTTATCCACTTCAGACACCCTCCCAAACTTTTATACTATAGAAGATAATGAGCTGTAAGAGATGTGCAAATCAAATATTCTCAGAGGAAAGGGTGTTTATTTCCAGATGCAAAGGGATTAGGGAAGGTTGTGTGTGGAATATGGTATTTCAGCTCAGATTTTGAAGAATAGGAAGGATTTGGACATGAAAAAACAATTAAAGGAAGAGGTCATGTGGGAATTACCTGGTTGCCTCATGGTTAGAATACCCGGCTTTCACTGCCGTGGCCAGGTTCAATCCCTGGTCGGGGAACTGAGATCCACGTGAGCTGTGTGGGGTGGCTAAAAAAAGTAAAATAAAATAAAATTTATGCTCTCCCATTCTCCCTAGAGGAAGACAGTGCTTTCCCCCAACTTTGAAATGAACCATCGCCTACTTGTCCCTCCAGTGAAATCCTCCGACATCTATCTCCACCACTCCCACTCTCTTCTCTGACATTATCTCCTACTCTGGAACCTGGCTGGGACCATACCTTCCAACATACCTGAGACTAGTGCGACCCACAGAATTCTGGGAGTTGTAGTGTGTGTTTTTTGGGTTTTTTTTGAAAAAAGAGGTCATACTTCTAGCAGTGGGGTGGACAAAATGTTTTGAAAATCCCTTTTACCAAAACACCGAAATGCTGAATATATTAACCTTGTAAATGCATAGCAGTTCACGTAGGAAAGAAACGGAAATTCTCAGGACTAAAAAGTCGAAGAGAGCTGACACCAGAGTAGTAAACCAGTAGTGTGTCTCTTTTGGGGCCTTTGAAATAAAGTACAATAAAAGATAAATGATAGGCTCCCCCTGCTCACCACCCAAGGTAGAGAGATAGAATTTATACCCCTTTGACCTCCCAGGTGTACAACTTCCAGAGACACCATTCACATGATAAAGTTTGTGTAGATGATGCCTGTGTTTCAGGGGATGACTTTTTTATAAAAAGTAAAATGTAAATATTTCTACTTGAAATTGTACAACTCATGGCCTTGGAGAACCACCTCCCCGCAAATCAGCCAGGACCCTGAAAAATCTATACACTCAATGAAAGGTGAGCTAGGAAAAATACCTCCTTCCTGGCAAAGGGGGATCACAAAGAAATTTGTTCATTTTCACCACAGCTCCAGGTGGGGGAACAAAGATACCACATAAGAACTTGAAACTACAGGGCCTGTCATCACTCAGATTCAGGGTTCAAATTTACTTATCTACATGGTCTAAAAAACCTGGAAGCCAAGAAATTAAAAGTTGGCCTAGGTTCGTAATGTGCCAGAGTGCCTGGCAAAAGTAAATACAAACCCTTCCTGGAATGATTCACCCTTAATCTAAGCCTCTTAGAATACTCCCAGTTAAGATCATCCAAACAGGAGCTCATAGTCAAAAACAGGAAAACACATGTACAAGGGCTGGCAGAACCAGCAAATACAGACCTAGACTCCTAAAGATTTTAGAATCGAATTTATCAGAAACAAAATAACATTTAAAGAGATGAAAGGAGAAACATGATAGGTTTTAGAAGTTAATCAAAATTTATTGAAATTGAGAATTATTGTCCCAGAAACTTATGTTGGGGAAAATCCTATAGGAACTTGGCAAGGAACTGTCATGATTAGCTAAACAGAAGAGTAAAATTGATGGAATGTTAAGGGCTGACAGGAAAAAAAAAAAACAGAAAAGAAAAGATTATGACAATTCAGACAGGAAATTACTCAAATCAAGTGTATAATGGTGACTTTAGGGATAAAGGAAAAGAAACTTATTTGGCAAGATTTAAATGTACATGTTTAGCAGCAAGTCAGATGATCAGAGTAAATGACGAGTACAAGTCAAAAATGGCTGAGGTTTTATTGTTTGGAAGGTCAGTCTGAGATGAGGAAGCTGAGCACATTGGAGGATTGTGGAGATTAGAATTGTAAGTTTTTACAGAGTCCATGGGAAATACTAAATTTCAGTCCATCACACTATGAAAAAATACTCCTCCAAATACGAAATTATTTTCACATGCGTAGGAGTAATTTCTTATAATTTGAAAATATTTCTGTATTTATTTTTTAAATTAAATGCATGAAAATACATTAATATTTTCTAATTCGTATTATTGACCTCTTATTACTTACTAACATCGTCAGTCTGGAATTTAAGGGAGAAAATGGTGATGAGTGGTATGTGTATAGGTAGGCCCTTTCAAGTTTATTGAGGAAGATAAAACCAAACAAGCAAGTACCAGTTAGGTGTGATGAATGACCTGGTTGGGAAAGTGAGGCTGCTGTTGGGAACAAAGCAGGTACACTCAGCTGAAGCTAGAAGAGCTGAGACTGGAAAATGTATAGCAGTTAACTGGTGGTAGTGGGGCAGGAGGGGTGACACCATAGTAGTCTAGTCATCCAGGCAAAACAACGTGCATAAAGTTTCAAAGGTGTGCAAGAGGGCATGACCCACTTGACGATCTGAAAGAAGTTTGCTGCGGCAGTATAGCATGGTGATTGGTGTTAGACTGGAACTGCCTGAGTTTGAGTCCTGTCTCTACTGCAGCCCTATGACCTTGGGCAATTCTCTTAACCTCTATAATTCTGTTTTGAGGAGTAAACGAGATCATGTATTTAAGGTGTTTAGTAGCCTTGCTGACACAGTGAATACTGTGTTTGCTTTTGTAATGATGATGAAGATGATGATAACTAGGGCAAGGAACTAGGAGCAGACAGAGAACTGGCCAGAGAGGAATACAGAAAGGTTAAGTAGAGATTGGACAATAAAAAGACCTTATAGACATGTTAAGGAGGAAGGACAGTTTATAACGGCATAGGGGAGGCACTGAAAGGTTCTTGGGAGGAGAATAAAGTGGGCAGGTTGGTATTTTAGAGTTAGAAGACTCATTCTGATTTTAAAGTCAAGTCTAGGTGGTTATAATAATTATCTGGTCAAGAAATGATGGTGGTTTAAGGAGGGTAGTGGCATGAAGATGGAGGGAAGGGGTAGATTTGAGGAAATTTAGGAGGTGGAATAAACAGTCCTTGGTACTTGGTTATGTGTGGAAAGATGGGGGAGAAAGATAGTGTCTAGATATGGCAAGTGGGTGAATGTTGGTTCCATTAACTGAGAAATTGAAGGAGAGCAGGTGTCAGTAGATGGTGTGGGGGCCGATGAGAAGTGAAACAGCTGAGGATGATAAGTACAAGATTGTGGGATGGGATGGCTAAAGTAGAATAGATGAAATACGTGTGAATAATCTTTTCTAATTTGTTTTTCTCTGCTTCAGGAGACCTGTTTGAGATGTGGTGGTTTCAGCAAGGCCTCAGTTTCCTTCCTTCAGCCCTTGTAATTTGGACGGCTGCTGCTTTCATATTTTCATATATCACTGCTATAACACTTCACCATGTTGACCCTGTTTTGCCTTATATCAGGTCAGTGAAATGTATTCTTGTATGGAGAATGGTATGTCTCATTCATATGTTAACAATGAACCCAACGTTTAATTTTAACATTTTAAAATTCAACTTTTATGTTTGATATTACGACAGTGAAAGGAACATAAAAAGGAAGTTGTATTTGGCTCTTTCTATGTGACAGAGAAATGTGGAGACAGAGGGCTAAGGTTCATTTAGTGAATCGTGACACCTCAGCGCCTTGTCTTCCAAATAACTATTTGAGGTCTCAGAAGATAGAATTGGAATTATTCTCCCCTTACCATTAAAAAACGCTAGAGCAACGATAATAATATTAAAAAATAATGGTAATGACAAACATTAATTGATCCACTTACCGTGTACAAGGTAATGTTCTAAGCATTCTTCAGGTCTTAAGTAATTGAATCCTTACAGCCACCCTTTGAGGCAGGAACTATTACCCCCATTTGGTAGAGGAGGAAATAAGGTCCAGGGAGATTGTTTGTCCAAGGGCACATGACTCAGTAATTAATGGAACCAAGATTCAGTTTGACTGGGCCATTTGATTCTAGAGACTGTGCTTTTACTCTTTATGACATGTTGCCTAGATCTTTCTGACACATTAAGTATCTAAATTTATTGATAATAGTTTTGAAATTTCAAAACTACTCATGATGTAAGTATGGGTACTCAGTTGCATGTGCTATGTCCATAACCCTCTTCTTCCCCCCCCCCAAATTATAAAGGCAATATGTGCTTATTATAACAAATTTTAAGCAGTACTAGAGTGATTATAAAAATAAAAAGTGAAAGACTCTTCCAGCCTCCCTCTAGTTCCTGCCCTTCCAGAGGTGATTAATGGTTTGGTTGATTTCCTTCCAGAGTTTGGTTTGTTTTGTTGTTTGTTGTAGTTGTTTCATTTAGTTATTTGTTTACCTTCTGAAAAATAACCTTTCCAACACAGAAAATAGTGAACTTTTAAAGGATGATAAACCAAAAGGCTAAATTTATCTTTTTTAAATGTCAAGAAGAGGTCAGGGCATTGCCATTACATTTGTTGTTACCACAATGGTATGGTGTAGCACAAAGGACACCAACAAATTGAGTCCACTTTAGGAAGATTTACAAAATCCAAACATATTTTAGAATTTAAGTTTCCAGTTCTAGGAATAATTTTGATAAGTAGTCACCTCTGTTTACCACTCTGCTAGAGGGACATGCAGCTTCAGGAGCCAGTTCATTCTTTAGTAACTCTAGGAGAGCATACATATTCCTGAGAGTCCTTCAGCATTTTTATTTCCCCTTAGGGAACTTGTCTGTTTGAGTTCTTTTTCAGTTTCAGTTCTCTAATGGTACTGCATGTGATTCTCTGATAGATATAACCCCAGGCACTTCCTTTTCTGTCTCTGTCCTTCTACCTTTTAACTTTTTTGCAAATGAACTTAGTATTGTTGCACGGGGAACTTTCTCCAACATTCTAATATATTTAAACTCAATGGTAGTTATTTTTACTTCTCCTAGGCTTATTTTTTTCATCTGAAAAATGATTGAGTTAGACTAGATACTCTGCAGAATTTCTTTCAGTTCATAGACCCTACCTAAAAGGCTTAATTATTAAAGTCCCCAAAGGACATAACCAAATATAAATTTCACTTCAAAGACAATTCACAATTCAAAGACAATTCCACTGCAAGTGTGCTTCAGGTGTTCTCTTAGTTCAAGTAGTGAATGCTCAAGTAGGGTGCATGAGACTAGCCACTGGGGTATAAGAAGAATTTTTTAGAACTTCTATGTATTTTTTATTTCAAAATATTTAAACTTATATTTGGGAATTCCCTGACAGTCTAGTGGTTAGGACTCCACACTCTCTCTGCTGAGGGCCTGAGTTCAATCCCTGGTCAGGGAGCTAAAATCCCACAAGCCACTTGGTGTGGCCAAAAAAAAATAACTATTTAAACTTATATTTAATGTATGTATAATAATATGATAAATAACATATAATGATGATCAGACAATTTTTTTTTGACGGTGTGTGATCAAAATAGTTTGATGACTACTGAGTTGAAGTGAATGTTCTCAAGGTTCCCCAGTTAGTAGTAAATGGTGGGCTATTAATCAGGATCTATGCATTTAACCTTGCACTGAAAGACAGGCATGTAACAGACACATTGCAGCACAGCTTGATCTGTGATTTTAATAGAAGTCTGGACTGAAAGCTGTGTGAGTCAGCAAGGCTGTCTTGAATGGAATCTCTAGAAGGGCAAGGGCTTGGTCTCTTGTACTTACCACTGTGTTCCTGTCCCTAAAATGCTGTCTGACAATGCTGGTAGGTGCTTGATAAATATTTTTTAAAATTAATCAGGAAACGATTAGGTGTTAATTGAATTATAGGCAGAGAATAACAGACGCCAAAAGAATTATGAAAGGTCCTTTGGTGTTTAGGGAATATTCAGGTGAGACAGGTAAACACGCCGCCTGACTGATGTAAGTTAATAACGCAGCCTTAACATGATAAGGATAGCTTTTTTATCAATTCATAGTGATTTCTATTATGTGAAAAAGAAATAAGTGATATAAGAAAAAAGTGAACAAGGCAAGTATTGCAAGCTCAAATTATCATGTTCTTATTATAAAATTATGTAAGAGTTGAGCTCATAGATTTATAAAAAGATAAAGGATTTGAAATAACCCCTTTTGTTTCTTATCCCTTAGAAGAAATACATGTGTATACTAAATCTAATATGAGAAATCCTCATACCTATTTTTTTTTTCTTTCAGTGACACTGGTACAGTAGCTCCAGAAAAATGCTTGTTTGGGGCAATGTTAAATATTGCCGCAGTTTTATGTAAGTAGTGAGAGTGGTTTTAAAAATCAATATTAATAGCGGAATTGCCCTTTTCTTCTTTCAACACTGTTGGGTTATTTATTTTACTTTCTAGTCACAATTGAAGGAATGTTATCACTAAATCATTGATCACAGATATGTTTCTTTTAAAGTAAAAGCAATTTCTAGAAATGCTTAATTATGGAAATAAATCTTTTAAAAATACCTATAAGGCTATTTGACTACTATAGAAATAGAAGTTGTAAAGTATAACCAAATATACTTGCTTATAGAAGTTGTAAAGTATAACCAAATATTCCTTGAGGCCCTAAGTGGATTTCTTAAGCAACCAGTAAAGGACAAAGAGCTGTAAACACACTGACCACAGCTGACCCCAACAAAATTCCTTTAAGATAAACACTTCAGAAGTTTGAGAATAGCTGTGGAACCATGTTTTGATTTTTGAGTGATATTCTAATGCCAAAGAAATGGAGTTCTACTACAGTATTTTACGTTCCTGTTCATTATTTTTTTTGAAATTAATTAATTTATTTATTTTTGGCTGCGTTAGGTTTTCATTGCTGCATGCAGGCTTTCTCTAGTTGTGGCTAGTGGGGGCTACTCTTTGTTGTGGTGCACGGGCTTCTCACTGCCGTGGCTTCTCTTGTTGCGGAGCCTGGGCTCGAGGCACATGGGCTTCAGTAGCTGTGGCACTCAGGCTCCGTAGTTGTGGCACACGGGCTTAATTGCTCCACGGCATGTGGGATCTTCCTGGACCAGGTATCGAACCCATGTCCCCTGCATTGGCAGGCGCATTCTTAACCACTGTGCCACCAGGGAAGTCCCTGAACCAATTTTTTTATTAATGGTTTACTAAAATAATACTTCTTTCATCAATTGTGATTGTTTTAAATATTTACATTTTTCCATATGATGTTTATTATTTGGTCAGGTCAAACATTGAAGTTAAAAAAATGATTCTTAACCAATAAGGACAGTCAAGTGGTGTTTTTTTTTTTTCTGTGTAACTGACTGCTATATCTGATTGAGCCAAGTTGTAGTAATTTGAAATAAAATGAAATGGGAGCGAGGCAAATAATCCTTCGGTGTTTTTTGCCTATGTTCATTTTATCCATATTCTAGAACTAATTACTTTAGACTTTAATGCTAATCATATAGAATATTTTGTGTTTTTTGTAAAATTTATTATTAGAGATTTTCAGAAAACATCAAACTTATCTCAAATTTTTCCTAAATTTTTTTAAATAAATTTATTTATTTATTTTTGGCTGCGTTGGGTCTTCGTTGCTGCGCGTGGGCTTTCTCTAGTTGCGGCGAGCAGAGGCTACTCTTCGTTGCGGTGCACGGGCTTCTCATTGCAGTGGCTTCTCTTGCTGCGGAGCATGGGCTCTAGGCGCACGGGCTTCAGTAGTTGTGGCATGCGGGCTCAGTAGTTGTGGCTCGTGGGCTCTAGGGCACAGGCTCAGTAGTTGTGGCGCACAGGCTTAGTTGCTCCGTGGCATGTGGGATCTTCCTGGACCAGGGCTCCAACCTGTGTCCCCTGCATTGGCAGGCGGATTCTTAACTACTGTGCCGCCGGGGAAGCCCTTTCCTAAATATTTTTAATATGAGGGCTACGGGAGGCAAACGACTTGCTCAGTCGAGGTAGCAGTAGTTTCACAATGCAACCTTAAAAGTTCTTTAAAATCTACAGCTGGTTTTTTTTGTTTGTTTGTTTTTTATTGTTTTTTCTTCTATCAGATTAGCTTTAAAAGGAAACTCTATGTTTCTGGATAGCAGTGACCTTTGTGAGCTCTTTATTGTCAACTTTATTCCTTAGTTACTTATTACTTTGTTGTTTTTCCGATTATCTCTTCCCAGGCATTGCGACCATTTATGTTCGTTATAAGCAAGTTCATGCTCTGAATCCTGAAGAGAGTCGTATCATCAAATTAAACAAGGCTGGCCTTGTACTTGGATTACTGAGTTGTTTAGGACTTTCTATTGTGGCAAACTTCCAGGTTTGTGTTTTAGCTCAGCACAAGTATTTTCCTGAAGTACATAAAAATACATGCTAGAAAAGAAAACCTGAAAGATTCAGTTACATGCAGTTATTGTTTTTTGCCTTAACAAAATGGAATCCACTGCCTTTAAATTACTTGACCCTCTCAGATATTAGAAAAATTCATTCTCAGTAATCTCCTGAACAAATACAAATTATTATAACTTTTTAAAGATCCTCGGGACTCTTTACTTACTAGATTCTTTATTGCTACTTAGTTGGAGATTACTCCAAGACCAGAGAGAATTGACATAAATTATAAGTGACACAATCACAGACTTAAACTTTTTTATTATGCCTAACAAGTTACACTCATTTACCTATTTTATATTCTTGTTTAGATGTTCCTGTTTATTGCCTGCATCCCTAGGTGCCCAGCCACTTATATGAGGAAGTAAAGGGAGGAGCTATAGCTTTCAGTTTTTTTCTTAGGGAATTCTTTATGTTAAGGTAGCAGTCAGCCTTCAGCAAATATTTGCAAAGTCTCCACGTTCCTTTCTACTGACATTCTTTCAGAGGAGTCTTTGGTAATACCAGCTGCATCCTAAGCATATGGTGCTTTTTTTATTAATCCCTGCAGTCTTTAATGTTTCAATTTATACATTTGATAACCTGTTTAGACATCTAGTAACTATTCAGACATACAAACACACCCTCATCATACAAATACATGTATAAAGGCATATTCCATCTCTCTTTTTTATTCAAAGTTCTCCATTCCTGTAATGCTTCTGATTGAACGCCCCTATTTTTCAGTTTTTTAGTAATGGTTAATACTAGTAAACTCTATAAGTATAATCCAAGTGGATATTAGGGTAATGCTTGCTGCTATAACAACGTCCAAAATTTCAGTGTCTTAACACAATTGAAGTTTGTTTAGTTTTTATTGGAGTATGGTTGCTTTATAATGTTGTGTTAGCCGCCACTGCACAACAAAATAAATCAGCCATAAACATACAGCACAATTGAAGTTTATTTCTTACATACATGCATCCAGTGCAGGTATTTTTGGTTGATAGATGGCCTTCCTCCCACAGTGATTTAAGGCCCAGACACTGTCCATATTTGGGCCCTGCAATTCCCTAAAACTCTGTGGTCTTCTGCATCTAGCTGCCTGAAACAGTCAAAGAGAACATGCAAAATTCACTCCTACTTCTTAGAAACTTGGACCTGGCAGTGACTCACATCATTCCACTGACATTCCTTTTTGCTAGATGTAAGAGGGGCTGGGAAATGTAATCTTGCTGGGCATCAGTTCCCAGGACAACTCTATACTATGGAAGGGACACAAAAACTTTTCTGGATAACTAGCTAGCTGTCTACCACGAATAGGGTCCTGCCTTCCCTAATCAGTTTGTATAGCTCAGTGTTTAAAAAATGCATTTGGGGGTTTTTAATATATGGATAGTGATTCTTTGCTCCAGTTATCCCTTGATCAGTTTAACAATATCTCTCATGACTGTATGGTAAAAATGGATTCCAAAGTGACCTCCACATATAACATACTACTTCTGTTAGTAACTGATACTTCTTTACACAGCCCAGTAAATTCCAGTGGCAGTTGCTAATAGCACCCATGCAAACTGCCTTTCTCCCTTTAGATATTCAGCTATAAAACAGTTTATATTTATGTATATTCTTTGTTTTGTTTTCAGCTTTCATTCTAATTCACATTCATCACAAGGGTCCCATTGACCTTGTAATTTTGAATCAAATTACTTTTTCCTCCTGAAAACATCTGTTTTCATGCAGCTTCGGACCTGTTGAGTGAATGTGCTCTATGTCTTTTACTGATGGATTCATTGCTGGACCCTATTTATAAGCAGACCCTGTAGCATTACCTACATATCAAACAGTTCTCCTTCCTTCCTTTCTAATGTAAACTTTCACTGCTTATTTAAAGTGGTGAGTGCATTGTCTCTTTCTCCTGTCCCCACTTCTCTCTTGCAGAGACAAACTCTAGTTGATTCATATATGGAAAAATTGTATGCAAACCAGGTCTATAAATGGTTTACAGTTAGAGAGCTTAACTTGGAAGAGAGGCAAGCACTTTGTTTTAAAGTAGGGACTTGTTGGTTTTATCTCTTAAATATTTCTTGAAAGCATCTGCTTCTCTCCATTTTCATTTCTGTTGTCTCTACCATCTCCTTCTCAACCAGTTTAGATTTCATCACCTCTCCTCTGGATTACTGCCCTAGCCTCCCTAATAGTTCCTCTGCATTCACTGTTGCATCCCTTTAATTTGATGCCTCAGCCAAAGTAATCTTTTGGAAATATATGTACACCTCATTCTGTTTCCTTGTACCCCTGCTTAAAGCTCACAGGTCCAAGGTCACATGAAAAGAGATAGAATCAAGAGAGCAAAAAATAATTTGTTAAACTACCAAACTGCTTAATTAACTCAAAGGTCTTTTGTGATCTGGCTACTGTCTACCTGTCTGGCCTCATTCTACATCATTCCCCCTCCTAATATTGTACATAACACGGGTCTTTCTGTGTTCCTTAAATAAGACCGGTTTACTCTGTTTCATACATCGTTTCTTCTGTTGCACATTCCACAGCCCCAAGCCTAAATAGATGTAGGCAGACTATATTTCCTCAGGGAAGTCTTTTTTGTCAATAGATTTCCTCCTGTATATTTCAGGTTTTCTTTCTTTGTGTTATCCAAGCCTCTGGAAACTAATTCTTCGCAGCACTTCTTATAGTCTAATTTTTTATCTATGTTTTTTAGATTTATTTTAAAATTTTTTAGTTGATATATTTCCATTAATTATAGCTCAGTGGTTTTGTTCACTGTTGTATATCCAGCATCTAACATAGTACTTAGCACAAGAACTCTGACTTAAAAAAATACATATTTAATTTCTTTGAAAACCAGTGTGTATAAAAACACGCAGCAAGGGACTTCCCTGGTGATCCAGTGGTTAGGACTCCGCACTTTCACTGCTGAGGGCCCGGGTTCGATCCCTGGTCGGGGAACTAAGATCCCGCAAACTGCACAGCCAAAAGAAAAAAAAAAAACATGCAGCAAAACAAATATGTGTCCTCAGTGCCTAGGAATGTTTCCCTTCCTAATGTCTACTGAAATAAAAAGGTACAGCGTGAGGGATGTGAGTTGCAGTTTTATCTGGGGACTTACTGAGGATGATAGCCCGGAGGCAGCCTCTGAGATAGCTCTGAGAGACTGCTCCAAAGAGGTTAAGGGGGGAGGTCAGAATATATGTGTTATTGGAGAAAGGGTACGTGCTGTCAAACACACATCTCAGTAGAAGGTCACTGCTAGTCACAAGGCACAGATATCTTAGTTAATGATTTTAGTGCTTTTCTAAGTATGGGAAGATGCAAGAAATTGGGTTCATAAGATTGTCTCCTGAAAACATCTAACTGTCTGAAGGCCTGTTCTGCCAGTTTCCACAGAGCAGAGTGCCTCATTCCTGATCTCTGCCCTGAGCTCCTTTCAGAGTATGTTGAAGGTCAATGACTACCGTGGCTAGTGACTCAATCCTTGTAGGGCCAGATGGCGAGTGACATTCTTTAGTTGGCACTAGGATATTTATCCTCAAGGAAACTTGAAAGGGATAACTAGGCAGAAATCTATGTTAATTTTCTAGGGCTGTCATAACAAAATACTACAATTTGGGTGGCTTAAAGATAACAGAAATCTATTCTCTCAGAGTTCAGGAGGCCAGAAATCTGATATCAAGGTGTTGGTAGGGTTGGTTCCCTTTTGGGGGCTCAGAGGGAGAATGTATTCCATGTCTCTCTCTCAGCTTCTAGTAATTCTTGGCATCTCTTGGCTTGTGGCAGCTTAACTCTATAATTTATGCCTCTATTGTCACATGGCATTCTCCCTTCCTAGAAAATTTATCCTCATGGAGACTTTGGAAGGAATAAAGATTAGTTCTTAAATTTCATTAACTGCTTTTACATGAAGATTACAGGCCACTGAATACAGAGTTTTTAAGTTCTATAGCAAACATTTGCCCCGACCACACATATCTCTGTAATTTCTCTTGTCTTTGTCAAAGAATACATTTTTGTCTTTGTTAAATGATATATTTTTAAAGAAGATAAAATCGTGACTTTTGTACATGTCAAAGATTGTATTTAATTTATTAATGAGACGAATAGTGGGTACTACAAACCAGTTCAAAAGAGAAATCAAAGTACCACACATTTATAGTCAGATAAGGAATGCTCAAATGAATTTACAGATAGATGCAAAGCTAGCAAAACTGGTCATTATTCACAGAGTGATAGTCAATTGCATTCAATAGGACACAATATGCATTTCTATTCATATGGATTATTTGTGTTATTATGCATTTTCAGTAAGTTAACTTTTGTCTATACACATAATGTCCATCATTGCACAAGTTGTCTCTGCAAAATAGCCTAATCAAAGACAAGTAAAATTCACACTTCTGTAGAACCATTCCCAGAGGCTCTAGTATTCCATTGAAAGAATAATCTCTTGCCCGTTTCAAGATCTTTTGCTGTTTTCCTAGTCTCTAAAATGACAAAACTGAGTGGATTAAGCAGAAGTGCTGGCCAGTTAAAACCAGTTTTATATACCTCTCTTTTGATTATAAAACTATAGTAGTAAATGCTCTCCATTCTTTATTTTTCTTTTTAACTACAGGATTTTGTTGATGGAACTGTGTACTGATCACATGTGGGCATTGATCAGGCTCTATCTGTATTTAGCTTCATCAATATGTGAATGAAAAACGTTGCCTGCCATTTCAGTAAACAAAGGATATTGCAGCCATCAAGCCACTACAGCCACCCCGGCAGTGAGCCCTGAGGAAACTCAGGATGGAGACAAATGGGTGGCCCGCTGCCAAGCCCTCAGCCCCTGCAGCCACCCCTCAACCGTGCACCCTGAGGGGACTCAGGATGGGGCTGGATACTGGCCCTAGACAGCTAAGGTGCTTATCAATGGAATGATTTCAGTGAGCCCCGACTCTTGCATCTTCCCAAACATAGAAAAGCGCAAAATTAATTTGAGATACCTGGTTTTCTTTAATTAACAGTAATACTCTTTGTTGCAAAACTCCTATATGTCCTGGCTCCTCCCTTTTGTCTTGAAGCAGTCCCGTAGAGCCATCTGAGAGGCTACCTCTTGGGCTTGAAGTCTTCAGAAAGTCTGCCAAATAAAATATAATTCTCAACTTTTAGGTTGTGTTTTTTTTCTCTTCAGTCGACAAATATATGTGAGAATATTTTTAAGGAGAAAAATTCACTCATAGTCTTGCTCTTAGCCCTAAAATAGTCAATTTCATTTTTGCAGCCTTTATCCATATATCTATATATATAGGTAAATTCACATGAACCAAAAAGATATTACCATTTTGTATTATGTTTTATGGGTGCTGAATGGTTTTTTTTTCTTTGTTACCCAGAGTGGTAGTAACAATGACTTTTTTTCCCTTCCCAATGCTCATAACTTATTGCCAGTTAAAACACCCCAAACCTTATCGAAGTAGCACTCTCTCTCTCCAAAAGGAAACCAATGCCATTGGCAAATAAATTGTTACCTTTTATTTCTTTATACTAGAAACTTCTTACACCTTCAGCTAAAAAAGTGGACTCTATGTGAATTAGCACAGTTGATTGTAGAAGGAGGGAACCAACCCCTAACCCAACCTCTCTTCTCCTGTTACCTTCGTCATACCCTCTTTACCAAGTGCTGCATAGTACCTTCTCAAGCAAATGACATACAGACAGCATCAGTTTAGAAAAGTACAGTTCAACCAAAGGCCTTTGATAGTAGAATTTTTGGAGAACTACTGTCATCACTTTTAAACAGGGGCATATAGAGTAAAAAGTAAAATGTAAATGGATACTGGTAAGAGTAAGGCAAAGGAAAAAAAATTAAAAAGTAAAAACAAAGAGTAAAGGAGAAGATAACTACAATTTATGGTAATCCCTCATTGTATAATTTATCAAAACCAATCTAGCTAGAGACAAGCGGGGATGTTTTAATTTCTTGAGCCTTTAAGTTGCATTTAGATTTTAATTAGGTTTAAGTTGAGACTCCCTACCCCCTGCATTCCCAAGCATCCTAGTCCTCTTTAACTTGTTCTACTCTTTCTATAACCCATATCACCATTTAGTATACTATGGAATTTACTTATTTCTAAAGTTTATTATTTAATGTGTAAATGAATAATTACTATCATGTTTTCACTAGTAGCATATGAAGTAATTTGGATTACTGTAATTCTCAGGTTTATGCTGAGTACTGAGGGAAAATTACTTCAGGAAATAATTTGTAGAATCTGCAGAGCTTTTCCACTCAGTGAATGTCCTATTGAAATCGCTGGGCTTGTGCTTTTAAATATTGTGTTGTCAATGCGTTTGGGGTTTCTTTTATTTACTGATTTCTTCCTTTTACTTCTCAGAAAACCACCTTTTTTGCTGTACATGTATGTGGAGCTGTGCTCACCTTTGGCATTGGCTCATTATACATGTTTGTTCAGACTATCCTTTCCTACCAAATGCAGCCCAAAATTCACGGCAAACAAGTCTTCTGGATCAGACTACTGTTGGTTATCTGGTGTGGAGTAAGTGCATTTAGCAGTATCCTTTGCTGTGAAATGTGGCTACACTTGGAATTGAATAACAAAACTTAAGTGAACATTGTTGGCATATTGTAAGTAGGCCTTTTGTGGGTGATATTCTTGGGTTTAGTAAACCCTAAATTAAAGAATTTGAAACATGAAATTCAAATTTTTACATGGGACCTAGTAACTGAGCTAGAAACAAAGATAATGTCTAGCCTAATCATACTTACTTCCAAGATAGGAAGGATGAGTTAGTGCCCTCCTTGAGAACAATTATGCAGCAAAAGCTTATGATAGAACTAATGAATTATTGAGCAAAGAGGGATTGACTATGCATCATAGTAATCTTCTGGGCACATGTTAAATTTTACTACTGCTGTGTAACATGAAGTCTTCAAGAAAATGGGTTTGGACCTTGGAAACAAATGTATGTGTAATCCTTTTAGATCTTTAAAGAGATTTTTGTTTTGTTTTGAATTAAACTTACAGGTCTTCCCTGAGATTCTTCCTTGACTTACTTTTTTTACAGTGCTGACTTGTTCATCACTTTTGTACAGTGGCAGTTTTGGTGCTGATATAGTACAGAAACTCCACTGGAATCCTGAGGACAAAGTAAGAACTGAGAGTCTATAAAACTTAGTTTTATAGTAAAGATGACTGTTTTGGTTGATTTTGATGTATATTTCATTTCACTACTAACAATGAAAGTTTTTCAGTAGAAAAATCAGTGATGTATTAGGATTATTTTCTATAAATGATAGAGTTTATGTAGAACCATCCATATTCTCCTGTCACGTTGTGGTCTGTGAACATTTTCAAGATCTGAAGAGAATTGTGATGGCAAAGAGTTTTCTCAGAAATTGACTCCTCTGAAGGTGGATATAGCATGCAATATACCTGACTGAAATCTTTTATTAGTAGAATACTTGTTTTCTGAATTGAAAAAAATTTCTTTTCCTACTTTTTGTTATCTGGAAGTTTATTATTATGGACTCTGCATTTGGGTTCCAATATAGTGGATATCTGAATGGACATAGAATCTCTGATCCTGAGAAAAAGCGAGGTGGGACATATACTTGAATAGGTAATAAAATGAGTTCATCTGTTTTCACAAACCACTCAGGTGGCATTTTATTTTAAATTATTTTTAAAGAATCAGCCCTAGATAGGACATGTTTGTGAGAATGACTAAATGAAATAATTTACTAGGTTCTCCTAATTAGAATCCATATACTATTTAATGCTCAAAAACTAGCACTAAGTTTATCATGAGCATCATTTACTTAAACTTTTTTTAGTGGCATTTAATGACTCGTGGCTTTGGGAAAGGTAGTAACTTCTTGGTTGTAGAGTAGAAGTTCTCCTGTCTTAGTTATTCAAATGAAAATTTTATTTGCTGTGGATGAAACTATGACAGATCATTTAGGACTTTTTCTAATGTCTGCCTTTAATTCTAGAGATACGTTAAATAAACCAGGGGTTGATATTCAGAACACAGATTGGTTTATAAATGTTACAGGTTTTTTATTTGAGAAAAATTATAGATCATTTGAATGAAATTTCATAGAATTATTCTTTTTTTGTTGTCACTTAAGGGTTATGTGCTTCACATGATCACTACTGCAGCAGAATGGTCTATGTCACTTTCCTTCTTTGGTTTTTTCCTGACTTATATTCGTGATTTTCAGGTAAGAAAATGTAGAGTTAGATTTATGCAGTCAAACCTCCTTCAGGTGGAATAAGAAAGCTTTCTATAGCAACTCTTGCGTTTTTGAAAATTAACTTCTTAAGCAGTGATGCTAGAAGAGGAACTTCTCAGGTGAATTGTTTCTGTGTTTTGAGAAATAGTGTTTTGTTAGCAAGGTCCAGTCTTGAAAATAGGGTTGTAAAACAACCGAATTGGCAGAAATTCAGAGAATTTTTATCAACTCTGCTTACATTTACATAGGCCATCCTCAACATGTAGTTTTACCGATTCCTCATAGAAACCAAAGAACACCAAGGAACTTCTGAGGAAAGAAGCTTATTTTTCCCAATTCTGTTGGCACTACAGCAGTACCACAGCTGTCTCTCTCTTGTTACTCATTAGAATTGATTTACATTCCTAATCCCAAAAGATAGCCTCAGAAAATATTGAACACGTGATCTGTCTTTAAGGAGCAAACTTCTGTATGTAATGTTCTTTTCTGTTCCAGAAAATTTCTTTACGGGTAGAAGCCACTTTACACGGATTAACCCTCTATGACACTGCTCCTTGCCCTATTAACAATGAACGAACACGGCTACTTTCCAGAGATGTATGATGAAAGGACAAAATATACCTATGGTGATTATGATTCTCAGGGATTGGGGAAATATTCATGAAAGTTACTTATTCTGCTCTGAAATTTTCAACCAGTTAATCAAGGCTGACAGTGACATCAAAGAATCCTGATAATCAAGAGACATGAATTAAGCCATTTGATGTTGTTTTAAAGGACATCTTCAAGAGAACCATGAAAAAACATTTATGCCTATACTTTTTTATCCCAGAAAGTAAAACCAAAGGACTACAAAATTGTAGATTTTTTTCTACTTTTTTAAGAGAAACAACCAGAAGTGCACCAAGCAGTCTGCAAAATTCAGCTTTTCACATTTTTAAAAACATTACAAACCATGTTTTGTTTGGAGCACTTATGTGAGATATGTTTCAGGACCCCAAATAATCAGCAATGCTCAACAGCTTTAAAATTGGGTTTTGAAGTAATAGTTTTACCATATTAATACATTTCTTATAGTCTTTATAAAATTTATTTCCTCTGGAATCCAACTTTAAAGGGAAGCAGACCTGAATTCATGTGAGCACTTTTATTGCTTAAGCTTTGCACAAGAGATTCTGTAGATATTGATTTGATTCCTGCCACAAGGCCAGATAGTATGCTAACTGGTCTATACACATGCTTGTGATAGTTTCATGAAGCTTAGTCTCTGATATGAGATTTTAATTACTAATGAATGAGAAAAGTAGCTATAGGTAAATTTACTCCAGTTGTGTTTTGCATAAAACAATGGTTAGTGTTCCTACACAAGTCTGAGAAGTTTGTGAATAACAGCAAGTATAATTAAAATAAAAGTCACCTCAAACTGCACTCAAGAGTGTCTGAAGATTTTCATTTATAGCAAATTATAATTACTTGAAAAAGTAGCCTTGAACAGGCAAATGGTGAGCCTTTTTTAATGGGATGTGATCTTTGTATTATACAACCCAAATTCTAAAGGACAATATCAGCAATCCAGAAAAACTAGGTACAGAATAATTGTGATACATGCATCTACCAAAATTTCTTTCTGTCTGGTCATGCAAGTGATTGGACAGCTTCTACTTGGATCCCTATCTGTGCAGATAGAGAATGGTTTACAGATCCCAGATAAAATTCAAAAGAAGAAAATGCTCATCTGGAAGGTGCCCAGTGACAAACTGGTTTGCAAAAGAATCTCTGAAGAAGATTAACAAGGTTTATCTTTTTAGAAGAATTGGGTCCATAGCCAGAATAAAAGATGGTTAGAAAAAGTTTAAAGTGTAAGAGGGAGCAATTTAAGGAAAAATGGTTATATGGTGGAAACATAGATCTCAATTAGGAAAAGGTTGCTAGTTATAGGACTCTAATATTTCTGAAGACTTCTGGACTCATAAGAGAGAAAATGGAATAAAATACTGTTTAGCTATATCAAGCAACAGTGAACATGGGAGACATTTCAATAAACATTGATTGAAATCTGGCATCACTAGAAAAAAATTGTCAATACAAACCATAAAACATTTTTATCATGCCTCTGAAAATCATGGTGCAACCACATCTGGGAAACAGCATCTAGTCCTGATTGCTGTCCCTCAAGGAAATGTAATTCCAAGTTGTGAAGGACCATGGTATGGTAAGAGGGAAATTGATAGAATCAAAGTTTATAAGATTATAAATTATGTGTGGGGGAGATGGCACAGGGAAGAACATGGACTTGTACATCCATGCTAGAATATTAGACTTAGAGGTATACTAACAACATTAAATTATTTTAAAACAAAAAATATTACTTGGATAGTATTTTAATTCCATTATTTAACTTTTACCTTTAGAAATAACATGGGCTGAAAATATGAGTAAGTTCAAAAAGGGATTATAAATAGATTTTTGAATGTGCCTTCATCCCTCATCTTAAGGCTGAATTAGTGGAAGACAATCATATCCTACCTCAAAATATGCCTTGCCAACACTGTCAGATATAGTAGCTTGGATAAACAGATAAGGTAGTTCAATTCAATCAATTTTGTTTTGAATGTTTAGCTTTAAGAATAGGAGGTTTTAAGCTGGCAAAATTAGCAGATATTTCCTATGTCCTTGGAGACACAGCAAGACTACATTTCCCTTTTAATTAAGTATAGGCATAAGACCAAATTTTAGCCAGTGAAATGTAAATTAATTGGATGTGTTTGCTATTTTCGTATTAAGGTTTTGAAAAACAGGAATGCTCTTTCCTAGTTTTTTCTCTTTACACCATTTGTATATTGATGACAACAAGATTTTTAGGAGATGGCAGAATCACACGTAGGAGCTTGAAGTAGTCCACTTTTAATCAGATTTTAGAATACCAAACTAAAGATCTAACATAATTTAAGAACTCTGTTTTTATTTATCCTAATTTCTAAGATTATATTGTATATTTCTAGAATAGTGTCATATTGTAAATGCTCAATGGATTTATGAATGAGAAAGACAACTTTTCTTGTCTCTTGTGCAGTGTTCTGTACAGATTCACTGTGAAATGAAGTTGAGTAAATGTTGGATTACTGTCCTTAATCTTGCCTTTTTTCAACCAGCCAGAGTGCTGGTTTTAGAAACAGCGTACTCATTTATTAAGAAGACAAGAATGTAGAATAGACCCAAAACAAAGGAAAACTTTCTGAGGCATTATGGGTCTTAACAATGTAAACAGTTGTATCCTCCAAAAGGCATGGTAATCTGAAATAGAGTTCACCTGAGAGTTCACCTACTCAGAAGGCCTGATCGGAGTATAAAGAGAATACCTCAGAAATTCTAAAATATGCAGTTGGAATGTAGTACAGAGGGGAATTCCCCATGTTTGGATAGCTGGCAGCTCAACTGAAAAGCACGAAGGTTCCAGTAGAATCTCACCAATGACCAGATCCCAATCCCTGCTGAAAGGAAATCCTGTTCACTTCAAATGTTTGAAGCAAGTAATAAAGTGAATCAAACTAGAGCAACAACAAAGCTCATCTCCACCTCAACTGCAAATCGTATTAACTCAGCCTCCCATTCTATAAACCTGACAAAAAATAGGCATGACCCTTTTGAGAGGCAACTATTATTTTTATACCTACTGTTCTTTTATAGAAAATAAGCAGCAAACAGTAAGAAATTATAAAGACATGCAAAGGAGCAGAAAAATTTGATCCAGACAGGAAATAGTCAATAGAAGCAAACTCAGAGATTGCCCAGATGTTGCAGTTATCAGAGGTAGATAACTATGATAAAAATGCTGAAGGAGCTAATAAAAAGAGTGGAAAACATGCATGAAAAGGAGAATTTCAGCAGACATGTAGATTTTGAAAAACAAAAAAGAAAATTCTAGAATTGAATATAATATGACTACGCAGAGGAAAGGATTGATAAACTTAAAGATGACAATTGAAAGTATAAAAACTGGAAATCAGAGAAAAAAATGAAAATAAAAAGAATTGACTGAGTTTTGAAGACAAAATTAAATGGTCTTAATCTTATAATTGTG
This sequence comes from Balaenoptera acutorostrata, assembly GCF_949987535.1. Classification (NCBI taxonomy): domain Eukaryota; kingdom Metazoa; phylum Chordata; class Mammalia; order Artiodactyla; family Balaenopteridae; genus Balaenoptera; species Balaenoptera acutorostrata. The sequence continues at coordinate 98,418,157 of NC_080064.1, read as the reverse complement.
TTTCAGAAGAAGAGGATAGAATGGTATTGAAGAAATGTTTGAAAGATATTGACTGAGATCTTGTGCAGAATTGATGGAAATTAATAGAAAATCAACAAAATCAAAAGTGAGGTTTTGGAAATTATAAAATTGATAAACACCTAGCAAGACTAATACATTGTGTTGAATAGTATTCCCCCAAAAGTCATGTCCATCCAGAAATTCAGAATGTGACCTTATTTGGAAGTAGGACATTTGCAGATGTAATTAGTTGTGATGAGATCATACTAGATTAGAATGAGTCCCTAAATCCAGTGACTTGTATTTTTATAAGAAGGCTGCATAGAAACAAAGAAACAGAAAAGAAGGCCAAATGAAGACAGAGGCAGAGATTAGAGTTATGCAGCCTGAAACCAAAGAATGCCGAAGATTGCCAGTAACCAGAAACTAGGAAGAGACAAGGAAGGATCCTTCACTACAGCCTCTAGAGGGAGCCTTGATTTTGGATTTCTATCCTCCAGAAATGTGAGAGAATAAATTTCTTTTGTTTCAAGCCACCCTCTTTATGGTGACTTGTCATGACATCCTAGGAGGCTTTAAAAAAATTAAAAATAAAAAAGAGAAAACATGACTAATATTGGGAATGAAAAGGACATCACTACATAGCCTATTGACATTAAAGATAGGAAGAGCATGTTATGGACAAGTTTATGCCAATAAATTCAACAACTTATGAAATGGACAAAAGCCTCTTGAACCGTAACTTGTCAAAAGTGATGCAAGTAGAAAAAAAATCTAAAAAAGCTCCATATTTATTAAAATTTTGAATTTATAATTACATATCTTTCCCAAAAGAGACTCCAGGCCTTGATTATTTCACTGTTGAATTCTGTCAAATATTTAAGTTACAAATAATATTAAGTTCACAAATTCTTTCAAGAAATAGAGTTTTTCAACTTGTTTTATGAAGCCAGCATAACCCTGGTAAAAAACTTGCCAAATATGAGAAAAGAAAAAGATTAATATCTCTCGTGAATATAGATGTTAAAAATACTTAATAAAATAGTAGGAAATAGGACTTAGCAATGAAAAAAAAGATAGCATGACTAAGTGGGGTTTATTCCAGCAATATAATTTGCCACATTAACATAAAGGAGAAAAACAGACACAAAAAATTGACAAAATTGAACATTCTTATTAAAAATTTCCAGCAAACTAGAAATAGAATTCCACCACTTGATAAAGTACATCTATGAAAATCTAACAGCTAATAACATAATTAATGGTTTAATATTAAATCCTTTTCACTTAGGATTGGAAAGAAGGCAATCTTTTATTTGACATTGCAATAGAAGCCCTAGTTAATACAAAAAGGCAAGAAAATGATTAAGAGACAAGGAAAAATGGTTGTATATTTGCAAATCCTGTGTAATTTTCAAAACTAATTTTGGACTAATAGGTGAATTTAGAAAGGTCACAGGTTAGAAGTTCAATAATAATGATAAACTGCAGTTCTATATTAACAGTGAACACTTGAAAATTAAAAGAATGCTATCTACAATAGCATAAAAGTCACATACCTCAGAATAAATCTAATGATCGATGTATAAGACCTTTACACTGAATGCTACAAAAGTTGCTGTGAAGAATTTTAAAATCCTGAAACATTTTTGCCGTGTTCATGTATCAGAAGACTCAATATAGTTAAGGTGCCCACTCTCTATTTGTTGGTCTGTGGGTTTAATGTAACCCCTAACAAACTTCCAGCAGGATATTTTGAAGAAATTGACAAGCTGATTATAAAATTTAGAAATTCACAGCATCTAGAATAGTCAAAGCAGTCTTGAAAAGATTGCACGTCTTACACTATCTGAAGATGTATTATAATATTAAAATAAACAAGACAATGTATTTATTGACATAAAGATAGATAAATACACCAGTGGAATGGGATAGAGTCCTAAAATAGGCCAAACATACATAGTCAATTTATTTTCAGCCAGGGTCCAAGAAAATTCAATGAGAAACAGTCTTCAACAGCTGATGCTCTTACAGCAGAATATCCAAACAATGAGCTGCAACATTTATCTGAGTCCTGTACAGACATACTGAGGTTCATCACAACCCTACAAGAAAGATCCCAAACCATATAGCTTCTAGATGAAAACCTGGGAGGATATCTTTGTGACATCAGGGGAGGCAAAACTTTCTTAGAAACACCAAAGAAAATGATATTAAGGACTTTTTCAAAATTTAAGATTTCTGTTTATCAAAAGATATTCCTAAGAATCGGAATAGGCAAACCACAGACTGGGTGAACATATTCACAGTATGTATATTTTACAAAGAAGTTGTATACAGAATATATAAAGAACATCAACAAATCAAAAATAAGTCCACGTTCAATTAAGTGTGCAAAGGACAGATAGTTCACAAAATAAAATACACAAATAGACTTGAAAAAGATGTACAACATCAGAGTAATGGAAATAAATGCCACAACCACTACATATTCACTAGTATGGTTATAATAAAAGACTGACAACACCAAATGTTGATAAGACTATGAGAAACTGGACCTTTTGTCTTGCTGATAAACCAGTTTGAAGGATGGTTTGGTAGTTTCTTCTAAAGTTAAACTTACATTTACTCAGTGACCCTGAAAAATCCATTCATAGGAATTTACTTAAGAGAAATAAAAACATGTTCACAAAAAGACTAACAATCTTTCCAGCAATCTTAATAATAGTTCGAGTGTGGCAATAACCTTAGTGACTATCAATATGAAAATGGATAAACAAGTTGAGGTGTATTTATGCAATGGCTTGCTGCTTGGCAATAAAAAGAAATAAGCTACAGATACGCACAACAACATGGATGAATCAGAAAAGCATTGTATTGAGAAAAAGAAGCCACACACACAGACACATATATAAAGTATAATTCTATTTATTTGAAGCACAAGAGCAGGCAAAAACTATGGTGACAGAAGTCAGAAAGTGATCCTTATGGGAAAGATTTACCGGAAAGGGGCATAAGAGATTGTCATGGGCAGAGTTACATCCCTCCAAAATTTATATGTTGGAAGCTCTAAGTCCTAGCACCCCAGAATATGAATATGTGGAGGGTGTCTTTAAGTAGGTGATTAAGTTAAAATAAGGTCATTAGGGTGTGCCTAATCCAATACAACTGGTGTTCTATAAGAAGAAATTAGAACATAGACATATACAGAGGGAAGGCCATCCACAAGCCAAAGAGAGGTCTTAGGAGAAACCAACCCTACCAACACCTTGATCTCATACTTCTCGTGTCCAAGACTATGAAAAAATAAATTTGTTTAAGCCGCCTAGTCTGTGGTACTTTGTTATGGCAGCCCTAGCAAACTAATATAATAATTTTACTGGGGATGATGCAGACATTCTCCATCTTGAAGTAGATGTGTGTGATAGGTGTATACAGTTTTCAGTTCATTATACTGAACACTTAAGATCTACATGCCTTTATTTTATTTTAATTAAGAAAAGATAAAAGAAGAAAATAGAAAAACAACAAATAAGACAATTAGCTGATGCTTTGGGGAGAAGTCAGTAAAATAGATAAAATTTTAGCTAACCTTTTTAAAAATAAAGCACAGATGTACAAAATGAGAACTATTAAGGAGAAATAGTTGAAAAAGCAAAAATTTTAAGTAATGAGAATACATAAATTTATAGAAATAAATGATATTTTCAGCAGTTCTCAAAAATATATAATTTATCAAAATTGATCTATTTTGAAATAGAAAATTTAAACCAACCAATTTCTGTAGAATAGAGAACCTCAACATTATGTGTTAATTATTTTGATAGAAAAATAAAATAACCAAAATTTTGTGTGAGGTATAACATAGAGACATACACTCCTGTATTAGTTTGCTAGGGCTTCCATAACAAAATACAACAGATTAGGTGGCTTAAACAGCAAATTATTTTCCTAACGATTCTGGAGGCTAGAAGTCCATGATCAAAGTATCAACAGGTTTGGTTTCTTCTGAGTTCTGTCCTTGGCTTCCAGTTAGTTGCCTTCTTGCTGTGTCTCCACACATGTTCTCTATGCATTCACATCAGTGGTGTCTCCTAGTGTGTCCAAATTTCCTGATAAGGAAACCAGTCAGATTAGATTAGCGCCCAAACTAATAGTCTCATTTTAATTAAATCACCTCTTTGAAGGACCTGTATCCCAAAACAGTCATGTTCTGAGGAACTGGGGATTAGGATTTCATATGAATTTTGAGGATACAGAATTCAGCTCATAACACTCGACTCTTTGGACCCCTGAAAATCATGTTCTCATAGGCAAAATACATTCATCCCCATCACAACTGCCCAAAGTCTTAACCATTCCATCATCAACTCTAAGTCCCAAGTCTTATCTAAATATCATCTAAATCAGGTGGGCAAGAGTCAAAGTATGATTCATCCTGAGGCAAAATTCTTATTCAGCTGTGAACCTGTGAAATCAGATAAGATCTGCTTCCAAAATGCAGTGCTGGAACAGACATAGGATAGACATTTCTATTCCAAAAGGGAGAAATCGGAAGACAGGAGTCATTGGTTCCAAGGGAGTTGAAAACCTAGCAGGGAACATTCCATTAGATTTTTAAGACTAGAGAATAATTTTTTTGTCTCAATGCTCTGTCTTCCAGGCCCACTGGGGAGGTAGTCCAGCCTGAGGCCTTAGGTATCAGCCCTGCCCTTACAACCCTGGGCAGCAGTCTGGCCTACTGAAACCCTGGAGGTGGCTCTGCCATTTGTAATCAAAGAGGAAACAGCCTTGGCACCTGGACCTGTACCCTATGATCCTGTGGTGGCAGTGGCAGCCCTGTACTGATTTCTGAGTTACCTTCAGAGTCATTCTTCCCTTTTCTTGAAGGATAAAACATGTTCACAGATGTACAGTTCTGTCCAATTCTGTAGTATCCCAGAAGTCTGATAGCCTGCCTTCATTTTGTCCCATCTCTGTCCCCCTTAGTCCAAGCTAGCAGTGTTTCTGGGTGTAACCCCATCTCTATTCCTGACTTCTGCTGAGGTAGCTAATTGGATCCATGAATAACACTGGTGCTCTTAGTCCATTTAGGCTGCTACAGAAATACCATAGATAGGGTGGTTTATAAATAACACACATTATTTCTCACAGTTGGAGGCTGGGACATCCAAAATCAAAGTGCCAGCAGTTTGGGTGTCTGGTGAGGACCCTTTTCCTGATTAATAATTGACTGTCCTTTTGCTGTGTCCTCACATGGCAGAAGGGGGAAGGGAGCTCTCTGGGGTGTCTTTTTTACGACACCAATCCCATTATGAAGGCTCCACCCTCATCACCTAATCACCTCCCAAAGGCCCTAACTCCAAATACATCATGTTGGGGATTCAGCATATGAATTTGGGTTGACACAAACACTCACTCTGTAGCACACCTGTAATGTCTTTCTCAAATGACTGTTCAGCCGTACCCTTAATGTTCTCTCAAAACGTGCTTGTTTTTTTTTGTTTTGTTTTTTGTTTTTGCAATATGGATGAGCTGAGAATATTCAAAATGATCAAGTTCTGGTTACTTTTTGCTTATCAACTTCATCTTCAATTTATCTCTCTCCTCTCACATTTTACCATAAGCCATAAGGAGGAACCAGCCCACTTCAACACTTTGAGTAGAAATCTCCTCAGGTAAATATCCAAGTTCATCCCTTACAAATTCTACTGTCCACAAAACACTAGAAAACAGTTTAGCCAAGATGTTTGTCACTTTATAACAAGAATCATCTTTTCTCTTCAGTATAATAACATTCCTTATTTCCATCAGAGGTCTCCTCAGAAATACCTTTTTTTATATATATACATTTATTTATTTATTTTTGGCTGCGTTGGGTCTTCGTTGCTTCGTGCAGGCTTTTTCTAGTTGCAGCGAGCGGGGGCTACTCTTCATTGCAGTGCACTGTCTTCTCATTGCAGTGGCTTCTCTTGTTGTGGAGCACAGGCTCTAGGCTCACGGGCTTCAGTAGTTGTGGCATGCGGGCTCAGTAGTTGTGCATGGGCTTGCTTGCTCCATGGCATGTGGGATCTTCCCAGCCCAGGGCTCGAACCCATGTCCCCTGCATTGACAGGCGGATTCTTAACCACTGCACCACCAGGGAAGTCCTTAGAAATACCTTTAATATCCATATTTCTATCAGTAGTCCTTTCAAAGCAATCTAGGCATTTTCTAACAAGAATCTCAAACCTCGTCAAGCTTCCACTCATTAATTAGTTCCAAAGCCACTTTTTGTTTAGATATTTGTTGTAGAAATACTCCACTTCTTGGTACTAAAATCTGTATTAGTTTGTTAGGGCTGACATAACAAAATACCACAGACTGAGATCATCCAAAGTATCTTTGACCACAATGGGGTGATGTTAGAAATTAATAAGGGAAAATGAAAATTTGCAAATTGGTGGAAATTAAGCAGCATAATTTTTTAAAAATGGGTCTACAAAGAAGTCAACAGGGGAAATTAGAAAACACATAAAGATAAATTTTTAAAAAATTATGGGGCCCAGAAAAAGAAGTGCTAACAGAAATTTATACCTGTGAGTGTTTATATTATAAAATGTAATAAAGTACTCTATTAAAACAAATCAACAGTCTAACTTTACAATGTAAAGACTAGAAAAAAAAAAACTAAATCCAAAAGTAGCAAAATAAAGGAAATAAGATTTAAGCAGAGCTTAACAAAATAGAGAATAGAAAACCAATAGAGAAAATAAAACAGTTCTTTGGAAAGATCAAAACAAAGTTGACAGATCTTTATCCTAATGGACTGAGAAAAAAAGGGAAAAGATTAAAATTACTAAAATCAGAAATGAAATGGGGACATTACTATTGATTCAGAAACAAAAAGGATTATAAGAGTACTATGAGCAATTGTATGCCAACAAATTGGATAACCTAAATGAAATGGACAAATGAACTTATCTGTAAAACAGAAATAGAGTCACAGATGTAGAAAACAAACTTATGGTTACCAGAAAGTAAGGAGGGGTAGGGATAAATTGAAAGATTGGGATTGACATATACACACTGCCATATATAAAATAGATAACTAATAAGGACCTATTCTATAGCACAGGGAACTCTACTCAATACTCTGTAATGGCCTATATGGGAAAAGAATCTAAAAAAGAGTGGATATATGTATATGTATAACTGATTCAGTTTTCTGTACACCTGAAGTTAACACAGCATTGTAAATCAACTATGCTCCAATAAAAACTAAAAAAAAAAAAGAAATGGACGAATTCATAGAAACAAAAATCCTACCAAGACTAAATCATGAAGAAACAAAATCTGGATAGACCTAAAAGTAATAAGTAGATTGAATCAGTAATCAAAAATCTCCCAACAAAGGAAAAGCCCTGGACCTGATGGCTTCACTGGTGAATTCATCAAACACTTGAAGAACTAACAGCAGTTCTTCTCAGACTAATCAAAAAAATTAAATAGAAGACTATACTTCCTAACTTATTCTATGAGGCCAGCATTCCCCTTATATCAAAGAAAGACAGGCACTACAAGAAAACTATGGGCCAATATCCCTTATGAACATTGATACAGAAATCCTCCACGAAGTACCAGGAAACAGAATTTGGCAGCATATTTAAAGGATTAGCCACCATGAGCAAATGGAATTTATTCCTGGAAAGCAAGGATGTTCAACATATGAAAACTGATCGATGTAATACACAATATCAACAGGCTGAAAGGGAAAAAGCCCACATGAATATCTCATTTGATTCAGGAAAATCATTTGACAAAATTCAACGCCCCCTTTTTTTTTTGAGATTTTTTTGATGTGGACCATTTTTAAAGTCTTTATTGAATTTGTTACAATATTGCTTCTGTTTTATGTTTTGGGTTTTTTGTTTTGTTTCTTTGGCCTCAGGGCATGTGGGATCTTAGATCCCCAACCAGGGATCAAACCCACACCCACTGCATTGGAAAGAGAAATATTAACCACTGGACTGCCAGGGAAGTCCCTCAACACCCTTTCGTGATAAAACCACTCAGCAAACTAGGAGTAGACGGAAGCTACCTTAACATAATAAAAGCCGTTTATGAAAAACTCACAGTGAACATTATACTCATTGGTGAAAGACTACAAGCATTTCCTCTAAGATCAGGAACAACACATCTTAACACATCTATTCAAAATAGTACTGGAAGTTCTAGCAGAGTAATTAGGCAAGATAAAAAATAAAAGGTATCCAAATTGGAAAGGAGAAAGTAAAATTATTGCTTTGAATATTACATGATCTAATGTATAGAAAACCCTAAACATTCCACAAAAACTCAGAACTAATAATTTAGCAAAGGAACAGGGTGCAAACCAACACCTAAAAACCAGTTGCATTTCTAAACACTAACAATGAACAATCTGTAAAGGATACTACAAAAGCAATTCCATTTGAAATTGCATTAAGAAAATATTTAGTAAATAACATAGCCAAAAAATGAAAGAGTTGTACACTGAAAACTACAAAACATTGCTGAAAGAAATAAAGGAGACATCAATAAATGGAAACACATCCTATAATCCATGGATTGGAAGACTTACTATGCTAAATTGTTGATACCACCCAAAGTGATCTACAGATTCCGTGTAATCCCTAACAAAACGCCAATGACTTTTTTCTTTTTCTTTTCTTTCTTTTTTTTTAGAAATAGAAAAACCGATTCTAAAACTAATATGAAATCTCAAGGGACCCTGAAGAGCCAAAACAATCCTTAAAAATAAGAACAAGTCAAAGTCAGAGATTTCAAAGCTTACTACAAAGTGGCAGTAATCCAAAACAATGCTGTGTTGGCATAAGGACAGACTTACAGACCAATATAACAGAAGAGAGAGCCCAGAAATAAATCCTTATATATATGGTCAAATGATTTCTGACAGGGTGCTAAGACCATTCAATGGGGAAATGTCAGTCTTTTCAATGAATGGTGCTGGGAAAACTGGATATCCCTATATTAAAGAAAAACGTTGGACCCTTAACACCATATCAAAAATTTACAATGTATCAAGAACCTAAATGTAAGACCTAAAACATAAAATTCTTAGAAGAAAACAGGACAAAACCTTCACAGCATTGGATTTGGCAATGATTTCTGGGATGTGACACCAAAGGCACAGGTATCAAAAGAAAAAACAGACCAGTTGGGTTTCTTAAATTTTTTTTCAAAAAAATAATGCATTAGAAGACACTACCAACAGAGTAAAAAGACAATGCACATAATATTAGAAAATACTTGCAGGTCATATATCTGATAAGGGGTTAATATCCAGAATATATATAGAACTCCTAAAACTCAACAACAAAAACCAATAACTCAATTCAAAAATGGGTAAAGGACCTGAATAAACATTTCTCAAAAGAAGAAATATGATATTTTCAATAAACAAGGAAAAAATGCTCAACACCACTAATCATTAGGGAAATTTAAGTGATATACCACCTCAGACCTATTACAATGGCTACTAACAAAAAACAGAAAACAAACTGTGCTGGGACTTCCCTGGCAGTCCAATGGTTAAGACTCCACACTGCATGACCAAAAAAAAAAAGAAAGAAAACAAAGTGCTGATAAGGCTGTGGAGAAGTTGGGACCCGTGTTATAGATAGCATGACCCATTACTTCATCTCTTTCTTTTATTTTTTAGCCAAACAATATTGCATTGTATAGATATAAGACATTTGTTTATCCATTTATCACTTGATGGAAATCTATGTTTCCATGTTGGAGCTATTATAAATAATGCTGCTATGAACATTTGAATACAACTTTTTTTGTGGATGTATGTTTTCTTTGTTCGGGTGTACAACTAAGGTATGCTGGTTTATGTGGTAAGCATGTTTAATATATTTAAGGCCTTCCAAAGTTTTTTTTTCAAAGTAGCTACATTATTTTACAATCCTACTAACAATAAATTAGGATCTTAATTTTTCCACATCCTCCTCAACACTTGTATTATCTGCCTTTTTAAAAAAAATCATTCTAGTGAATGTGAAGTGGTATCCCATTTGCATTTCCCTAATAAGTAGTGATGTATTATATCTTATCATTAGGTTATTGTCCATCTGTATATCTTTTTGGAGAAATGTCTATTTCAATTCTTCGGCCATTTATAGACTGAGATGTCCTTATTATTGTTGAGCAGTAGAAATCCTTCATATAGTCTAGATACAAGTCCTTTATTAGTTATGTGATTTTTAAATATTTTCACCATTCGGTGGATTATTTTCATTTTCTTAATGGTATTCTTCAACGCACAAAGTCTTTAATTTTTATGAAGTCCATTTTATCTATTTTTTTCTTTTGTCTCTTATGCTTTTGGTGTCATTTTTTTTAAAATTTTATTTATTTATGGCTGTGTTGGATCTTTGTTTCTGTGCGAGGGCTTTCTCTAGTTGCGGCAAGCGGGGGCCACTCTTCATCGTGGTGCGCGGGCCTCTCACTATCGCGGCCTCTCTTGTTTCGGAGCACAGGCTCCAGACGCGCAGGCTCAGTAATTGTGGCTCACGGGCCCATTTGCTCCGCGGCATGTGGGATCTTCCCAGACCAGGGCTCGAACCCGTGTCCCCTGCATTGGCAGGCAGATTCTCAACCACTGCGCCACCAGGGAAGCCCCTTTTGGTGTCATTTCTAAGGAATCAATGCCTTACCCAGTTACAGAGATTGATTTCTAAATTTTCTTCCAAGAATTTTATAATTTTAGCTCTTAAATTTCATCATGCAAAATTAATAATTGTTTTGTATATGATGTGAGGTACAGGTTCAAATTCATTCCTTTGCTTGTGAATATCCAGTTGTCTAAGCACCATTTGTTGAAAAGACTACTCTTTCTTCATCAGGTGGTCATGGCTTCCCCATTGTAAATAAGTTTATGATACATGTATGGGTTTATTTCTCTACTTTTAATTCTATTCCCAGTGAGATAGATAGATGATAAATAGATAGAGAGATAGAGAGATAGATAGATAATCCCCATATCAGTACCATACTTTCTTGAGTACTGTAGCTGTAGTAAGCTTTAAAATTGAGAAGTGTGAGTCTTCCAACTATGTTCTTTATTTTAAAGATTGTTTTGACTATTCTGGGTCCCTTGCATTTACTTATGAATTTTAGAATCAGATTGTGAATTTCTGCTAACAAACAGTTGGGATTTTGATAAGGACTGTGTTGAATCTGTGTATCAATTTCAGTAGCACTGCCACATCAACAACCCATGAGCATAAGATACATTTCCATTTATTTAGGTTTTGTTTCATTCCTTTGAGCAATGTTTTGTAGTTTTCTGTGCATAAGTCTTGCACTTGTTTTGTTAAATTTATTTTTAAGTATTTTTGATGCAATTATAAATGGAACTGGTTTTTTAAATTTCATATTATGCTATTTATTGCTACTGTATAAAAATACAATTGTTTTTATAAATTTATCCTGTAAAGTTGCTGAACTTATTTATTACTTCTGACAGTTTGTGTGCATTCCTTAAGATTTTTTAAAATTGAAGTATAGTTGATTTACAGTACTGTGTGAGTTTCAGTTGTACAGCAGAGTGATTCAATTATATATATAGTTTACAGATTATTTTCCATTATAGGTTATTACAAGATACTAAATATAATTCCCTGTGTTATATAGTAAATCCTTGTTGCTTATCTATTTTATATATAGTTGTTGGTATCTGTTAATCCCATACTCCAAATTAATCCCTCCCCCCCCTTTTCCTTCCCCTTTTGTAACATAAGTTTATTTTCTATGTCTGTGAGCCTGCTTCTGTTTTATATATAGATTCATTTGTATTATATTTTAGATTCCACATGTAACTGATATCATACAATATTTGTCTTTCTCTTTCTGGCTTACTTCATTTGTTATGACACTTTCTAAGTCCATCAGTATTGCTGCAAATGGCAATTTTTCATTCTTTATTATGGCTGAGTAATGTTCCATTGTAAATAGATAGATACATAAATACCACATTTTCTTAAGGCACTCACCTGTTGATGGGCACATGGGTTGTTGTCTTGGCTACTGTAAATAGTGCTGCTATGAACATTGGGGTGCATGTATCTTTTTGAGTTAGAGTTTTTGACTTTTCTGAATATATACCCAGGAGTGGGATTGCTGGGTCATATGGTAGCTCTATTTTTAGTTTTTAATGGAACCTCCATACTGTTTTCAATGGTGGCTGCACCAATTTACTTCCCCACCAACAGTTTAGGAGGGTTCCCTTTTCTCCACACCCTCTCCAGCATTTATTATTTGTAGGCATTTTGATTATAGCCATTCTGACAGTTGTGAGGTGATACCTCATTGTGGTTTTTATTTGCATTTCTCTAATAATTAGTGATGTTGAGCATCTTTTCATGTGCCTGTTGGCCATCTGTATATCTTCTTTGGGAAATGTCTATCTGGGTCGTCTGCCTATTTTTAGATTGGGTTGTTTGTTTTTTCAATATTGAGTTACCTGACCTGTTTGTATATTTTCGATATTAATCCCTTATTGGTCACATCATTTGCAGATATTTTCTCCCATTCTGTAGGTTGTCTTTTCATTTTGTTGATGATTTTCTTTTCTGTGCAAAGGTTTTCAAGTTTAATTAGGTCCCATTTGTTTATTTTTGCTTTTATTTCTTTTGCCTTGGGAAACTGATCTAGGAAAATATTGCTACAATTTATATCAGAGAATGTTTTGCCTATGTTCTCTTCTAGGAGTTTTATGGAGTCACGTCCTGTATTTAGATTTTTAAACAATTTTGTTTATTTTTGTATATGGTGTGAGGGAGTGTTCTAATTACAACTGATTTAAATGTAGCTGTCCAGCTTTCCCAACACCACTTGTTGAAGAGACTGTTTTTTCTCTACTGTAGATGATTGCATCCTTTGTCATAGATTAATTGACTGTAGGTGTGTGGGTTTATATCTGGAATCTCTAATCTGTTCCATTGATCACATGTCTGCTTTTGTGCCAATATCAAGCTGTTTTGATTACTGTAGCTTTGTCATATAGACTGAAGTCCAGAAGGGTTATGCCTCTAGCTTTGTTCTTTTCCCTCAGGATTGCTTTGGCAATGCTGGGTCTTTTGTGGTCCCATATAAATTATGATTATTTGTTCTATGGTCCAGCCAGTGTGGAAAATAGTAGGGAGGTTTCTCCAAAAACTAAAAATAGAACTACCATATGACCCAGCAATTCTACTCCTGGGTATGTAACCAAAAAAACCAAAAACACTAATTCAAAAAAATACATGTACCCCAGTGTTCATAGAAGCATTATTTACAATTGCTAAGTCATGGAAACAACCTAAGTGTTCATCAACAGATGTATGGATGAAGAAGATGTAGCATATATATTCAATGGAATACTACTCAGCCATAGAAAAGAACAAAATTTTGCCCTTTGCAGCAACATGGATGAACTTGGAGGGCATCATGCTAAATGAAATGTCAGACACAAAAAGGTAAATACTCTATGATATTGCTTATATGTTGAATCTAAAAAATACAACAAACTAGTAAATATAACATAAAAGAAGCAGACTCACAGATACAGAGAACAAATAGTGGTTACCAGTCATGGGGTAGGGGCAATATAAGGATAGGGGAATGGGAGATACAAATTATTGGGTGTAAGTTAGGCTCAAGGATGTATTGTACAACACAGCGACTATAGCCAGTATTTTGTAGTAACTGTAAATGAAAGTAACCTTTAAAAATGGTATTTTAAAAGATTATTTATTCTAGTTCTGTGAAAAATGTCATGGGTATTTTGATAGGGGCTGCATTAAATCTGTAGATTGCTTTGAATAGTATGGCCATTGTTACCTTAGGGTGTTGACAGCCACAGAGCAAAGAGGAGGCTCCACCCCTCATCCAGCACATGCTCGGAATACCACAACACAAATTCCGCCCTCTATCAAGGGATAATGGCCAGCACACTCTGAGGAAAGATGCAGCTGGCATCCATACCAAAACCAGCCTTCACACCAAAAATATTGGACTCACACAGTCTACACAGGGGCACTCCCACATAAAAACACTCCTTCAAGACCACACTAGATAACCATTTTTCCTAAATTCATAGAGAAGGAGAAAGTTACGTAAAATGAAAATGCAGAGGAACTACTCTCAATTAAAAGGACAAGACAAATTCCCTGAAACAAGAAATGATTAAAGAGACCTCACCAGTCTACTAGACCCCAAGTTCAAAAAGGAGGTAATAAAAATGCTAAAGAAATTAAGAAAAATCATTGATAGAAATACAGATCACTGTAACAAGGACCTAGAAACTATAAAGGTGAACCAATCAAAATTACTCAATTCAATTGCTGAGATAAAAAACAATCTAGAAGCAATGAATAGCAGACTAAATGGTGAAAAGAATGAAAAAGTTATCTGGAAGATAAAATAATGGAAATCACCCAATCAGAATAGCAGCCAGAAAGACAAATTATAAAAAAAGAAAGCAACATACAATATTTATGGGATAATATAAAGTCTGCCAACCTACGAATAATAGCGGTTCCAGAAAAAGAAGAGATAGAAAACGGGATCAAAAATGTATTTAAAGAAATTATGGCTGAAAACTTACTAACCTAAAGGATAAAACAGATATCCACAGATATTCATGTACAGGAAACAACAGAGGGTCACAGCAAGATGAACCCAAGACATATCATAATCAAAATGGCAAAATTTAACGATAAAGAAGGAGAGATTGGGCTTCCCTGGTGGCGCAGTGGTTGAGAATCTGCCTGCCAATGCAGGGGACATGGGTTCGAGCCCTGGGCTGGTAAGATCCCACATGCCACGGAGCAACTGGGCCCGTGAGCCACAATTACTGAGCCTGTGCGTCTGAAGCCTGTGCTCCGCAACAAGAGAGGCCGCAATGGTGAGAGGCCTGCGCACCGCAATGAAGAGTGGTCCCCACTTGCCGCAACTAGAGAAAGCCCTCGCACAGAAACGAAGACTCAACACAGTCATAAATAAATAAATAAATAAATAAAAGAACGTGAATTTCTTAAAAAAAAAAAAAAAGGAGAGATTGTTCAAGATGGCAGATTAGAAGGACATGCTCTCACTCCCTCTTGCGAGAGCACCGGAGTCACAGCTAACTGCTGAACAGTCATCAACAGGAGGACACTGGAACTCACCAAAAAGATACCCCACATCCAAAGACAAAGGAGAAGCCACAATGAGATGGTAGGAGGGGCGCAATCACAATAAAATCAAATCCCATAACTGCTGGGTGGGTGAGTCACAAACTGGAGAACACTTATACCACAGGAGTCCACCCACTGGAGTGAAGGTTCTGAGCCAGGCTTCCCAACCTGGGGGTGTGGCAACAGGAGGAGGAAATCCTAGAGAATCAGACTTTGAAGGCTAGCAGGATTTGATTGCAGGACTTTGACAGGACTGGGGGAAACAGAGACTCCACTCTTGGAGGGCACACACAAAGTAGTGTGTGCATCGGGACCTAGGGAAAGGAGCAGTGACCCCATAGGAGACTGAACCAGACCTACCTGCTAGTGTTGCAGGGTCTCCTGTGGATGCAGGGGGTGGCTGAGTCCCATTGTGAGGATGAGGACACGGGCAGGAGAAGTTCTGGGAAGTACTCCTTGGTGTGAGCCCTCCGAGAGTCCACCATTAGCCCCCCAAAGAGCCCTGGTAGGCTCCAGTGTTGGGTCACCTTGGGCCAAACAACCAACAGGGAGGGAACCCAGCCCCACCCAGCAAAAGACAAGCAGATTAAAGTTTTACTGAGCTCTGCCTGCCAAAGCAACAGCCAGCTCTACCCACCTCCAGTCCCTCCCATCAGGAAACTTGCACAAGCCTCTTAGATAGCCTCATCCACCAGAGGGCAGAGAGTAGAAGCAAGAAGAACTACAATCCTGCAGCCTATGGAAAAAAACCACATTCACAGAAAGATAGACAAGATGAAAAGGCAGAGGGCTATGTACCAGATGAAGGAACAAGATAAAACCCCAGAAAAACAACTAAATGAAGTGGAGACAGGCAACCTTCCAGAAAAAGAATTCAGAATAATGATAGTGAAGATGATCCAGGACATCGGAAAAAGAATGGAGGCAAAGATTGAGAAGATGCAAGAAATGTTTAACAAAGATCTAAAAGAATTAAAGAACAAACAAACAGAGAAGAAAAATACAATACCGGAAATGAAAAATACAATAGAAAGAATCAATAGCAGAATAACTGAGGCAGAAGAACCGATAAGTAACCTGGAAGATGGAATGGTGGAATTCACTGCTGTATAATAGAAAAAAGAAAAAAGAATGAAAAGAAACAAAGACAGCCTAAGGGACCTCTGGGACAACATTAAATGCAACAATATTTGCAACATAGGGATCCCAGAAGGAGAAGAGAGAGAGAAAGGACCCAAGAAAATATTTGACGAGATTATAGTCAAAAACTTCCCTGACATGGGAAAGGAAATAGCCACGCAAGTCCAGGAAATACAGAGAGTCCCATACAGGATAAACCCAAGGAGAAACACACTGAGACACATAGTAATCAAATTGGCAAAAATTAAAGACAAAGAAAAATTATTGAAAGCAACAAGGGAAAAACAACAAGTAAAATACAAGGGAACTCCCATAAGGTTAACAGCTGATTTCTCAGCAGGAACACTACAAGCCACAAGGGAATGGCATGATATATTTAAACTGATGAAAGGGAAGAACCTACAACCAAGATTACTTTACCTCGCAAGGATCTCATTCAGATTCAACGGAGAAATCAAAAGCTTTACAGACAAGCAAAAGCTAAGAGAATTCAGCACCACCAAACCAGCTCTAAAATAAATGCTAAAGGAACTTCTCCAAGTGGGAAACACAAGAGAAGAAAAGGACCTACAAAAACAAATCCATAACAATTAAGAAAATGGTCATAGGAACATACATATTGATAATTACCTTAAACGTGAATGGATTAAATGCTCCAACCAAAAGACACAGACTAGTTGAATGGATACAAAAACAAGACCTGTATATATGCTGTCTACAAGAGACCCACTTCAGACCTAGGGACACATACAGACTGAAAGTGAGGGGATGGAAAAAGATATTCCATGCAAATGGAAATCAAAAGAAAGCTGGAGTAGCAATAATCATATCAGATAAAGTAGACTTTAAAATAAAAACTATTACAAGAGACAAAGAAGGACACTACATAATGATCAGGGGATCAATCCAAGAAGAAGATAAAAAAATTGTAAATATATATGCACCCAACATAGGAGCACCTCAATACATATGGCAACTGCTAACAACTATAAAAGAGGAAATCGACAGTAACACAATAATACTGAGAGACTTTAACACCTCACTTACACCAATGGACGGATCATCCAAATAGAAAATGAATAAGGAAACACAAGCTTTAAATGACACAATAAATCAGATAGATTTAATTGATATTTATAGGACATTCCATCCAGAAACAGCAGATTACACTTTCTTCTCAAGTGCGCACGGAATATTCTCCAGGATAGATCACATCTTGGGTCACAAATGAAGCCTCAGTAAATTTAAGAAAATTTAAATTATATCAAGCATCTTTTCTGACCACAACTCTATCAGATTACAAATCATTTACAGGGTAAAAACGTAAAAAACACAAACACATAGAGGCTAAACAATACGTTACTAAATAACCAAGAGATCACTGAAGAAATCAAAGACGTAATCAAAAAATACCTAGAGACAAATGACAATGAAAACACGACAATCCAAAACCTAGGGAATGCAGCAAAAGCAGTTCTAACAGGGAAGTTTGTAGCAATAGAAGCCTACCTCAAGAAACAAGAAAAATCTCAAATAAACGATCTAACCTTACACCTAAAGGAACTAGAGAAAAAAGAACAAACAAAACCCAAATTTAGCACAAGGAAATAAGTCACAAAAATCAGAGCAGAAATAAATGAAATAGAAACAAAACAGTAGCAAAGTCAATAAAACTAAAAGCTGGTTCTTTGAGAAGATAAAGTTGATAAACCATTAGCCAGACTCATCAAGAAAAAGAGGGAGAGGACTGAAATCAATAAAATTAGAAATGAAAAAGAAGTTACAACAGACACCACAGAAATACAGAACATCCTAAGAGACTACTACAAGCAACACTATGCCAATAAAATGGACAACCTGGAAGAAATGGACAAATTCTTAGGAGGGTATAACCTTCCAATACTGAACCAGGAAGAAATAGAAAATATGAACAGACCAGTCACAAGTAATGAAATTGAAGCTGTGTTTAAAAATCTTCCAACAAACAAAAGTCCAGGACCAGATGGCTTCACAGGTGAATTCTATCAAACATTTAGAGAAGAGCTAACACCCATCCTTCTCAAACTCTTCCAAAAAATTGCAGAGGAAGGAAGACTCCCAAACTCATTCTACGAGGCCACCATCACCCTGATACCAAAACCAGACAAAGATACTGCAAAAAAGGAAAATTACAGGCCAATATCACTGATGAATATAGATGCAGAAATCCTCAACAAAATACTAGCAAACAGAATCCAACAACACATTTAAAGGATCATACACCATGATCAAGTGGGATTTATCCCAGGAATGCAAGGATTCTTTAATATATGCAAATCAATCAATGTGATATACCATATTAACAAATTGAAGAATAAAAATCATATGATCATCTCAATAGATGCAGAAATCTTTCGACAAAATTTAACACCCATTTATGATTAAAAAACTCTCCAGAAAGTGGGCATAGAGGTAACCTACCTCAACATAATAAAGGCCATATATGACAAACCCACAGCAAACATCATTCTCAATGGTGAAAACCTGAAAACATTTCCTCTAAGATCAGGAACAAGAGAAGGTTGCCCACTCTCACCACTGTTATTCAACATAGGTTTGGAAGCCCTAGCCATGGCAATCAGAGAAGAAAAAGAAATAAAAAGAATACAAATTGGAAAAGAATAAGTAAAACTATCACTGTTTGCAGAGGTCATGATACTATACATAGAGAATCCTAAAGATGCCACCAGAAAACTACCTGAGCTAATTAATGAATTTGGTAAAGTTGCAGGTTACAAAATTAATGCCCAGAAAGCTCTTGCATTCCTATACACTAATGATGAAAAATCTGAAAGAGAAATTAAGAAAACACTCCCATTTACCATTGCAACATAAGAATAAAATACCTAGGAATAAACCTACCTAGGGAGACAACAGACCTATATGCAGAAAAATATAAGACACTGATGAAAGAAATTAAAGATGATACCAACAGATGGAGAGATATACCACGTTCTTGGATTGGAAGAATCAATATTGTGAAAATGACTATACTACCCAAAGCAATCTACAGATTCAATGCAATCCCTATCAAATTACCAATGGCATTTTTTACAGAACTAGAACAAAAAATCTTAAAATTTGTATGGAGACAGTCTTGAGGGAAAAGGAGTCTTGAGGGAAATATCAAAAATTTCAAATATCAAAAGCAGTCTTGAGGGAAAAAATCAGAGCTGGAGGAATGAGACTCCCTGATTTCAGACTATAGTACAAAGCTACAGTAATCAAGACAATATGGTACTGGCACAAAAACAGAAATATAGATCAATGGAACAGGATAGAAAGCCCAGAGAGGGGCTTCCCTGGTGGCGCAGTGGTTGAGAATCTGCCTGCTAATGCAGGGGACACGGGTTCGAGCCCTGGTCTGGGAAGATCCCACATGCCACGGAGCAGCTGGGCCCGTGAGCCACAATTGCTGAGCCTGCGCGTCTGGAGCCTGTGCCCCGCGACGGGAGGGGCCGCGATAGAGAAAGGCCCGCGCACCGCGATGAAGAGCGGTCCCCGCACCGCGATGAAGAGTGGCCCCCGCTTGCCGCAACTGGAGAAAGCCCTCGCACGAACCGAAGACCCAACACAGCCAAAAATAAATAAATAAATAAATAAATAAATAAATAAGAAAATCCTTAAAAAAAAAAAAAAAAAAAAAGAAAGCCCAGAGATAAACCCATGCACCTATGGTCAACTAATCTATGACAAAAGAGGCAAGGATATACAATGGAGAAAAGGCAGTCTCTTGAATAAGTCATGCTGGGGAAACTGG
Organism: Balaenoptera acutorostrata; assembly: GCF_949987535.1. Lineage (NCBI taxonomy): Eukaryota > Metazoa > Chordata > Mammalia > Artiodactyla > Balaenopteridae > Balaenoptera > Balaenoptera acutorostrata. The sequence continues at coordinate 98,398,009 of NC_080064.1, read as the reverse complement.
ACAGCTACATGTAAAAGAATGAAATTAGAACACTCCCTAACACCATACACAAAAATAAACTCCAAATGGATTAGAGATCTAAATGTAAGACTGGACACTATAAAACTCTTAGAGGAAAACCTAGGAAGAACACTGTTTGACATAAATCACAGAAAGATCTTTTTGATCCACCTCCTACAGTAATGGAAATAAAAACAAAAATAAACAAATGGGTCGTAATGAAACTTAAAAGCTGTTGCAAAGCAAACGAAACTACAACCAAAACGAAAAGACAACCCTCAGAATGGGAGAAAATATTTGCAAATGAATCAATGGACAATGGATTAATCTCCAAAATATATAAACAGCTTATGCAGCTCAATATTACAAAAACAAACAATCCAATCCAAAGACGGACAGAAGACCTAAATAGACATTTCTCCAACGAAGACATACAGATGGCCAAGAAGCACATGAAAAGGTGCTCAACATCACTAATTATTAGAGAAATTCAAATCAAAACTACAATGAGGTATCACCTCACACCAGTTAGAATGGGCATCATCAGAAAATCTACAAACAACAAATGCTGGAGAGGGTGTGGAGAAACGGGAACCCTCCTGCACCGTTGGTGGGAATGTAAATTGATATAACCACTATGGAGAACAGTATGGAGGTTCCTTAAAAAACTAAAAATAGAATTACCATATGATCCAGCAATCCCACTACAGGGCATATACCCAGAGAAAAGCATAATTCAAAAAGACACATGCACCCCAATGTTCATTGCAGCACTATTCACAATAGCCAGGTCATGGAAGCAACCTAAATGCCCATCGAGAGATGAATGGATAAAGAAGTTGTGGTACATATATACAATGGAATATTACTCAGCCATAAAAAGGAACGAAATTGGGTCATTTTTAGAGACGTGGATGAATCTAGAGACTGTCATACAGAGTGAAGTAAGTCAGAAAGAGAAAAACAAATATTGTATATTAATGCATATATGTGGATCCTAGAAAAATGGTACAGATGGACCAGTTTGCAGGACAGAAATTGAGACCCAGATGTAGAGAACAAATGTATGGACACCAAGGGGGGAAAGTGGCGGGGGTTGTGATGAATTGGGAGATTGGGATTGACATGTATACACTGATGTGCATAAAATGGATAACTAATAAGAACCTGCTGTATAAAAAAATAAATAAAATTAAAAAATTTAAAAAAATAAAGAGAGAATTCTAAAGACAGCAAGAGAATAACAGAGAGTCTATTACAAGGGAACCCCATAAGGTTATCAGCTGATTTCTCTGCAGAAACTTTGCAGGCCAGAAGGGAGAGGTATGATATATTTAAAGTCCTGAAAGGAAAAAATGTACAACCTAGGATATTCTACCCAGCAAGATTGTTATTTATTTATTTATTTATTTATTTATTTATTTATTTATTTATTTTTGGCTGCATTGGGTCTTCTTTTCCTGGGAGTGGGCTTTCTCTAGTTGTGGTTAGCAGGGGCTAGTCTTTGTTGGGTGCATGGGCTTTTCATTGCGGTGGCTTCTCTTTGTGGAGCATGTGCTCTAGGTGCACGGGCTTCAGTAGTTTTGGCACATGGGCTCAGTAGTTGTGGCACGTGGGCTCTATAGAGCAGGCTCAGTAGTTGTCATGCAGGGGCTTAGTTGCTCCATGGCATGTGGGATCTTCCTTTACCAGGGCTCGAACCCATGTCCCCTGCATTGGCAGGCGGATTCTTAACCACTGCACCACCAGGGAAGTCCAAGATTGTAATTTAGAATAGAAGCAGAGATAAAGAATTTCTCAGACAAGCAAAACCTAAAATAATTCCACAATACTAAACCTAACCTAAGAGAAATGTTGAAAGGTCTACCCTAATTGAAAAGAAACAAGAATCTATAGGAATGGGAAAATCAGAAGTATATAAAAGGATTGATGTTTACTTAAGGCAGTACACAGAGTAAAAAAACAATAAAAAATTTGTAAATGCGTTTATAACTGCAATGAACAGCAAAAGGATAAGCATGAAAATGTGAAATAGGACATCAAAATCACATAAAGTGGGGGAGGGGAGTATAAAATGTAGATTTTTAAGAATGTATTTGAACTTGTACAACTATCAGTTTAAAGCAAATAGGTATAGTTATGGGTCAACATACTTGAAATCTAGGGTAACCACAAATCAAAAACATACAGTAGATTCACAAAAACCAAAAAGAAAGGAACTCAAGCATACTACAGAAGAAAACCATCCAGTCACAAAAAAAAAAAGAAATAAAGAAGAACCACAAAAACAACTGGAAAACAAGGTTTAAAATGGCAATAAGTACACATCTATCAATAATTACATTATATCAATGGACTATATGCTCTAATCAAAAGACGTAGAGTGGCAGACTGGATTAAAAAAAAACAAGATCAGTAAAACAGTAGAAAAGATCAGTAAAACCAAAAGCTGGTTTTTTGAAACGGTAAACAAAGTCAACAAACCTCCAGCCAGACTCACCAGGAAGAAAAGAGAGAGGATCCAAATAAATAAAATAAGAAATGAAAAACATGAAATAACAACTGGTTCCTTAAGATTTTAAATACAAAATCGTTATTTATGAGCTAAGATAGTATTGCTTCTTCCTGTCCACCTTGGATGACATTTTTCCCTTTTTTGTTGCCTAATTGCCTCAGCTAGAACCTCTGGTATAATGTAGAATAGAAGTGACAATAGTGGACATCCCTGATAAAGGACATTTCTTCCTTCTGATCTTAGGTGGGAAGAATTCACCCTTTTACTGTAAGTATGATGTTAGCTGTAAAGTTTTCAGTGATGTGTCTTATCAGGTGGAAAATTTTCCTTCTATTCCTAGTTTGTTGAATATTAACATTTTATGATAGGTTATTGACTTTTGTCAAATTCTTTCTCTGTGTCTATTGAGATAATCTTGTAATTTTTATCTTTCATTTTAGTGATAATATATATAACATTGAATTTTAGATGTTAGATAGCCTTGAATTCCTGTCATAACTCCCACTTGGTCCTGTTGTTTAAACCTTTATTATGTGTTCTGGATTTCATTTGCTAGTAGTTTGTGTAGATTTTTCATCTATATTCCTAACAGATATTGGTCTGTATTTTTCTTTTCTTGTGAGATCTTTGTTTGACTTTGTTATCAGAGTAAGATTGTCCTCATGGAATAATTTGGGAAGTTTTAACTCTTCTATTTTTCAGAAAAGTTTGTGAAAGATTGATTGTAATTTTTCAGAAACACTTATTGGACCAATTGGACCTGGGATTTTCTTTGCAAACGTTTTTTAAACTACTAATTCAATCTCTTTACTTGTTATAGGTCAGATTTTCTATTTCTTTATGAGTCAGTTTTGGTAGTTTCTGTCTTTTTAGGAACATGGCATGCAGTACATAGTATTTCCTCTTCATATTCTTATTACTAGAGATATCCTTTCTTTTATTCCTATTTTAGTAGCTTGAATCTTCTGTTTTTCTCTGTAAGCTTTGATAAGAGTTTGAATAGGATTGGCCTTAATTCTTCTTTATATGTTTGGCATAATTCACCAGTGAAGCTATCTGCTTTTCTTCTTTGGAAGGTTTTTGATTACTGATTCAATCCCTTGTTATAGATCTAGTGAGATTTTCTATTTCTTCCTCTGTCAGTTTTGGTAATTTTTGTGTTTCTAGGAACTTGTCCATTTCATCTTATGATCTAATTTTTTGGTATGTTATTATTTGTAGTACTCTTTTACAATCTTTTAAATTTCTTTAAGGTTGTTAGTAATGTCTCCACTTTCATTTCTAACTTCAGTTATTTGAATCTTCCTTCTTTTTTTCCTATTCAGTCTACGTAAACTTTTGTCAATTTTCTTGTTATTTCCAAAGAAACAACTTTTGGTTTAATTGATTCTCTTTTGTTTTTCCATTTTATATTTCATTTATATATGTTATATAATCTTTATTATTTCCTTCTTCCATTGGCTTTGGGATAGTTCGCTCCTTTTTCTTTTTCTAGTTCTTTAAGGTGTAAAGTTAGGTTGTTGATTTGAGATCTCTATTTTCAATAGAGGCATTTTCAGATAAAAATTTCCCTCCAAGCAAAACTTTTACTTTATTACATAAGTTTTGGTATGTTTCTTTCATTTTTATTTATCTCAAACTATTTTCTAATCTCCATAGTGATTTGTTTATCCCATTTGTTTTTTGAGTGTGTTTAATTTCCACACAATTCTGAATTTTCCAGTTTTCCTTGTTATTGATGTCTAGGTTCATTTCCATTGTGTTTAGAGAAGACATTTTGTATGATTTTAATTTTTTTAAATTTATTGAGAACTGTTTTATGTCCTAACATGGTCTAATCATTATAATGTTTCATGTGTAGTTGAGAAAAATGTGTACTGATGTTGGATGGAGGTTACTGTATATGTCTGTTAAGTCTAGTTGGTTATAATATTCTTCAAGTCTTCTATTTTCTCACTGATCTGTCTAGATGTTCTATCCATATTTGGAAGTGGTGTATTGAAGTGAAACTATCTATGTCTCCCTCAATTCTGTCACTATTTTTTCACATATTTTGGAGCTCCATTGTTTGGTACATATATGTTTATTTTTTTCTTGATGTGAATTATCCTGTTATTAATATATAGTGTACCTCTATCTCTTGTAACAGTTTTTAATTTAAAGTCTATTTATTCTGATATTAGTATAGACACCCAACTCTCTTTTGGCTATTATTTGCATGGAATATTTTTTTTTCATTCTTCCACTTTCAAGATATTTATCTACAGCTTTAAAGTTAGTCTTTTGAAAGTAGCAGATAGTTGGATTTTTTAAATTGGATCTGCCAATCTCTGTCATTTAATTCTGATTTTTATTTAAATTTAAAGTGATTGGGGGGACGGATAGATCGGGAGTTTCATATCGACATATACACACTGCTATATTTAAAATTGATAAACAACAAAGACCTACTGTATAGCACAGGTAACTCTGCTCAATACTCTGTAATAACCTAAATGAGAAAAGAATTTGAAAAAGAATAGATACATGTATATGTATAACTGAATCACTTTCCTGTACACCTGAAATTAACACAGCATTTTAAATCAACTATACTCCAAAAAAATCTATAATTAAAAGAATTAAAAACATAAACATTTTTTAAATAAATAAATTTAAAGTGATTATTGACAATTAAGGACTTCTGTAATTATACTATTTTTTTCTATATGCTTTATACCTTTTTTCTTTCTCAGTTCTTTCCAATGATGTCTTCTTATGTGTCCAACTGATTTTGTGTGTGTGGTGTAGAATTTTAATTCTCTCTTCATTTCCTTTCCTGCATATTTATTTTTCTAGTGGTTACTGTGGGGATTACAGGAAACATACTAAATTTTTTAAAAACTATACTTTAAATTGATACCCACTTAACTTCAAAGTATACATTAATGCTTCACCTATTCAGCTCTATCCCCTCTTTTTTTGTTTTTTTTTTTTTTTGGCCACGCAGCATGCGGGATCTTAGTTCCCCGACCAGGGATTGGACTCATGCCCCCTGTGGTATGAGTCCACTGGACTGCCAGGGAAGTCCCTCTATCTTCTCTTTTATGTTTTTGTCAAATTACATCTTTTAACATAGATTTATAATTAATGTTTATGCATTTGTCTTTGAAACATATTGGGTGTGAAAAGAGGATTTACAAACTAGAAAAGCAATAATACTATCTTTTATATTTACTAGTGTAATTACCCTTACTGGTTATCTTTATTTCTTTGAAAGGATTTGAGTTACCACCCATTGTCCTTTCATTTCACCCTGAATGACTCCCTTTCGTGTTTTTTCATAAGTATGCTATTGACAAACTCCTTAGCTTTTGTTTATGTGAGACTATCTTAATTTTTCCTTAATCTCTGAAGGATAGTTTTACTGGTTATAGATTTCTTGGTTGACAGATTTTTATTTTCAGCTTGTTAAATATATCATTCTACTACTTTCTTTTCTACTTGTTTCTGATAAGATATTAGCTGTTAATTTTGTTGAGGATCTCTTTACATGATAAGTTGCTTCTCCCTTCCTTCCTGCTTTTAAGATACTTTCTTCAACTTTGTTTTTCAACAGTTTGATTGTTTGATTAAATGTGCCTTGGTGTGAATCTGTTTAAGTTTATCTTGCTTGGAATTTGTTGAGGTTGTTGGATGTGTAGACTCATATATTTTATCATAATTGGTAAGTTTTATCTTTATTTCTTCAAACTTTTTTTTGAAGTAGAGGAAAACTACTTCTTTTTTCTTCTCTTCTTCTGAGACTTCCATAATATGTATGTTCATACACTTGATGTTGCCCCCTAGGTCCCTTAGTCTCTGTTCATTTTTCTTTATTCTCTTTTATTTCTGCTTCTCTGAATGCATAATTTTAACTGCTCTATATTCAAGTTATCAGATTCTTTCTTCTGCCTGTTTGAATCTGCTGTTGAATCCCTCTAGAGAATTTTTCATTTTATCTATTATATTTTTTAGCTGCAGAATTTATATTTGGTTACTTTTTAAAATTTCTTTCTTTTCCTTGTTACGCCCATAGATTGTTCTGCTGATTTCCTTTAGTTGTGCATTGTTTTATTCACCTCTTTTAGCACATTTAATTAGTTTAAAGTCTTTGTGTTAAGTTTAATGTCTAGGCTTCCTGTGGCATGGTTTATGTCAATTTCTTTTTTCCTTTGAATGAACTATACTTTCCTGTTTCTTTGAATGCTTTGTAAAATATTTTTGTTGAGAACTAGACATATTGAATATTGTAATGTGTTGAATCTGGAAACCAGATTCTCCCCCTGCCCAGGGAGTTTTATTGTTGGTTGATGAGGACCAAAATTATTGGGTCTTTAGTGTCTTTTTGAACTATTTTTAAAAGACTGTATTCCTTGTCATGTGTGGTTACTGACATCTCTGTTTCCCTATCTACATGATCAACCAATGACCTGAAAGAGATTTCCTTAAATACTGGATCCAAAGGGAAAATAAAAGAAAATTGTTTCATCACTTTGAATTCTTTAGACACCTGGAAATCACTTCTGACTAAGGAGTTTGAAACGACCAATATCTGTGCTGTTTCTTCAGTGAACTGCCAGTCAGATCAAAATATACAAACTTGATTTTTGGAGGATAAAGTCCTTACTGACCCCCTGGAGTTAAGAAACCCCACCAGGATATGTACCACTATCCCCATGGCTGGCTGCTGCTGGGCTAGGACTGGAGGACAATAACTACTATGTCAAGCATAGAAATTTACCAATATTTACCAGCCTCTTTCTTCTACAAGTATTCCACTGGTCATTGCAAGTTTTCAGCTAGACTCCAGAGTTCCAAAATAGTTGATTTTGACAGTTTTTGTCATCTCTGTAATTGCTTTCCTGGATAGATGGATTCCTGAAGCTTCTTTTTGTACACTTACCATGATATAATCCCTTGTTTTCTACATCTCCATGTCCATTTTTTCTCTATTTTTCTGTTACTGACTTCTCTTAACTGAAAGGGCCCATATTAAATATTTTCTAGTCTACCAGTTTAGTTCTCGTATATTTTTGAGTATTTTTCAGTTACTTTCTTACTGATCACAATGTACATTGTAATTAACATTTTAACTTAAACAATTTTAGTTCATATTAGTACCCACTTAATTTCAATCATATACAAACATTTTGCTTCAGTATAGCTATATTATCTCCCCCATGCATTTATGCTACAATTTTCATATATATTACATTTATAAGACCATCAGTTTAAGTCCATCAGCACAATTTTATAAGTATTGTTTTATGCAGTTATCTTTTGACTCAAATAGAAGAAAAGAGCTGCAGACCAAAAGATATTTATACTGTGTTTTATATTTACTTATGTATTTACCTTTAGCAGTCCTCTTTATTTCTTTGTGTGCATTTGAGTTACTCTCAAGTGTCCTTTCATTTTGTCCTGGAGGTTTTCTTTTAGCATTTATTATAGGTCTTGCCTGCTAGCGCCATATTATCAGTTCTTGCTTGTCTTGCAACATCTTAATTTCACCTTCATTTTTGAAGGATAGTTTTTCTGGACATAGAGTTCTTGGTTGACAGACTTTTTCTCTCAGCACTTTAAAAATGTCATTTGACTGCCTGATGGCCGTCATGGTATCTGATGAGAAGTCAGCAGGTAATCTAAATGAGGATTCCTCATATAATGTCATTTTTCCTACTGTTTTCAACCTTTTTTGGAAAAAAAAACTCTGCCTTTTGACAGTTTGACTTTGATGTATCTAGGTGTGAATCTCTTTTACTTTATCATATTTGAAGTTCATTGAGCTTCTTAGATATGTAGATTAATGTTTCCCTTTAAATTTGGGATGTATTTGACTTTTGGGGATTATTTCTTCAGCCCATTTCTCGTCTCCTTCTGTGACTCCTTTAATGCATGTTGTTGGTGCCCTTGATGGTGTTTCAAAGGTCACTGGGGCTTTGTTTATTTTTCTTCATTCTTATTTTTAATCTCTCAGTTTGCATAATCTCAATTAAGCTATCTTCAAGTTCACTGATTTTTTTTTTCTTACCAGCTCAAATCAGTTATTGAGCCTCTCTACTGGCTTTTTCATTTCAGTTATTAAACTTCTCTTTCCAGAACTTATATTTGGTCTTTTTAAATGATTTTCCTTTATTGATACATTTTATATGGTGAGATATTATTTTCATTCTTTTCTTTAATTCTTTAAACATGTTTATCGACTATATTTTTGTTTATTGACTATATTTTAATAGATTTTTAAAAATCTTAGTTTAGTAAGTCGAACATCTGATCTTCCTTGGGTACAGTTACTATTGAATGCTCTGTTTTGTTTTGTATGGGCCATGCTTTCCTTTTTCTTTGCATGCTTTATAATTTTTTTGTTGAAAACTGGTTATTTTATGTAATATATGGAAACTCTGAAAATCAGTCCCATTCCCTTCACTCCCCCATTTCCCAAAGATTGTTGTTTTTTTGCTATTTGATTACTTTCTTGGATCAATCCCTTAAAGCCTGTATCCTTTATTGTGAAAAGCTAATGAAGTGTTCGATTAACATCATACTCAGCTAGTGATTGGTGGAGACTTTCTTAAATGCCTTAAAGCAGATAACTCCTACTCTTTACCAGGAAGCTCTGTGTATATATTACAGTGTGTCTTCAATGCAGTTTACAACTCTTAGCTTTTCCTTCCTGCTAGTGCAATAATTCAGTGTTACTATACATGAAAGACTAAGGTCTTTTCATGTCTTTCTAAGCATACACACATCCTTCATATGTGTTCTGCCATCTAGACCTCTAGGAATAGTAGCCTTTCATTGACATCTGTGGACATTTGTTTCCGGGATTTTCCTATGTAATTATTTTTGGCCATATTCTTGTTTTGCCCTAACTAGATTTGCTGCAACAGGCAGGCAGCTGCAATGTTAAATAATTGCCAGTAATTGTTTTTTACTAACAACCAAGGTTTTTCTCACTGCATGAATTCTGAGTCAGTTCAAAACCCTGTGGATGAGGCTTTTCCAGAGAGCTTCCATACAGGTCAAACAGTAACAATTCTCTGGTGATGGACTTTTGGGGGCTTCCAAATTCATTCTCCCTTCAGTAACTGCTACACTGTTTTTTCATAGTAACTCTTGTTCTTAGGCCTCTAGTTTTCAAGACTACCACTGATTTGTGGAGAGGTAGATGGGAATAAAGCATCCTAAGAGCTCACAGTTCTTACTGAGCTTGAGTTTATTTTTTTTCTTGAAGAAATGCTCTCCAGATTGTTGTAGGCTTTGATTAATTTCCAGAGTTGTGAAAAAGTTGATGTTAACCTGTTGTCCATTTTCCCAGTGTTCTCTCTCTCTCTTTCTCGTTTTTTTTTTTTTCATGGATTTTCAGAAGTCTTTACTCTATAATTCCAGAAGTGTTTCCAAGATACTTTTTAGGAACAACATGTTTCTAGTTTTAAAAAGTGAGGTAAAAATATTCTGTCAAAACAAAATTCTTGCCAGCCTCACAATCATGTAAGCCAATTATTTTAATAAATCTCTTTCTCAGGAATCTACATTTTCGGAAGCAGGAGGTGAGGAAATGAGGCCTGATCATCTATCTATCTATCTATCTATCTATCTGTCTATCTATCTATCTATTATCTACCTATCTATCTATAGATATAGATATAGATATATATGTGTGTGTGTCTATGTGTGTGTATGTATGTACATATATACACAGATACACAGATGAATGGGTAAAGATATACATGTATATGTATAAATGGATAATGATATATATATCTGCATGTGTGTGTGTATATATATATATTTACAGACACACACATGCACGTGCACATGTACATATGTGCAATAGGATATTCAACCAAGAAGAAGAAGGAGGAGGAGGAGGAGGAGGAATTCCTGCCCTTTGCAACATGATGAACCTGGTAGGCTTTATGCTAACTGAATTAAGTCAGAAAGAGAGAGATAAATACTATATCTTAGCACTTATATGTGAATATGTTTTAAAAAGTCAAACTTACAAATTCAGAGAGTAGAATGGTGGTTGCCAGGAAGGGGGGAATGGGGGGAAATGGTTAGGTTTTGGTCAAGGGGTAGCATCTTTCAGTTATAGGATGAATAAGTTCTCAAGATATAATGTGCAGCATGATGACTGTAGTTAATAATACCACATTGTATACTTGAAAATTTGCTAAGAGAGTAGATATTAAGTGTTCTCAGCAACAACAATAAAACGTTAACTATGTGGGGTGACGGATGTTTTAAATTGATTGTGGTAATAGTTTCACAATGAATATGTATATGGAATCATCACATTGTACACTTTAAATATATATAATTTTTTCTCAGTTTTACCTCAATAAAGCTGTAGGAAAAAATAAATTCTTTGTAGCCAACATTTAGTTGGTACTATTTTTTTTTTTTTAATTTTTTTTAATTTATTTATTTATTTATTTATTTATGGCTGTTTTGGGTCTTCGTTTCTGTGCGAGGGCTTTTCTCTAGTTGTGGCAAGTGGGGGCCACTCTTCATCGCGCTGCGCGGGCCTCTCACTATCGCGGCCTCTCTTGTCGCGGAGCACAGGCTCCAGACGTGCAGGCTCAGCAATTGTGGCTCACGGGCCCAGTCGCTCCGCGGCATGTGGGATCTTCCCAGACCAGGGCTCGAACCCGTGTCCCCTGCACTAGCAGGCAGATTCTCAACCACTGCGCCACCAGGGAAGCCCGGTACTATTTTTTTTTTACTGTCCATTCAGCCTCTCTATTTCTTTTGATTGGGGAGTTTAATCCATTTACATTTAAAGTGCTTATCTATAGGAAATAATATACTATTGCCATTTTGTTACTTGTTTTATGTTAGTTTTGTAGTACTTTTGTTGGTCATTTCCTCTATTGCTGTCTTCCCTGTTGTTTTGTTGATTTTTTTATATTGATACATTATCTTTCTTTTATTTAAGTTCCATAGTTTTGTTTTTGTGTTCTCTCAGTTACCATGTTGCATAGTTATAACAGTCTAACTTAAGTTAACAACTTAAGTTCAGTTGCATACAAAAAACACTACACTTTAACTTCTCCCCCACTTTATGTTAGTTGTGGCCACAATTTACCTCTGTTCATATTATGTATCTTTAAACATATATGTAGTTATATAGTTATAGTTCTTTTGTCTTTTACTTATATATTTGAATTAAAAGTAATTATCCTTCTAATCACCATTACAGTAATTACATTATTTTAAATTTGTCTTTATTTTTACCATTATTAACAAGTTAGTAATGAGTTACTAATGATAGCATACTTTCCTATGCTATCATGTTGCTGTTCAATATCCTTTCATTTCAACTTTGAGGACTCCCTTTAGCATTTCTTGTAAGGTAGGTGGTGTATTGGCGATGAACTCCATCAGCTTGTGTCTGGAAATTTCTTCAAGTCATCTTCTTTTTTGAAGGAGAGTTTTGCCAGCTATGATATTCTTAGTTGCAGTTATTTTCTTTCACCTCTTTGAATATATCATCCCATTCTCTTCTGGCCTTCAAGGTTTTTTCTGGAAAACCCACTCATAATCTTTTTAAGGGGGTTCCTTGTATGTAATGATTATTGTGTCTCTTGCGGATTTCAAATTCCCTCTTTGTCACTGACTTTTTCCAATCAGATTATAATGTATCTTGGTGTGAATTTTTTGTGTGTATTCTTCCATCTCTTTCTGGATGCCCATTTCTTCAGCCATTATTTCTGTGAATAAGCTTTCTGATCTCCCCACCCTTATCTTTCTTGGACTTTGATAATGTGTATATTGGTCCTCCTCCTGGAGTTATTTAAGTCTCATAAGCTTTCATAACTTTTTATTCTTTTTTGTTTTTGTTCCTCTGATTTAATTATTTCCAATAATATGTCTTTGAGTTCACTTCTTCTTAATCCAGTCTGCTGTTGAATGCCTCTAGAGAATCTTTTAGTTAAATTATTGTGTTCTTTAGCTACCCAATTTCTGCTGGAATTTAAAAATATCTTCTGTCTCTTTGTTGAAAATCTTGATTTGTCCATGCATTTTTCTCTTGACCTCGGTGAACATCTTTATGACAGCTATTTTGAATTTTCTGTCAGATAATTTGTATACCAGTGTTTCATTAGGATTAGTTTCTGGAGATTTTGTCTTGTTACTTGTTTAGAACATCTGTGACTGATTTTTCATTTTCTTTGACTCTCTGTGTTGATGTCTTCACCTTAAACAAAGCAGGAACTTCTCTCAGTCTTCATGGACTGGCTTGTATGATACTAGAAAGGACACTCAGCAATCAGCTTACTAGAGATTCTGGGGGCCTCTATCAACACTTTTTCCTCACCAGGTAAAAACAGGCACCTCTGGTTTTTGTCAGGTCACTATGTGGTGAGTCAGGAGGGTGAGCTGCAGTATCTGCCAGGCCAAGCTGCTGTTTCCAATGTCTCCCAGACTGGTAGACTGTGGTGGATCTTTCTGAATTCCAAGACTGGCAAGACTGAGATCAGTCCTCTATTGATCTTCTTAAGGGAAGATTGGTCATTGTGAACATGACTAATCTTTTATTCTCCAAGGGGAAGCTGATATCTGGGTTGTGCTAAACAGGAGGGTGAGCCAATAGTGTCTTTGAGCCCAAACTGTAGTCTCCATTATCCCCTAGACTGCTAAACTGTTACAGAGCCACGTGCCACTCCATGACTGGCAGAACAGAGGTTAGTACTCTGAAGAGCCCCCTCTGAGAAGTTTGGTCATTGTACTCAAGGATCTACTCTTTCCCTCCTCAGAGGGAATCTAAGAGGTGGGCTTCTTTGTCCACTTGCTCTGTGCTGGGAAGGAGAGGTAGTTACAATGTATATGAGTCCAAGTTACCTTCTCTATTCTTCCCAAGGCTGACAGCCTGTGGTGACATCCAAGTTCCAAGGTCTTGGCAGGATGAAGGTCATTCCCTGGTGGAACCCCCTGGGAAATGCTGGGGAGCTATACATGTGAACCAACTTCTTTCCCCCCTGGTAGAAGCTGGGAGTTAAGAGGTCTCCTTCTGATCATATGACAATGTACCAGGGCAAGGACTCCAGGGAGAGGGTGTCCTGAATCTCGTTACCAGTTTTGGTGAGTTTGTGTTTGCAGTCACATGGAGTGCAGGAGCCTTTCATATAGTTTCTGGATTTCTCACAAAGCAAATTGTCCATGCATTGTTGTTTATTTGATGTGTTGGTGGCGGCAGGGGAGGAATGGTCCAAGACTTCATTTGTAGTTTTCTTTTCTTGTAATGTCTTTGGTTTTGATATTATGGTATTGCTAGCCCCATACAATGAGTTAGGAAGTATTCCTCCTTCTTCTATCTACTGGAATAGATTATAGAGAATTTATATAATTTCTAACTTAAATATTTGGTAGAATTCACTAATAAACACATCTAGGTCTGGTGCTTTCTATGTTGGATGGTAATTAATTATTGATTCAATTTCCTTAATAGATAGAGGCCTATTTGTATTTTCTATTTTTTCTCGTGTCAATTTTCCCAGATTGAGTCTTTCATTTGGTCCATTTCATCTAGGTTATCAAATTTGTGGTCATAGACTTATTCATAGTATTTCTTTATTATACTTTAATGTCCATGGGGTCTGTGGTGACAGTTCTATTTCATTTCTGATATTAGTAATTTGTGTTCTCTCTTTTTTTTAGTGGCTAGAAGCTTATCAATTTTATTGATCTTTTCAAAGCACAAACTTTTAGTTTCATTGATTTTTCTCTGTTGAATTCGTTATTTTTTTAAATTAATTTATTTTATTTTATTTATTTTCGGCTGTGCTGGGTCTTCGTTTCTGTGCATGGGCTTTCTCTAGTTGCAGTGAGCAGGGGCTACTCTTCATTGCAGTGCACAGGCTTCTCACTGTGGTGGCTTCTTTTGTTGTGGCGCATGGGCTCTAGGTGTGTGGGCTTCAGTAGTTGTGGCACGCTGTCTCAGTAGTTGTGGCTTGTGGGCTCTAGAGCTCAGTCTCAGTAGTTGTGGTGCACGGGCTTAGTTGCTCCATGGCATGTGGCATCTTCCCAGACCAGGGCTCGAACCCATGTCCCCTGCATTGGCAGGCGGATTCTTAACCACTGTACCACCAGGGAAGCCCTGAATTCTTGTTTTTAATGTCACTGATTTCTACCTTGACTTTTATTATTTCTTGTCTTCTGTTTACAATCAATTTAAAGTCTTATTCTTTTTCTAGTTTCCTACAGAAGAACCTCACATTATTGATTTTAGATATTTCTTAATATATGCACTCAAAGCTCTCAATTTCCTTCTAAGAGCTACTACTGTAAACTTAATGTTTGCCCTATCCCTCATCTTCAACAACTCATAGATTAAAAGTTATTCCCAATGTGAGGGTAACTAAGGGTGGGGGCATTTGGGAGTTGATTAAGTCACAAGGGCAGGGCCCTCATAAATAAGCTTAGTGCCTTTGTAAAAGAGACCACACAGAGCTCCCTTTCCCCTTCTGCCATGTGAGCACACAGCAAAAAGACAGCCATCTGTGAGCTTAGGATTGGGCCCTCACAAGACAATGAATCAGCTGGTAAATTTATCTTGGACTTCCTAGTCTACAGAACTGTGAGAAATAAATGTTTGTTGTTTATAAGACACTTAATCTGTGGTATTTTGTTATAGCAGCCCCAATGCCCTAAGACAACAACTGCTTTTTTTTGTTTTTTTAAACATCTTTATTGCACTATAATTGCTTTACAATGTTGTGTTAGTTCCTGCTGTATAACAAAGTGAATCAGCTGTATGTATACAGATATCCCTATATCCCTTCCCTCTTGCATCTCCCTCCCACCCTCCCTATGCCACCCCTCTAGGTGGTCACAAAGCACCGAGTTGATCTCCCTGTGCTATGCAGCTGCTTCCCACTAGCTTTTATTTATTTATTTATTTATTTATTTATTTATTTATTTATTTATTTATGGCTGTGTTGGGTCTTCGTTTCTGCGCGAGGGCTTTCTCTAGTTGTGGCAAGTGGGGGCCACTCTTCATCGCAGTGCGTGGGCCTCTCACTATTGCGGCCTCTCTTGTTGCGGAGCACAAGCTCCAGACGCGCAGGCTCAGTAATTGGGGCACATGGGCCCAGTTGCTCCACAGCATGTGGGATCTTCCCAGACCAGGGCTCGAACCCGTGTCCCCTGCATTGGCAGGCAGATTCTCAACCACTGCGCCACCTGGGAAGTCCCCCCACTAGCTTTCTGTTTTACATTTGGTAGTGTATATATGTCAATGCTACTTTCTTACTTCGTCCCAGTTTACCCTTCCCCCTCCCCGTCCTCAATTCCATTCTCTACGTCTGCATCTTTATTCCTGTCCTGCCCCTAGGTTCTTCAGAACCACTTTTTTTTTTTTTAGATTCCATATATATGTGTTAGCATATGGTATTTATTTTTCTCTTTCTGACTTACTTCACTCTGTATGACAGACTCTAGGTCCATCCACCTCACTACAAATAACACTCTTTGACATAAATCACAGCAAGATCCTTTTTGACCCACCACCTAGAAAAACGGAAATAAAAACAAAAATAAATGGGACCTAATGAAACTTAAAAGGTTTTGCACAGCAAAGGAAACCATAAACAAGACGAAAAGACAACCCTCAGAATGGAAGAAAATATTTGCAAATGAAACAACTGACAAAGGATTAATCTCCAAAATATACAAGCAGCTCATGCAGCTCAATATCAAAAAGCACAAATAACCCAATCCAAAAATGGACAAAGGACCTAAATAGACATTTCTCCAAAGAAGATATACAGATTGCCAACAAACACATGAAAGGATGCTCAACATCATTAATCATTAAAGAAATGCAAATCAAAACTACAATGAGATATCACCTCACACTGGTCAGAATGGCCATCATCAAAAAATCTACAAACAATAAATGCTGGAGAGGGTGTGGAGAAAAGGGAACCCTCTTGCACGGTTGGTGGGAATGTAAATTGATACAGCCACTATGGAGAACAGTATGGAGGTTTCTTAAAAAACTAAAAATAGAACTACCATATGACCCAGCAATCCCACTACTGGGCATATACCCTGAGAAAACCATACTTCAAAAAGAGTCATGTACCACAGGTTTCACTGCGGCACTATTTACAATAGCCAGGACATGGAAGCAACCTAAGTGTCCATCGACAGATGAATGGATAAAGAAGATGTAGCACATATATACAATGGAATATTACTCAGCCATAAAAAGAAATGAAATTAAGACAACTGCTGTTGCTGAATTCCACAAATTTTGATGAATTGTATTTTCACTTAGTTTAAAAAATTTTTAATTTTTTTTGAAGTTTCTTCTTTAATCCATGTGTTATTTAGAAGTATGTTATCTAATCTCCATATATTTGGGGATTTTATAGCTATCTTCCTGCCAATTGATTTAGTTTGATTTTATTATGGTCTGGGAGCATACATTGTATAATTTCTATTCTTGTAAATTTCTCAAGGTTTATTTTATATCTAAGAATGTGGTCTATCTTGGTGAATGTTCCATGTGAGCTTGAAAAGAATGAGTACTCTGCCTCTGTTGGATTACTAGTCTATTGATGTCAATTATATCCAGTTGATTGACGGTGCTGTTGAGTTCAATTATGTCCATAGTGATTTTCTGCCTGTTGGATCTGTCCATTTCTGATATTCAAGTGTGGATTGAATATATTAGTGGATTCATCCATTTCTCCTTGCCATTCTGTTACTTTTTGCCTCACGTATTTTGTTGCCTTGTTGCTAGGCATGTATATGTTTAGGATTGTTGTATCTTCTTGGAAAATTGACTCCTCTATCATTATGTAATGCTGCAGTTTATAACTGATGATTTTCCTTGTTTTGAAACCTGCTCTGTCTGAGGTTCATATAACTGTTACAGCTTTTTTTTGATTAGTGTTATCATGATATATCTTTCTCCTTCTCTTACTTTTCATCTACATGTGTCCTTATGTTTAAACTGGGTTTCTCATAGATAACATGTAGGTCTTGATTTTTATATTTACTCTGATGCCAAAAATCCAGAAATAGCAAAAGCAAAACTACTAAATCACTAAATTAGTGATTAGTAAGAGTTTATTGTGCATATAGAAACATTTCATGAACTGAGAACTATCAAATTGACAGTGGAGTGAGGCTTAGAGGAATATTGTTAGAAGAAAGCTTAGATTGTGAAAATGCAGAAGATGTTTATTCTTTACAATAATTGGTTATAGCATTAAAGTTTTCCTCCTGATAAGGGATTGGTTATAGAGAGTTATTTCTTGCCAATTTTGGAGAATAGCTTAAACCTCATTTATGATTTTCTGAACTATTTACAAGAAGAGGCTCAAGTTAAGTTTCACTTGTTTCACACAGTAAGCTAAATTAAGTGTTGCTTATATAACTTAATTGGGTTTGTCTACTCAGGAAACTTTCAAGCCTGGTCTTTATTTTATATTTGATTTTAACACCAACAATCTCTATCTTGTAACTGGTATACATAGACCACTGACATTTAAAGTGAATATTGATATAGTTGATTAATATCTACCATATTTGTTACTGTTTTATATTCATTGCCCTTGACCTTTGTCCACATTTTTATCTTCCACTCTTTTTCTACCCTTTGCAATTTTAATTGAACATTTTATATTATTCCACTTGTCTCCTCTCTTATAATATCAATTATAGTTCTCTTTTTAAATTTAATTTTATGTATTTTTTTATACAGCAGATTCTTATAAGTCATCCATTTAATACAGATCAGTGTATACATGTCAATCCCAATCAACCAATTCATCACAACACCACCCCCACCCCCTGCTGCTTTCCCCCCTTAGTGTCCATAAGATTGTTCTCTACATCTATGTCTCAATTTCTGTCCTGCAAACCGGTTCATTTGTACCATGATTCTAGGTTCCACATACATGCATTAATATATGATATTTGTTTTTCTCTTTCTGACTTACTTCACTCTGTATGACAGACTCTAGATCCATCCACATCTCTACAAATGACCCAATTTCATTCCTTTTTATGGCTGAGTAATATTCCATTGTATATATGTACCACAACTTCTTTATCCATTCATCTGTCAATGGGCATTTAGGTTGCTTCCATGACCTGGCTATTGTGAATAGTGCTTCAATGAACATTGGGGTGCATATGTCTTTTTGAATTATGGTTTTCTCTGGGTATATGCCCAGTAGTGGGATTGCTAGGTCATATGGTAGTTCTATTTTTAGTTTTTTAAGAAACCTCCATACTGTTCTCCATAGTGGCTGTATCAATTTACATTCCCACCAACCGTGCAAGAGGGTTCCCTTTTCTCCACATCCTCTCCAGCATTTGTTGCTTGTAGATTTTCTGATGATCCCCATTCTAACTGCTGTGAGGTGATACCTCATTGTAGTTTTGATTTGCATTTCTCTAATAATTAGTGATGTTGAGCAGTTTTTCATGTGCTTCTTGGCCATCTGTATGTCTTCTTTGGAGAAATGTCTATTTAGGTCTTCTGCCCATTTTTGGATTGGGTTGTTTGGTTTTTTAATATTGAGCTGCATGAGCTGTTTATATATTTTGGAGATTCATCCTTTGTCCATTGATTCATTTGCAAATATTTTCTCCTATTTTAGGGTTGTTGTTTTGTCTTGTTTATGGCTTGCTTTGCTGTGCAAAAGCTTTTAAGTTTCATTACGTCCCATTTGTTTATTTTTGTTTTTATTTCCATTACTCTAGGGGGTGGATCAAAATATATCTTGCTGTGATTTATGTCAAAGAGTGTTCTGCCTATGTTTTCCTCTAAGAGTTTTATAGTGTCCGGTCTTACATTTAGGTCTCAAATCCATTTTGAGTTTATTTTTGTGTATGGTATTAGGGAGCGTTCTAATTTCATTCTTTCACATGTAGCTGTCCAGTTTTCCCAGCAGCACTTATTCAAGAGACTGTCTTTTCTACACTGTATATCCTTGCCTGCTTTGTCATAGATTAGTTGACCGTAGGTGCTTGGGTTTATTTCTGGGCTTTCTATCTTTTTCCATTGATCTATGTTTCTGTTTTTGTGCCAGTACCACATTGTCTTGATTACTGTAGCTTTGTAGTATAGTCTGAAGTCAGGGAGTCTGATTCCTCCAGCTCCGTTTTTTTCCCTCAAGACTGCTTTGGCTATTCGGGGTCTTTTGTGTCTCCATACAAATTTTAAGATTTTTTTTCTAGTTCCGTAAAAAATGCCATTGGTGATAGGGATTGCATTGAATCTGTAGATTGCTTTGGGTAGTATAGTCATTTTCACAATATTGATTCTTCCAATCCAAGAACATGGTATATCTCTCCAGCTTCTGGTATCATTTTTAATTTCTTTCATCAGTGTCTTATGGTTTTCTACATACAGGTCTTTTGTCTCCCTAGGTAGGTTTATTCCTAGGTATTTTATTCTTTTTGTTGCAATGGTAAATGGGAGTGTTTCCTTAATTTCTCTTTCAGATTTTTCATCATTAGTGTATCAGAATGCAAGAGATTTCTGGGCATTAATATTGTCTCCTGCAACTTTACCAAATTCATTGATTAGCTCTAGTAGTTTCCTGGTGGCATCTTTAGGATTCTCTATGTATAATATCATGTCATCTTCAAACAGTGACAGTTTTATTTCTTCTTTTCCAATTTGTTTTCCTTTTATTTCTTTTTCTTCTTTGATTGCCGTGGCTAGGACTTCCAAACCTATGTTGAATAATAATGGTGAGAGTGGACATCCTTGTCTTGTTCCTGATCTTACATGAAATGCTTTCAGTTTTTCACCATTAAGAATGATGTTTGCTGTGGGTTTGTCATATATGGCCTTTATTATGTTGAGGTTGGTTCCATCTATGCCCACTTTCTGTAGAGTTTTTTTTTACCATAAATGGGTGTTGCATTTTGTCAAAAGCTTTCTCTGCCTCTACTGAGATGATCATATGGTTTTTATTCTTCAATTTGTTAATACGGTGTATCACATTGATTGATTTGCATATATTAAAGATCCTTGCATCCCTGGGATAAATCCCACTTGACCATGGTGTATGATCCTTTTAATGTGTTGTTAGATTCTGTTTGCTAGTATTTTGTTAAGGATTTTTGCATCTATATTCATCAGTGATATTGGTCTGTAATTTTCTTTTTTTGTAGTATCTTTGTCTGGTTTTGCTATCAGGGTGATGGTAGCCGCATAGAATGTGTTTGGGAGTGTTCCTTCCTCTGCAATTTTTTGGAAGAGTTTGAGAAGGATGGGTGTTAACTGTTCTGTAAATGTTTGATAGAATTCACCTGTGAAGCCATCTGGTCCTGGACTTTTGTTTGTTGGAAGATTTTTAACTACAGTTTCAATTTCATTACTTATGATTGGTCTGTTCATACTTTCTGTTTCTTCCTGGTTCAGTCTTGGGAAGTTATACCTTTCTAAGATTTTGTCCATTCCTTCCAGGTTGTCCATTTTATTAGCATAAAGTTGCTTGTAGTAGTCTCTTAGGATGCTTTGTATTTCTGCGGTGTCTCTTGTTCTCCTTTTTCATTTCTAATTTTATTGATTTGAGTCCTCTCCCTCTTTTTCTTGATGAGTCTGGCTAATGGTTTATCAATTTTGTTTATCTTCTCAAAGAACCAGCTTTTAGTTTTATTGATCTTTGCTATTGTTTTCTTTGTTTCTGTTTCATTTATTTCTGCTCTGATCTTTATGATTTCTTTCCTTCTTCTAACTTTGTGTTTTGTTTGTTCTTCTTTCTCTAGTTCCTTTAGGTGTAAGGTTAGATTGTTTACTTGAGATTTTTCCTGTTTCTTTAGGTAGGCTTGTATAGCTATAAACTTCCCTCTTAGAACTGTATTTGCTGCATCCCATAGGTTTTGGATTGTCGTGTTTTCATTTTCATTTGTCTCTAGGTATTGTTTGATTGCCTCTTTGATTTCTTCATTGATCGCTTGGTTATTTAGTAACGTACTGTTTAGCCTCCATGTGTTTGTGTTTTTTAGGTTTTTTTCCCTGTAATGATTTCTAATCTCATAGCGTTGTGGTCAGAAAAGATGCTTGATATGATTTCAATTTTCTTAAATTTACTGAGGCTTGATATGTGATCCATGATGTGATCTATCCTGGAGAATGTTCCATGCGCACTTGAGAAGAAAGTTTAATCTGCTGTTTTTGGAGGAATGGCCTATAAATATCAATTAAATCTATCTGTCTATTGTGTCATTTAAAGCTTGTGTTTCCTTATTAATATTCTTTTTGGATGATCTATCCATTAGTGTATGTGAGGTGTTAAAGTCCCCCACTATTACTGTGTCACTGTCGATTTCCTCTTTTATAGCTGTTAGCAGTTGCCTTATGTATTGAGGTGCTCCTATGTTGGGTGCATATATGTTTATAATTGTTATATCTTCTTGGATTGATCCATTGATCATTATGTAGTGTCCTTCCTTGTCTCTTGTAACATTCTTTATTTTAAAGTCTATTTTATCTTATATGACTAATGCTACTGCAGCTTTCTTTTGATTTCCATTTGCGTGGAATATCTTTTTCCATCCCCTCACTTTCAGTCTATATGTGTCCCTAGGTCTGAAGTGGGTCTCTTGTAGACAGCATATATATTGGTTTGTTTTTGTATCCATCCAGCAAGGCTGTGTCTCTGGTTGGAGCATTTAATCCATTCATGTTTAAGGTAATTATCAATATGTATGTTCCTATTACCATTTTCTGAATTGTTTTGGGTTTGTTTTTGTAGCTCCTTTGCTTCTCTTGTGTTTCCCACTTAGAGAAATTCCTTTAGCATTTGTTGTAGAGCTGGTTTGGTGGTGCTGAATTCTCTTAGCTTTTGCTTATCTGTAAAGCTTTTGATTTCTCCATCAAATCTTAATGAGATCCTTGCTGGGTAGAGTAATCTTGGTTGTAGCTTTTTCCCTTTCATCACTTTAAGTATATCATGCCACTCCCTTCTGACTTGTTGATTTTCTGCCAAGAAATCAGCTGTTAACCTTATGGGAGTTCCCTTGTATGTTATTTGTCGTGTTTCCCTTGCTGCTTTCAATAAATTTTCCTTCTCTTTAATTTTTGCCAATTTGATTACTATGTGTCTCGGCATGTTACTCCTTGGGTTTATCCTGTATGGGACTCTCTGTGTTTCCTGGACTTTGGTGGCTATTTCCTTTCCCACGTTAGAGAAGTTTTCGACTATAAACTCTTCAAATATTTTCTTGGGTCCTTTCTCTCTCTCCTCTCCTTCTGGGACCCCTATAATGTGAATGTTGTTCCGTTTAATGTTGTCCTGGAAGTCTCTTAGGCTGTCTTCATTTCTTTTCATTC
This sequence comes from Balaenoptera acutorostrata, assembly GCF_949987535.1. Classification (NCBI taxonomy): domain Eukaryota; kingdom Metazoa; phylum Chordata; class Mammalia; order Artiodactyla; family Balaenopteridae; genus Balaenoptera; species Balaenoptera acutorostrata. The sequence continues at coordinate 98,375,159 of NC_080064.1, read as the reverse complement.
TTTTTTCTTTATTCTGTTTCTCAGCAGTGAATTCCACCATTCTGTCTTCCAGATAACTTATCCATTCTTCTGCCTCAGTTATTCTGCTACTGATTCCTTCTAGTGTAGTTTTCATTTCAATTATTGCATTGTTCTTCTCTGTTTGTTTGTTCTTTAATTATTCTAGGTCTTTGTTAAACATTTCTTGCATCCTCTTGATCTTTGCCTCCATTATTTTTCCAAGGTCCTGGATCATCTTCACTATCATTATTCTGAATTCTTTTTCTGGAAGGTTGCCTATCTCCACATCATTTAGTTGTTTTTCTAGGGTTTTTTTTTTAAAGATTTATTGATTGATTGATTGATTGATTGTTTGCTATGTTGGGTCTTCGTTTCTGTGCTAGGGCTTTGTCTAGTTGCGGCAAGCAGGGGCCACTCTTCAGCACAGTGCGTGGGCCTCTCACTACCGTGGCCTCTCTTGTTGTGGAGCACAGGCTCCAGACGTGCAGGCTCAGTAGTTGTGGCTCACGGGCCTAGTTGCTCCGCAGCATGTGGGATCTTCCCAGACCAGGGCTCAAACCCGTGTCCCTTGCATTAGCAGGCAGATTCTCAAACACTGCACCACCAGGGAAGCCCTTTTCTAGGGTTTTATCATGTTCCTTCATCTGGAACATACCCTTCTGCCTTTCGTCTTGTCTATCTTTCTATGAATGTAGTTTTCATTCCACAGGCTGCAGGATTGTAGTCCTTCTTGCTTCTGCTGTCTGCCCTCTCTATAGTTCTCTTTTTAACTTTTTTTTTAGTGATTGCACCAAAGTTGGCGTTGTACATTTACAACCAACCCAAATTCATTTTTTTAACATCTTTATTGGGGTGTAATTGCTTTACAATGGTGTGTTCGTTTCTGCTTTATAACAAAGTGAATCAGGTATACATCTACCTATATCCCCATATCTCCTCCCTCTTGTGTCTCCCTCCCACCCTCCCAATCCCACCCCTCTTGGTGGTCACAAAGCACTGAGCTGATCTCCCTGTTCTATGCAGCTGCTTCCCACTACCTCTCTATTTTACATTTGGTAATATTTATAAGTCCATGCCACTCTCTCACTTCGTGCCAGCTTACCCTTCCCCCTCCCCGTGTCTTCAAGTCCATTCTCTAGGTCTGCGTTTTTATTCCTATCATTCCCCTGGTTTCTTCACAACCTTTTTTTTTTTTTTACATTCCATATATATGTGTTAGCATATGGTATTTGTTTTTCTCTTTATTACTTACTTCACTCTGTATGACAGACTAGCTCCATCCACCTCACTACAAATAATTCAATTTCGTTTCATTTTATGGCTGAGTAATATTCCATTGTATATATGTGCCACATCTTCTTTATCCATTCAACTGTCGATAGACACTTAGGTTGCATCCATGTCATGGCTATTATAAATAGAGCTGCAATGAACATTGTGGTACATGAGTCTTTTTGAATTATGGCTTTCTCAGGGTATATGCCCAGTAGTGGGATTGCTGGGTCGTATGGTAGTTCTATTTTTAGTTTTTTAAGGAACCTCCATACTGTTCTCCATAGTGGCTATATTTATTTACATTCCCACCAACAGTGCAAGAGGGTTTCCTTTTCTCCACACCCTCTCCAGCATTTATTGTTTGTAGATTTTTTGATGATGGCCATTCTGACTGGTGTGAGGTGGCACCTCACTGTGGTTTTGATTTGCATTTCTCTAATGATTAGTGATATTGAGAATTCTTTCATGTGTTTGTTGGCAATCTGTATATCTTCTTTGGAGAAATGTGTATTTAGGTCTTCTGACCATTTTTGGAATGGGTTGTTTGTTTTCTTGATATTGAGTTGCATGAGCTGCTTGTAAATTTTGGAGGTGAATGCTTTGTTAGTTGCTTCATTTGCAAATATTTTCTCCCATTCTGAGGGTTGTCTTTTCATCTTGTTTATGGTTTCTTTTGTTGTACAAAAGCTTTTAAGTTTCATTAGGTCCCATTTGTTTATATTTGGTTTTATTTCCATTTTTCTAAGAGGTGGGTCAAAAAGTATCTTGCTCTGATTTATGTCATAGAGTGTTCTGCCTATGTTTTCCTCTAAGAGTTTTATTGTGTCTGGCCTTACATTTAGGTCTCTAATCCATTTTGAGTTTATTTTTGTGTATAGTGTTCCGGAGTGTTCTAATTTCATTCTTTTACATGTAGGTGTCCAGTTTTCCCAGCACCACTTATTGAAGAGGCTGTCTTTCTCCATTGTATTCTTGCCTCCTTTATCAAAGATACGTTGACCATATGTGTGTGGGCTTATCTCTGGGCTTTGTCTCCTGTTCCATTCATTTATGTTTCTCTTTTTTTGCCAGTACCATACTGTCTTGAATACTGTAGCTTTGTAGTATAGTCTGAAGTCTGGGAGCCTGATTTCTCCAGCTCCTTTTTTCTTTCTACAGATTGCTTTGGCTATTCTGGGTCTTTTATGTTTCCATACAAATTGTGAGATATTTTGTTCTAGTTATGTGGAAAATGCTATTGGTAGTTTGATAGGGATTGCATTCAATCCGTAGAATGCTTTAGGTAATATAGTCATTTTCACAGTGTTGATTCTTCCAATCCAAGAACATGGTATATCTCTCCATCTGTTTGTATCATCTTTAATTTCTTTCATCAGTGTCTTATAGTTTTCTGCATACAGGTCTTTTGTCTCCTGAAGTAGGTTTATTCCTAGATATTTTATTCTTTTTGTTACAATGGTAAATGGAAGTGTTTCCTTAATTTCTCTTTCAGATTTTTCATCATTAGTGTATAGGAATGCAAGAGATTTCTGTGCATTAATTTTGAATCCTGCTACTTTACTGAATTCATTGATTAGCTCTAGTAGTTTTCTGGTAGCATCCTTAGGATTGTCTTTGTATAGTATCATGTCATCCGCCAACAGTTACAGCTTTACTTCTTTTTTTCCAATTTGGATTCCTTTTATTTCTTTTTCTTCTCTGATTGCTGTGGCTAAAACTTCCAAAACTATGTTGAATAATAGTGGTGAGAGTGGGCAACCTTGTCTTGTGCCTGATCTTAGTGGAAATGGTTTCAGTTTTTCACCATTGAGAATGAGGTTGCCTGTGGGTTTGTCATATATGGCCTTTATGATGTTGAGATAAGTTCCTTCAATGCCTACTTTCTGTTGGTTTTTTATCATAAATATGTGTTGAATTTTGTTGAAAGCTTCTTCTGCATCTATTGATATGGTCATATGTTTTTTCTCCTTCAATTTGTTAGTATGTTGTATCACATTGATTGATTTGCGTATATTGAAGAATGCTTGCATTCCTGTGATAAAACCCACTTGATCATAGTGTATGATCCTTTTAATGTGCTGTTGGATTCTGTTTGCTAGTATTTTGTTAAGGATTTTTACATATATGTTCATCAGTGATATTGGCCTGTAGTTTTCTTTCTTTGTGACATCTTTGTCTGGTTTTGGTATCAGGGTGATTTTGGCCTCATAGAATGAGTGTGGGAGTGTCCTTCCCTCTGCTATATTTTGGAAGAGTTTGAGAAGGATAGGTTTTAGCTCTTCTCTAAATCTTTGATAGAATCTGCCTGTGAATCCATCTGGTTCTGGACTTTTGTTTGTTGGAAGATTTTTAATCACAGTCTCAATTTCAGTGCCTGTGATTGGTCTGTTTATATTTTCTATTTCTTCCTCGTTCAGTCTCTGAAGTTTGTGCTTTTTAAGAATTTGTCTGTTTCTTCCAGTTTGTCCATTTTGTTGGCATATAGTTGCTAGTAGTAATCTTTCAGGATCCTTTGTATTTCTGCAGTTTCAGTTGTTACTTCTCCTTTTTCCTTTCTAATTCTACTGATCTGAGTCTTCTCCCTATTTTTCTTGATGAGTCTGGCTAATGGTTTATCAATTTTTTTATTTTCTTAAAGAACCATCTTTTAGTTTCATTGATCTTTGTTATTGTTTTCTTCATTTCTTTTTAATTTATTTCTGATCTGATCTTTATGATTTCTTTCTTTCTGCTGACTTTGGGGTTTTTTTGTTCTTCTTTCTCTAATTGCTTTAGGTGTAAGTTTATGTTGTTTATTTGAGATGCTTCTTGTTTCCTGAGGTAGGACTGTATTGCTATAAACTTCCCTCTTAGAACTGCTTTTGCTGCATCCCATAGGTTTTGAGTTGTCATGTTTTCAAACCAGCCGAAAATTAATTAATTAATTAATTAATTAATTAATTAAAAAATCCTGCTTTTAATTCTTTGAGTATATATCCAGACGTGGAAGTACTGGTTTATATGGTAATTCTATTTTAAATTTTTGAGAAATTTCAATGGCAGCTGTAATCCATTTTTTTTAAAGGTGTCTTTATTTATTTATTTATTTATTTATTTATTGCCTGTGTTGGTCTTCGTTGCTGTGTGCAGGCTTTCTGTAGTTTTGGCAAGCGGGGATACTCTTCATTGCAGTGTGTGCGCCTCTCATATCTGTGGCTTGTCTTGTTGTGGAGCACAGGCTCTAGACACACAGGCTTTAGTAGTTGTGGCTTGTGGGCTCAGTAGTTGTGTCTCATGGGCTCTAGAGTGCAGGCTCTGTAGTTTTGGTGCACAGGGTTAGTTGCTCTGCGGCATGTGGGATCTTCCTGGACCAGGGCTCGAACCCGTGTTCCCTGCATTGGCAGGTGGTTTCTTAACCACTGCACTACCAGGGAAGTCCCTGCAATCTATTTTGCATTTAATTTTGTATATGGTGTAAGAAAATGTTCTAATTTTATTCTTCTACATGTTAGCTGTTCACTTTTCCCAGAACCACTTATTGTAGAGGCTGTCTCTTCTCCATTGTATATTCTTGCCACCTTTGTCCTATATTAATTGCCAATAAGTGTGTGGTTTTATTTCTGAGGTCTCTATTCTGTTCCATTAATCTTTGCATCATTGTTTGTGTGCCAGTACTGTACTGTTTTACTGTAGCTTTGTAGTATAGTCGGAAGTCTGGGAGAATGATACCTCAAGGTTTGTTCTTTTCCTCAAGATTGCTTTGGCAAATCGGGGTCTTTTGTGGTTCCATATACATTTTAGGATTATTTGTTCTAGTTCTGTGAAAAACTTCATGGGTATTTTGATAGATATTCCATTAAGTCTGTAGATTGCTTTGAGTAGTATGGCCATTTTAACAATATTAATTCTTCCAATCCAGAAGCATGGGATATTATTCCACTTCTTGTATCATTTTTAATTTCCTTCATCAATGTTTTATAGCTTTCAGAGTATAGGTCTTTCACCTCTCTTGTTAAGTTTGTTCCTAGGTATTTTATTCTTTTTGATGAGATTTTAAATGGTATTGTTTACTTGCTTTTTCCTTCTTATAGTTCATTATTAGTGTATAGAAAAGCAACAGATTTCTGTATATTAATCTTGTATCCTGAAACTTTACTGAATTGATTTATTTGTTTTAATAGTTTTTTGGTGGAGACTTTAGGGTTTTCTATATATAATATCATGTCATCTGCACATAGTGACAGTTTTACTTCTTCCCTTCCAATTTGGATACTTTTTATTTTTTTTTCTTGTCTGAATGCTGTGGCTAAGACTTCCAAACCTTTGTTGAATAGAAGTTTGGAGAGTGGGTATCCTTGTCTTGTCTCTGATATTTTTTTTCTTTTTGGCCCTGCTGTGCGGTATGTGGGATCTTAGTTCCCTGAACATGATGGAACCTGTGCCCCTTGCATTGGAAACGTGAAGTCTTAACCACTGGACTGCCAGGGAAGTCCTTTGTCCCTGATTTTAGAGGAAAGGCTTCCAGCTTTTCACCTTTGAATATGATGTAAACTGTGGGTTTGTCATAAGTAGCCTTTATTATGTTGAGATATATTCTCTCTATACCCACTTTGATGAGAGTTTTTATTATGAATGGATGTTGAATTTTTCTGTTGTTTCTTTTGATACCTGTGGCTTTGGTGTCGTATCCCAGAAATCACTGCTAAAGCCAATGCCGTGAAGTTGTTGTCCAGTGTTTTCTTCGAAGAATTTTATGTTTTAGGTCTTTCATTTAGGTCAGTCCTGGATGCATTTTGAGTTAATTTTTATATATGGTGATAGGTAAGGGTCCAACTTCATTTGTTTGCATTGTGTATACTCAGTAGTATTTGTTGAAAATATTGTCTTTTCTTGATTGTATGCTCTTGGTACCATTGTCAAAAATCACTTGACCATTCATATGAGGGTTCATTCCTGGACTCTCTTTTCTATTCTATTGGTCTATATCTTCTTATGCCAATACAACACTGTTTTGATTATTGTAGCTTTGCAATAAGTTTTAAAATCAGGTAGTGTGAGTACTCCAACTTCGTTCTTATTTTTCAGGATTCTTTTAACTATTCAGGATTCCTTGAGATTTCATATGAATTTTAGGATAGGTTTCTCTATTTCTGCAAAAAAACCCAAAAAGTCATTGGAGTTTTGATAGGGATTACACTGAGTCTGTAGATCACTTTGGATAGTATTGACATTTTAACAATAGTAGGTCTTCCAATATATGAACTTAAGATGCGTTTCCATTTATTCATGTTTCCCTTAATTTCTTTCAGCAATATTTTGTAGTTTTTATTGTACAAGTCTTTCACCTCCTTGGCTAATTATTGCTAAGCATTTTGTTACTTTTGATGCCATTTCAAATGAAATTGGTTTTGTAATTTCCTTTTCAGATTGTTCATTGTTACTGTATAGAAATGCAACTGATTTTTGTGTGTTGATTTTTATTGTGCTCCTTTGTTGAATTAATTTACCAATTCTAAGTTGTTTTGTGGTATCTTTAGGATTTTCTATATTTTAGATTATATCATTTGCAGAGATAATTTTACTTTCTCCTTTCCAATGTGGACGATTTTATTTATTTTTCTTGCTTAATTGCTCTGGCTAGAACTTCCAGTACTGTGTTGAATGGAAGTGCCAAAAGTGGATATCCTTGCTTCGTTTTGATCTTAAGTGAAAAGATTTTAGTCTTTCACCATTTAGTATGATATTTGTTGTGAATTTATTATTTATGGCTTTTATTACATTAAGGTAGTTTTCTTCTATTCCTAGTTTGTTGAGTGTTTTCAGCATGAATGTGTGTGTTCAATTCTGTCAAATTATTTTTATGCATCAGGGAGATGATCATGTGTTTTTTCCCCTTCATTCTGTTAATGTGGTGTTTTACATTGATTGATATTCATATGTTGAACCATCCTTGCGTTCCAGGAATAAACTTAATTTGCTTATGGCATATAATCCGTTTAATTTGTATCTGAATTTGGTTTGCTAGTATTATATTTTGTTGAGAGTTTTTGCATCAGTGTTTACAATGGGCATTGGTGAGTAGTTTTCTTATAGTGCTTTTGTCTGGCCCTGGTATCAGGGTAATGCTGGTCTCATAGAGTTAGGGAGTGTTCTGTCTTCAAGTTTTTGGAAACACTTTACTATGACTGTTGTTAAGTCTTTAAATGATTAGTAGGTCTTAACAATGAAGCCATCAAGTCCAGGGTTTTTTCTTGGTCAGTAGGTTTTTCATTTCTGACTTAATCTCCTTAAAAGTTATCAATGTGTTTAGATTTTCTGTTTATTCATGACTCAGTTTGGGTAGGTTTTATGTTTCTAGAAGTTTGTCCATTTCATCTAGGTTATTCTATTTGTTGCCATGCAATTGCCCATAATATTCTATTATGATACATCTTATTACTGTAGAATCAGTAGTAATGTTCTCACCTTCTTTTCTGATTTTAGTAATTTGAATCTTTTTTTTTCAGTCCATCTACCAAAGCATTTGTCCTCTTTGGTTGTTGTTATTTTCAAAGAACCAATTTTGGGTTTTGTTTATTATCTCTATTATTTTTCTATTCTCTCTTATGTTTATCTCTGATCTAGCTATTATTTTTTTCTGCTAGCTTTGAGTTTCATTTGTTCTTTTTCTAGTTCCTTAAGTTGTAAAGTTAGGTTGTTATTTTGAGACATTAGTTATTAATATAATTATTTATAGGTATAAAATTTCCCCTTAGGACTGCTTTTACTATGTCACATAAATTTGAGTAGGTGGTGTTTTTGTTTTCATTCATCTCTAATTATTTCTAATTACTCTTCTAATTATGTCTTTGATCCATTTTTAAAAAGAGTGTGTTGTTAAATTTCCACAAATTTGTGAATCAATCAAAACAATTTATGGCCTAACATTTGGTCTATACTTGCTTGAAATGTCCCATATACACTTGAGAATAATGTTTATTCCATTGTTGTTGCATAGTGGGTGTTGTATATGTCTGTTAGATCTAGTTGGTTTGCTGTGTTGCTCAAGTCCTCTATTTTTTGTTTTGTTTTTTAAAACTTATCTTCTGTTTGGATTTTCTATCTAATATCAACAGTGAGGTATTGAAATCTCCAAGTAATATTGTACAGCTGTCTATTTTCCCTTCAGTTCTGTTTCTGCTTCATATATTTTGATAGTCTGTTATTAGGTATGTAAATGTTTATAACTGATCTATCTTATTGCTGTATTGACCTTTCATTAATATGTAATATCTTTCTTTATCTCATGTTACCTCTTTTGATTTGAAGTCTATTTGTCTGATATTAGTATATCCACCCCAACAGCTTTGGTTACTCTTTGTATGGAATATCCTTCCTCCTTCAGGATTCTCTTTAGTATTTCTCATAGGGCAAGTCTAATTGTATTGAGCTCCCTAAGCTTTTTTTTTTTTTGAGAGTTTTTAAATTTCTTCCTTACTTTTGAAAGAGTTTTGCCAGAACTATAATTCTTAGCTGTCAGGGATTTTTTTTTTCTTTTAGTGATTTGGATATATCAGGCTATAGTCTCCAAAGGTTTTGATGAGAAATCTGCTGTTATCTTATTGAAGATCTCTTATATGTAAAGAGTTGCTTTGCTCTTACTGCTTCCTAAGTTCTCTATGTTGTTGGCCTTTGACAAAGAAGCAGGAATAGTTGATTATATTTTTTCTCACTGTCAATCTCATTGAGTTAATTCTGTTTGGAATTTGTTGAGTTTCTTTGATGTTTATATCCGTGTGTTTCTTCAAATTTGGAAAAATTGCAGCCATTAGTTCTTCAAACATTTCCCTTTCTCTTCCCTCTTCTGGGACTCCCACATTGCATGTATTGGTCTTCTTCATGGTGTTGCACAGGTACCTTTGGTTTTCTTCGCTTTTCTTCAACCTTTTTTTTCCTGCCTCCTCATACTCAATACTTCCCATTGTTTTATCTTCACATTCACTTATTCTTTCTTCTGACTGATTCAGTTGGCCTTCAGATTCCACTGTGAGTTTTTTTATATTTATTGTACTTTTCAGCTCTTGAATTACTTTTGGGTTTCTGCTTACGTTTTTTTCCCGTTATTGATATTTTCATGCTCTTATATGATTTATTGACTTTCTTCACACCTTCTTTTAGTTATTTTAACATTTTTATGATACTTGTTTTTAAATCTTTGTCTAGTATATACACCATGAGGTTGTTTTTTTTTTGCATTTTTACAATGTGTATTTATTTATTTTTAAAAAATCTTTATTAGAGTATAATTGCTTTACAATGGTGTGTTAGTTTCTGCTTTATAACAAAGTGAATCAGCTATACATACACATATATCTCCATATCTCTTCCCTCTTGTGTCTCCCTCTCTCCCACCCTCCCTATCCCACCCCTCTAGGTGGTCACAAAGCACCGAGCTGATCTCCCTGTGCTATGCAGCTGCTTCCCACTAGCAATCTATTTTACATTTGGTAGTATATATAAGTCCATGCCACTCTCTCACTTCGTCCCAGCTTACCCTTCCCTCTCCCCATGTCCTCAAGTTCATTCTCTGGTAGGTCTGTGTCTTTATTCCCATACTGCTTCTAGGTTCTTCAGAACCAATATATATTTTTTAAGACACCAAGGGGGGAAAACTGCGGTGGGGTGGGGAGGGTGCTGTGCTGAATTGGGCGATTGAGATTGACATGTATACACTGATGTGTATACAACTGATGCCTAATAAGAACCTGCAGTATAAAAAAACAAACAAACAAACAAAACAACTAATACTAAACTTTCAAAAAAAATAAGATTCCATATATGTGTGTTACCATATGGTATTTGTTTTTCTCTTTCTGACTTACTTCATTCCGTATGACAGACTCTACGTCCATCCACCTAACTACAAATAACTCAATTTCGTCATTTTTATGGCTGAGTATTAGTCCATTGTATATATGTGCCACATCTTCTTTATCCATTCATCTGTCGATGGGCACTTAGGTTGCTTCCATGTCCTGGCTATTGTAAATAGAGCTGCAATGAACGTTTTGGTACATGACTTTTTTTGAATTATGGTTTTCTCAGGGTATATGCCCAGTAGTGGGATTGCTGGGTCGTATGGTAGTTCTACTTTTAGATTTTTAAGGAACCTCCATACTGTTCTCCATAGTGGCTGTATCAATTTACATTCCCACCAACAGTGCAAGAGTGTTCCCTTTTCTCCACACCCTCTCCAGCATTGATTGTAGATTTTTTGATGATGACCATTCTGACTGGTCTGAGGTGATAGCTCATTGTAGTTTTGATTTGCATTTCTCTAATGATTAGTGGTGTTGAGCATTCTTTCATGTGTTTGTTGACAATCTTTATATCTTCTTTGCAGAAATGTCTATTTAGGTCTATCTCCCATTTTTGGATTCAGTTGTTTGTGTTTATGATATTGAGCTGCATGAGCTGCTTGTAAATTTTGGAGATTAATCCTTTGTCAGTTGCTTCATTTGCAAATATTTTCTCCCATTCTGAGGGTTGTCTTTTCGTTTTGTTTACGGTTTCCTTTGCTGTTCAAAAGCTTTTAAGTTTCATTAGGTCCCATTTGTTTATTTTTGTTTTTATTTCCATTTCTCTAGGGGGTGGATCAAAAAGGATCTTGCTGTGATTTATGTCATAGATTTTTCTGCCTATATTTTCCTCTAAGAGTTTGAAAGTGTCTGGCCTTACATTTAGGTCTTTAATCCATTTTGAGTTTATTTTTGTGTATGGTGTTAGGGAGTGTTCTAATTTCATTCTTTTACATGTAGCTGTCCAGTTTTCCCAGCACCACTTATTGAAGAGGCTGTCTTTTCTCCACTGTATATTCTTGCCTCTTCAATCAAAGATAAGGTAACCATATGTGTGCAGGTTTATCTCTGGGCTTTCTATCCTGTTTTATTGATCTATATTTCTGTTTTTGTGCCAGTACCATACTGTCTTGATTACTGTAGCTTTGTAGTATAGTCTGAAGTCTGGGAGCCTGATTCCTCCAGCTCCATTTTTCTTAAGATTGTGTTGGCTATTTGGAGTCTTTTGTGTTTCCATACAAATTGTGAAATTTTTTGTTCTAGTTCTGTGAAAAATTCCATTGGTAGTTTGATAGGGATAGCATTGAACCTGTACATTGCTTTGGGTAGTATAGTCATTTTCACAATGTTGATTCTTCCAATCCAAGAACATGGTGTATCTCTCCATCTATTTGTATCATCTTTAGTTTCTTTCATCAGTGTCTTATAATTTTCTGCATACAGGTCTTTTGTCTCCTTAGGTAGGTTTATTCCTAAATATTTTATTCTTTTTGTTGCAATGGTAATTGGGAGTGTTTTCTTAATTTCACTTTTAGATTTTTCATCATTAGTGTATAGGAATGCAAGAGATTTCTGTGCATTAATTTTGTATCCTGCTACTTTACCAAATTCATTGGGTAGCTCTAGTAGTTTTCTGGTAGCATCTTTAGGATTCTCTATGTATAGTATCATGTCATCTGCAAACAGTGACTGCTTTACTTCTTTTCTGATTTGGATATCTTTTATTTCTTTTTCTTCTCTGATTGCTGTGGCTAAAACTTCCAAAACTATGTAGAATAATCGTGGTGAGAGTGGGCAACCTTGTCCTGTTCCTGATCTTAGAGGAAATAGTTTCAGTTTTTCACCATTGAGGAAGAACTGTTTGCTGTGGGTTAGTCATATATGGCCTTTATTATGTTGAGGTAAGTTCCTTCTATGCCTACTTTCTGGAGGATTTTAATCATAAATGGGTGTTGAATTTTGTCAAAAGCTTTCTCTGCATCTATTGAGATGATCATATGGTTTTTCTCCTTCAGTTTGTTAATATGGTGTATCATATTGATTGATTTGCGTATATTGAAGAATGCTTGCATTCCTGAGATAAACCCCACCTGAGCATCGTCTATGATCCTTTTAATATGCTGTTGGATTCTGTTTGCTAGTATTTTGTTGAGGATTTTTGCATCTATATTCATCAGTGATATTGGCCTGTAGTTTTCTTTCTTTGTGACATCTTTGTCTGGTTTTGGTATCAGAGTGATGGTGGCCTCGTAGAATGAGTTTGAGAGTGTTCCTCCCTTTGATATATTTTGGAAGCGTTTGAGAGGGATAAGTGTTAGCTCTTCTTTAAATGTTTGATAGAATTCGCCTGTGAAGCCACCTCGTCCTGGGCTTTTGTTTGTTGGAAGATTTTTAATCACAGTTTCAATTTCAGTGCTTGTGATTGGTCTGTTCATATTTTCTATTTCTTCCTGGTTCAGTCTCAAAAAGTTCTGCATTTCTAAGAATTCCTCCATTTCTTCCAGGTTGTCCATTTTAGTGGCATATAGTTGCTTGTAGTAATCTCTCATGATCCTTTGTATATCTGCAGTGTCAGTTGTTATTTCTCCTTTTACATTTTTAATTCTATTGATTTGAATCTTCTCGCTTTTTTTCTTGATGAGTCTGGCTAATGCTTTATCAATTTTGTTTATCTTCTCAAAGAACCAACTTTTAGTTTTATTAATCTTTGCTATTGTTTCCTTCATTTCTTTTTCATTTATTTCTGATCTAATTGTTATGATTCCTTTCCTTTTGCTAACTTTGGGGGTTTTTTGTTCTTCTTTCTCTAATTGCTTTAGGTGTAAGGTTAGGTTGTTTATTTGAGATGTTTCTTGTTTCTTAAGGTAGGATTGTATTGCTATAAACTTCCCTCTTAGAACTGCTTTTGCTGCATCCCATAGGTTTTGGGTCGTCTTGTTTTCATTGTCATTTGTTTCTAGATATTTTTTGCTTTCCTCTTTGATTTCTTCAGTGATCTCTTGGTTACTAAGTAGTGTATTGTTTAGCCTCCATGTGTTTGTATTTTTTACAGATATTTTCCTTTAATTGATATCTAGTCTCATAGCATTGTGGTTGGAAAAGATACTTGATACGATTTCAATTTTCTTAAATTTACCAAGGCTTGATTTATGTCCCAAGGTATGATCTATCCTGGAGAAATTCCATGAGCACTTGAGAAGAATGTGTATTCTTTTGTTTATGGATGGGATGTCCTATAAATATCAATTAAGTCCATCTTGTTTAATGTATCATTTAAAGCTTGTGTTTCCTTATTTATTTTCATTTTGGATGATCTGTCCATTGGTGAATGTTGGGTGTTAAAGTCCCCTACGATAATTGTGTTACTGTTGATTTCTCCTTTTATGGCTGTTAGTATTTGCCTTATGTATGGAGGTGCTCCTATGTTAGGTGCATAAATATTTACAATTTTTATATCTTCTTCTTGGATTGATTCCTTGATCATTATGTAGTGTCCTCCTTTGTCTCTTGTAATAGTCTTTGTTTTAAAGTCTATTTTGTCTGACATGAGAATTGCTACTCCAGCTTTCTTTTGATTTCCATTTGCATGGAATATCTTTTTCCATCCCCTCACTTTCAGCCTGTATGTGTCCCTAGGTCTGAAGTGGGTCTCTTGTAGACAGCATATATGTGGGTCTTGATTTTGTATCCATTCAAGCAGTCTATGTCTTTTGGTTGGAGCCTTTAATCCATTTACATTTAAGGTAATTATCGATATGTATGTTCCTATTACCATTATCTTAATTGTTTTCCGTTTGTTATTGTAGGTTTTTTCCCTCTCTTGTGTTTCCTGTTAAAGAAGTTTCTTTAGCATTTGTTGTAGAGCTGGTTTGGTGGTGCTGAATTCTCTTAGCTTTTCCTTGTCTGTAAAGGTTTTAATTTCTCCATAAAATCTGAATGAGATCCTTGCTGGGTAGAGTAATCTTGTTTGTAGGTTTTTTTTCTTTATCACTTTAAATATATCCTGCCACTCCCTTCTGGCTTGCAGAGTTTCTGCTGAAAGATCAGCTGTTAACCTTATGGGGATTCCCTTGTGTGTCATTCGTTGTTTTTCCCTTGCTGCTTTTAATATTTTTTCTTTGTATTTAATTTTTGATCATTTGATTAATATGTGTCTTGGCGTGTTTCTCCTTAGATTTATACTGTATGGGACTCTCTGTGCTTCCTGGATTTGATTAACTATTTCCTTTCCCATATTAGTGAAGTTTTCATCTATAATCTCCTCAAATATTTCCTCAGTCCCTTTCTTTTTCTCTTCTTCTTCTGGAACCCCTATAATTTGAATCTTGGTGCATTTAATATTGTCCCAGAGGTCTCTGAGACTGTCCTCAATTCTTTTCATTCTTTTTTCTTTATTCTGCTCTGCAGTAGTTATTTCCACTATTTTATCTTCCAGGTCACTTATCCATTTCTCTGCCTCAGTTATTCTGCTATTGATCCCTTCTAGAGAAGTTTTAATTTCATTTATTGTGTTGTTCATCACGTTTTTTTGCTCTTCAGTTCTTCTAGGTCCTTTTTTAACGTTTCTTATATTTTCTCCATTCTATTTCCAAGATTTTGGATCATCTTTACTATCATTATTCTGAATTCTTTTTCAGGTAGACTGCCTATTTCCTCTTCATGTGTTAGGTCTGGTGGGTTTTTGCCTTGCTCCTTCATCTGCTCTGTGTTTCTCTGTCTTCTCATTTTGCTTAACTTACTGTGGGGTCTCCTTTTTGCAGGCTGCAGGTTCATAGTTCCCGTTGTTTTTCGTGTCTGTCCCCAGTGGCTAAGGTTGCTTCAGTGGGTTGTGTAGGCTTCCTGGTGGAGGGGACTAGTGCCTGTGTTCTCGTGGATGAGGCTGGATCTTGTCTTTATGGTGGGCAGGTCCACGTCTGGTGGTGCGTTTTGGGGTGTCTGTGGCCTTATTATGATTTTAGGTAGCCTCTCTGCTAATGGATGGGATTGTGTTCCTGTCTTGCTAGTTGTTTGGCATATGGTGTCCAGCACTGTAGATTGCTGGTCATTGAGTGGAGCTGGGACTTGGTGTTGAGATGGAGATCTCTGTGAGATTTTTGCCATTTGATATTATGTGGAGCTGGGAGGTCTCTTGTGGACCAGTGTCCTGAACTTTGCTTTCCCACCTTAGAGGCACAGCCCTGATGCCTGGCTGGAGCACCAAGAGCCTGTCATCCTCATAGCTCAGAATAAAAGGGAGAAAAAAAGAAAAAAAGAAGAAGATAAAATAAAATAATATAAATAAAGTAAAATAAAATAAAATATTTTTTAAATAAAAAATAATTATTAAAAGAAATTATTTTAAGTAATAAAAAAAAAAGAAAAAAAGAAAGAGGAGAGCAAGCAAACCAAAAAACAAATCCACCAATGGTAACAAGTACTAAGAACTATACTTAAAAAAAAAACAAAGAAAAACGGACAGACAGAACCCTAGGACAAATGGTAAAAGCAAATCTATACAGACAAAATCACCAACAGAAGCATACACATACACACTCACAAAAAGAGAAAAAGTGAAAAAATATATATATTTCATTGCTCCCCAAGTCAGCCTCCTCAATTTGGGATGATTCATTGTCTATTCAGGTATTCCACAGATACAGTGTACATCAAATTGATTGTGGAGATTTAATTCACTGCTCCTGAGGCTGCTGGGAGAAATTTCCCTTTCTCTTCTTTGTTCTCATGGCTCCTGGTGTTCAGCTTTGGATTTGGACCCACTTCTGCCTGTAGGTCGCCTGAGGGCGTCTGTTCTTCACTCAGACAGGACGGGGTTAAAGGAGCAGCTGATTCTGAGGCTCTGGCTCACTCAGGCTGGGGGGAAGGAGGGGTACAGAGTGCAGGGTGAGCCTGTGGCAGCAGAGGCCAGCATGACGTTGTAATAGTTGTAATAGGCCTGAGGTGCGCCGCGTGTTCTTCCAGGGAAGTTGTCCCTGGATGACGGGACCCTGGCAGTGACAGGCTGCACAGGCTCCCAGGAGGGGAGGTGTGGATAGTGACCTGTGCTTGCACACGGGATTCTTGGTGGCTGCAGCAGCAGGCTTAGCGTCTCATGCCTGTCTCTGGGGTCCGTGCTGATAGCCTTGGCTTGCACCCGTCTCTGGAGCTCCTTGAAGTGGCGCTCTTAATCCCCTCTCCTCGCGCACCAGGAAACAGAGACAAGAAAAAGTCTCTTGCCTCTTCAGCAGCTCTAGACTTTTTCCCGGACTCCCTCCTGGCTAACTGTGGCACACTAGCCCCTTCAGGCTGTGTTCATGCAGCCAACCCCAGTCCTCTCCCTGCGATCCGACTGAAACCCGAGCCTCAGCTCCCAACCCCCACCCATCCCGGCGGGTGAGCAGAGTAGCCTCTCGGACTGGTGAGTGCTGGTCGGCACCGATCCTCTGTGCGGGAATCTCTCCACTTTGCCCTCTGCACCCCTGTTGCTGCTGCTTTCCTCCGTGCCTCTGAAGCTTCCCCCCTCTGCCACACAGTCTTCGCCCACGAAGGGGCTTCCTAGTGTGTGGAAACCTTTCCTCCTTCACAGCTCCCTCCCACTGGTGCAGGTCCTGTCCCTATTCTTTTGTCTCTGTTTTTTCTTTTGCCCTACCCAGGTACGTGGGGAGTTTCTTGCCCTTTGAGAGGTCTGAGGTCTTCTGCCAGCGTTCAGTAGGTGTTCTGTAGGAGTTGTTGCACATGTAGATGTATTTCTGATGTATTTGTGGGGAGGAAGGTGATCTCCACGTCTTACTCTTCCACCATCTTGAAGCTCCTCCCCACCATGAGGTCTTTTTCAGGGACAGTTTCTGTTTGTTTATTTTTTTTCCTTTGAATGGGCCATATTTTCCTGCTTCTTTGTATGACTTGTGATTTTTTTGTTGAAAAGCACACATTTGAATCTAATAATATGGTAACTCTAGAAATCAAATTTTCCCCTTTCCCCATGGCTTTTTGGCTTTTGTTTTGCTTTGTTTTTGTTTTTATTGTTGTATTCTGTCTCTGTGCTGAGGATCAGACTGAGTTGCAAAGTTAAGGTCTTTTCTGAGCCTGTGCCTTCCCTTGGACATGCATGGTGAGTTTCTAATTTCGTCCATATATGTGCTTGATTTTAAGTGTCCTAGTTTTCAATGTCTTGCTCCAAAATGTGGGGGGGGGGGGGGGAAGAAAGGGATAGGAAGGTGCCAACCTTTAATTCCCCTTTAGTTCAATTCAGCCAGAGGAGGAGGGATTTGCAACAATGGGGGGATTTGCAACAACAATGACTACCAACTTTTTCTTCACACTTCTGTGATCAGAAACAGCAATCTGTGATCAGAGCACAGATCCCCAGTGTTTAGAGGACAGGGTTCTTTTTGCTCACCTTGGCTCCTGCAAGCTTTGTGCAAGTTCCTCCAGGAACACTTTCACAGCTGTCTGTCACAGGCTGCTAGTTGAATGATGGGTAACTTCGACTGTGTTAAAGATGAAATTAACCATCCATGCAATTTACCATCCAAGACTTCTCTTGGAAATTGAGTCTTCAGTAGACTTCAGAGTACCAAAATAGTTAAATCGGACAGATTCTGCCAAGCGATTGTTGTCTAGGCGGAGACACAGATATATGGTTCTTTCTACTCTGCCATCTTCCTGGAAGCCTCTGAATTTCCTTCATGTCGAAGGATAATTTTTTGGGATACAGTATTCCAGGTCGATGGGGTTTTCCTCTCATACTTTAAATATTTTACTCCAATCTCTTCTTGCTTGTAAGGTTTCTGAGGAAAAGTAGATTGTAGTTTTTTTCTGTGGTTTCTTTAGAGATTTTTTTTCCTTTATCCTTTTTTCTGCAATTTGAACATGATATGCCTAGGTGTAGGGGTTTTTTGGTTTTATTTTGGCATCAATTCTGTTTTGTGTTTTCTAATCTTACTGGACCTATGGTATGCTGTCTAACATTAATTTGGGGAAATTCTCAGTCATTACTCCTTCAAATATTTCTTCTGTTCCCTTCTCTCTTTCTTTTCCTTTTGGTAATCTTATTATGTGTACCTTTCAGTTTTTGTGGTTTCCCCAATGTTCTTGGACATTCTGTTATTTCCCCCAATCTTTTCTTTTGCTTTTTTTAGTTTTTGGAAGTTTCTGTTGATATATTCTAAATATCAGATAGTCTTACTTCAGCCATGTCTCATCTACTAATGAACCTATCAAAGGCATTTTTAATTTCTGTTACAGTGGTCTTGATTTCAAGCATTTCTTGTTGGTCATTTCTTTGTATGTCGATCTGTATGCTTACATTACCCATTTGTTCTTGCATATTGTATATTTTTCTACTAGAGTCCCTAGCATCATTGTTTCTTTAAATTATTGGTCTGATTATTCCAATATCTCTGCCATAGCTAAGTCTGCTTTGATGCTCTGTTGCTCCACATGTTTTTTCTTTCTTTTAGTATGCTTTGTAATTTTTTGTCAAAAAACAGACATAATGTACTAGGTAAAAGAAACCCAAAATAGGCCTTTAGTAATGTGGTGGTAAGATGTGGTGAGAGGGGAAGCGTTCTGTAGTACTATGATTTGGTCTCAGTACTTTAGTGAGCCTGTGCCAACTTTACAAGTGCCTTTGTAAAGCTGTTAACTTTACAAATGCCTCTTAGTTCTTCCCCCACTTAAGTGGAACAGGACGGTTATAGCAGGCTGGAGTTGGGTATTTCTCTTCCGCCATACTGGTTTGTGTATTAACCAGGGTTCTTCAGATAAACAGAACCAATAGGAGATACACACACACATTTATATATAGTGAATTATTTTCAGAAATTGGCTCATATGATATGATTATAGAGGCTGAGAAGTCCCACAATCTTCCATCTGCATGCTGTATATTCGGGATCCAGTAGTGTGTTTCTGGTCCTAGTTCAAAGACCTGAGAACTAAGAACACTAATGGTGTAAGTGCTAGTCCTAAGGCAGGAAGAATCTGATATCCCAGCTCTTTCAGTCAGGCTGAGATAGAGCAAATTCTTCCTTCCTCCATATTTTTTTTCCTTTTCACCCCTCAAAGAATTGGGTGAAGCCCACTTACATTAGGGATGGAAATCTGCTTTGCTCTGTCTACTGATTCAAATGCTATTCTCAACCAGAAACACCCTCACAGAAAATTCCAGAAAAAAATATTTATGGAACTTTCTGGGCATCCTGGGATGTAGTCAAGTTTACACATAAAAGTAACCATTACAGTTAGGCTCTGAAAAAAACCTGGTAGGTTAGGTTCTGGTAGGATTGTTTCTCTTGAGGACAGACCTTGTTAAGAAGAACAGAATTCTCTAGCATATTTCAAAATGTTACTTTTCCCCAACTCATCCTGGAAACACAAGGGGATTCTTTCTCTACTACTCACCATGTGAACCTCAGAGAGCTCCTGGAGGTAAGACTGTCAAAAGTGTGGGAGACAACCTTATGACTGCCCCAACCCAGCCCAGGATTTTTAGCTCTCAGACTTGTCCACACTAAGTATCTAGCAATTTGTCAAAGTTTAGGTTTTTCTTTTCCTGTGCTGGTTCCCACAGAGATTCCTACTCATGGGTTCTGCTCTAGTAAGTTGTGATGCTCTGTATCTGTGTGTCTATCTCTCCAATTTTGGAGGTGGTGGTTTGCCCTGTGAACCCACTTCTCTGATCGACCTAAGAAGAGTTGTTTAATTTTTAGTTTCAGCTTTTTACTTATCAAAATGTAGTAAAGCCTTCCAATCACCTTACATACCAAACTGAAATTTAACTGACTTTTAAATTCTAGCTATCCTTCTGAATGTGAAGTGGTATCTCATTATTTTTTTCATTGTAGTTTAGATTTGCATTTCCCTTGTGACTAATAGTGTCGGGTATCACTTCATGTGGTTATTGGCCATAAGTATATCTTTCTTTCTTTTTTATAAATTTATTTATTTATTTATTTATTTTTGGCTGTGTTGGGTCTTCATTGCTGTGTGTGGGCTTTCTCTAGTTACAGCCCATGGGGGCTGCTCTTCTTTGTGGTGCGTGGGCTTCTCATTGCGGTGGCTTCTCTTGTTGCAGAGCACGGGCTCTAGGTGCTCAGGCTTCAGTAGTTGTGGCACGTGGGCTCAGTAGTTGTGGCTCATGGGCTTAGTTGCTCCACAGCATGTGGGATCTTCCCAGACCAGGGATCAAACCCATGTGCCCTGCATTGGCAGGCAGATTCTTAACCACTGAGCCAGCAGGGAAGTCCCAAGTATATCTTTCTTATGAGAGTTGTCTATTCAAATTATTTTTTCATTAAAAAAATTAGGTTGTCATTCTATTACTGAGTTGGAAGAGTACTTTATATGCTCTAAATATAAATTTATCCTGAGATAAATGATACGTAAATATTTTCTCCATTTTATAAGTTGTCTTTTTTACATCCTTGATGGTATTCTTTTATGTACAAAGTTTTTAATTTTAATGAAGACCAGTTTATCTACTTTTTTATTGTTGCTTGTGCTTTTGGTGTCGTATATAAGAATCCTTTGCCAAATCCAAGGTAACAAAGGTTTACTCCTATGTTTTCCTCTAAGAATTTTATAGCTTTTACTCATACACTTAGGTCTTTACCCATTTTGCGTTAATTTTTGTGTATGATATGAAGAAATAATCCAACTTTATTCCTTTGCATGTGACTGTCCTGTTGCCCAGTACAACTTATTTTAAAAGCATTATTTACCCCATGAATGGTCTTGGTACCCTCATTAAAAATCTGTTGACTATAGTTGTATGGGGTTATTTCAGGACTCTCACTTCTATTCCATTTTAATCTAGGTATATCCTTGTGCTACTGCTACACTTTTGATTACTATTGCTTTGTAGTAAGTTCTGAAATTAGCAAGGGTAAATTCTCCTATTTTATTCTGCTTTTTCAGGATTGTTTCAACTATTCTTGGTCTCCTGAAATTCCTTATGAATTTTACAATTGGCTTATCAGTTAGCAAAAAAAGTCAGCTGGAATTCTATAGGAATTATGTTAAATCTGCCCATCTGTTTGAGGGCTATTTCCATCTTCACAATATCAAGTTTTTCAGTCCATGAATTTGGGAATGTTTTTTCATTGATTTAGATTGTCTTTAATTTCTTTCTACAATGTTTTGAAGTTTTCAGAGTCTAAGTTTTATAATTCTTTTGTTAAATGTCTTCCTACATATTTATTCATCTTGATGCTATTATGAATTGAAATGTTTTCTTAATTTCATTTTCAGATTGATAATTACAAGTGTATAAAAATCCAATTGAAGAGAAGTCAAAACCAAGATGACAGAGTAGAAGGACCTTGGACTCACCTCCCCTCATGAGCACACCACAAACACAACTAAATGCTGAACAACCATCGATAAAAAAGACTAGACCCTGCCTGAAAAGATATTCTACATCTAAGAACATAAAGAAGAAACCACAACAAGAGGGTAAGAGGGGCACATTTATGATGTAATCAAATCCCATAACCCGTGGTTGGGCAATCCACAAACTGGAGAATAATTATATTGCAGAAGTTCTCCCACAGGAGTGAGAGTTTTAAGCCCCACATCAGGCTCCTCAGCCCAGGGATCTGGCATCAGAGGAAGAAGCCCCCAAGCATTTGGCTTTGAAGGCCAACAAGGCTCCTATTCAGCAGCTCCATAGGACTGGGGGGAAATGAAAACTTCACTCTTGGAGGGAACACACAAGGTCTCATGCATACTGGGACACAGAGCAAAGTGAGTGACTTCTTAGGAACCTGGGCCAAACCTACCTGCTGGTTTCAGAGAGTCTCCTGGGGAAGCATGGTATGACTGTCACTCTCCCTGGGGACGTGGACACTGATGGTGGAGATTTCAGGGAGTGTTCAGCTAGTTGAACTCTCGAGGAGGCAAACATCTTGCTTGGATCATCAACACCAAGACCTGGTCCTACCCAACAGCCTGTAGGCTCCAGTATTGGGATGCCTCATGCCAAAAAACCAACAGAGCAGGAACACAACCCCACCCATCAGGAGACAGGCTTCTTGAAGACTTCCTGAGCTCACAGCCACCTCTAGACACACCTCTTGACAAGGCCTTGCCCACCAGAGGGCCAAGACAGAGCTCCACCAACCAGCGAGCAGGCACCAGCTCTTCCCAACAGGAGACCTGCACAAGCCTCTAGACCAGCGTTATTCACAAGGTGGCAGGCACCCGAAGCAGGAAAACTACAATCTGGCAGCCTGCAGAACCAAGTCCACAAACACAGAAATTAGACAAACTGAGATGGCAGAGGAATATGTTCCAGATGAAGGAACAAAATAAAAACCCCAGAAGAACAACTAAGTGAAGTGGAGATAGGCAAACTACCAGAGAATGAGTTCAGAGTAATGATCGTAAAGATGATCCAAGATCTCAGAAAAAGGATGGATGCACAGTGCAAGAAGTTACGAGAAATTTTAACAAAGAATTGGAAAATATAAAGAATAACCAGAGTTGAAGAATACAATAACTGAAATGAAAAAAATACACTAGAAGGAATCGATAGCAGAATAAATGTGGCTGAAAAACGGATAAGTGACCTGGAAGCCAGAATGGGGGAAATTACTGCCATGGAACAGAAGAAAGACAAAAGAATGAAAAGAAATGAGGACAGTTTAAGAGACCTCTGGAACAACATTAAACATACCAACATTCACATTATAGAGGTCCCAGAAGGAGAAGAGAGAGAGAAAGGGCCTGAGAAAATTTTGAAGAGATAAGAGCTGAAAACTTCCCTAACATGGGAAACGAAGCAGTCACCCAAGTACAGGAAGAACAGAGAGTCTCAAGCAGGATTAACCCAAGGAGGAACATGTAGAGACACACATTAATCAAATTGACAAAAATTAAAGATAGAGAAAATATTAAAAGCAACAAGACAAAAGCAACAAATAACAAAAAAGGGAATCCCTGTAAGATTATCAGCTGATTTTTTCAGCAGAAACTATGCAGGCCAGAAGGGAATAGCATGATATATTTAAAGTGATGAAAGGAAAACACCTAAAACCAAGAATACTCTACCCAGCAAGGCTCTCATTCATATTTGACAGAGAAATCAAAAGTTTTACAGACAAGCAAAACCTAAAAGAGTTCAGCACCACCAAATCAGTTTTACAACAAATGGTAAAGGAACTTCTCTAGGTGGAAAAGAAAGGGCCACAACTAGAAACAAGAAAATTATGAAATGGCAAAGCTCCCTGGTAAAGGGAAACATACAGTAAAGGGAGGAAATCATCCACACACAAATATGATATCAAAACCAGTAAGTGTGAGAGGTGGAGAAATGCAGGATATTTGAAATACATTTGAAGTTAAGAGATCATCAGGACTTCCCTGATGGTCCAGTGGTTAAGAATCTGCCTTCCAATGCAAGGGATGTGGGTTTGATCTCTGATTGGGAAACTAAGATCCCACATGCTGCAGGGCAACTAAGGCCATGCACTCTATAGCCTGTATGCCACAACTAGAGAGCCCGCATGCTGCAACTACTACTGAGCCTGGGTGCCACAACTAAAGAGAAGCCCACGTGCCACAATGAAAGATCCCACAATGAAGACCTGATGCAGCCAAATAAATAAATAAATATTAAAAAAAAGAAACTAAGAGATTGTCACCTTAAAACAATCTTGTATTTGTATAGACTGCTATGTCAAAACCTTATGGTAACTGCAAACCCAAAATCCATAATAGATATACACACAAAAAAGAAAAAGGAATCCAAACACAACACTGAAAATAGTTATCAAATCACAAGAGAAGAGAAGAAAAGAGGAAAGGAAGAAAAAAAGACCTACAAAAACAAATCCAAAACAATTAACAAAATGGCGATAAGGACATACATATTGATAATTTCTTAAATGTAAATGGATTAAATGTTCCAACCAAAGGACATAGACTACTGAATAGATACAAAAACAAGACCTGTATATTAGCTGTTTGCAAGAGACCCACTTCAGATCTAGAGGCACATATAGACTGAAAGTGAGGAGGTGGAAAAAGGTATCCTACGCAAATGAAAATCAAAAGAAAGCTGAAGTAGAAATACTCATATCAGACAAAATAGACTTTAAAATAAAAACTGTTACAAGAAAGGGACTTCCCTGGTGGTACAGTGGTTCAGGCTCCATGCTCCCAATGCTGGGGGCCTGGGTTCAATCCGTGGTCAAGGAACTAGATCCCACATGCATGCTGCAACTAAGAGTTCACATGCCACAACTAAGGAGCCCTCCTGCCACAACTAAGACCCGGCACAACCTAATTAATTAATTAATTAATTAATTAATTAATTAAAACGACTGTTACAAGAGAGAAAGAACACTAAATAATGATCCAGGGATCAATCCAAGAAGAAGGTATAACAATTGTAAATATATATGCACCCAACACAGGAGCACCTCAATATATAAGGCAAATGCTAACAAATATAAAAGGAGGAATTGACAGTAACACAATATTAGTGTGGGACTTTAACACCCCATTTACATCAATGGACAGATCATCCAGAGAGAAAATCAATAAGGAAACACAAGTCTTAAATATCACATTAGACCAGATGAACTTAATTGATCTCTATAGAGAGTTTAATCTGAAAGCCACAGAATACACATTCTTCTCAAGTGCAAATGGAACATTCTTCAGAAAAAATCACATGCTGGGCCACAATGTGAGCCTTGGTAAATTTAAGAAAATTGAAATCATATCAAGCATCTTTTCTGACCACAATGCTATGAGATTAGAAGTCAACTACAAGAAAAAAGAAAAACCTGCAAAAAACACAAATACGTGGAGGCTAAAAAATATGCTACTATACAACCAATGGATCACTGAAGAAATCAAAGAGGAAATCAAAAAATACCTAGAGACAAATGAAAACAAAAACATGACAATTCAAAACCCATGGGATGCAACAAAAGCAATTTTTAGGAGGGAAGTTTATAGTGATACAACTTACCTCCAGAAACAAGAAGAATCTCAAATAAACAACCTAACCTTACACCTAATGCAACTAAAGAAAGAAGAACAAGTAAAACCCAAAGTTAGTAAAAGAAAAGAAATCATAAAGATCAGAGCAGAAATAAATGAAATAGAGATGAAGAAAACAATAGAAAAGATCAATTAAACTAAAGGCTGGCTCTTTGAAAAGATAAACAAAATTGATAAACCTTTAGCCAGACTCATCAAGCAAAAGAGGGAGGGGGCTCAAATCAATAAAATTAGAAATGAAAAAGGAGAAGTTACAACCAACACCACAGAAATACAATGGGTTATAAGAGACTACCACAACAACTATATGCCAATGAAATGGACAACTTAGAAGACATGGACAAATTCTTAGAAAGGTACAATCTCCCAAGACTGAACCAGTAAGAAACAGAAAATATGAGCAGACCAATTACAAGTACTGACACTGAAACTGTGATTAAAAATCTTCCAACAAACAAAAGTCCAGGACCAGATGGCTTCACAGGTGAATTCTATCAAACATTTAGAGAAAAGTCAACACTGATCCTTCTGAAACTCTTCCAAAATATTGCAGAGGACAGAACACTCCCAAACTCACTCTATGAGGCTACCATCACCTTGATACCAAAACCAGACAAAGATACCACACAAAAAAAGAAAATTATAAGCCAATATCACTGATGAACATAGAGGCAAAAATCCTCAACAAAATAACTAGCAAACTGATTCCAACAAACATTAAAAGGATCGTACACCATGATCAAGTGAGATTTATTCCAGGGATGCAAGGATTTTTCAACATCCACAAATCAATCAATGTGATACATCACATTAGCAAATTGAAGAATAAAAGCCATATGATCATCTCAATAGATGAAAAAGCTTTTGATAAAATTCAATATCCATGTATGATTAAAAACTCTCCAGAAAATGGGCACAGAGGGGACATACTTAAATATAATAAAGGCCATATATGACAAACCCACAGCTAACATCATACTTAACAGTGAAAAGCTGAAAGCATTCCCTCTAAGATAAGGAACAAGACAAGGATGCCCACTCTCACCACTTTTATTCAACATAGTTTTGGAAGTCCTAGCCACAGCAAACAGAGAAGAAAAATAAATTAAAGGCATTCAAATTGGAAAAGAAGAAGAAAAACTGTCACTGTTTGCAGATGATATAATACTATACATAGAAAATCCTAGAGATGCCACCAGAAAACTACTAGAGCTCTTCAATGAATTTGGTAAAGTTACAGGATACAAAACTAATATACAGAAACCTGTTGCATTTCTAAATACTAAAAAGAAAAATCAGAAAGGAAAATTAAGGAAACAATATGATTTACCATCTCATCAGAAAGATTAAAATACCTAGGAATAAACCTACCTTAGGAGACAAAAGACCTGTACTCTGAAAACTAATGAAAGAAATCAAAAATGACACAAACAGATGGAAAGAAATACCATGTTCTTGGATTGAAAGAATCAATATTGTTAAAATGACTATAATACCCACAGCAATCTACTGATTGCAATCTACTGTTTGTAGATTTTTTGATGATGGCCACTCTGACTGGTGTGAGGTGATATATCATTGTAGTTTTGATTTGCATTTCTCTAATACTTAGCAATGTTGAGCATCTTTTCATGTGCTTCTTGGCTATCTGTATGTCTTCCTTGGGGAAATGTAAATTTACATCTCCTGCCCATTTTTTGATTGGGTTGTTTGTTTTTTTGATATTGAGCCACATAAGCTGTTCGTAAATTTTGGAAGCTAATCCTTTGTCAGTTTCATTGTTTGCAAATATTTTCTCTCATTCTGTGGGTTGTCTTTTTGTTCTGTTTATGCTTTCCTTTGCTGTGAAAAAGCTTTTGAGTTAAATTAGGTCCCATTTTTTAATTTTTGTTTTTATCTCCATTACTCTAGAAGACAGATTGAAAAACATGTTGCTGTGATTTATGTCAAAGACTATTCTGCCTGTGTTTTCCTCTAAGAGTTTTATAGTATCCAGTCCTACATTTAGGTCTTTAATCCACTTTGACTGTATTTTTTTGTATCATGCCAGGGAGTGTCCTAATTTTATTCTTTTACATGTAGCTGTCCAGTTTTCTCAGGACCACTTATTGAAGAGACTGTCTTTTCTCCATTGTATATTTTTGCCTCCTTTGTCATACCTTAGGTGACCATAGGTGTGTGGGTTTATCTCTGGGCTTTCTATCCTCTTCCCTTGATGCATATTTCTGTTTTTGTTACAGTACCATACTGTCTTGATTACTGTAGCTTTGTGGTATAGTCTACAGTCAGGGAATCTGATTCCTCCAGCTCCATTTTTCTTTCTCAAGATTGCTTTAGCTATTCGGGATCTTTTGTGTCTCCATACAAATTTTAAGATTTTTTGTTCTAGTTCTGTGAAAAATACCATTGGGTATTGGATAGGGATTGCATTGAATCTGTAGATTGCCTTGAGTAGTATAGTCATTTTGACAAAATTGAATCTTTCAATCTAAGAACATGGTTATTTCCTTCCATTTGTATCATCTTTGATTTCTTTCATCAGTATCTTATACTTTTTGCCATATAGGTCTTTTGTCTCCATAGGTAGGTTTATTCCTAGGTATTTTATTCTTTTTGATGTGATGGTTAATGGATTGTTTCTTTAAATTCTCTTTCTGATCTTTCACTGTTAGTGTATAGAAATGCAACAGACTTTTTTTTTAACATTTTTATTGGAGTATAATTGCTTTACAATGGTGTGTTAGTTTCTGCTTTATAACAAAGTGAATCAGTTATACATATACATATATCCCCATATCTCTTCCCTCTTGCATCTGCCTCCCTCCCATCCTCCCTGTCCCACCCTTCTATCTGGTCACAAAGCACCAAGCTGATCTCCCTGTGCTATGTGACTGCTTCCCACTAGCTATCTATTTTACATTTGGTAGTTTATATATGTCCATATATACACTACCACTCTCTCACTTTGTCCCAGCTTACCCTTCCCCCTCCGCATGTCCTCAAGTCCATTCTCTACTAGGTCTGCGTCTTTATTTCCTGTCTTGCCCCTAAGTTCTTCATGACCTTTTTTTTTTTTTAGATTCCATATATATGTGTTAGCATACGGTATTTGTTTTTCTCTTTCTGACTTACTTCACTCTGTATGACAGACTCTAGGTCCATCCATCTCACTACAAATAACTCAATTTTGTTTCTTTTTATGGCTGCGTAATATTCCATTGTATGTATGTGCCACATCTTCTTTATCCATTCATCTGTTGGTGGACACTTAGGTTGCTTCCATGACCTGGCTATTGTAAATAGAGGTTCAATGAACATTGTGGTACATGACTCTTTTTGAATTATGGTTTTCTCAGGGTATATGCCCAGTAGTGGGATTGCTTCATCCTATACTACCCAAAGCAATCTACAGGTTCAATGCAATCCCTATCAAACTACCACTGGCACTTTTCACAGAACTAGAACAAAAAATTTCACAATTTGTATGGAAACACAAAAGACCCCGAATAGCCAAATCAATCTTGAGAAACAAAAACGGAGCTGCAGGAATCAGGCTCCCAGACTATACTACAAAGCTACAGTAATCAAGATAGTATGGTACTGCCACAAAAACAGAAATATGGATCAATGGAACAGGATAGAAAGCCCAGAGATAAACCCACGCACATATGGTCACCTTATCTTTGATAAAGGAGGCAAGAATATAAGTGGAGAAAAGACAGCCTCTTCAATAAGTGGTGCTGGGAAAACTGGACAGCTACATGTAAAAGAATGAAATTAGAACACTCCCTAACACCGTACACAAAAATAAACTCAAAATGGATTAAAGACCTAAATGTAAGGCCAGACACTATCAAACTCTTAGAGGAAAACATAGGCAGAACACTCTATGACATACATCAAAGCAAGATCCTTTTTGACCCACCTCCTAGAGAAATGTAAATAAAAACAAAAATAAACAAATGGGACCTAATGAAACTTAAAAGCTTTTGCACAGCAAAGGAAACCATAAACAAGATGAAAAGACAACCCTCAGAATGGGAGAAAATATTTGCTAATGAAGCAACTGACAAAGGATTAATCTCCAAAATTTACAAGCAGCTCATGCAGCTCAATATCCAAAAAACAAACAACCCAATCCAAAAATAGGCAGACCTAAATAGACATTTCTCCAAAGAAGATATACAGATTGCCAACAAACACATGAAAGAATACTCAACATCATTAATCATTAGAGAAATGCAAATCAAAACTACAATGTGATATCATCTCACACCAGTCAGAATGGCCATCATCAAAAACTCTACAAACAATAAATGCTGGAGAGGGTGTGGAGAAAAGGGAACCCTCATACACTGTTGGTGGGAATGTAAATTGATACAGCCACTATGGAGAACAGTATGGAGGTTCCTTAAAAAACTAAAAATAGAAGTACCATGCAACAGATTTCTGTGTATTAATTTTGTATCCGGTAACTTTACCAAATTCATTGTTGAGCTTTAGTAGTTTTCTGGTTGCATCATTAGGATCTTCTATGTATATTTTCATGTCATCTGCAAGCAGTAAGTGAATTAAGTCAGACAGAGAAAGACAAATATCATATGATATCACTTATATGTGGAATCAAAAAAATGATACAGTGAACTTATTTACAAAAGAGAAACAGACTCACAGACTTAGAGAATGAACTTATGGTTACCAGGGGGGATGGGTGGGGAGGAGGGATAGATTGGGAGTTTTGGATTGACATGTACACACTGCCATCTTCAAAATAGGTAACCACCAAGGACCTACTGTATAGCATGGGGAACTCTGCTCAATGTTCTATAATAACCTAAATGGGAAAAGAATTTGAAAAAGAATAGATACATGTATATATATACCTGAATCACTTTTCTGTACACCTGAAACTAACACAACATTGTTAATCAACCATACTCCAATATAAAATATTTTTTTAAAAGAATGAAAGAATGCCATTTGCAGCAACATGGATAGACCAAGAGATGATCATACTAAGTAGATTAAATTAGACAAGGGAAATGTCATATGATATCATTTATATGTGGAATCTAAAAAAAATGATACAAATGAACTTGTTTACAAAACAGAAACAGACTCACAGATATGGTGAATGATCTTATGGTTACCAAAGGGGAAAGGGGGGGGTGAATTATGAATTTGGGAGTAACATATACACACTACTATATATAAAATAAGTAAACAACAAGGACCTACTTTATAGCACAGGAATCTACACTCAATATTTTGTAATAACCTATATGGGAAAAGAGTCTGAAAAGGAATCTATCTATCTATCTATCTATCTATCTGAAGCTCTTTGCTGTACACCTGAAACTTACACAACATTTTAAATCAACTGTACTTCAATAAAAAATAAATAAATGTAACAAAAAATATCTTTCTAACAACAACAGCAAAAATAAATCCAATTCATTTTTTGTAATTGATCTTGTATAATGTAACCTTGCTGAATTAATTGACTAGCTCTAATAGTTATTTTAAGCAAATTCCTTTCACTTTTCCATCTGGATTCCTTATATTTCTTTATACTGTCTAATTTCCTAGCTATTACCTCAATTATAATATAGAAAAAAAGGAGCAAGAGCCATTTATGTAAGTTATCTAATTTGTTGGCATACAATTGTTCATTGTGTTTTTCATAATTCTATTTATTTATGTAAGATCAATAGTAACATCCCCTCTTTCACTTGTGATTCTAATAATTTGAGTGTTCTCTTTTACAGTTTGCCAAACTACATGTTTGTCAATTTTTTTGTTCTTTTAAAAGAACTACCTTTAGATTTTATTAATTTTTCTCTAATGCACTTCTATTCTATCATTAATTGCCACTCTAATCTTATTATTACCTTCCTTTTCCTTGCTTTAGGCTTAGTTTTGCTATTCTTTTTCCAGTGTCTCAAGGTAGAAAGTTAGTCGTTGATTTGGGATATTGCTTCTTTCATAGTGTAGGTATTTACATCTCTAAATTTCTCTCAAAGCACTGCTTTATCTGCATGCCATAACATTTTCTAAGGTTTGTCTTGATTTTCATTAAGCTCAGTATTTTCTGATGTACCCTTTGATTTTTATTTTGAACGACTGATTATTTAGGCGTGTAGTTTAATTTCCAGATATGTGTGAGTTTTCTGAATTTTCCCATTATTGATTTCTAATTTTATTCTACTGTGGTTGGAGAATATATTTTATGTTATTTCTAGTCTCTTAAATTTATTGATGTTTACTTCATGGCCTAGCATATGGTCTATATTGGAGAATGTATATTCTATTGTTTCTGGGTGGAATATTCTGTAGAAGTCTGTTACGTCCAGCCTGTTTGTAGTTTTGTTTCAGTCTTTTATTACTTTATTGATATGCTTTCTAGTTCTATTCATATTTTTAAAAAGAAGTGTAGCTGATGTACAATATTATATGTTACAGGTTTACAATGTAGTGATCCATGGTTTTTAAAGGTGATACTCTACTTATAGTTATTATAAAATATTGGCTATATTTGTCATGTTGTACAATGTATCCCTGTAGGTTATTTTATACATAGTAGTTTGTAGCTTTTAATTTCCTACCCATATTGCCCCTCCCCCTTCCCTCTCCCCCCTGATAACCACTAGTTTGTTCTCTATATCTGTGAGTCTGCTTCTTTTTTGTTATATTTACTAGTCCCTTGTATATTTCAGATCCCACATATAAATGATACCATACTGTGTTTGCCTTACTCTTTCTGATTTATTCCACTTAGTATAATGCCCTCTAGGTCCACCCATGTTGCTGCAAATGGCAGAATTTCATTCTTTTTTATGGCTGACCAGTATTCCATTGTAAATATATACCACATCTTCTTTATCCATTCATCTGTTGCTGGACACTAAGGTTGCTTTCATATCTTGACAATTGTAAATAATGCTGCTATGAACATTGGAGTGCATGTGTGTTTTTGGATTAGTGTTTTTGGTTTTTTTGGATATATACCCAGGAGTGAAATTGCTAGGTCCTATGGTACTTCTAAATTTAGTTTTTTGAGAAACCTCCATACTGTTTTCCAAAGTGGCTGCACCAATTTGCTTTCCCACCAACAGTGTACAAAGGTTTCCTTTTCTCCACATTTTAAGCAACATTTGTTATTTGTGTTCTTTTTGATGATAGCTATTCTGACATGTGTGAGGTGATATCTCATTGTGGATTTGATTTGCATTCTCTGATGATTAGCAATGTTGATCATCTTTTCATGTACCTGTTGGCCATCTGCATGTCTTTTTGGAAAAATCTCTATTCATGTCTTCTGCCTAATTTTGAAATGAGTTTTTTTTTTAGTATTGAGTTATATGAGCTGTCTATATGTTTTGGATATCCACCCCTTAATTGTCATATCATTTGCAAATATTTTCCATTCAGTAGGTTGTCCTTTTGTTTTGTTGATGGTTTCCTTTGCTATGCAAAACTTTTAAGTTTGATTAGGTCCCATTTGTTTATTTTTGCTTTTGTTTACTTTGCTTTAGGAGACAGATTCCAAAAAATGGTGCTACAATTAAGATCAAAGGTTCTTCTGCTTATGTTTTATTCTAGGAGCTTTGTGGTTTCTGGTCTTACGTCATGTCTTTACTCCATTTTGAATTTTCTTTTGTATATGGTATTAGAGAATGTTCTAATTTCATTCTTTTACATGTAGCTGTCCAGTTTTCTCAGAGAGTGTCTTTTCTCCATTGTGTATTGAAGAAAGGGTCTTTTCTCCATTGTGTATTCTTGCTTCCTCTGTTGTAGATTAATTGCCCTTAGGTGCATGGGTTTATTTCTGGGCTTTCCATTCTGCTCCATTGATGTATATTTCTGTTTTTGTGCCAGTAACATAGTGTTTTGATTACTGTAGCTTTGTAATATAGTCTGAAGTCAGGGAGCATGATACATCCAGCATGTTTTTTTTTCTTTCTCAATATTGTTTTGGCTATTCAGGATCTTTTGTCTTTCCATACAAATTTTTTAATTATTTGTTCTTGTACTGTGAAAAATGCCATTGGTATTTTGATAGGGATTGCATTGAATCTGTTGATTGCCTTGGGTGGTAAGGTTATTTATTTTTTATTTTTTATTTTTTGGCCACACCACACTGCTTGCAGATCTCAGTTCCCAGACCAGGGATTGAACATGGGCCACGGTAGTGAAAGCACCAAATTCTAACCACTAGACAACCAGGAAACTCCCTTGTATGGTTATTTTAACAATATTAATTCTTCCAATCCATGAACATGATATACCTTTCCATCAGTTTGTGTCATCTTCAATTTCTTTTATCAGTGTCTTATATTTTTCCAAGTAAAGATCTTTTACCTCCTTATGTAGGTTTATTTGTAGATATTTAATTCTTTTTGATGTTAGTGTAAATAAAATTGTTTCTTTAATTTCTCTTTCTGATGGTTTGCTGTTAGTGTATAGAAATGAAACAAATTTCTGTATATTAATTGGGTATCCTTCAACTTAAACAAATTCATTGATGAGGTCTAGTCGTTTTTTTGGTGGAATCTTTAGTCTTTTCTATGTATAATATCATGTTATCTATAAACAAAAACAGTTTACTTCTTCCTTTTCAGTTTGGATTTCTTTTATTACTTTTTTTTTGTTTGATTGCTATGGCTATGACTTCGAACACTATGTTGAATAAACGTGGCAATAGTGGGCATCCTTGTCTTGTTTCTGATCTTAGAGGTAATGCTTTCAGCTTTGCACCATTGAGGATGATTCTAGCTGTGAGTTTGTCATAAATGGCCTTCATATGTTGAGTTATATTCCCTCTATGTCAACTTTGATGAGAGTTTTTTAATCATGAATGAATGTTGAATTGTGTCAAGTGCTTTTTCTGCATCTATTTAGGTGATCATGTGATCTTTTTTATCCTTTCTTCTGTTTATATGGTGTATCATATTCATTGATTTGCAAATGGTGAACCATCTTGTGTCCCTGGGTTAAATCCAACTTGATCATGGTATATAGTCCTTTTTATATATTATTGGATTCAGTTTGCTAGTATTTTGTTGAGGATTTTTGCATCTATATTCTTCAAAAATATTGACCTGTAATTTTATTTTTTGGTAGTGTCTTTGTCTGGTTCTGGTATTAGGGTAATGGTGGCCTTGTAGAATAATTTGGGAGTGTTCCATACTCTTCAATTTTTTGAAATAGTTTGAGAAGGATAAATATTAGTTGTTCTTTATATGTTTGTGTTGTTAATTCTGGCTAAAGTTTTATCCATTTTGTTTATCTTTTCACAGAAGCACCTCTTAGTTTTATCTGTCTTTTCTGTACTTTTTTTAGTCTCTATTTCATTTATTTATGCTCTGGTTTTTATTATTATTTTTTTAGTTCTACTAACTTTGCATTTTATTTGTTTTTCTTTGTTTAGTTCTTTTAGGTGAAAGGTTAGGTTGTTTATTTGAGATTTTTCTTGTTTCCTGAAGTATGCTTTTATTGTTGTAAATGTCCCTGTTAGAATTCCTTTTGCTGTGTCCCATAGATTTTGGGTTATTGTGTTTTCATTTTCCTTTGTCTCCAGGTATTTTAAAATTTCTTCTTTGATTTCATTAGTGATTCATTGTTTGTATAGTAACATATATTTAGCCTCCATGTGTTTGTGTTTTTTTCCACTTTTTTTTTTTTGTAGCTGATACCTGGTCTTGTAGCACTGTGGTTGGAAAAGATGTTTGATATTATTTCGATTTTCTTAAATTTACTGAAGTTTGTTTTGTGGCCTATCATGTGATCTATCCTGGAGAATGTTGCATGTGCACTTGAAAAGAAAGTGTATTCTGCTGCCTTGGGGTGGAATGTTCTATATATGCATAAGACTATCTGTTCTAATGTATCATTTAAGGCCTGTGTTTCCTAATTGATTTTCTGTCTGGATGATATGTCCATTGGTGTAAGTGGGGTGTTAAAGTCCCCCACTGTTATTGTGTTACTCTCTATTTCTCCCTTATGTATTTTAGAATTTGCTTTGTATATTTAGGTGTTCCTGTATTGGGTGCATGTATGTTAATGAGTGTAATATCCTTTTCTTGAAGTGTTCCCTTTATCATTATATAGTGCCCTTCTCTGTCTTTTGTTATAGCCTTTGTTTTAAAGTCTATTTTTTCTGATATGAATATTGCTACCCCACTTTCTTGTCATTTCCTTTTGCATGAAATATCTTGTCCCATCCCTTTATTGTCAGTCTGTGTGTGTTTTTAGATCTGAAGTGAGTTTCTTGTAGGCACCATATTAAGTGTTTTTTTTTAAATCCAATCAGACATGTATGTCTTTTGATTGGAGCATTTAGTCCATTGACATTTAAAGTAATTATTTTTGTAATTAATTAATTTTTATTTTTGGCTGCATTGGGTCTTCATTGCTATGCATGGGCTTTCTCTAGTTGCAGCAAGTGGGGGCTACTCTTCATTGTGGTGCATGGACTTCTCATTGTGGTGGCTTCTGTTGTTGAGGAGCATGGGCTCTAGGTGCATGGGTCCCAGTAGTTGTGGCTCATGGGCTCTAGAGTGCAGGCTCAGTGGTTGTGGCTTATGGGCTTAGTTGCTCCACAGCATGTGGGATCTTCTCACACCAGGGCTCAAACCTGTGTCCCCTGCATTGGCAGATGGATTCTTAACCACTGCACCAAAAGGGAAGTCCAGTAAAGTAATTATTGATAGTTATGTACTTATTGCCATATTATTACTTGGTTTCCAGTTGTTTTTGTAGTTCTGTCTTCATTTCTTCTTTTTATTTCTTTCCTTGTGGTTTGATGATTTTCTTTAGTAGTATTTTGTGTTCATTTCTTTTTGGTTTTTGCATATCTATTTTAGGCTCTAGATTTGTGGTTACCATGGGGATTATATATGTTGACCAATAATTATCTCTACTTGTTTTAATCTTGTAGTCATTTAAGTTCAAACACATTCAAAAGAGCTATATTTTTTACTCTTCTCCCCACATTTTGTATTTTTCATGTTCTATTTTATATC
Organism: Balaenoptera acutorostrata; assembly: GCF_949987535.1. Classification (NCBI taxonomy): domain Eukaryota; kingdom Metazoa; phylum Chordata; class Mammalia; order Artiodactyla; family Balaenopteridae; genus Balaenoptera; species Balaenoptera acutorostrata. Next base: position 98,339,053 of record NC_080064.1, on the reverse strand, counting down.
TTCATGCTTATCTCTTAACTGTTCATTGTAGTTATATTCACTTTTACAATTTTTTTGCTTTAATCTACATAATGACTTATTTAAGCCATCTTCAATCCTTACTATATATTTTCCTTTTCTAATGGGATTTTCCCTTGCCTATAGATTCTTATTTCTTTACATTTCTAACATTTCTTTTATGGTAGATTTAGTATTGATGAACTCTTTTTGTTTCTGCTTGTCTGAAAAGTTCTTTATCACTCTTAGTATTCTAAATTATAATCTTGCTGAGTAGAGTATCCTATGTTGCAGGGTTTTCCCTTTCAGCACTTTGAATATATCACGCCATTCCCTTCTGGTTTGCAAAGTTTCTGCAGAGGAATCAGCTGATATTCTTATGGGGATTCCCTCTTATGTGACTCTGTTTTTCTCTTGCTTCATTTAGAATTCAATCTTTATCTTTCACTTTTGCCATTTTAATTGTGATATGTCTTGGTGTAGGTCTTCAGATTTGGGAACTTTTTTAGCCCTAATTTCTCCAAATAACTTTTTAAATCCTTTCTGTCTCTCTTCTCCTTCTGGAGCCCTATAATGCAAATGTTGGAATGCTTAATGTTATCCCCAAGATCTCTTATATTGTTTTCATTTAAAAAAATTGTTTTTCTTTCTGCTGTTCTAATTGGGGTATTTCATTATTCTATCTCCACATCACTTTTGTGTTCTGTATTATTTAATCTACTCTTCATTCCTTCTAGTGTGTTTTTCATTTCAACTATTGAATCATTCACTTCTGATTGGATCTTTTTTTGTATTTTCTAGTTTCTTGTTAAAATGTTCAAGTTTTAGATCAATTCTTTCCCCTAATTCAGTTAATATTTTTATTACCAGTGTTTTGAATTATTTATCTGATAAATTGTTTATTTCTATTTCATTTGTTATTTATTCAGGTGTTTCCTCTTGCTTTGTCAAGTGAGAGTAGTTTCTCTGCCTTTGCATTTTACTTGACTTTCTCTGCCTCTATGAATTTAGATGAAACAGTTACCTATTGTGGTCTTGAAATGGTGTTCTTATGTAGGAGCCTCCTGTGCAGACTGAGTGTGCCCATTGCCTCTGGTGGGGGGGCTGGATTTGATGTGGACACCAGTCAAGTCTTTGATCACAGTGCGCTGGTAGCTATCACCTTGGTAGTGAGTGGGGCTGGAGATGGAGTGGCTAGAGCCAATGCTGAGTTGGGACTTCCTTTCTGCTCAGTGGCCATTAGTACCCTGTCAGGAGCAAGGTCTGTTCCCATTACTGGAGCAGAAGCCTTAAGGGTCAGGCTGAAAGTAGCTCTGTCTCATTTAAGTGTTTTGTTTTTCCCTCTTCCTGCACTGGGAGGGTAGTGCTAATGCAAGTGGGACCTGTGTGCATACAGAGGTCTGATGCTCTGCCTCTGTAGGCATATGCAAATCTTCTCAGATTCAGCGCATGTTTCTGTATTTTCTCTGGACATGGCCACCCCAGATCTAGTGCCGCACTGTGGTGTGCACTGAGTCAGGCCAAATTATTCAGTTGGCTCGGACTGGGGCACACAATGAGGTGGTTGCGGGAAACTCGGCATCCTCTAAGGCAGACCTCTCTCCATCCTTCTTTGGGTTCAGTACCCCTTTGTCTCTAACCACTGATCACTGTCCCCAGCCTCTTCCATTCCTGCCCTGGTGTGGAACTGCTCTGCAGGGCAGGTGGGCCCATGTGGTTTCTCTGCATTTATCGGGGTGTGGCCTGTGGTGGAGTGGCTGCCATCAGATTTCTAGTCTTCTTCTGGGCACTGCTTGAGTAAGCACCAACAATGGCCACCATTGCCCCAGCCAGGCTACACCCCAGGAATGGGTCACCTCTTCATCCCAAGGTCAGTTCTTTTCCCTGGTTCTGGCCACCCCAGATCCAGTTACACACTGTGGGTTAGAATGAGTGGTGCCAGAGCATTCACTTGGTTTGGGCTGGGAAGCATGTTGAGGCAGTGGCTGGAAACCTGGAAACTGCTAGAGTGGACCTCTCTAAGCCCTCCCTTGGGGGCTATCGAGCATGTGCATTCTCCTCATGCAAAGAGTCAAGGTTTCTCTTGTCTTTGTATCTGTCCCAGCATCATCCAGCCAGCCAAAGTGGTTGTATCTTCTTTGTAGGACCACAGGACTAGGATGTCCATTATGTGTCTTGACCTGCTTACTCCCCAGGGTGGGTGTCTGCCCCTGAAGTCTCCATTTTCCTCTGAGTCCCCTCCCAGGGGCATAGGTGCTGACCCAATTGCTTTCCCCCCCTTCCTACACAATTATATGTGTATCTTTCTTACAGCCTTGGTTGTACAGGAGTCCTTCCAGTTTCCAGTTACTTTTCAGTGACAATTTTTCCACAAGTAGATGTATTTTTGATGTGTTTATGGGAAGAGGAGAGCTCCATGTTGTCTTACTCCATCATTTCGATCCTCCGCAAGATGAGCTTATTTTGTAGCTTTCTTCTTGGATCAAAAAGATAAGACCTAATTATATTATGTTTAAAAGAAACACACATTAAGTGTAAGAACTAGGTTGAAAAAAGGATAGAAAAAGATACAACATGAAAGTACTAATTATAGAAGAATCCAATGGGACAATATTATTATAGGGGAAAGTAGATTTCAAGACAAGGAATATTACCAAAGATAAAGACTACATTTTGAAGTGCTAAGAGACATTTATGAAAACATAAAAACACTAAATTTATATGTATTTAATAACATGATTTCAAAACATATGAAGCAAAAATTGACAGAACTAAAAAGACAAAAAGACAAATCCACAATCATAATGTAAGATTTAACACACCTTTGGTAATTAATAGAACAATCATATTAAAAATTAGTAAGAATTTAGAAAATTTCAATTACATTATTATCCAAATCAACCATAATCAATATTTATGGAAGACTATGCCCAACCACTTCAGAATATACATTCTTATCAAGTGTACAAGGGAACTGTCCATATATTAGGCCTTTAAGCAAGTCTGAATACATTTCAAAGGGCTGAAATCACACAGAGTATTCACTTTGCCAAAAGTGAAATTAAGCTAGAAATCAATGAAAAAAAGGGCAACTTTTTAAAAAGTATAAATATTTGGAAATTAAGCAACATACTTCAAATAACCAATAGTTCAAAGGAGAATTCACAGTGGAAAATAGAAAATATTTTAAGTTGAAGAATAATAAAAAATATTTCAAAACTTATGGGACACATCTAAAGCAGGGCTTAGAGGGAAATGTAAAGCTTTAGACACATCAGTTATAGGAGAAGAAAAGTTTAAAAATCTATCCTTCCACCTTAAGAGTAGAAAGAAAGAAAATTAAACCTAAGGAAAAATAGAAGAAAGGAAACAATAAAGACAGGAGCAGAAATCAGTGAACAGAAAACAGACACACAATGGAGAAAATAAGAAAAGTTAAAAGTTTGTTTTGAAAAGTTTAATAAAATTACTAACCAGCTAGCAAGACTAATTAAGAGGAAAAAGTGAGAGAAACCATAAGTTTTCAATATCTGGAATTTTATTTTATTTTTTTTTAAGATTTTTTAAAAATGTAGACCATTTTTAAAGTCTTTATTGAATTTGAATTTGTTACAATATTGCCTCTGTTTTCTGTTTTGGTTTTTTGGCTGTGAGGCATGTGGGATCTTAGCTCCCCAACCAGGGATCGAACCCTCACCCCCTGCATTGGAAGGTGGAGTCTTAACCACTGGACTGCCAGGGAAGTCCCAATATCTGGAATTTTAAAAGATGACATCTCTAATAGATATTTGCTCTTGAGGGATATGAATTTTTTAAATCAGTCTTATTTTTTCATATCTGATCTGATAGTTGGGGAGCCAGGGAAACTAGCTCCTACCTGGCTGTGTAGACTGCTGTAAGGACAAATGCAAGCTTTACTCCCACAAAAGAGGTATGCTTACAGCTGTCCCACTAGCAGCTGTGGTTCCTATCCTATATCATATTGAATAGACCTCTGTCAAGGAATGGTAGCATCTGCTGTGTCTTGGAAAGACACACTGATAACAACTTAATAAGGCCAAGGGACATTGGAAAAAAGGTGTTACCAAAATTCCCACTATGTGTGGGAGCAGGTAAATCACAGCCAGGCAGCAAAAATCATTCCAACCAAGTCAGCCAGTGGATTTTTATATAGTATGAACCTCTACTGGAGTTTAAATAATGTCCTTTGTTGTCACCTAGTTAAAATTGATGGGAATGCAAAAATTTCTTAAATGATTTCAAGTGACAAACTTTTTAGAAAAATTAAACCAAGAGACTATGGACAAAAAAACTTATTTTTGAGTTACTGAGATAAGACTGTTTCAGATTGGATAAACCACTAATTTACTGATGGTATATGAAAGAAACATTTTACTGAAAAGAGAAAAATGACACTGTACTACGTTTGGTTTATTAAATGTTCTGATGTGTTGATATTTGATGTAAACTTACATTTGATCCCTAGGATACAAAGACCTGTGGCATTCTAAAAACTAATTGGCTAAAGAAAAGTCCAATTTGTTAAGGGACAGAAGGAATGTTGAATAAGTCCCACTGAATAATAAAAAATTTGGTGATTATACAATATTAATTTGTCTTTTCCTATGTTAAAGGAAATGCTAATGTCATGGAAGATAGAGTATGAATAAAGGGTTAAATTTTTTTCTTTTCTGCATGAAAATTTTATCTTCAGTTTGTTTTCTAGCTCTGGAAATAAATATGGATTTTATGTGTCAACTATGTTACTAAGCAACATTTGCTTCAGTTAAAATGAACCTGATTGGTAAATTGAATCTGGACTTGGAGAGCTATAAATACCTCATGAGAAGCCATATTTGGGGCATTTCCTTACTGTGAGACTCATAACTGGACAATATCCTTGAGGGAACACTGAAAGTTACATCTGTGGGTTGTGGTAAGCTTCTGAGGAGCATGGGGCTTTTAAGACAGAGAAACTTCCACATTTCACTCAATGTTAATCTCATTTCTTTGAAACTGAGCTCTTATTTGTGGGGTCAGGGAAAGTATATCCAAAGTGGCTATGTGAACTATTACAAAGACTGCTGCAAGGTTTACTTCCAAGAAGAGGAATGCATAGCATGCTGTAGTGCCTGTCTCATAGCCTCTGAGTAGACTAAGGGTGGCCTATAATAGTTTTGTAAGACTGAGAGCTTAGTTGAACCTGAAAAAAAAAATCTCAATTTGAGAGGTGACATCAGCAAGATGATGGAAGTGGGGATTTCAATGCTCGTCTCCCCCCAAAAAACAACAAATAAACAACTACAAACCAACAAAAACAGCTCTGTAAAAGCTGTGGACTTCAATGAAGGATCAGCAGAAATCCCATGGAGCACAAAAACTTAGGATGGATGCATAGAAAAGCATAGGTAGTATTTTACCAGTATCATCCCATCTTCCAGTCCAAAGCATCTCAGCACCAAGAGGAATTCCTTGGAGGGATTATAGGCATGGTGAAGAGGAGAACAGGAAGAGTCCGGCAATCTTGGTCACTGCTGGAACATCTGTAACCTTTGCTACTAAGAACACCCACAGTCTTTAACAACTCTGAATGCAGTTGATATAGCTGCCCAGAGCCCCTGTCACTACATCTCCCCCACTCCCCCAGGGCTGTTTCTGTGCTGAGACCTGCTCACTAGGACATGAGTCACTGCTGCATACCAATTTCCAAGATTTGGATGCCACAGTCTCTTACCATATATGGGACCAGAACTGCTGCTGTGCTGTGCCCCATCCCCTGGGTCCTGAGTCAGGGCTTTGACCCACCATCAATAGTGCTGCACTGCCACTGCTCTGGGCTCCAACCCTAGGGCCCAAGCTGTGGCTGTGACCGTAGTTTTGCTGCTCTGCACTCAGATACCTGAGGCCTGAGTTATACTTATGACCTGACATCACCAGAGCTGCACTCCTGGTGCACCCTGTCCCCTAGGTCCAGGCTACCACTGCACCCTGTTATCCCAGGGCCCATGTCACTACTTCATCACCCCCACTCCACTCCCCTGGGGCCCAAGTCACCACAGCCAGCTCTAACTTCACTTCTTTGGATAGCCTCACATGACTGTACCTCAGACACTCATGCCACCACAGCAGCAAATGTGTCTGTGCCCCCAGCTCCAGGCACTATGGTAGTTCTGCATGCTTCTGAGCAGAAGACACCATCTTTGCTGCTAATCGGAGTGTCATTGTTCTAGACATGGTGCCAGAAAGGATCTTATTGGCTAGAATTTCCTCTCACAGACAAAAAGAACAGAAGGACCCCAGCAGACTTTGTCACCAAGAACCCCAACATCCCTAGTTACCACTGCCACCAAAGATACCTGCAGCCTTGATCACTAAAGATTCCCACAGTCTTTGCTGACACTGACTACAGGTGACAGAACTTCATGGAGACTATATCACTGTGCCCTTCCCAGAACTGGAGACTGCACCTCATCAATCACTGCCCTTGCAACCACCTGCAGGTTAAAGTCTTTCCTCACTGAAGCCAATCCAAAGGGGCTTGAAGAGGTGATTGCACTCTCAAATGTACAGACATCAGCACAAAGCCACTAGAAACAGAAAAACATAAGGAAACCTGCCACCACCAAAGGAACAAAATAATTATCTAGTAACTGACCCAAAAGAAATGGAGATCTACCAGTTACCTGAAAAAACAAAAAACTCAAAAGAATTAACTTAAGGAAGCTCAGGGATTTTCAAGTGAACACAAATAGACAGCTCAATGAACTCAGGAAAACAATACATGAACAAAATGACAAGTTTAACAAAAAGATAGATATCATGAAAACAGAACCAATCAAAAATGCTGGAGCTGAAGAATACAATGAATGCAATGAAAAATGCAAAAAAGAGTTTCAACCACAGACTTGATTAAGCAGAAGAAAGAATCTGTGAACTCGAAGATAAATCTCTAAATTATCCAGTTGGAGAAGAAAATAGAAATAGAAGTGAAAAAGAATGAAGAAAGCCTGCAGGATTATGGGACACCATTATGAGAGCAAATATACTCATTAAGGGAGCCCCAGAAGAAGAAGAAAGGAGCAGAAAGCTTATTTAAAGAAGTAATGGCTGAAAACTTTCCAAATCTGGGGAAAGACATGGACATTCAGGTACATGAATCTCAAAGGTCCCCAAACAGACTCACCTCAAAGGGTCTTCATCAAGACACACTAAGATAAACTCTCAAAAATCAAAGATAAAGTGAGAATTTTCAAAAGCAGTGAGAGAAAAACGTCTTCATTTACAAGGGATACTCAGTAAAGCTATCAGAAGATTTCCCAGTAGAAACCGTGCAGGCCAGGAGACAGTGGGATGATATATTCAAAGTGTTGAAAGTAAAATAAATGCCAACCAAGAATACCTTGCCTGACTAAGTTGTTCTTCAGAAATAAAAGAAAGAAAAGGCCTTCTTTAGACAAACAAAAGCTGAGGGAGTTCCTCACCACCAGAAAAACTAACCCCAAAGATAGCAGAAGGAAGGCTACAACAAAGATTAGAGCTGAAATAAATTAAATAGAATACAAGGAAAATAGAAAGGATCAATAAAAAAAAAGGGTTGGCTTAAGAGGTACAAACTACTATGTATAAAATAAATAAAATACATGGATATATTGTACAGCACAGGGAATACAGCCAATATTTTATAATAACTTTAAATGGAGTATAACCTATAAAAATATTGAATCACTGTTGTACACCAGAAGCAAATATATTATTGTAAATCAACTATACTCTAAGGGGAAAAAAAGGTTTTTGGTTTTTTTTTAAGATAAAATTGACAAGCATTTACCTAAGCTAAATTAAAAAAAAAAGACTCCATTAAAATTATAAACAAAAGAAGTGACATTACAACTTATACCACAGAAATACAAAGGATCATAAGAGATTACTATGAGCAATTGTATGTTAACAAATTAGGTAAAATAGAAGAAATGATAAATTCCTAGAAACATACAACTTTCCAAGACTGAATTAGGGAAAAAAACAGAAAAAGTGAAAAACACTAATAATGAGTAAGGAGATCAAATCAGTGACCAAAAACCTCCCAATAAGGAAAAGTTCAGGATAACTTCACTGGTGAATTTTACAAGTATTTAAAAAATAATTAATTTCAGTACTTCTCAAACTCTTTCAAAAAGTTGAAGAGGAAGAAACACTCCTAAGCTCATTTTACAAGACTAGCATTACCCTGATACCAAAGCCAGAAAAGGGCACAAGAAAAGAAAGTTACAGCCCAATACTCCTAATAAACATTGGTGCAAAAATCCTCAACACAATACTAGCAAACCAAACTTGAGTATGTTAAAAGGATCCTACATCATGGTAAAGTGAGATTTATCCTTGGGTTGCAAAATGGTTTGATATATGCAAATCAATCAATGTGATATGCCACATTAACAGAATGAAGGATACAAATATAGGATCATTTCAGTCCATGAAGAAAAGCATTTGACAAAATTCAACAGCCTTTCTGGATGAAAGCTGTCAACATATTAGGGATAGAAGGAACATACCTCAACATAATAAAAGCTGTATATGACAAGCCCACAGCTAACATCAGACTCAACTTGAAAAGATAAAAACTTTTCCTGTAAGCTCAGGAACAAGAGAAAAATGCCTACTCTTGCTAATTTTATTCATCATAGTATTAGAAGTCCTAGCCACAGCAATTAGGCAAGAAAAAGAAATAAAAGACATCGAAATCAGAAAGGGAAAAGTAAAACTATCTCTATTTGCAAATTATATAATCTTATACCTGGAAAACCCTAAAGACTCCAAAAAAACTTTTATAACTAATCAATAAATTCAGGAAAGTTACAGGATACAAAATCAACATATAAAAATCAGTTGAATTTTTATACATGAACAATGAACTATCTCAAAGAGAAATTAAGAAAGCAATACCATTTAAAGTAACATCGAAAACAACACAACAATTAGGAGTGAATTCAACCAAGGATGTGAAATACCTATACACTGAAAACTATAAGACATTGATGAAAGAAATTGAAGAAGACATAAATAAAAGGAAAGATAGCCTGTGTTCTTGGATTGGAAGTATTTATATTGTTAAAATGTCTGTATTACTCAAAGCAATCTACAGATTCAATAGGATTTTTATCAAAATTCCAATGGCACGGCTTTCCTGGTGGTGCAGTGGTTAAGAATCCACCTGCCAATGCAGGGGACATGGGTTCGAGCCCTGGTCCAGGAAGATCCCACATGCCATGGAGCAACTAAGCCCGTGCACCACAACTACTGAGCCTGCGCTCTAGAGCCCATGAGCCACAACTACTGAGCCCAAGTGCCACAACTACTGAAGCCCACACACCTAGAGCCCATGCTTTGCAACAAGAGAAGCCACCCAATGAGAAGCCCATGCACCACAACAAAGAGTAGCCCCTGGCTTGCTGCAACTAGAGAAAAACCCACGCACAACAACAAAGACCAATGCAGCAAAAATATAAATAAATAAATAAATAAATAAATAAATAAATAAATAAATAAAATAAATTTATTTTAAAAATTCCAATGTCATTTTTCACAGAAGTAAAAAATTCAATCCTAAAATTTGTATGGAACCACTAAGGACTCTGAATAGCCAAAGCTATCTTGAGCAATGAATCCAAAGGAACCCACACTGAGACACATTATTATCAAAATGTTCAAAGACAAATGCAAAGAGAGAACATTAAAAGCAGCAAGAGTGAAACAACTCATATCTACAAGAAATTCTCAATAAGACTATCAGTCTATTTCCCAGTAGAACCCTTGGAGATCAGAGGGTAATGGGATGCTATATTCAAAGTGCTGAAAGAAAAAATACTGTCAACTGAGAAGTCTATATCTGGCAAAAGTGTCCTTCAAAAATAAGGGAGAAATTGACATTTCCAGAAAATAAAAGCTGAGTCAGTTTGTTACCACTAGACCTACCCTGCAAGAAATGCTAAAAGTAATTCTTAAGTTTAAAGTGAAAGGAAAGTGGACAAGAACTCAAAGCTGAAGAAAAAAATTGTTTGGTAAATACAAATACATGGGAACTTGTAAAATTCACTATTATTGTAATTTTGGCGTATAACTTCACTTTTTATTTTACATAGGATTTAAATGATGTATACATAAGTAATTATTAAACTATGTTATTTGGCACTTAATGTATGAAGATGTAATTTGTGACATCAATAACAGAAAGTGGTGGACAGAAATATGTAGGAGCAGAGTTTTTGTATGCTTTTGAAGTTAAATTGGCATAATTTCAAATTGGATTGTTTTAAATGTAAGATGTTATAAACCATCTTTATAGTAACCAAAAAGAAGATATGTATAGAAAATACATTAAAAGATTGGGAAAGGAATCAAAATATTTCACTACAAAGAACAGCTAAACACAAAAGGCAGTAATAGAGAAAATGAGGGATAAAAAAGCTATGTTACATAGAAAACAAATAGCAAACTGGCAGAAGTTAAGTCTTTCCTTATAAGTAACTACTTTAAATGTAAATGGATTAAACTCTATAATCAAAAGACAGATATTGGCACAATAGATTTTTTTTAAATGATGCAACTATTTGCTGTTTACAAGAGATTCACTTTAGATCTAATGACACAAATAGGTTGAAAGTAAAAATATAAAAATTTATTCCATGCAAATAGTAACCAAAAGTGTGTTGGATGGCTATAATATCAGACAAAATAGATTTTAAAGTCAAAAAAAGATTACAAAAGGTAAAGAAAGACATGGTATATTGATAAAGGCTCAATACAGCAAGAACATATAACAATTGTAAACATTTATGCACCTAATAACAGACCTTTAAAATATTTGAAGCAAAAATTGACATAAATGAAAGGGAAAATAGATAGTTCTACAATAATAGTTGAAAACTTCAATACCCCACTTTCAATAATGAATAGATCAACCATACAGAAATAAGTAGGAAAACAACAGATTTGAAAACATCGTAAATGGACTAGACTTAACATATATAAGAGCACTCTACCCAAGAACAGCAGAATATATATCCTTCTCAAGTTCACATAGGACATGCTCCAAGATATACTGTATGCCAGGCCATGAAACAATTCTCAATAGATTTAAAAAAATAGATGCCATACAAATTATTTTCTCCAACCAAACTGGAGCAAAGTTAGAAATCAGTAACAGGAGGAATACTGGAATACCCCAAAATACACAGAAATTAAACAACCCAATCTTAAACAATGAATTGACCAAAAAAGAAATCATGAGGGAAATTAGAAAATATTTAGAGGGAGATGAAATGGAAACACAACATACAAAAAGTTATGGGATACAGCAAAAGCAGTGCTCAGAGGGAAATTTATAGTGGTAAATGTATATAATTACTAGGAAGAAGGATCTTAAATTGATAACCTAACTTTACATCATAAGAAACAAAAAGATCAAACTAAACCCAAAGCTACCTGAAGAAAGGAAATAATAAACATTAGAGTGGGAATGAACAAAACAAAGAATAGAAAACCAACAGAGAAAGTCAATTGAAACATAAGTTGTTTCTTTGAAAATATCAACAAAATTTACAAACTCTAGCAGGAATGACAAAGAATAAAATAAAGAAGACACAGTTATTAAAATTAGAAACATAAACGGGGACTTTACCAGTGACCTTACAAAGACAAGAAGTTATAAGAGAATACAAGATTAGATACCAAGAAGAAATGAAAAATATTCCTTGAAATATACAAATGATCTAAACTGATTCATGAAGAAATAGAAAATCTGAAAAGACATATAACTAGTAAGGAGATTGAATCCATAATCAAAAGCTTCTAAAGAAAGAAAAATTATAGACTTGAGGGCTTTATCAGTCAATTCTACTATATATTTAAAGAATTAACACGAATAACTCTCTAACTCTTGCAAAAAGTGGAAGAGGAAAAACTTCTAATTCATTCTATGGACCAGAATTACTCTGAGAGGAGAATGAGATGATATCACAAAAAAAGAAAATTTAGTATACCTTATGAATATAGATTTCAAAATCCTAAAAAATATTAGCAAACTGAAGTATCACCTCACACCAGTCAGAATTGCCATCATAAAAAAGTCTACAAATAATAAATGTTGGAGAGGGTGTAGAGAAAAGGGAATCCTTGTACACTATTGGTGGGAATGTGAATTGATGCAGCCACTATGGAAAACATTATGGAGGTTCCTTAAAAAACTAAAAATAGAGTTATCATATTATCTAGCAATTCCACTCCTGGGCATATATCCAGAAAAGATGAAAACTCTAATTTGAAAAAATACATGCACCCCAATGTTCATAGCAGTACTATTTACAATAGCTAAGAAATGGAAGCAACCTAAGTGTCCATCAACAGATGAATGGATAAAGAAGATGTGTTGTGTGTGTGTGTATATATAAATATAAATATAAATATAAATATATATATATATATCCATTCCATTGTATATATACAATGGAATATTACTCAGCCATAAAAAAGAATGAAATATTGCTATTTGCAGCAACATGAATGGACCTAGAGATTATCATACTGAGTGAAGTAAGTCAGACAAAGTCAAATATTATATGATATCACTTATATGTGGAATCTTAAAAAATAACACAAATGAACTCATTTACAAAGCAGAAACAGACCCACAGACATAGAAAACAAACTTATGGTTACCAAAGGGGAAAAGGGAGGAATGATAAATTGGGAGTATAGGATTAACAGATACACACAACTATATATAAAATAGCTAAGCAACAAGGATTTACTGTATAGCACAGGGAACTATATTCAGTATCTTGTAATAACCTATAATGTAAAAGAATCTGAAAATGAATATATATTCATATATATATATTCTGAAAATGAATATATATATATATATATGAGTATACACACACACACAGAATCACTTTGCTGTACACCTGAAACTAATACAATATCATAAATCAACTATACTTTTAAAAAGTTAGCAAATAGAATCCAACAGCATATTAAGAGGATTATTCACCATGAGCAAGTGGGGTTTATTTCAAGAATGCAAGTAGGTTTCAACATAAGAAAATCATTCAATGTAATATATCACATTAATAGAATAAAAGGGAAAAATACATTTGACCATCTCAATTGATGCAGAAAAGACATTTGACAATATCCAACACCCTTTCATGACAAAAACTCTCAGTAAACTAGGAATAGAGGAAAACTTCCTCAACATGATAAAGGATATTTATGAGAAACTCAATGTCATATCATACTCAGTGGTGAAAGACTGAAAGCTTTCCCTCTAAGATCATGGACTTCTCTGGTGGTCCAGTGGTTAAGATTCCATGCTTCCACTTCAGGGGCATGGTTTCGATCTCTGGTCGAGGAAGCTCCACATGCCACGTGGTGTGGCCAAAAAAAAAAAAAAGATCAGGAAGACAACTATGCCCACATTCAGCATCATTATGGAAGTTCTAGCCAGAGCTATATGACAAGAAAAATAAAGGGAATCCAAATTGGAAAGGAAGAGGTAAAACTATATTTATTGGCAGATGACACAATACTGAAAATCTTGGAGAATCTCCAAGAAAGCTACTTAAGCTAAAAATTCACAGAGTACAAGATCAACACAGATAAAGCAGTTGTATTTCTATACACTAGCAATGAACAATCCAAAAAAGAATTTAAGAAAGCAATCCCATTTACAATACAGTAAGTCCCCTACATACGAATGAGTTCCGTTCTGAGAGTGCTTTCATAAGTCCAATTTGTACATAAGTCCAACAAAATTAGCCTAGGGGGGGCTTCCCTGGTGGTGCAGTGGTTGGGAGTCCGCCTGCCAATGCAGGGAACACGGGTTCGAGCCCTGGTCTGGGAGGATCCCACATGCCGCGGAGCAACTAGGCCCGTGAGCCACAGCTGCTGAGCCTGCGCGTCTGGAGCCTGTGCTCCGGAACGGGAGAGGCCGCAACGGCGAGAGGCCCGCGCACCGCGGTGAAGAGTGGCCCGCGCTCGCCACAACTGGAGAAAGCCCTCGCACAGAGACGAAGACCCAACACAGCCAAAAATAAATAAATAAATAAAATTAAAAAAAAAAAAAGCAAATTACGCAGGAATTCCCTTATTAAAAAAAAAAAAATTAGCCTAGGTACCCAACTAACGCAATCAGCTATATAGTACTGTACTATATTAGGTTTATAATACTTTTCACACAAATAATACATAAAAAATAAACACAAAAAATAAAGAAAACATTTTTAATCTTACAGTACAGTACCTTGAAAAGTACAGTAGTACAGTACAACAGCTGGCATACAGGGGCTGGCATCAAGTGAACAGGCAAGAAGAGTTACTGACTGGAGGAGGGAAAGGAGTTGGGAGATGGTAGAACTGAAGGATTGTCAGCAATAGGAGATGGAGGGCAAGCTGCAATTTCACTCATGCCTGATGTTGATGGCACAGATTCTGGTTCCTTGCTGGATTCAACTCTATCTGCTCTCTTGAAAAAGCGATCTAGTGATGTCTGGGTACCAGCTTTTTTTTTTTTTTTTTTTCTCATCATAGATGACACGGTAGCCCTGGATTGCATTCTGAAAGGCTGCTGAAAACTTTGTGTACTGTTCTACGTTTGGGTTCTGTGCCTCCAAAACTAACAGTGCCTCTTCAAATAAAGAAAATCCCCTTGCCATTTCCTGCATCATGAATCTCTTTGGTTCTTAAGTTACTTCTTCTTCCTCTTGTCTCTCTCTCTTCATCATTTCTCTGGGTCTCCAATTCCATCTTTTCACCTTGCTCCACTTTCTCAATTATTTTCACTTTTGTTCCATCATCATCACTGGGCGCTTCTTAGCAATACCAGCTACATCACTGCTGCTTTTACGCTTGCTTCCAGACATCCTGAGCTTGAAATAAAAATACTGTACTACTGTACTCTATACAGTACTGTACAGTAAAGTACACAAAAGCACAACCACTTATAGAGGACACACACACGTGATCATGTATGCCAGACACGTGAACTAACTTGCGTGACTGGACATGCAAACTCAATTCTCATCTTTGAAAATTTGCAACTTGAAGGTTCATATGTAGGGGACTTGCTGTAGCATCTAAAAGAATTAAATGTTTAAGAATAAATCTAACCAAAGAGGTGAAGATTTGTATGCTAAAAACTACAAAACATTGCTGAAAGAAATTAAAGATCTGAAAAAATGGAAAGATTTCCCATATTCATGAATAGGAAGACTCAACATTGTTAAGATAGCAATACTACCCAAAGTAATCTACAGATACAACACAATCCCTATCAAATTCTGAATAGCTATTTTTACAGAAACAGAAAATCCAATATTCAAATTCATATGGAATTATAAGGGTTGCCAAATAATCAAAACAATCTTAAAAAATGATTAAAGTTGGAGGTCTCATAATTCCTGTCTGAAACTTACTGAAAGGATACAGTAATTAAAATAATACAGTACTGGCATAAGGACAGACATTACACCAATGGAATAGAATGGAGATCCCAGAAATAAACATTCACATATTGAGCAGCTGACTTTCAACAACAGTGTCAAGATTATTCAACAGAGAATGGAGAGTTTCTTCAACAAATGGTGGTTGGAAAACTGGATAGCTACATGCAGAAGAATGGAGTTGAACTCATACATTACACCATATACAAAAATTAACTGAAAATGGATCAAGATCTAAACTTAAGAGCTAAAACTATAAAACTGTTATAATAAAATATTGGGAAATATCTCATGACATTTGACATGACACCAAAAGCGTAAGCAATGAAAGAATAAATAAATAAATTGGACTTCATCAAAATTCTGTGCATTGGAGGATCCTACCAAGAAAGTGTATTGTAAATTTTAAAACCATATTTTCCTGCTGCTCAACATCCCAACAAATAGCCTATGAACACCCTACCCAGATGACCAGATGCACCAGTGTGATAAGGTTGGCCCCTGTCACAAGTTCCCCTTCTTGCCCTCCTCTGACTGTGACCTAGTGACATCCAAACACACCAATAAAATCCCTGGCACCTTTTGCTTGTATACTCACCTTGAACTTGATCTCCAATAAAGGCAGTTGCTCACAGGTTCTCTTTCTCCCTCCCTCTCTCTCTCTCTCTCTGTCTCTCTCAGCTCCCCAGTTGCTTGCTGAGTCTGCTCCCTAGGTGCTCCTTCCATGTGACTTTTCAGCATGTGGTGACTTTGTCTCTCTAGGACCTGTGAGTATAATAAACCCTGAGCCTCTCTTGTGCCCCCTCTTGTGGCCACACCTGACTGACCATCACCCAAAAGAACACAGAATAAGTGGCATCATAAAGAGGATGGCTGGGCTTCTCTGTTGGTACAGTGGTTAGGAATCCGCCTGCCAATGCAGGGGACACGGGTTCAAGCCCTGGTCCGGGAAGATCCCACATGCTGCGGAGCAACTAATCCCATGCATCACAACTACTGAGCCTGCGCTCTAGAGCCCGTAAGCCACAACTACTGAAGCCTGTGCGCCTAGAGCCCGTGCTCTGAAACAAGAGAAGCCACTGCAATGAGAAGCCCGCAAACTGCAACGAAGAGTAGCCCCCACTCACTGCAACTAGAGAAAGCCTGCACACAACAACGAAGACCCAACGCAGCCAAAACTAAAAAAATAAAATAAATAAATAAGTAAATAAATAAATAAACAAACAGGATGGCCTAGTCACTGGCAGTGAGAAGAGATTTAAGATGCCGCTTGACTGCTTTTAGCTTACTAATTAGCTGGCCCAGTTGGGCTTTACCATCTGGGAAGGCTTGATGTAGTGTTGGTGTCCCTGTGTTCCTCTTTGCATTACAAATTTGCATTGCCTTTTTTGGGTACTGTCGAGTCTCCCCACCCTATATTGTGGGTCTCCTTCTCCTAGAACACCCTGAGATTCCACTTCTAGCCAGCTCTGACTTGTCAATAGAGGGAGAAAGTTTCTCTTAGTGCTTTAATAGACAAACTAGCACAATCGGCTAAAAATATTAGGAAGGTTCCATCAGGATAGAAGGTGAGAATGGAAGGGTGACTTCCCTACTCCCAGTAAAGGCTCACTGGATATCAGATGCAGACTATTAGCTGATTCATGGGCAGACAAAGACGGCATCAGGTCGGGGGAGCTTCCTCATGTTTAAGTTCCTTCCTCGTGTTCATGTTTCTCAAGTTCCTCCCCAATCCTAAGCAGTGAAGGAACATCCCCTTCAAGTCAATTCTATCATAGTGCTTGCTAAGGGTTGATGCTGGGGCCACCCCTTCTCTGCTGCATACCTTGCTGCTGTTGCTTTTAATCTCTCTATCCCATGAGGTATGGAAGGTCCTATCCCTGGAGATCAGTAGCTCAGGATCAGATGGCTAGGATGGGAACAGGAGCATTTGATTCTGGCACCTCCCAACATGCTAGAGGAGGTTACCAAATATTCAAGAAACGTAAAACTTCTTTGCATCTCTATTAGTGCTGCTGCATATCAGCATGCCAAGATGCTTCTGCTCCACTCCCAAGGTCTAATAGCTCTTCCCAGGGAAGCCTTGGCCATCATATCTCTCCTAGATGCAGACCCAACCCAGCTGGGACACCCTAGAGAGGGAGGCTGCTGCCTGTGAGGGGGATCATGGGAAGGGAGCATTTAAGGTTTTTCTTGTCACAACCCAGCAGGTCAAGAGCATAGGAAATTGTGAGAAATTAGAAACTGAAATTTGTAATTTGATGAGACTAGAAATTCAAATTATTCTCAAAGATTTTTTTTTCCCAGAGAGATGAAGAGAAGGGAGAAAACTGGTCACTGAGAGTGTTTAATATGGGCTTGGAGCACCTGCCTTGGGCTGCAGAGATTAACCACCATCATTACTAAAGATTCTAAAATGCATAATTTTCTTAGAGATTCTTTGTCTCTTGGAGCTCAATTCTTACAAGATATTTAGGTCTGAAGGTACCCAGGGAGTATAGAGGGCATTCTCAAATCCAGGGAAAGTATGATAAACAGGCCAAAGCTTTTAAGGAGGTTATAGAAGCTTCAGACCCTTCGGTATTCCAAAGCCTTTCCACTGCTGACTTGGATTTTCATGTCTTGGCGGCAAGCTCACCCCTCCTTTGCAATCATTGCTGCTAAGGCAAATGCCCAATGGAAAACTATGGTGGAGGTCTGCATGCTCTTTGCAAAACTGGTATGGTTCAGTGGGTCTATCATTTCTTTGAACATTCAGATAAGGAAGATCCTCAGCACATTTCTAAATCAGAGGCAGCCCCCTTTGACACAGAGTCCGTGGAATAGTTTCTTGCAGGGCACCCCTCCCAGCTACCAGGTGGAGTTGTTTAATCTCATTGGCATTTCCCACACCATATGGGAAACCATGAATGGAATTTATCTTCTGGCTCTCCAGGAGGCTCAGCCCACCCTGACTCACAAATTCTGATCTGTTAAACTCCACCTCCTGGAGCAACAGGAACCCTGCCCCTCGCCACCACCCCCCACCTAAACCAATTTGCCTGCTATTTGTTTTCTGACTCACTGACTCCCCCTACAGCCTCTGAGCAATCAAACTCTCTCTATTTATTGGCAATTGAATAGGGTGAGCCTCATGAAGTAATTACTAGACAGGTCAGGTCACCTCCAAATCACAACTAAAGGAGATTGCGTTAAAAGGATCTCATCATTTGCCCACATATCTGGTGGCCAAGGGAACCTAAGATGTGTCCAGCCAATACCCAGACCTCTGAAACTGGCAATTGCTGCAAACTCTTCAATAGGGATTTGGCCATTCCCAGGCCACATCCCACCACCTTGGGGTAATTGCCCATATATGACTCTGGTGGTTAATCAGAACTCTAAAAATAAAGAATATTTTCTAGCTTTACCAGATATAGAAACTCAAGTTACCATGATTCCAGGCAACTCACCCAAATTTAAAGGAGGTACCTCTTTTAATCTGCAGGGTAATGTGGGTAAAACCATTCATGGCAAGAACCGATTCCTCTAGATGTCACTATTGGAACAATTCTTTCTTAAACAGCTTTCTTAAACATCTTGGTGGCTCTCTTGGCTTTGAGTTTTCCTATTGTAGGCATAAATGTTACTGCATGCCAGGTGCAACACTGGAACAAACCGAAGTCCCTGGCCCTACTAGTCAGATTTGCAGTGAGACCCTGTGGGGCTGCCCCTGCCAGTAAAGGTAGTGAACATGACACAAAATCCCATGACAAGACACTGTTGGCCTTCTACCTGTTTGTCAAGATTTACAAAAGAAGGGAGCGATTATTTCCACTATTTCTCCTTTCAATAGTTCTCTTTGGCCAGTCTTAAAGGCTTCCACCAACTGGTTGTGCTTAACTATTAATTATCGAAATTTCGGTGTTCAGGTTCCACTCATTAAGGCTCCAATACCTAACATAATCAAATTAATTAAAGATATGCAAAGGTTATCTGGCTACTATTTCACTATGGAGTACCTGACAAATATGTTTTATTCAGTGCCTATTGCCAATCAGTCAGTCTCAGTTTGCCTTTGCCATTTATTTATTTATTTATTTGTAAATTTATTTACTTATTTATTTATTTTTGGCTGCATTGGGTCTTCGTTGCTGCACACAGGCTTTCTCTAGTTGTGTTGAGTGGGGGCTACTCTTCACTGTGGTGCGTGGGCTTCTCATTGCGGTGGCTTCTCTTGTTGTGGAGCACGGACTCTAGGCGCACAGTCTTCAGTAGTTGTGGCATGCGGGTTCAGTAGTTGTGGCTTGCAGGCTCTAGAGCGCAGGCTCAGTAGTTGTGGTGCACAGGCTTAGTTGCTCCATGGCATGTGGGATCTTCCCAGAGCAAGGATGAAACCTGTGTCCCCTGCACTGGCAGGTGGATTCTTAACCACTGCACCACAGGGAAGTCCCTGCCTTTGTCTTTGAAGGAACCCATTATACATTTACCCTGCTGTTCATGGGTTATTTAAACCTAACCATTCCCCATGATTTGTGCCTTCAGGACCTGGACATGATTCCCTTCAAGACTTCTCTTTGCTGGCTCTACATAGATAATATCCTGATACAGGGTCCCCTTTAAGGAGAATTTACATGCACTTACACATCATTTCCAAAAACAAGGTTGGACAATAGCTCCACACAAAATCCAAGGCCTGGTGACCTCAGTTTAATTCTTGGACATAATCTGGTCTTCTGATGGTCACCAAATCCCTACTATAGTAAACATCAGCTTTTAAAGCTCAGCCTGCCCCAGATGCCTTGCTAAGCCTGTTAGACCTCTTCATGTCTGGAAACATCACATTCTATGCCTTTCAATTTTAATTCTGCCTATTTACCAGTTCCCTCAGAAGTTGACCGTCTTCCATTGTGGGGAGCACCATCAAGGGACTTGGGAATTAACTCAGCAGACCATACCACAAGCCAGGTCACTGGTTCCCCCAAACTAATTTTGTACTTGAGCCATTGATCACCCCTGACTCTGCTTCCTGGAGACTCTGTGAACTAAGCATGGTCAAAAATGCCCTTAATGGGCTTTTGAAGCTGAAGGCTGCCATCATCCACTGCCTGATACAAACCTTTAGAGAGCCAAATATTAGCTGTCTACTGGGCACTGATAGATACTGAGGCTCTCACTGTCCCAACCCAGATTTCTATCCTGTCATGGGTGAGAGATTCTTCCCAGGAGTGGCTTGGCATGACCATGGAAACTACTTTGCTTAAGTGGAAAAGGAACCTTCAGTAATTGTTTAAACCTTACAAACAGGGTCTTTCTAAGTTACAGGAGTATGTGGCTTCCCCCATGCTCAGCACCTTGCCCATGGACCTGGAGACAGCGATGGTGTCCCCATTGCCTCATCCTCTGGCAAAATGGGGAGCCCCTTGTGACCAAATGTCTGACACGGAAAGGAAGTTGGTGTTCACTGATGGCAGCACCACCAATGTATGCAATGCTGTCCACTGGAGTGCTACAACCTATCATCCGGCCTCAAGTGACTAGGGATGATATCCTTGGGCCTGCCCAGCTTACACTACAGGATGCCCTTTGCTAGGTAGATTCCCTATGTCTGGATTTTTATTGCTTCATGAGTGGTTGCAAACGGCCTTGTGGTCTGATCAGGCCAATAGCAGAAAGATGATCTCCCAGCACTCCTGAGGCTGGCACCCCAAAGCCTACATACATACATACCACATGTGCATACCTACATGCACACATACCACTCCCATTAACACCTCTGCTCCCTGTATCCACTCACTTATATTATATCAACTACCACACCACCCTGAATGCAAATCAAAACCTCTAACTCATATGTACAGGCCACTGAAGTTTCAGTCATGACACAAGACCTTTAAAACTGTTGGGCCTGCCACTAAGTCCCTCTAGAGATGGGACCCCACCTTAACGTCCTCCTCAGCAACACCATGCTAGACTAAGTTCTATCATGACTTCCAAGGAAAGCCCATATTCACTTAAACACACCTGCCTTCATTCCTAACTCTACTCACCTGGGACAGCTGCACATGATAGTCAAGTCATCCCCACAGTCTTACCAATTTTACTGAGGAGTCAACTGCACTTGGCCACTTCCCCATGCTGAGGCTTTTACCCTTCTTATGATAACATCCTCAAGGATACATTGTGCTCTAAATAATGGCACCTTCCAGTTACATTGTGGTCCAAACTCACAGGCATAGCACCTTATGTATTTTTTCTTTGCCAACTTCCCCACAGGTTTTCCCTAATGAAACCATACCCGAGTGTGCAATGATTACATAGGGGATTCCTCTATTTCCTTGTCCACTGGGTACCTCCTTGTTTCTATCAACCCAAGGACACCAGGCAAAATGGGCTATATTTATCCGTATCTTAATAGCACTTGCCATAGCTATAGGATCTGCCAGAATTGGCATCAGAACAGCAGTCTTTGTCAAAAAAAATCAAATTATAACTGCAAACTAGGACCTTTCAGTTGACTTTTCAGTAATATTAAAAGGCTGGTCAAAACATTGTCCCTTTTACAACTAGTCCATTAGTCTCTAGCCCAGGTGGTAATGGATAACAGACTGCCTCTTGTCTTTTTACTAGCCAGGGAAGGAGGGGTTTGTGCCATTCAGGATACCTCCTGTTGTATGAATAAATCTGGACAGGTACAGACCAAGCTATGAGGAATGGCCAAGAGGTAAAGATCTTTTGTAATATAACCAACATCTTCCAACAGATTTCCTTAATCCAGAGGTGCCTGGATTTCTCCCACAAAGTATGGTGCCTGGATGTGAACTGGGTACCAAACCTTCATAATATGCCTAATAGAACTCTTCCTAGTTGTCACCTTTATCAAAATTTGCCTTCAGTGGCTAAGTCAAGCTGTTCCATTCACCTTTAACATCTCCAGAAGCCAGGGGGCAAGCATTACCCCTTCTGATTCCCAATTAGAATTGTCAGTGACATTGAGCCCCACAGGGTCAACTGTATTGTAAATTTTATTTTTTTTAATTAATTAATTTTATTTATTTATTTTTGGCTGCATTGGGTCTTCATTGTTGCACTCGGGCTTTCTCTAGTTGCGGCGAGCAGGGGCTACTCTTGGCTGCAGCGTGCGGGCTTCTCATCGCGGTGGCTTCTCTTGTTGCGGAGCATGAGCTCTAGGCGTGCGGGCTTCAGTAGATGTGGCACGTGGGCTCAGTAGTTGTGGCTCGCAGGGTCTAGAGCACAGGCTCAGTAGCTGTGGTGCACAGGTTTAGTTGCTCCTTGGCATGTGAGATCTTCCCGGACTAGGGCTTGAACCAGTGTCCCCTGCACTGGCAGGCGGATTCTTAACCACTGTACCACCAGGGAAGCCTCAACTGTATTGTAAATTTTAAAACTTCATTTTTTCCTGCTGCCTCAACATCTCCACCAATAGGCTCTGAGTACCCTGCCCAGGTAAGCAAATATGATAGGGTTGGACCTTGCCACAAGTTCCCCGTCTTCTATCTGTCACCTACTGACATTGAAACACACCAATGAAATCCCCTGGCACTTTTTGCTTGTGTACTCCACCCTAACCCCCGATAAAAGCACTTGCTCACAGGTTCTCTCTCTCTCTGTTTCCTCCCTATCTTCTTGTTGAGTCCTCTCTCTCAGCACTTCTCCCTGTGACCTCTTAGCATGTTGTGCCTCTGCCTCTTTAGGACCTATGAGTACAGCAAACTTTGTTTCCCTGAGTCTCTCCTGTGTTCCCTCTTGTTGCTGCACCTGACTCACCATCACCTAAAAGAATATGGAACAGGAAACTGGTTTAAGATTTTGGTGGAGGAAGCCCTGAATTCACCTATTCCCACAGACATAAGAAATTTAGAGCTACATGTGGAATAATTATCCTCTGAAAAGGACCTGAGAACTAGATGAACAGCATATCCACAACAAAAGATAAAAGAGATGCATCAAAATGGGTAGGAGAGGCAGAGACTTGGTCTTGCCCAGGACCCAACCCCTGGCATAGTATTACGATTGGGGAAGAATTCCCAAAATACAAAATATTCTGGAGAGAAGTGAAGGGACTGTGCCCTACCATAGACATGAACCCCAACTCCTGGATCTGGCACCAGAAAGACAACCCCCCCCCCAAATATCTGCCTTTGAAAATTAACAGGATTTAATTAAGTCTAGGAACTACTAAATGGTTCATGTGCAGACCCACTCATCCTGAGATCTAGTGCAAAAACAACAGTCTAAAAACCACCTAGATCATAAGTGAGGAGACCTACTCGCTAATCCTAAAGTAGCTGCCAGAGAGAGAGGAACTTGCCGTGACACAGAAGCACAACTGCAAACCATTTTTGTGCCCTCTCTGTAGCCTACTACCACCTGTGGGCGTGCTCTGCACCCCACCAAACCCACACAACAGCTACCCCTCAATCAGGACAGGCAAGCACATGGTGCCCTACCATATCTGAGCAGCAGCTACATGCAGCCAGGCTGGGCAAGTGTCCTGAGCCCCATCACCCTACACAGCAGCCACACCACAGCCAGGTGAAGGCCCCAAGCCCTGCCCTTCCCATGCACCGGCCATGCCACAACTGGGCCAAGGGAATGCCTTGAGCCCTGTTCACCCTATGCTGTATCTATGCCACAGCTGTACCAGGTGAACACATCACACCCCACCCTCCCTGTGCAGTAGCTGCAGCCCTGCCATAGTTGGCAGGGGAACACAGCCTGCATAAGAAATGCCTCTTGAGCATCTGGCTCTGGAGGCCAGAGGAGATTGTGCTTCTGGGCTCCATGGATCATCTCCTACACAAAACCACTCCTTCAAGACTGGGAGAGGGAGCTGTTTTGCCTAATATATATAGACAAACACAGAGAGTCAGGAAAAATAAGAAGACAAAGGAGTATGTTCCAAACCAAAGAACAAGACAGATCCCCAGCAAAGGACCTTAATAAAAGAGAAGATAGGTGGGGGGGGGGTGATAAATTGGGAGATTGAGATTGACATATACACACTGCTATATATAAAATAGGTAACTAATAAGGACCTACTGTATAGCACAGGGAACCCTACTCAATACTCTGTAATGACCTATATGGGAAAATAATCTTAAAAAAGAGTGGATATATGTATATCTATAACTGATTCACTTTGCTGTACAGCAGAAAGCAACACAACATTATAAATCAACTATACTACAATAAAATTTTTAAAAAATAATGAAAATAAAAACTAAACTTGTAAAAAAGAGATAAGCAACCTATCTGATAAAGAGTTCAAAGTAATGGTCATAAAGATGCTCACTGATCTCAGGAGAAAAAGGGATGGAAAAAGTGAGAACTTAAACAAAGAAATTAAACAATAAGAAAGTACCAAACAAAGCTTATAATAATTGAAAAATACACTGGGGGTTTCGACAGCAGAATGGATGAAGTAGGAGCACAAATCAGTTAACTGGATGACAAAGCAATAGATCTCACCCAGACAGAGCAGCAATATTAAAGAATTTTTTAAAGTGAGGACAACTTAGGGGATCCCTGGGACAACATCAAACAGAATAACATTTGTATCATAGGGGTCCCAGGAGGATAAGAGCGAGAGAGAGAGAAAGGGGCAGAAAAATTATTTGAATAAATTATGGATGAAAAGTTCCCTAATCTGGGAAAAGAGAGAGACATCCATATTCAAGAAGCCCAGAGAGTTCCAAATAAGATGAACCAAAGAGAATCACACCAAGGCACATTATAATTAAGATGGTAAAAGTTAAGGATAAAGACAGAATTTTAAAAGCAGCTAGAGAAAAAAACAATGTATTACATACAAGGGAAACCCCATGAGGCTATCAGCAGATTTTTCAGTAGATATTCTGCAGGCCAGAGAGGAGTGCTGCATTCCTCTCTGGATATATTCAAAGTGCTGAAAGAAAAAAAAATCCAGCCCAGAATTCTCTACCCAGTAAGGTTATCATTCAGAATTGAAGGAGAGATTAAGAGTTTTCCAGACAGACAAAAGTTAAAAGAGTTCATCACCACTCAACCAGCCTTACAAGAAATGTTAAAAAGACTTCTCTAAGTTGAAAAGAAGATACACTAATTAACAATAAGAAAACATACAAAAGTAATACTCTCACTGGAAAAAGTCAATAAAAAGTAAAAGTAGTGGATCAATCACTTATAAAGCAAGTATGAAGGTCAAAAGATAAAAGTAGTAAAATTAAAATTGTAATAATTAGTTTAAGGTATGCATAAAATAAAAATATGTAAAATATGTCATCAAAATATAAAATCTGGGTGGAAGAGTAAAAATGTAAAGCTTTTGGAATGTGTTCAAATATAAAATGCTATCAAATTTTTTTAAATATTGTATGCATAGGATGTTATTTATGAAACACTTGGTAACCACAAAGAAAAAACTTACAGTAAATACACAAAAGAAAATGAGAAAGGAATCTAAACATAACACCAAAGAAAGTGATCAAACCACAAGGAAGAGAGAAAGAGAAGAAAGGAACAGAGAGGAACTACATAAACAGCTGGAAAATAATGAACAGAATGGCAATAAGTACATGCCTATCAATAATTACTTTAAATGCAAATGAACTAAATTTGCTAATCAAAAGACATAAAGTGGCTGAATGGATTATAAAAATAAGACCCATCTATATTCTGCCTACAAGAGACTCACCACAGAAGTCAGGACACACACAGACTGTGAAAGGCAGGAAAAAGATATTCCACGCAAATGGAAATGTAAAGAAACCTGGAATAGTTATATCAGACAAAATAGGCTTTAAAACAAAGACCATAATAAAAGACAAAGAAGGGCACTAAGTAATGGTAAAGAGGCCAATAAAGCAAAAAATATATAATATTTATAAATATATATGTACCCAATGTAGGATCACCAAAGATATAAAGTAAATATTAATGGACCAAAAAGCAATAAAATAGTAGTAGGGGACTTTAAACACCCCACTAACGGTAATGGATAGATCATCCAGACAAAAAAATCCATAAGGAAATACCAGCCTTAAGTGACACATTAGACCAAATGAAGTTAATAGACCTATACATAATTCCATCCAAAGCCATCAGAATACATATTCTTCTCAAGAACACACAGAACATTCTTCAGAATAGATCATATGTTGGGCCACAAAACAAGTCTCCATAAATTCAAGAAAACTGAAATCACACTAAGTATCTTCTCTGACCACAATGATATAAAAATAGAAGTCAGTTGCAATGAGAAATATGGAAAAACCACAAAAATATGGAGATTAAATGACATGCTACTGAACAACCAATATCAAAAAAATCAATGAAGAAAATTTAAAATACCTTAAGACAAATGAAAACAGAAATACTACATACCACAATGAAAGAGGTTGTAGAAGAAAGGAAATAATAAAGATGAGAGCAGAAATAGATGAAATAGAGACTAAAAAGACAATGGAAAACATTAAAGAAACTAAGAGCTGGTTCTTTGAAAAGATAAACAAAATAGCAAACCTTTGGCTAGACAAAGCAAGAAAAAAAGAGAAGGCTCAAATAAATAAAATTAGAAATGAAAGGAGAAATTACAACTGATACCACAGGAATAAAAAGTATCATAAGAAATTACAACAAACAATTATACACCAAGAAATTGCACAACCTGAATAAATGGACAAGTTCCTAGGAACAAAATCTTCCAAGACTGAATCATAAAGAAATAGAGAACCTGATAGACTGGTTACTAGTACGAAGATCAAATCAGTAATTAAAAATACCCCCCAAAACAAAAGTCCAGGACCAGATGGCTTCACTGGTGAATTCTTCCAAATACTCAAAACATCCTTCTCAAACTCTTCCAAAAAATTGATGAGAAGGGATAAATTCCAAACATATATTATGAGGCCAGTGTTAGCCTGATACCAAAACCAAACAAGGATACTATAAAAAAAAGAAACTTACAGGCCAATATCCTTGATGAACATACATGCAGAAATCCTCCACAAAATATTAGGAAACTGAATTAAACAATACATTAAAAGGACCATAAGTCATGATCAAGTGGGATTTATTCCAAGGACACAAAGATGCCTTAACATTCACAAATAAATCAACATGATACACCATATTAACAAAATGGAGAATAAAAATCAAATGATCATCTCAATAGATGCAGAAAAACCATTCTATAAAATCCAACATCATTTATGATAAAAACTCTCAGCTAAATGCATATACCTCAACACAATAAAGCTATGTATGACAAACCCACAGCTAACATCATACTCAATGGTAAAAAGCTGAAAGCATTTCCTCTAAGATCAGGAACAAAACAAGGATGCTCACACTGGCTACTTTTATTCAACATAGTATTAGAAGTCCTAATCACAGCAATTAGTCAAGGAAAAGAAATAAAAGACATCTAAATCAGAAAGAAACAAGTAAAACTGTCTCTATTTGTAGACATGATACTATATATAGAAAACCCTAAAGATTCCACAAAAACACGGTTAAAACTAGTAAATTCAGTAAATTTGCAGGTTACAAAATCAATATACATAAACCTGTGATGTTTCTATACATTATCAACAAACTATCAGAAAGAGAAATTAATAAAACAATCCCATTTACAATTGCACCAAAAAAGAATGAAATACCTAGAAATAAATTTAACCAAGGAAGTGAAGACCCATAGACTGAAAACTATAAGATACTGATGAAAGAAACTGAAGAAGACATGAAAAATGGAAAGATATTCTGTGCCCATGGATTGGAAGAATTAATACTGTGAAAATATCCATACTACCCAAAGAGATCTACAGATACAATGAAATCCCTATCTAAATTCCAATGGCATATTTCATAGAACTAGAACAAATTTTTCTAAAATTCATATGAAAACACAAAAGACCCTGAATAGCCAAAACAATCTTGAGGCAAAAAACCCCCCAAAAACACACAGCTGATGGTACCACACTGCCTGATTTCAAAGTATACTACAAATCTATAGTAATCAAAAGAGTATGGTACTGGCACAAAAACAGACACATAGATCAACAGAACAGAAATACACCCACACATATATAGACAATTAATCTATGACAAAGGAGCAAAGAACATACAATAGGGAAAGGACAATTTCTTCAATAAATGGTGTTGGGAAAACTCCACAGCTGCATACAAGAGAATGGAACTAGACCACTAGCTTACACCATACACAACAATTAACTTGAAGTGGATTGACGACTTGAATGTAAGCCCAGAAACCATATAATTCCGAGAAGAAAATATAGGTGGTAGGCTCACTGGCATCAGTCTTAGCAATGTTTTTGTGGATCTGACCCCAAAGGCAAGGGAAACAAAAACAGAAATAAACAAATGGGATTACATCAAATTAAAAAACTTTTATAAAGTGAAGGAAACCATCAACAATACAAAAAGGTCACCTACTGAATGGGAGAAGATATTTGCAAACAATATATCTGATAAGAGGTTAATATTCAAAATATAAAAAAAACTCATACAGCTCAACATCAAAACAAACAAACAACCCAATTATAAAATGGACAGAGGACCTGAATAGGCATTTTTCCAAAGAAGACATACAGATGGCCAACAGGCACATGAAAAGACGCTCAACATCACTAATCATCAGGGAAACACAAAGCAAAACCACAATGAGATTTCACCTCACACTCATTAGAATGGCTATTATCAAAAAGACTACAAGTAAGTATTGGAGAGGTTGTGGAGAAAAGGTAACTCTCATATGCTGTTGGTGGGAATATAAAATGGTACAGCCACTTTGGAAAACGGTGTGGAGATTCCTCAAAAAAATGAGAAATAGAACTACCATATAATCCAGCAGTTCCACTTCTGGGTATTTATCCAAAGAATATGAAAACACTAATTTAAAAAGATATATGCACCCTTATGTTTATCACAGTATTATTTACTATAACCAAGACATGGAAACCACCTAAGTGTTCATCAATGAATGAATGGATAAAGAAGATGGGGTGTATATATACAATGGAATACTACTCAGCCATCAAAAAGAGTGAAATCCCACCATTTGTGACAACATGAATGGACCTTAAGGGTGTTATGCTAAGTAAAGTAAGTCAGAGGGAGAAAGGCAGATACCATATGATCACTCACACTTGGAATCTGAAAAACAAAACATAAAAACAAAATAAACAAAAATAATAAACTAAAATTCACAGATACAGAGCACAAATTAGTGTTTATCAGAGAGGAAGAGCATTTGGGCAAAATGGGTGAAGGGAGTCAAGAGTATGGTGATGGATGGTAACTAGACTTGTGGTGATGATCACTGTTATGTATGCAGATGTTAAACTATCATGCTGTACACCTGAAAGTTATATAATAAAAAATGGTCAAAATGGTAAGTTTTATGACATGTGTATATAGCCACAATAATAACACTTAAAAACAAAAATAAAATGATACAGAACAAAAATTTAAAAGGCAACTTACTCAATGGAAGAAAATATTGGTAAGTCATCTATCTATTAAGGGACTGATATCCAGAATATATAAAAAACTCCTAGAGCTCAATTTTTAAAAACCCAATTCAAAAATGGGCAAAGGACTTGAATAGACATTTGTCCAAAGAAGTTATACAAATTACTGATAAACACATGAAAAGACGTTCAGCATCCTTAATCATTAGGGAAATGAAAATAATAACCACAATGAGATACCATTTAACACACGTAAAGGTGACTATAATTTAAAAAAATTGGAATGTAACAAGTGTTGGCCAGGATGTGCAGTAATTGTAACCTACATACATTTCTGGTGATAGTGTAAAATCGTGTATCTGCTGTTAAAAACAAGTTAGATATTCCTCAAAAAGTTAAATTTAAAATTACCAGAGAATTGAAAACAGGGGTTCAAACAAAAAGTTATACATAAATGTTCATAGCAGCATTATTCGCAATAGCCAAAAAGTGAAAACAACCCAGATGTCCATCAACAGAAGAGGGCATAAACAAAATGTGGTCTATCCATTCAATAGAACATTATTCAGCCATTAAAAGAAATGAGGTACTGATACATGCTACAATGGATATGAACTTAGAAAACATTATGCTATGTAAAAGAAGCCAGACACAAAAGGTAATATATTATGATTGCATTCATATGAAATATCCAAAATAGGTAACTCCATAGAAGCATGGATTAGTGATTGTCAGGAGCTCAGGTGAGGGGGAATGAAAGGTGACTGCTAATGAGCATGGGTTTCTTTTGGGATCATAAAAATGTTTTGGAACTAGATAGAGGTAATGTTGCACAATATTGTGAATGTACTAAATGACACTGAATTGTACACTTTAAATGGTTAATTTATGTTACATAAATTTCACCTCAATTAAAAAATAGCCAAAAAAGTAACATTCCTAGAAATACACCTAACAAAGATGTGCAAGATCTTTAAGAAGAGAATTGTAAAATTTTATAACAACATATCAAAGACAATATGAGTAAATAAAGATATATAACATTTTTCATGAGTAGAAATACATAACACCATAACAATGAAAATACTCCACAAACTATAGATTCAGTGAAATTCTGATTTAAAACCAAAGTTTTAAAATGAAATTTGTAAAACAAATCTAAAATTCAATTCACACAAGGTACATACTGTGACCAAAATAGAATTGAGAAACCAATAATAGAAAGATACCTGGAAAAATCTCCAAATAATTGAAAACTAAATAGTACAATTCTAAATTACCCATTGGTGAAAGAAGAAATCAAAAGGGAAATTGGAAGGTATTCAAAAATTTTTTTAATTGAAGTACAGTTGATTTACAATGTTGTATTAGTTTCAGGTGTACAGTAAAGTGACTCAGTTCTGTGTTATATATATTCTTTTCCAAATTTTTTCCATTATAGGTTAATACAAGATATTGAATATAGTTTCCTGTGCTATACAGTAGGTCCTTGGAGTCTATCTATTTTATAGATAGAAGTGTGTATCTGTTGATCCCAAACTCCTAATTTATCCCTCACCACCCTTTCCTCCTTGGTAACCATAAGTTTATTTTCTGTGTCTGTGAGTCTATTTCTGTTCTGTAAATAAGTTCATGTGTATCATTTTTTCAATTCCACATATGAGTAATATCCTATGGTATTCGTTTCTCTTTCTGACTGACTTCATTTAGTATGATCATCTCTAGGCCCATCCATGTTGCTGTAAATGGCATTATTTCATTCTTTTTTATGGCTGAGTAATGTTCTCTCAGATAGATAGATAGATAGATATAGATATAGATATATGTATTCTTTTTCATATTCTTTTCCATTATGGTTTATTACAGGGTATTGAATATAGTTCACTGTACTATACAGTAGGACCTTGTTTATCTATTTTATATCTAGTAGTTTGTATCTGCTAATCCCAAACTCTTAATTTATCCCTCCCCCCCTTCCCCTTTGGTAATCATAGGTTTGTTTTCTATGTCTGTGAGTCTGTCTCTGTTTTGTAAAAAAGTACATTTGTATCATATTTTAGATTCCACATATAAGTGACATCATATGATTTTTTTCTTTCTCTTTCTTAATTCATTTAGTATGATAAACTCTAGGTCCATCCATGTTACTGCAAATGGTATTATTTCATACTTTTTTATGGCAGAGTAGTATTCCATTGTATACATACCACATCTTCTTTATCCATTCATCTGTTGATGGACATTTAGGTAGTTTTCATGTCTTGCCTATTGTAAATAACGCTGCAATGAACATTGGGGTGCATGTATCTTTTCAAATTAGAGTTTTCTCTGTTTATGTGCCCAGGAGTGGGATTGCTGGATCATATGGCAAATCTATTTTTAGTTTTTTAAGGAGCTTCCATACTGGTTTACATAGTGGTTGTGTCAATTCACATTCCCACCAACAATATAAGAGGGTTCCCTTTTCTCCACACCCTCTCTGGCATTTATTGTTTGTAGATATTTTTATGATGGCCATTCTGACTGGTGTGAGGTAATATGTCATTGTAGTTCTGATTTGTGTTTCTCTAATAATTAGTGATATTGAGCACCTTTTCACATGCTTGTTGGCCATCTGTCTATCTTTTAGGAGAAATGTCTATTTAGGTCTTCGGCCCATTTTTTGATTGGATTGTTTGGTTTTTTGGATATTAAGTTGTATAAGCTGTTTGTACACTTTGGAAATTAATCCCTTGTTGGTAACATCATTTGTAAATATCTTCTACCAGTTCATAGGTTATCTTTTTGTTTTGTTTATGGTTTCCTTTTCTGTGAAAAGCTTTTAAGTTTAATTAGGTCCCATTTGTTTATTTTTGTCTTTATTTCTATTACTCAAGGAGATAGATCCAAAAAACATATTGCTGTGATTTATGTCAAAGAGTGTTCTGCCTATATTTTCCTCTAGGAGTTTTAAGAGTATCCAGTCTTACGTTTAGGTCTTTAATCTATTTTGAGTTTATTTTTGTATGTTGTGTTAGAGAATATTCTCATTTCATTCTTTTACATGTAGCCGTCCAGTTTTCCCAGCACCACTTATTGGAGACACTGTCTTTTCTTCATTGCATATTCTTGCCTCCTTTGTCATAGATTAATTAATCATAAGTGTGTGGGTTTATTTCTGGGCTTTCTATCCTGTTGCATTGATCTACATGTCAGTTTTGTGCCAGTACTTTAGTGTGTTCATTTTTTTTTTTTTACATCTTTATTGGAGTATAATAGCTTTACAATGGTGTGTTAGTTTCTGCTTTATAACAAAGTGAATCAGTTATACGTATACATATGTTCCCATATGTCTTCCCTCTTGCATCTCCCTCCCTCCCACCCTCCCTATTCCACCCCTCTAGGTGGTCACAAAGCACAAAGCTGATCTCCCTGTGCTATGCGGCTGCTTCCCACTAGCTAGCTGTTTTACATTTGGTAGTGTATATATGTCCATGCCACTCTCCCACTTTGTCACAGCTTACCCTTCCCCCTCCCCATATCCTCAAGTCCATTCTCTGGTAGGTCTGTGTCTGTATTCCCGTCTTGCCACTAGGTTCTTCATGACTTTTTTTTCCGCTTAGATTCCATATATATGTGTTAGCATACTGTAATTGTTTTTCTCTTTCTGACTTACTTCACTCTGTATGGCAGACTCTAGGTCCATCCACCTCACTACAAATAACTCAATTTCCTTTCTTTTTATGGCTGAGTAATATTCCATTGTATATATGTGCCACATCTTCTTTATTCATTCATCCGATGATGGACACTTAGGTTGCTTCCATGTCCTGGCTATTGTAAATAGAGCTGCAATGAACATTTTTGTACATGACTCTTTTTGAATTATGGTTTTCTCAGGGTATATGCCCAGTAGTGGGATTGCTGGGTCGTATGGTAGTTCTATTTTTAGTTTTTTAAGGAACCTCCATACTGTTCTCCATAGTGGCTGTATCAATTTACATTCCCACCAACAGTGCAAGCGTGTTCCCTTTTCTCCACACCCTCTCCAGGATTTATTGTTTCTAGATTTTTTGATGATGGCCATTCTGACTGGTGTGAGATGATATCTCATTGTAGTTTTGATTTGCATTTCTCTAACGAACTACCACTGGCATTTTTCACAGAACTAGAACAAAAAATTTCACAATTTGTATGGAAACACAAAAGACCCCGCATAGCTAAAGCAATCTTGAGAACAAAAAATGGAGCTGGAAGAATCAGGCTCCCTGACTTCAGACTATACTACAAAGCTACAGTAATCAAGACAGTATGGTATTGCCACAAAAACAGAAACATAGATCAATGGAACAGGATAGAAAGCCCAGAGATAAACCCACGCACATATGGTCAACTTATCTTTGATAAAAGAGGCAAGCATATACAGTGGAGAAAAGACAGCCTCTTCAATAAGTGGTGCTGGGAAAACTGGACAGGTACATGTAAAAGTATGAAATTAGAACACTCCCTAACACCATACACAAAAATAAACTCAAAATGGATTAAAGACCTAAATGTAAGGCCAGACACTATCAAACTCTTAGAGGAAAACATAGGCAGAACACTCTATGACATAAATCACAGCAAGATCCTTTTTGACCCATCTCCTAGAGAAATGGAAATAAAAACAAAAATAAACAAATGAGACCTAATGAAACTTCAAAGCTTTTGCACAGCAAAGGAAACCATAACAAGACGAAAAGACAACCCTCAGAATGGGAGAAAATATTTGCAAATGAAGCAACTGACAAAGGATTAATCTCCAAAATTTACAAGCAGCTCATGCAGCTCAATGACAAAAAAACAAACAACCCAATCCAAAAATGGGCAGAAGACCTAAATAGACATTTCTCCGAAGAAGATATACAGATTGCCAACAAACACATGAAAGAATGCTCAACATCATTAATCATTAGAGAAATGTGTTCATTTTTTAAATTTTTAAAACTAATTTTTACTGGAGTATAGTTGATTTACAATGTTGTGTTAGTTTCTGCTGTACAGCAACGTGAATCAGTTGTACATATACATATATCCACTCTTTTTCAACACTGTTTTTTTTTTTTTTTTTTTACTGTAGCTTTGTAGTATATTCTGAAGTCAGGAAGCTTGATTCCTCCAGCTCTGTTGTTCTTTCTCAAGATTCTTTTGGCTATTCAGGGTCTTTTGTGTTTCCATACAAATTTTAAAATGTTTTGTTCTAGTTCTGTGCAATATGCCATTGGAACTTTGATAGGGATTGCATTGAAACTGTAGATTGCTTTGGATAGTATGGTAATTTTAAGAATATTGATTCTTCCAATCCAAGAACACGGTATATCTCTCTATCTGTTTGTGTCATCTTCAATTTCTTTCATCAGTGTCTTACAATTTTCTGAGTACAGTTCTTTGTCTCCTTAGGTAGGTTTATTTCTAGGTATTTTATTCTTTCTGATGCGATGGTAAATTGAATTGTTTCTTTAATTTCTCTTTCTGATAGTTCATTGTTAGTGTATAGAAATGCAACAGATTTCTGTATACTAATTTTGTATCCAACAAATTTACTCAATTCATTGATGAGCTTTAGTAGTTTTCTGGTAGCATCTGTAGGATTTTCTATGTATAACATCATGTCATCTGCAAACGGTGACAGTTTTACTTCTTCTTTTCCAATTTGGATTCCTTTTATTTATTTTTCTTCTCTGTTTGCTGTGGCTAGGACTCCAAGACTATGTTGAATAAAAGTGGTGAGAGTGAGCATCCTTGTCTTGCTCCTGATCTTAGAGGGAATGCTTTCAGCTTTCACTGTTAAGTATGATGTTAGCTGTGGGTTTGTCATATATGGCCTTTATTATATTGAAGTATGCCCCCTCTATGCCCACTTTCTGGAAAGTTTTTATCATACATGGATATGGAATTTTATTGAAAGATATTCCTGCATCTGTTGAGGTGATCATATGGTTTTTATTCTTCAGTTTGTTAATGTGGTGTATCATATTGTTTGATTTGTGACTATTGAAAAATCCTTGCATCCTAGGGATAAATCCCATTTGATCATAGTGTATCATCCTTCTACTGTGTTTTTGAAGTTGGTTTGCTAGTTGTTTTGTTGAGGATTTTTGTATTTATGTTCATCAGTGATATTGGCCAGTTATTCTTTTTTTGTGGTATCTTTGTCTGGTGTTGGTGTCAGGGTGATGGTGGTCTCATAGAATGCTTTCAGAAGTGTTCCTTCCTCTGCAATTTTTTGGAATAATTTCAGAAGGATAGGTGTTAACTCTTCTCTAAATGTTTGGTAGAACTCACCTGTGAAGCCAATCTTGTCCTGGACTTTTGTTTGTTGAGAGATTTTAAATTACTGACTCAATTTCAGTATTTGTAATTGGTTTGTTCATATTCTCTATTTCTTCCTGGTTCAGTCTTGGGAGATTGTACCTTTCTAAGAATGTGTCCATATTTTCTAGGTTGTCCATTTTATTGGCATATTGTTGCTCATAGTAGTCTCTTATGATCCTTTGTATTTCTGTGGTGTTGGTTGTAACTTCTCCTTTTTCATTTCTAATTTTATTGATTTGTGACCTCTCCCTTTTTTCTTGATGTGTCTGACTAAAGGTTATCAATTTTTTTAAAAAAACTTTTCAAAGAACCAGCTATGAGTTTCATTGATCTTTTAAATTAAAAAAAAATTTATTTTAGTCTCTATTTCATTTCTTTCTTCTCTGATCTTTATGATTTCTTTCCTTCTACTAAGTTTGGGTTCTGTTTGTTCTTCTTTCTCTAGTTGTTTTAGGTGTAAAGTTAGGTTGTTTATTTGAGATTATTCTTGTTTCCTGATGTAAGTTTGTATCACTGTAAACATTCCTCTTAGAACTGCTTTTGCTGTGTCCCATAGGTTGTGAATTATGTGATTTCGTTTTCATTTGTCTCTAGGTATTATTTTTTACTTCCTCTTTGACTTGTTCAGTGACCCATTGGTTGTTTAGTAGCATATTGTTTAGCCTCCATGTGTTTGCAGTATTTTTTTCTTATATTTGAATTCTAATCTCATAGCCTTGTGGTTGGAAAAGATGCTTGATACGAGTTCAGTTATCTTAAGTTCACCAAGCCTTGCTTTGTGGCCCCACATGTGATCTATCCTGGAGAATGTCCATTTGCACTTGAAAAGAATGTTTATTCTGCTGCTTTTGGACAGAATACTCTATAAATATCAATTAAGTCCATCTGGTCTAATGTGTCATTTAAGGCTTGTTTTTCCTTACTAATTTTCTGTCTGGATCATCTGTCCATTGATGTAAGTGGGGTGTTAAAGTCCCCCACTATGATTGTGTTAATGTCAGTTTCTCCTTTTGTGCCTGTTAGCATTTGCCTTACACATTGAGATGCTCCTATGTTGGGTGCATATGTATTTACAATTGTTATATTTTCTTCTTTGATTGATCCCTTGATCATCATGTAGTGTCCTTCTTTGTGTCTTATAATAGTTTTTATTTTAAATGCTATTTTTATCTGATATAAGTATTGCTACTCTTGCTTTCTTTTAGAAAGTATTTTTAACCGAGTGGGTAAAAAATCACAGCATGTCAAAATTAATATGATACTCTTAGAATATATTGTAGGAGAAAATCTAAGTGACCTTGGGTTTGTTGATGACTTCTTAGATACAACACTAAAAGCGTGATTCAGAAAAGAAAAAAAAATGATATGTTGGACTTCACTAAAATTAAAAACATCTGCTCTACAAAAGACATTGTTAATAGAATGAAAAGACAAGCCACAGACTGGGAGATAATCTTTGCAAAACACACATCAGATGAAGGACAAGGATCCAAAGTATACAAAGAACTCTTAAAATTCAACAAAAAGGGCTTCCCTGGTGGTGCAGTGGTTGAGAATCTGCCTGCCAATGCAGGGGACACGGGTTCGAGCCCTGGTCTGGGAAGATCCCACATGCTGCAGAACAGCTGGGCCCGTGAGCCACAATTACTGAGCCTGCGCGTCTGGAGCCTGTGCTCCGCAACAAGAGAGCCCGCAATAGTGAGAGACCCGTGCACCGCAATGAAGAGTGGCCCCCGCTTGCCACAACTAGAGAAAGCCCTTGCACAGAAACGAAGACCCAACACAGCCATAAATAAATAAATTAATTAAAAAAAAAGTTAAACATGCCCTTACCACATGTTTCAGCAATCATGCTTCTGGGTGTTTTACCAAATGAGTCGAAATTTTATGTCAACAAAAAAACCCTGCACGTAAATGTTTATAGCAAGTTTATTCATAATTGCTAAAACTTGTAAGCAAGCAGCATAGGTGAATGGAAAAAAAATTGTGGTATATCCGTGTAATGGAATAATGTTCATTGATAAAAAAGAAATGAGATATTAAGCCATGAAAAGACATGGAGGAACCTTAAGTACATATTACCAAGTAAAAGAAGCCAATCTGAAAGGGTTACATATTGTATGATTCCAACTATATGATATTCTGGGGAAGGCAAAACTATGGAGATAGTAAAAAGTTCAGTGGTTGCCAGGGGTTTTGGTGGATGAGGACGGGGAGGTAAAGAAGGAGGAATGAATGAGTAGAACACAGGAGATTTTGAGCAGAGTAAAATAATTATTCTGTGTGATTCTGTGATGATGGATACATGTCAATATACATTTGTCAAAATCCATGTAATATACAACACAAAGAGTAAAGCCTAATGTAAACTATGGAATTCCCTGGTGGTCCAGCAGTTAGGAATCTGTGCTCCCACTGCAGGGGGCAGAGGTTCGATTCCTGGTAGGGGAACTTAGGTCCTGCAAGCCATGTGGCACTGCCAAAAAAATATAAAATAAAACAAAATCTTGTGTAACCTAAACTATGGACTTTAGTTAATAATAATGTATCATTGGTACATATATTATAACAAATGTACCACAGTAATGTAAGATGTTACTAAAAGGGGAAATTGTGGGGAGAGTAAAGGGGTATATGGCAACCCTCTGTTCTTTTCAATCAGTTTTTCCTATAAACCTAAAATTGTTCAAAAAATAAAGTCTATTAATTTAAAACAATTTAATGGGATACCTCTAAAGTTTTACTTAAAAGGAAATTTATAGCAGTAAATGTCTATATTAGAAAAGAAAAAAAAAGTCTGAAATCAATGACTTCAGTTTGCTCCTTGTATTGGTCAGTGTTCTCCAGAGAACTAAGAGAACTTGTATGTATATATACACACAAAAGTGAATTATTTTAAGTAATTGACTCACACAGTATGGAGACTGGCAAGTCCAAAATCTGCAGGGTGGACCAATAAACAAGAGATCCAGGAGAGACCCAATGTTGTAATTCAAGTCCAAAGGCCATTAGGCTGGAGCATTCCTTCTTGCTCTGAGGAGTCTTCAGTTGATTGGATGAGGCCCAGCCACATTGTGAAGGACAATCTGTTTTATTCAAAGTTCACCAATTTTTCATCTTCCAGTTTTATCGAGATATAATTGACATACAACACTGTATAAATTCAAGGTGTACAGCATAATGATTTGACTTGCATACATCATGAAATGATTATCACAATTCATTTAGTGAACATCCATCATCTCATACAGATACAAAATTAAAGAAATAGAAAAAAATTTTTCTTTGTGTGAGAACTCTTAGGATTTACTCTCTTAACAACTTTTGTATGTAACATACAGCAGTGTTCATTATATTTATCATGTGTAAGTTACATCCCTAATACTTATTTATTTTGTAACTGAAAGTTTGTACCTTTTGAATACCTTCATCCAATTCCCCCTCCCCTGAACCCCCACCTCTGGTAACCACAATTCTGATCTCTTTATCTATGAGTTTGTTTACTTTTGCGGTATAATTGACCTACAACACTATGTTAGATCCTGTTACACAACATAGTGATTTGCTATTTCTATGCATTTCAAATTTATCACCACAATAAACCTGGTAACAATATGTCACCATACAAAGATATTACAGTTATTGACTATATTCCCCATACTGTTCATTTCACACCCTGTGACTTATTTTGTAATGAAAGTTTGTACCTCTTAATCTCTTTCACCTATTTCTTTCTGCCCCCACTCTCCTCCCTCTGGAAACCACCTGTTTGTTCTCTGTATCTATATCTCTGTTTCTGTTTTGTTATGTTTGTTCATTTGCTTTGTTTTTTAGATTCCACATATAAGTGAAATCATAAAGTATTTGTATTTCTTAGTTTGATTTATTTTACTTAGCATAATACAATGTAGGGTCATTCATATTGTTGCAAATGGCAAGATTTCATTATTTTTTATGGTTGAGTAATATTCCACTGTGTGTCTGTGTGTGTGTACCACTTTTTTATCCATTCATATGTTGATGGACACTTAGGTTGCTTCCATATCTTGACTGTTGTAAATAATACTGCAAAGAACATATGGGTGCATGTATCTTTTCAAATTAGTGGGCTTTTTTCGTCTTTTTTTTTACTGCACAACTCAGCTTGCAGGATCTTAGTTCCCCAACCAGGGACTGAAGCTGGGCCATGGGAGTGAAAGTGCCGAGTGCTAACCACTGGAACGCCAGGGAATTACCCAAGTTAGTGTTTTCACATTCTTTGGATAAATACCCAGGAGTGGAATTGCTGTGTGATATGGTACTTCTATTTTTAGTTTTCTGAGGAATTTCCATACTCATTTCCAAAGTGGCTGTACCATTTTATATTCCATCCAACAGTATATGAGGGATACATTTTCTCCACAACCTCTCCAACCTTTGTTATTTGAAGTTTTTTGAAAATAGCCATTCTAGTGACTGTGAGGTGAAATCTCATTGTGGTTTTGATTTGTGTTTCCCTGATGATTAGTGATGTTGAGCATCTTTTCATGTGCCTGTGGACCATCTGTATGTCTTCTTTGGAAAAATGCCTATTCAGGTCCTCTGCCCATTTTATAATTGGTTTGTCTGTTTTTTGATATTAAGCTGCATGAGTTCTTCCTATATATTTCTTTAATATTAAGCCCTTATCAGATATATGGTTTGCAAATATCTTCTCTTGTTCAGTAGGTAACCTTTTCATTTTGTTGACTGTTTCCTTCGTTGTGCATAAGCTTTTTAGTTTGATGTAGTCCCATTTGTTTATTTTTGGTTTTGTTTTCCCTGTTTCCCTGAGGAGACATATCAAAAAAAGTTACTAAGACTGATGTCAAAGAGATTACTGCTTATGTTTTCTTCTATTAGTTTAATGGTTTCCAGTCTTACTTTTAGGTCTTTAATCCATTTTGAGTTTCTCTTTGTATATTCTGTGAGAAAATTTCTTTATTTTTTTCAATCAGTCATCAATTTTATACACATCAGTGTATACATGTCAATCCCAATTGCCCAATTCAGCACACCACCATCCCCACCCCACAGAGGTTTTCCCCCCGTGGTGTCCATACGTTTGTTCTCTACATCTGTGTCTCAACTTCTGCACTGCAAACTGGTTCATCTGTACCATTTTTCTAGGTTCCACATATATGTGTTAATATACGATATTTGTTTTTCTCTTTCTGACTTACTTCACTCTGTATGACAGTCTCTAGATCCATCCACGTCTCAACAAATGACTCAATTTCGTTGCTTTTTATGGCTGAGTAATATTCCATTGTATATATGTACCACAACTTCTTTATCCATTCATCTGTCGATGGGCATTTAGGTTGCTTCCATGACCTGGCTATTGTAAATAGTGCTGCAATGAACAATGGGGTGCATGTGTCTTTTTGAATTACAGTTTTCTCTGGGTATATGCCCAGTAGTGGGATTGCTGGGTCATATGGTAATTCTATTTTTAGTTTTTTAAGGAAACTCCACATTGTTCTCCATAGTGGCTGTATCAATTTACATTCCCACCAACAGTGCAAGAGGGTTCCCTTGTCTCCACACCCTCTCCAGCATTTGTTGTTGGTAGATTTTCTGATGATGCCCATTCTAACTGGTGTGAGGTGATACCTCATTGTAGTTTTGATTTGCATTTCTCTAATAATTAGTGATGTTGAGAACCTTTTCATGTGCTTCTTGGCAATCTGTATGTCTTCCTTGGAGAAATGTCTATTAAGGTCCTCTGTGCATTTTTGGATTGGGTTGTTTGTTTCTTTAATATTGAGCTGAATGAGCTGTTTATATATTTTGGAGATTAATCCTTTGTCCGTTGATTCGTTTGCAAATATTTTCTCCCATTCTGAGGGTTGTCTTTTCATCTTGTTTATGGTTTCCTTTGCTGTGCAAAAGCTTTTAAGTTTCATTAGGTC
The DNA here is from genome assembly GCF_949987535.1 of Balaenoptera acutorostrata. NCBI lineage: Eukaryota > Metazoa > Chordata > Mammalia > Artiodactyla > Balaenopteridae > Balaenoptera > Balaenoptera acutorostrata. Next base: position 98,296,822 of record NC_080064.1, on the reverse strand, counting down.
CCATTTGTTTATTTCTGTTTTTATTTCCATTACTCTAGGAGGTGGATCAAAAAAGATCTTACTGTGATTTATGTCAAAGAGTGTTCTTCCTATATTTCCCTCTAAGAGTTTTATAGTGTCCGGTCTTACATTTAGGTCTCGAATCCATTTTGAGTTTATTTTTGTGTATGGTGTTAGGGAGTGTTCTAATTTCATTCTTTTACATGTAGCTGTCCAGTTTTCCCAGCACCACTTATTGAAGAGACTGTCTTTTTCCATTGTATATCTTTGCCTCCTTTGTCATAGACTAGTTGACTATAGGTGCGTGGGTTTATCTCTGGGCTTTTTATCTTGTTCCATTGATCTATGTTTCTGTTTTTGTGCCAGTACCATACTGTCTTGATTACTGTAGCTTTGTAGTATAGTCTGTAGTCAGGGAGTCTGATTCCTCCAGCTCCGTTTTATTCCCTCAAGACTGCTTTGGCTATTCAGGGTCTTTTGTGTCTCCATACAAATTTTAAGATGATTTGTTCTAGTTCCGTAAAAAATGCCATTGTTAATTTGATAGGGATTGCATTGAATCTGTAGATTGCTTTGGGTAGTATAGTCATTTTCACAATATTGATTCTTCCAGTCCAAGAACATGGTATATCTCTCCAACTGTTGGTATCAACTTTAATTTCTTTCTCAGTGTCTTATAGTTTTCTGCATACAGGTCTTTTGTCTCCCTAGGTAGGTTTATTCCTAGGTATTTTATTCTTTTTGTTGCAGTGGTAAATGGGAGTGTTTCCATAATTTCTCTTTCAGATTTTTCATCATTAGTGTATAGGAATGCAAGAGATTTCTGGGCACTGATTTTGTATTGTGCAACTTACCAAATTCATGGATTAGCTGTAGTAGTGTTCTGGTGGCATTTTTAGGATTCTCTATGTATAGTATCATGTTATCTGCAAATAGTGACAGTTTTACTTCTTCTTTTCCAATTTGTATTCCTTTTATTTCTTTTTCTACTGTGATTGCTGTGGCTAGGACTTCCAAAACTATGTTGAATAATAGTGGTGAGAGTGGACATCCTTGTCTCATTCCTGATCTTAGAGGAAATGCTTTCAGTTTTTCACCATTGAGAATGATGTTTGCTGTGGGTTTGTCATATATGGCTTTTATTATGTTGAGGTAGGTTCCCTCTATGCCCACTTTCTGGAGAGTTTTTATCATAAATGGGTGTTGAATTTTGCCAAAAGCTTTTTCTGCATCTATTGAGACGATCATATGGTTTTTATTCTTCAATTTGTTAATATGGTGTATCACATTGATTGATTTGCATATATTGAAGAATCCTTGCATCCCATGGATAAATCCCACCTGATCATGGTGTATGATCCTTTTAATGTGTTGTTGGATTCTGTTTGCTAGTATTTTTGGGGGGATTTTTACATCTATATACATCAGTGATATTGGTCTGTAATTTTCTCTTTTTGTTGTATCTTTGTCTGGTTTTGATATCAGGGTGATGGTGGCCTCATAGAATGAGTTTGGGAGTCTTCCTTCCTCTGCAATTTTTTGGAAGAGTTTGAGAAGGATGGGGGTTAGCTCTTCTGTAAATGTTTGATAGAATTCATCTGTGAAGCCATCTGGTCCTGGACTTTTGTTTGTTGGAAGATTTTTAATCACACTTTAAATTTCATTACTTGTGATTGGTCTGTTCATATTTTCTGTTTCTTCCTGGTTCAGTCTTGGAAGGTTATACCTTTCTAAGAATTTATCCATTTCTTCCAGATTGTCCATTTTATTGGCATAGAGTTGCTTGTAGTAGCCTCTTAGGATCCTTTGTATTTCTGCAGTTTCAGTTGTAACTTCTCCTTTTTCATTTCTAATTTTATTGATTTGAGTCCTCTCCCTCTTTTTCTTGATGAGTCTGGCTAATGGCTTATCAATTTTGTTTATCTTTTCAAAGAACCAGCTTTTAGTTTTATTGATCTTTGTTATTGTTTTCTTTGTTTCTATTTCATTTATTTCTGCTCTGATCTTTATGATTTCTTTCCTTCTGCTAACTTTGGGTTTTGTTTGTTCTTCTTTCTCTAGTTCCTTTAGGTGTAAGGTTAGATTGTTTACTTGAGATTTTTCCTGTTTCTTTAGGTATGCTTGTATAGCTAAAAACTTCCCTCTTAGAACTGCATTTGCTGCATCCCATAGGTTTTGGATTGTCGTGTTTTCATTGTCATTTGTCTCTAGGTATTTTTTGATTTCCTCTTGGATTTCTTCGGTGATCTCTTAGTTATTTAGTAACGTATTGTTTAGCCTCCATGTGTTTGTGTTTTTTACGTTTTTTTCCCTGTAATTCATTTCTAATCTCATAGCATTGTAGTCAGAAAAGATGCTTTAAATGATTTCAATTTTCTTAAATTTACTGAGGCTTGATTTGTGACCCAAGATGTGATCTATCCTGGAGAATGTTCCGTGCACACTTGAGAAGAAAGTGTAATCTGCTGTTTTTGGATGGAATGTCCTTTAACTATCATTTAAATCTATCTGGTCTAGTGTGTCATTTAAAGCTTCTGTTTCCTTATTTATTTTCATTTTGGATGATCTTTCCATTGGTGTAAGTGAGGTGTTAAAGTCCCCCACTATTATTGTGTTACTGTCAATTTCCTCTTTTATACCTGTTAGCAGTTGCCTTATGTATTGAGATGCTCCTATGTTGGATGCATATATATTTATAATTGTTATATCTTCTTCTTTGATTGATCCCTTAATCATTATGTAGTGTCCTTCCTTGTCTCTTGTAACGTTCTTTATTTTAAAGTCTATTTTATCTGATATGAGTATAGCTACTCCAGCTTTCTTTTGATTTCAATTTGCATGGAATATCTTTTTCCATCTCCTCACTTTCAGTCCGTATGTGTCCCTAGGTCTGTAGTGGGTCTCTTGTAGACAACATATATATGGGTCTTGTTTTTGTATCCATTCAGCAAGCCTGTGTCTTTTGGTTGGAGCATTTAATCCATTCACGTTTAAGGTAATTATCGATATGTATGTTCCTGTGACCATTTTCTTAATTGTTATGGATTTGTTTTTGTAGGTCCTTTTCTTCTCTTGTGTTTCCCACTTGGAGAAGGTCCTTTAGCATTTGTTGTAGAGCTGGTTTGGTGGTGCTGAATTCTCTTAGCTGTTGCTTGTCTGTAAAGCTTTTGATTTCTCCATCGAATCTAAATGTGATCCTTGCCGGGTAGAGTAATCTTGGTTGTAGGTTCTTCCCTTTCATCACTTTAAGTATATCATGCCACTCCCTTCTGGCTTGTAGAGTTTCTGCTGAGAAATCAGCTGTTAACCTTATGGGAGTTCCCTTGTATGTTATTTGTCATTTTTCACTTGCTGCTTTCAATAATTTTTCTTTGTCTTTAATTTTTGCCCATTTGATTAATATGTGTCTTGGCGTGTTTCTCCTTGGGTTTATCCTGTATGGGACTCTCTGTGCTTCCTGGACTTGCGTGGCTATTTCCTTTCCCATGTTAGGGAAGTTTTTGACTATAATCTCTTCAAATATTTTCTCAGTTCCTTTCTCTCTCTCTTCTCCTTCTGGGACCCCTATAATGCGAATGTTGTTGCATTTAATGTTGTCCCAGAGGGCTCTTAGGCTGTCTTCATTTCTTTTCATTCATTTTTCTTTCATCTGTTCAGCAGCAGTGAATTCCACCATTATGTCTTCCAGGTCACTTATCCATTCTTCTGCCTCAGTTATTCTGCTATTGATTCCTTCTAGTGTAGTTTTCATTTCAGTTATTGTATTGGTCATCTCTGTTTGTTTGTTCTTTAATTCTTCTAGGTCTGTGTTAAATATTTCTTGCATCTTCTCGATCTTTGCCTCCATTTTTTTCCCGAGTACCTGGATCATCTTCACTATCATTATTCTGAATTCTTTTTCTGGAAGGTTGCCTATCTCCATTTCATTTAGTTGTTTGTCTGTGGTTTTATCTTGTTCCTTCATCTGGTATATAGCCCTCTGCCTTTTCATCTTGTCTATCTTTCTGTGAATGTGGTTTTTATTCCACAGGCTGCAAGATTGTCATTTTTCTTGCTTCTGCTGTCTGCCCTCTGGTGGTTGAGGCTATCTAAGAGGCTTGATGGGAGGCCCTGGTGGTGGGTAGAGCTGACTGTTGCTGTGGTGGTCAGAGCTCAGTACAACTTTAATCCACTTGACTGTTGATGGGTGGGGCTGGGTTCCCTCCCTGTTGGTTGTTTTGCCTGAGGCAACCCAACACTGGAGCCTACCTAGGCTCTTTGTTGGGGCTAATGACAGACTCTGGGAGGGCTCATGCCGAGTACTTCCCAGAACTTCCGCTGCCAGTGTCCTTGTCCCCATGGTGAAACAGAGCCACCTCCCGCCTCTTCAGGAGACCTTCCAACACTAGCAGGTAGGTCTGGTTCAGTCTCCCCCGGGGTCACTGCTCCTTCCCCTGGGTCCCAATGTGCATACTATTTTGTGTGCGCCCTCCAAGAGTGGGGTCTCTGTTTCCCCCAGTCCTGTTGAAGTCCTGCAATCAATTCCCACTAGGCTTCAATGTCTGATTCTCTATGAATTCCTCCTCCCATTGCCGGACCCCCAGGTTGGGAAGCCTGACATGGGGCTCAGAACCTTCACTCCAGTGGGTGGATTTCTGTGGTATAAGTGTTCACCAGTCTGTGAGTCACCCACCCACCAGTTATGGGATTTGATTTTACTCTGATTGCGCCGCTTCTACCATCTCATTGTGGCTTCTCCTTTGTCTTTGGATGTGGGGTATCTTTTTTGGTGAGTTCTGGTGTCTTCCTGTCAATGATTGTCCAGCAGCTAGTTGTGATTCTGGTGTTCTTGCAAGAGGGACTGAGAGCACGTCCTTCTACTCTGCCATCTTGGTTCCTCCCCAAAATTTCTTTTTTTAAAAAAATTTATTTATTTATTTATCTATTTATTTATTTATTTATTTATCTGGCTGCACCGGGTCTTAGTTGCAGCATGTGGGATCTTTTTAGTTGCATCATGTGAAATCTTTTTAGTTGTGGCATGTGGGATATAGTTCCCCAACCACGGATCAAACCCGGTACCCCTGCATTGGGAGTGTGGAGTCTTAACCACTGGATGACCAGGCAAGTCCCAGAAAATTTTTATTTCTAATTTCTTTTTTTTTTTTTTTACATGTAGCAGTCCAGTTTTCCTGGCACCATTTATTGAAAAGATTGTCTTTTCCCCATTGTATATTCTTGCCTCCTTTTTCTATTAATTGACCATGTGTGTGTTATTTGTGGCTCCGTATTCTGTTCCATTGATATATGTGTCTGTTTTTGTGCCAATACATACTCTTTTGATTCCTGTAGCTTTGTAGTATAGTCTGAAGTCAGGAAGTTTGATACCTCCAGCTCTGTTCTTCTTTCTCAATATTGTTTTAGCTATTCAGGGTCTTTTGTGTTTCCATACAGATTTTAGAATTTTTGGTCTAGATCTGTGAAAAATGCCATTGACATTTTAATTGGTATCACATTAAATTTATATATTGCCTTGGGTAGTATGGTCATTTTAACATTATGTATTCTCCTAAATCAGGAATATGGCATATCTTTCCATCTGTTTGTGTCATCTTTAGTTTCTTTTATAAGTGTCTTATAGTTTTCTGAGTACAGGTCTTCTACTGCCTTAGGTAGGTTTATTCCTAGCCAGCACTAGCCTCAGGACCTGGCTTCACCCAACAGTTGTTGGGCACCAGCCCCAGAGTCTCCTGGACCCTGACTCCACTCACCATTGAGTGAGGACTAGCCCAGGGGCCCACCGGGATTCCACAGCCAACCACCTCTTGACCTGGCCCCACCAACCAGTGGTCAGCAGCCTCTACACAAGACAACTAACCAAGCCTACCAGACCACTCATAGAAATCATCCTGCACCAACAGAAGGAAACATGCAGCCCACATGAGGGGCACCCCTATAGTATAGAGCACTGGTGACAAGAGGGGAGTGTGCTGCTGGAACACATAGGACTCTCTTACAAAAGGCCACTTCTCTAAAATTGGGAAACTTAACCAACCTTCCAGATAAATAGAAATAAAAACAGCAAGTTAGGCAAAATGAGGCTACAAAGGAACATGTTCAAAATGAAGGAACAAGATAAAACCCAAAAAAAGAACTAAATGAAGTTGAGGTAGGCAATATACCTGAGAAAGAGTTCAGGGTAATATCCAGAATCAAGCACACAGAATAAAAGATAGGAAATATTGAATAGAGCAAAAGAGACATATGAGATACTGATAAATGGTCTAACATATGTGTAATTGGATACAGTAAGGTGTGTGGGAGAGAGAGGGGAGGGGGGATTGAGAAGCAATATTTGAAGAAATACTGGTGAGCAATTTTTGAAAATTAAATTATCAAAATACAGATTAAAGAAGGCCTATAAATCCTAAAGAAGATAAATACAAAGAAAACCATACCTAGGAACTAACATCTTACATCTAGTTTTTTTTTTTTTAAAACCTTTCTTACAACACTTCTTAATTTTATTTATTTATTTATTTTTGCTGTGTTGGGTCTTCGTTTCTGTGCGAGGGCTTTCTCTAGTTGTGGCAAGCGGGGGCCTCTCTTCATCGCGGTGCGCGGGCCTCTCACTATCGCAGCCTCTCTTGCTGTGGAGCACACGCTCCAGACGCACAGGCTCAGTAATTGTGGCTCACGGGCCCAGTTGCTCCGCGGCATGTGGGATCCTCCCAGACCAGGGCTCGAACCCGCGTCCCCCACACTGGCAGGCAGACTCTCAACCGCTGCGCCACCAGGGAAGCCCTTACATCTAGTTTTGCTTGATTGATTATTTTCATTACGGATCATATTTTATTACCTCTTTGTATGCCTGATAATCTTGAATTGGATTCTAACATTGTCACTATACTTTATTGAGTGTTGGATATTTTTGTATTGCTAAACATTTTCTTGAGTATTGCTCTGGGATACAGTTATTTTACTTGGAAACAGTTTGATACTTTCAGGTCTTGTTTGTATGGTGCATTAGGTGGATCTGGAGTGTAGAGATACTATATACAGCACCCATGAAATATGAATTTTTCCAGTCCAGATGTGAGAACAGGTACTGATTCCAGCCCTGTGTGTGTGTTAGATAGTTTCCCTCTATTCTTTTTGTATGGTTCTTTCCCCAGTTTTGGATTGTTTCCTTACCGTTATGTGCTTATTAGTACTCTGCTGAATACTCAAGAGGGACTGTACAGATCTCTGGGATTCTCCTTCTATGCAATTATTTCCTCTAATAGTCTATCTTATCAACTCTAGCTGCCTTGTATCCTGGACCATCAGCTTCATCTTCACAACTCAGCTAGGCTGACATGTTCTTCCTCAGTTTCCCCTCCCTGAGCTGTTGTATGGAAACTCTCTCAAAGCAGTAATCTGAGGCATTTGTAAGATTTACCTCATTTGTTTCCCATCTTTCAGGGATCGCTGTCTGATGGGAATTTTTGCATCCCCCTAAATTTTTATGTTGAAACCCTACCCACCCCCCATGTGATGATATTTGGAGATGGGCTTTTGGGAAGTAATTAGGAGAAGGCATGAGAGTGGAGTCCTCTTGAATGACTAGTGCCATTTTAAGAGTCAAGAGAGAGCTTGTTTCCTTTCTCTGTTCTCTTTCATGTGAGGATACAATGAGAAGTTGATAGTCTGCAACCCAGAAGAGGGCCCTCAGCAGAATCTGACCACACTGGCACCCTGATCTTAGACTTCCAGCCTCCAGAACTGTGAGAAATAAATTTCTGTTGTTTATAAGCCACCCATTTTATGGTACTTTGTTATGGCAGCCCAAGCTAAGACATTGTTCATTATTTGATTGTCTTGAAAAGTGTTGTTTCATGCATTCTTGTCTTGTTGTTGTTATTGTCATTGCTTCAGGTAGGAGGGTAAATCCAGTCCCTGTTACTCTGTCTTGTCCAGAAGTGGCTTTAAAAAGTTTTTGACTAGTTTTGTAGTCAGTTCTGATATAACATGACATATACATTCCTAAAAATCACCACACTATGCAAAATTATGCAATAAAAACCCATTTTACTCAAGGGAAAATGAGATTATGAGCACAACACCAAAAATTTCTGACATATTAAACAAAAGACAAGGACTAAATAAAAATGGAAGTACAGTTTTTAACATGTTAAATGACTAATAAATACATAAATACTATAGTAAACATGGCAGTTTACCTTGTGAAAAACCTGAAATTTACTTGTGGAAGGGCATGCCCTTCCTGCCAGCCTGCCCACCTCCCACTCCCACCATGCTGTATTTGTGAGGAAGAGAACAAAAGAGATTTTTAAAAAGTGAAAGAAATTGGAGATTAAAAAGAAAAATAACAAGTCTGGACTGTTCCTTAACTTTCTTCTGAGTGGACAGACATTGATAATCCCAGGGCAATGTGGGAGAGAGACAACAGAAATAACTTAAACCTGTCTTTTTCCGACCTATTCTTTCCCTGTTTTCTGTGCTTGGACTGCAGCTACTTTCTTCCCTACACATTCATTTTAAGACAGCCTTCAGCTCCCTCAGGAGTTTTCAAAATTTCCTTAGTTCTTAGAATATATGTTTCCCTTTTATAATTTAGAGAAAGGAACCAGCAGCTCATAGTATTTCATCATCGTAGCAGGATTCAGCAAACGTTGTATTATAATTGTTATGTATAATACTTGCAAAGAAAAATCTCTGCTGTATTTGTAGTTATTTCTCCTTTTCATTCTGTATTTTGCTTACTTGCATCTTTTTTTGCTTGATTAATCTCGCTAAAGGTCTATTTCTATTATTGATTTTATCAAAGAATCAGCTTATGGCTTTGTTAATTTACTGCATTATTTTTGTTGTTATATACTTCACTTACTTATTCTTGTTTCCTTTGGTATTCTCTCTTGCTTTTTAAAATACTTCTAAATTGGATGCTTAACTCATGTGTTTAAACATTCTTATTTTATGACAAATGTGTTTAAATCACTTAATTTCCATTATGATTTCATCTTTAACCCAAGGGTAATTTAGTAATAGGTTATTCAGTTTCTAAATGTCTTAAAGCTATTCTTAATTATCTGGATAGCTAACTTTAATCAATTTATGGTTGGAAAACATAGTATGTATAGAATTAATCCTTCAGCACTAGTAGATCTTCCTTTGTAGCCTATCACATTATTTTTATACATATTCTATATGTGCTCAAAAATAATGTGAACTATCCAATGAGTGGATTATTTACACATCTGATGTCTCAACCTGGTTTACTGTATTGTTTAAAATTTTGATATCTATGCCTATCTTTCCTCTGCTTCAACTATTAATTTCTCAGAGATGTACGTGTGTAAAATAATCATCTACATTTGTTGACTTATTAATCTATTCATTTCTGTCAGTTGTTGCTTAAATTTGTCACTCTTTTAGCTAACAAGAACTCTATTTTAATATGCTCTAATTTCTTTTTGGTCTCTCGTCCCTTTATCTGTGCTGTTATGCTATTCTCTGTGCATCAATTTCTTCATCTGAATGTAATATTTTTTACTAGTTGTTAAGAGTAAACAAGTTAATATTTGTAAAGCACTTAGAATAGTACTTGGCATGTAGTATTACGTGTTTGGTTAGGATAAAAATGGCTAGAGGTGGTCATTGAAACCACAGGCATGGTTGAAATCACTTGAGGAGACAGGATAGTTTGAGAAAATAAGAGGATCAATCATCAAGATTTAAGGAACTCTTCTGTTTAATGGCCAAGTGAGGGATAAACCTTCAAAAGAAACTGAAAAGGAGTACATAAAAAAGTAGGAGGAAATCCAAGAAAGTATATTACCAATGGCATCAAGTGTGAAGAAGTAATTAACAGCGCTGCTGAATAAAGATTTGAACAAATCTTTATACTATTTGTGATAAATAGTATCAATTGAAACAGCTAAATGAGTGGTTTAATGAGTACAGTGGACACTCTGATGTATCTCCCAGACCTCCCTTGAGAAATGAAGGTCTTATTCTGCCAGTTACTGGGAGTGCTGCCAGCAGACATGCCTCAGCTATCAGCCTCCTTGAGGAATTACTTTGGCTAAGGAGATCATCCTTGCCTAAGGTCATGCACCCTTCCTTGGCAAAGCCTGCATCCCACTGGGGAAATCTTCAGAAGTTCATCTTAAAAAAAAAAAAAGGGTCATCTTAATTTTAGAGCTCTATGTGGGATAGTCTAACGCCTTTGTTGAGACTGGGCATCACAACCCAACATCTCCCTCTGCCCAGTTTTGCTCCCTTTTCTTCCCTTCTACAGATACTGATCGCTAATAAACTTCCTGCACACCAAAGTCCATCTCAAGAGTCTGCTTCCCAGGGAACCCAATCTGTGACAATGAGTTTCATTTATTAGAAGTGCTGATGGATATGAGGAGAAGCCAAACGGCAAAGTTAAGAAATGAATGGTGAGAAAATGGAACAAGCCAAGAATAGGCAACTCTTTCAAGTAGTTTTGCTTTCACAGATAGGATGATGATCAGAACCAAGACAGTATTAAGGGTTCACCACTCTGCCCCCTCTTTAGTATGGGAATTATTTGACTGAAAGATAAATGTCAGTTACACACACAGGATTCGACATCGCTAAAATTTACCTTTAACAAAGAGTGAACAGTAGTTAAAAAGTATTACTTTCTGTATCAGAACATTAAGATCTTTCATCAGTACTAGCTGATTAAGGAGTTAGGAGAATGAGTACCCAGCATTTTTTAAAAAACAAAATAAACCGTTTAACTTGGCTACCATACATCAATCTCCTAAATTTGAGCCAGTTTACATTTTTACTGCCTCTAGCTGATAAAACTGGATCTCCTAAACCACTCCTCCCACAACTTCCTTCTAGTCCCAGCTGAAGCCAGAGACTTAACCTGTTCCTCCGATAAGAGATTTTAACAGCAGGAATCAAGAGACTTCTGCAAAGTTTTTCTCTGGAGATCCAGATAAAGATGCCAAAAAGTAAGTCTATATGGGGAATTAAACTTTCAGAGAATCAAGTAGTTAACTATATGACAATAAGTAATTTCGAGCGAGGATTAAGGGTGGGGTGGAGAGAGAGATTAGGTTAAATCTCGAAGCAAAGCTTCAAGAAAGGAAAAAAACCAAGAAACCTTCAGGAAGTAGCAATAATACAGGCGCTTGCTACAGGCAGGCGTCTAAAATTTTCTCACGCCAGGAGTGCATACGGCTTCAAAAGAGCCCTCCGATGTCTTTTAAAGCACTGGCGGGAGAGGAAACTTACACTAGCGGCGAATACAAAGGCAGAAACTTTCCGATTGACCCCGGAAACATTTTATTTTGCGTAGGTATCTGAAGAATTCTCTTTTGCGATTCGTTACTTGATCCGGAAGAAGAGACAGCAAACATCACCTGCGATTGGATCGCAGCATAAGGGCGGGGCGTTAGCGAGCCATTCACCTTGGCGACCGGATGTGACGATGCCGGAAGCTGCTAGGCTGAGCTTTGCTCTCGCTGGCGGCTTTGGTGGGCGGGGTCGGCCGAGCCCGTCTGGCTTGATCTTCACCACTGACCCGGCACCGATAGGGGCGGTGCTATTAAGGCCACGCCTCCCGCGCTGATTCCCGGTGACTCTGGAGCGATGTCCTAGGCGCTGAGGAGGCGGAGACTCAGGGCTGTTTTCTCAGAAGTTAGGGACGGACCCGCTCCGTCAGCCTCTTCGACTCTTCCGGTTTCTGGCGGCTGCGCCGCCTCCCTCCGAAGCCTGAGGGTACGCCCTCTCGAGAGCCCGCCGTCGCTCTCCTTTCAGCTTCTAACCCCTCTGAGCTGCTACGGGGCAACTCCAGCCCTACATTCTCTCGCTCTGGTTCTCGCCACTTGGAGGACCTCGGCCCCGACACTGCCCCCTTTCCTGGATGTACTGGCCCCTCCCACTCCTCTAAAATGTCCAATAACCTACAGAGGGTCTTCCTGAAACCTACAGAGGAAAAGTCAGGCAACGCCTCGCACTGGTAAGTACCGGTTTCGAATCTCCCTCGACATGGCCGCTCCTCGCCCGTCTCTTAGCAGGATGTCGAGTAGGCCGTCGTTTCCTGACGTTCTGCAATTCAGATGCCTTTGATCCCGCTGGGTGAGCACTCCAGGGGAAGTGCGCGGCAGTTTGGCACTTAGAGCCCTTAGAGCACGTCCCTTTCGGAAACGTAAAACCTCTTCAGAGCCTGACGCAGTCAGCCTCTGCCCTGGCTCCGCAGGACTCCAGCGTCTGAAGTTTCATAGGCTGACAGAGTAGATCTCCACGGGAGAGGAAAATCAACATGGCCGGCGCGCCTGTGTGAGCAAAATCTTCTGGAAGATTCTCGCGCACTCGCAGAAAAACACGCAGCAATCCGCGCGGATTAGCAAGTGCAGCTCAGGTGGCGCTGGACCTTCAGGGAAAATAGCTGTAATTTAAGAGAGTTAGTGAGAAGGAAAGGACATACTTTTGTGTAATTGGTAAGAGTATATGAATATAGAAACTGAAAAATTATTCTGGATAAGGGAATCGATTTTTTTTTAAATTTCGAATAATAGCTTTATTTGAAGATAAAGAAAAGTGAAAATAGAGAAATTATCATGTAAAATTAATCCCTTCGAACAGCATATTTGAAGCAGGTGTAATGAGAATGTCGTCTCGAGTTGGATGTATATGTAGAGGAACTACATTTGTCAGGGGGAGATTCTAGTATTTCTTAGACAATTATTTGTAAATTTAGACAATAGTTTATCACTAACTCAGTGGTTTTTTTAAGCTCATATTAATCAAGAAGAAATAAAACTGGAACAAAATTATTAGCTAAGGTAGAATAGTTTAAGGTGTACTCTCCGTGGTTTGTGGGTATATAATAAGTGGCGAGAAGAAAGTTAACGAGTCCCTGCAGAAGGAAAATGTGAAGAAGAAAGCATGGAAATGGAGATGTAAAAATCATGGAAGAGCATTTATGATTGAAGAAAATCGGGCTCACTAGGTTTAATGCTAGCTTTGCTAGTTACTATTTGTGAGGCCAAGTGACCTGGTTTCCAGTCTGTAAATAAGAGCACCTAGAGGTATTTTAAGGATTAAAAGAATGAATATACTAAAATACTTAATGTAGGAAAAATAGAAAAGCATTATTTAAATGTTAGCAATTATTATTATCGTAAGGATACAACTTTACTTCTGTACAAATTTTAGCCCAGGAAGTAGGTAGTTACAAGTGGATATAAAACCTAATTGTAATGAACACTTTAAAAAAGTATGCATAATATTCTAAAGAGAAATGATCACCAAAAGTGTTGAGCTAAAACCATATGGAAGAACTGCCAAGAAAGAACCACTGTATTTCAGATCTTAACAAGAGCCAGCTTTTGTGCATGTATGTTTTTTGTTGGCTTCTTTTTGGTGGAAGTTGAGGGGGAAGGCAGAGGTAGTGCCCTGTATAGATATGCAAAAATAGAATTAGTCTTTAATGATTGTTCATTTCTTCTATCTTGTTTTAGTACCTGGATATTTGATAACATCTGATTTACCCTAATTTAACACAATTTGTTTCAGGATTGCATTCTTTTTCAATATCAGAAATTAGATAGAGTAAGAACCTTACTTTTTGTGTATTGTGTAATTTAACTCTATTATCCAGTTTTCTACTTCTTTTGGCTATCTATATTTTTAAAACATTACAAGTTGAATTCTGTTTTAGTTACATTCATCAGTTATCTGGAGTTCATTAACTTATTGGTTTATGCATTATTTTTATCATTTTTGAATGCATTTATTTCTTCAAATCCTCTAGATTTTAAATCACATACTTTGGACATTTACAAGATGCCTTTCTGAAACTATTTGACATTTACTTTGGTTATTGATTGCATATTTGATTCTATTCTTTTTTATAAGTAACAGTCTGCATGATGTCCAAATATACTTTTGCAAGTAGTTGGATTAATGTCATCTATTTAGTTTATTGGAAGCTTCATTTTCTTATATTTCTTATATTTTCTTATATTTTGATGGTACAAAATCATTTTTTTAATAAGTTTAAAATGACTATATGATTTTATTATTTTCTGTAGATACTTGAATTTTTCTTGAGTTACTTCTTTCCTGCTGTAAAGTTTTTCAGTAATGTGATACAGAATGTTTATTGTTTAAAAAGTATCTCTTCATCAGTGCATAAAATGTAAAACCCAAATTTAATCTTATAGTACAAAGGAAAAATCTGGAAGATATTTGTGACAGTAAACATTAAGTTTATTTAGGTTTGGACTTCATATGCAAAGAGCAAAGCAGAAGTCAGAATGGTACAGTAGAGTTACAAAGACCTTGGTAGAGTTACAGAGACCTAGGTTCATATTCTAGGTCACCACTTATTATCTGTATCGTTCAAACATTTGGTTAAAAAACGTTCACTGAGTGCCTGCTATGTGACAGACTGTGCTAAATTGAGAGGCTGACTAAAGAGTAGGATATGAGCCATGCCCATGAAAAACCTTAAGTCTAGAGGTGGATATGATGTAATACACTTTTTAATAGTGTTATGCACAGGATGATGCTGTGAGGGCATACAGAAAGGGAATTGTAGGAAAGGTTTCTGGAGTGGCTGAGTTGGGGAATGTAAGTCTCAGCTATCCATTTAAAGATGAATGCCGGCTATGCCCAGGAAGAGGGAATTGATTTAAAAAAAAAAGCAGCAGTATGACTTATTACTAGTAATAAGTAGGATAAATAGAGAGCTCTTAAGGGTTTGCTGAAAAGATTAGACTTCATCTGTTGGAGAGGCTTCAGAGGATTTTAAGAAAAGAACTGTCATGGTCAGGTGTTGTTTTAGGTAACTGATGGCAGTGTGGATTTGGGGGTGAGGAGTCTGGCATATAAGGATTCTATTTCAGTTGTCCTTTCAGATATTCTGAGAGCCTGCACTAACTAATGTAGAGCAAGGGTTGGATTCAAAGAAATATAGAAAGGAAAATAGGCAGACCTTGTCAGTGAATTGGCATGAAGAAAAGTGGATCAATTATGATGCCAATTTTCTGGGTAGATATTGGTAAATTAATTGAGGTGAGGAATACACCAAGAAAGCAATCAGCGAGATATTTGAATCTGAAACTCAGGCAGGGTCAGAGCTGAAAATAGAGAGTGATAGGCTGTTGGCTTCTATCTGCCTTTGACCCTTTGTTCTTAAATAGGGAGCTAAAATGGGTGTCTTCAGCAGGGGGCTTGGTTTGGTTAGACAGATAATGTTTCATTGTCAGTTTAGTGTGCGTTTAGTTTTGTACAGTGTAAGAGTTATTATCTTTGCTTTTGTGATTTTTGTGTGTGTGTGTGTGCGTGTATGAGAGGGAGAGAGAGAGAGAGAGAAAGACACACATACCATATGGCTAACTGAAATCTATTTCTCATTAATCTCTCAGTTTATTCATGAATTTTTGGGACCCTGTTATATTGGGGTTATGCTAAAATAAATACAAGAAAATGGATGGGATTGCCCAAGAAAGCATGTCTCTGAATAAGTTATTTAATATTACTAAATCTTCGTTTACTCAACTATAAAATAGGAATGGCAATACCTACCTTGTTGGACTGTTTATTAGGGTTAGAGTTAATGACAACTGTTTACAATAACATCTATTATGTATATAATATTATATGGTAAATATTATCATATATATTGTTACATTATGTACTTGTGTATGTTATGTATGTACATAATGTTGAATCAGAGAGAGTAAGATGGCAAAAAGTCTCTTAGTTGAAAATTTTGCAAAATTATCTACGAAATGTTTAGTAACCTGCAAAATTTTTATCATTCCATATCTAATCTGTAAATGCTTCACTCAAAATTAGAATAGTCAAAAATGTCAGAAGTTATATAATATTATAAGTATGTTTAATATATCTTTTATTAAATTTCTCACATTTTCAAAAGATCACTTGATTCATTTACAAGTTCTTAGACACCAATTATATATTTTAGTGGAAGATGATATCTAACATATATTGGGAGCTTATTAAAATCCCAACCAGTTATGGCAAACCTTTACAAATGAAGAAAGATTCAAAGAGGTTAAGTAAATTTACCAAAGTCAATCAACTAATAATTGGAAGAGCCAGGATTAGAAGCCCATAATCTTTCTAATGTATTCCTGTGTTCTCTTTTAAAGCCTTAAACTGTATTAGTTTTCCAGTGTAGTTTCTCAGTTCAAATCCTAGTTGGTTTAAAGTAATTAACATGTTGATTACTCTTCTTTTTAAGTGACTTAACCAGAGCATGGGATGCAAAGTCTGGTTCTAGTTTTAGTTCTAACCTTAGCTAACAGAATATGATCTTTAAGAAAACAGAATCTTTATAGGGTTTTAGTATGTTAAGTGGAAGGTCTCTTCTATAGCTGAAAAAAAAATATATTGATTGAAGAAGTATGAATTTCACCCTGATTTTATCACTTCTTTCCTTAGCATTCTGCATTTCAGTTTAATTTTTAGAACTCATTCCATTTGTTACTAGGAAATCACAGATTTTTAAAAAATTAGAGCTTGTAGGATTCAATTCAGCTAATATTGTCTACAGTGTGCCAGTTGCTCTATTAGGTGTAGAGAATATAGATATGAATAGGATAACCTACCCTTAAGGAATTTATGGTCTCTGGTAGATGGTATGAATCTCTACTGATATACTGACATAGAAGAAACTGTATTTTCCTTCCCTTTTTTGGAGGGGAAATGGAGAAGAGAGGAAAAATCCATGATTAGATTTGAAAAGAGTTTGTGCAATATAAATGTTTTTTATAAAGCGGAAATATAGGGGCCATATAATAAAATATGTGAATGACGTATCAGAAGCCTGTGTGATTTGTTTAACTAATATGCCAATTAAAATGTGGTTGCCCCATGCAAATAATTAATTATAAAAGTGTGTGTTCTGCTCTGTTGAAGCTTCTAATCTGTTAGCCAGGTGTTACTGACAAATGAAGTACATAAACTAAATGAGACTAAACAATAAAGGTATTGATACATTTCAATATGTTTGAAATATTTGAAAGAGCTGCCTTATTTTTTATATAATTTTTTGAGGGCCTACTGTGCTTGGTATTGGAAGAACAGTTACAGAATAAATGATATAGTCTCTGACCATAAGGGGTTTCAATCTCACTGAGAAAAAAAATACTCTACTCATTTTTTAAAATTAGCTAATAGATCAAAGGCCATATAGAAGGCATTATATAACTCCTAGCATTAGTGGCACCAATGAGAGTGCTTTAGGGATTCCAAGTTGGAAGAAATTAATATGAGTTTGAGTGACTAGCAGATATTTCATGGAGAAGATAGATTGATCCTCAGTTTATAACTATGTTTTAAATTGTTAGAGAAGAAAAAAAAAACTTAAAGAATACTTAGAGTAAATAATATACATGAGACAATCCAGAATAGTAGAGACCTTTCTGGTAAGACCAGAGATTTTATGCTGAGACGTTCTAGGCAGTACTGTTGTAGAGATTGGTTGGGGCTAGATTGTAGATGATTTTCATGTCAGGCTGAATTGGCAATGATGAATTACTGAAACTTTGAGCAAGGAGGTAACAGGATGAAAACAATGATTTAGTCTGCCAGAGATACATAATAATAATGGCCACAGTCAGAAAAACTAGTTTAAAAGTCAGAGCCAAACATAGGGATGAGATAATGAGGACTAGATACAAGGTGATGCAGGTCTGATCTAGGAAGTAGAAGTGGCAAAAGTGAAGAAAGAGAATATGAGTAAGAGCTGTAAAAAAGAAAAAAAAAACTTTATAGACTTGGTGATTCATTCAGTATACATTTATTGAATGTTTATCCTTTGTAAGCATCTATACAAAGTACTGTGGGTGAATTAAAGGTGAATAAAGAGGGTGGTAAAGATAGAGATTACTAGGTGATTTAAGACCTAAGTGACCTGGGAAACAGTAGTGCTGACACATGACTGGATGGTAAGATAGAGTAGTAGTTTTCAGTACAGAGTAATTTTAACTTTAAAGTAACAGTATTAAAAGTGAAAATGTTTGGTCAGACATCACAGATATGGAATTGAGGTCAATATTAGGGGATAGAATAAAAGGATACAACATGAGAGTCATTATTGCAGAAGAGATAGTTGAAGGTTTGAACTGTTACCTTGGTGCAGTCTTTAAGGAAGAATGCCTTTTTTAAATTTTATTTTTTTATTGAAGTATGGTTGATTTACAAAGGAAGAATGTGTTAAAGGAAAAACAGGGTCAAGAACTGTACTTTGGGGAGAAGTCATAGTTGGATACTTAAAATGCAGAAAATGAATAAGAAAGGGAACATTAAGAAAGACAAGAAATATTGTACACAATGGAAATCGTGGTAGGAAGAGGTTCAAGATGGAGGGATAATTAGCTACCAGTGTTAATTTCAGCAGAGAGCACCTAGGGAATGAGTATAAAGCCAGATTTAACTGTGAGGACATATTTTGTAATCTTTGAGAATAAGGTGTCGTAGAATAATGGGAAAGAAAATAGATTACAGAAGACAGTGGGCTTCAAGACAACTTTTTGGCATATCAGTGACAGGAAGTTGGTAGGTGGTCCTAATTATGGTTCATTAACACCATCTACCAACTTTCTGTCACTGAACTTGGCACCCACGTCCCAATCTTCTCTCTAATCCTACATGACTTTAGCATCTGTATGGATAACCTCTTTGTCACCTGGTCTTTCAGTACAAAGATCTTTTTCCTCATTTTTTTCTCCATTCTATCACCAGCTATCCAATTCTGTAGTTCTTGTTATCAGATGAAATTGCTGCATCTACAAAATTCTTGATTTAGGCATCCTGCTTTCCAAACACCAGTTCCTATATTTTAGCTTAGTTGTTTAAGTATTCCCACTCTGACTGTTCTTTATCTGGCCCTCAGTCCAGTCCCTTTATTTTCTCCCTATACATTAGCCTTTTATGTTCTCATTTCCTTCCCATCTAGTATAGATTCTGCATTTCATCATATGATAATTTTTTTCAGTACCCTAAACTCTTTTGCTCCTCTTTGATTTTTGTTATACCCTTCTGAAGCCACCCCAATCTTGGATGAACTCAGTGATTTACTTTCTCTGCCTATACCTAGTGAAACAAGGAGGCTCTCATGAGCACAGGTTGGTATTACTATGAATTCATGATCATTACCTATCTCCCTGGGCCATCAACACTGCCTGATGACTGATATATTCTGAGGTCAGCTTATTTTTTCACAAAGACTGTTTCAAATCTTTTTGATTATCCTCAAATCTCTCCCTGTTCTTGCTCTTCTTAGCAAATGATGTCATGTCCTTATTTCATAGTGCAAGTAAAAGCCACTAGATCAGAATTACCTCAACCTTCTAACGCCAAAGCTTTAAACTTACCTGCAAATGCATCTAACCTCTCTTCCAGTTCTGATGAAAAGAGATACTTCTCCAGCTCTCTCTAAGGTTCAGTCCCTTCAACTGTCTTATGGTCTCAATTTCCTACCTCCTTTTCAAACTTTACATTATTAATTACCCCTCTTTCTCCTTTATTACCAGTCTCTTCCTTTCATTGGCTCACATGAGTATTTATGCTCTAGTTCACCTAACATTAAAAAAAAAGAAAAAAGAAAAGATCTTTTCTTTGACCCCATTTAATTTCCAGCTGCTTGCCAGTTTTTCTCTTCCTCTTACAGTCAAAGTTCATAAAAGAGTTGTCTGTCCTTGCTGTCTTCATATTCTTTCTTCATATTCACTCCTACCAACTTCTTTCCCCACCAAACTGCTCTTTTAAAGCCATCAATGATCCTAATGCCATTAATTCCAGTATACATTTTTAACCTGCATCCTACTTGGCCTCTCAGAAACTTTCAATAGAATGGCCCAATTTTTTTGAAATTCTCTCTTCCTTTGGCTTCCATTGCACCAGAATCTCTTGGTTTTCTTTCTACCACTCAAAGAAGGTGGGAAGCTGATGAAATGTTTTAAGCATGGAAGGGCTAGCGTTAGAGTGCTGAGTAATTTGAAGAGGAGATGGTAGACTGAAGAAAAGACCAGTTATGAAGCTACCATAATAGACCAAGCCAGAGATGGACTAGAGTGAGAACAATTGATTTGGAAACAATTGACTAGATCAAGAGAAATTTAGGAGTTAATATCAACAGGATTTTGTGATAGGTTGAATACAGATGATAAGAAAGCTAGAATTACTTGTGCAGATTTAGGCATCTAAGATAGTTCGGATGCCATTTACTGAAGGAAAAACACTGGAAAAGACCATGTTGAGTTTTAGGTGCATTTGAGGTTCTGAATGGAAATGTCAAGAGGGAAGTTGGACATATAAGCCTGAATCTCAAAAGAGCTAAGATATAACTATTTGAATTGTTGATAAATAAATGGTAATTTAATTGAAGTAATGCATATAAAATAAATCATCTGGGGGAAAGCTTACAGAGTAAGAAGAGAAGAATTTACTCTAAGCTTTGGTGAATTCCAACATTTTAAGGTTGATTCAAGCAGGATGAGTTGGCAAAGAAGACTGAGGAGTCACTACAGGGATAGAAGTATGTCATATCTAGGAAACCTTGGGAAGGAAATGTTTAAAGAAAAGGAGTGAGCATTTTTGTACTCTTCCAAATACATCATTTATCTCAATAAAAATTGCCTATTTACATGTCCATGTACCTAGCATTTTAAGTTCTTTTAGGGATTGTGGGTTGAACTAGCTTACAGGCTAGCAAACATTTTCTGTAAAGGACCAGATAGTAAATATTTAGGCTTTATAGGCCATGTGATCTTTGCTGCAACTACTTAACTGTTGTTGCAGCAGAAAGCAGCCATGTACAATACATTAAAAATGGGTGTGACTGTGTACTAATAAAACTTTATTTATGGATACAGAGTTTTGAAACAATTTTCATATATCACAAAATGTTATTTTTGTGATTTTTAAAAATTAAAATATAAAGACCATTCTTAGCTTGTGTACTATACAAAAACAGGGAGGGGGCCAGACTTGGCCCCAGGCTGTAGCTTACTGAGCTACATAACTGAGTCTGGTGCCTAAACCATAACAGACACTCAGTAAATTTTGGTTTAATAAATTAAGTTCTGATCCAGTTTTTATTTGCTTTTTGGGGGATAGGGAGAAGGTGAAGGTGGGTTTTCTTCTTCAAGCTGTCAAAGCAAGAATTCATACTTTTCTTTATGTTCATACTTCTTTAGAGATTAACTTTTAATTTATTGAAAGTAAATATAACATTTTGAAGTGCTATCAAAGGGCCAGAAAACTTTTAAATATTTATAAGGATATAATTATGTTATTTGGGGTTGCAGAAAGGTAAAACTGAATCCAGTGCTTCCTAGGATACATAGAATTTTTGGCTTTGATTTGTATTAATACCTGAGGCTTTAAAAACACCTATAGGTAGTAAAACACACCTTTACACTACTGAGAATTCTAATTATTATTATTTTTCATTCTTAAATTTTTTTCATTTAATCTTAGTCATGTAAGGCCATATTGGGTCTAAAGGACATGGACTGTGTACCCATATTGCTGGAATTTAGTATGAGAGAGAATATGTAGACCAGTGGAAAAAAAACATTAATATATGATGACAACTTGTGATATGTGCCATGAAGGAAATTAACAGATGTAATATTATTACCTGTGAAGGAAGAGCAAGGGTAGTTAAGATGGCCAGAGAATGTATCTTCTGGGAAGTATCATTTATGTTGAGAGTTGAGTATATGGGTAGGTGAAGAATAACTAAGTAGCATGTGTAGTCACCCTGAGTCCCATGAGGGTTTAGTATTTTCCAAGAACTGAAGGATGGTTTTGGGTATGTATAACTTGAGATGTCTGCATTTAAGTAATCTACAAATAATTGATTATACAAATAGATACAGATTATATTGGATTTTTTTAAAAAAATTCAGACAATCTGTACTAAGTAATAGCTGATAACTACTAATAGAATCAAAGTAGGCTAAGTTAAAAAAATTATTGACTTTCAGTGTATGCCACATTCACTGAAAACCATTCAGCTGAAATGATGTTGCTATTATAAATATGGGTTGACCGACAATTGGAACTAATATGAGTAATTGCCATACCAAGAGCTGTTTAACACCAAACATCAAACATGCTGGAACAATAAATCAAAGAAGAAACTGGTTCCTACATGAGTAACTCAGTTTAGTCTCCAGAAATGTGGCAAACTAAGGTATCATCTTAAGAGATGCCTTAAGCACAAGAATGGCTGACAGTAGAACTTGTCATTATCAGTGGGAAGAATACAGAACAGATTGGGTAGGGGGAGAAAAGAGTGAGGGAAATAGAATAAGCATACATGGAGGTAAAATAAGAATCCTGGTCAATAATAGTAAAGGAGAAGGACTAGAGGAAAGAATTTAAGGAAAAGAAGGAAGGATGCTAATAGTTTAAGAAGAGCATATTCTAGTAGCTGAAATTTTATACAGGGTAAAACTTAGAAAAGTCTACTTTTAGGAATAAATGCTGATATCTTATACCCATTGCCTAATCATGTGAGGAGATCTAAATCAAAGCTGACCATATCTTTGATTATCTATTCTACTTCTTCAAAATCTTTCTTTTGCAGTATTTCACTTTGAAAATTCAAAGTGACAAACTACATACTTATGTTATTATATTTTATAAATTTTTATTTTTAAACCATAGTATTTGCAAATACTTGTTTTTAAATAAAATGTATATACCGTGTAGTATGTTGTATTTATTTATGCAATGTTCTTTTAAGTGTTTCAGGCTGCATGTACCAAGTAGTTCAGACGATTGGCTCGGATGGAAAAAATCTTCTGCAATTACTTCCAATTCCTAATTCCTCTGGAAATCTTATACCACTAGTTCAATCTACAGTCATGTCTGATGCTTTGAAAGGGAATACAGGAAATCCAGTTCAAGTTACTTTTCAGACTCAGATTTCCAGCTCTTCCACAAGTGCATCAGTTCAATTGCCCATTTTTCAGCCAGCCAGTTCTTCAAACTATTTTCTTACAAGAACAGTAGACACAACAGAAAAAGTTAGAGTTACTTCTGTGGGAACTGAAAATTTTACCTCATCAGTTTCTAAAGTTCAGAGTCATGGTGTGAAAATTGATGGACTCACCATGCAAACGTTTGCTGTTTCTCCCTCCTCAACACAAAATGATTCATCTTATATTTTAGTAAATACCCAGAGTCTTCCAATGACTGTGAAGTCTCCGGTTTTGCCTTCTGGGCATCATTTACAGATTCCAGCCCATGCTGAAGTGAAATCTGTACCAGCGTCTTCATTGCCTCCTTCAGTTCGGCAAAAGATACTTGCAACTGCAACCACAAGTACCTCAGGAACAGTTGAGGCCTCCCAAATACCAACTGTTATTTATGTATCTCCTGTAAATACAGTGAAAAATGTAGTTACCAAGAACTTTCAAAACATTTACCCAAAACGTGTTACAGAAATAGCAAAGCCAATGATACTAAATACCACACAGATTCCAATGAATGTTGCTAAAGAGACACAATTAAAAGGTGGTCAGCATTCTCAAGCTGCTCCAGTGAAATGGATTTTTCAAGAAAATCTACAGCCTTGCACTCCATCTCTTGTTCCTGTTAAATCTTCAAATAATGTGGCTTCAAAGATTTTAAAAACTTTTGTAGATAGGAAAAGTTTGGGAGATAATACTGTGAATATGCCACCATTGAGTACCATCAGTCCTGGTGGGACACAATCCAAAAGTATGCCTATTAAAGATAATGCTTTGGTTATGTTTAATGGGAAAGTCTATCTATTGGCTAAAAAGGGGACAGATGTTTTGCCATCACAAATTGACCAAGAGAATTCTGTTTCTCCTGATATTCCACCAAGAAAAGATACATCACAGATAGTAAGTTCAAGTCCAGTCACAGAAATATCCAGAGAGGTTGTAAATATTGTTTTGGCTAAAAGTAAATCTTCCCAGATGGAGACAAAATCACTTTCAAATACCCAGCTTGCTTCCATGGCCAATCTAAGTGCAGAGAAGAATAAGAAAGTGGAGAAACCATCTCTTTCTACCCCAAACCCACATAGTATGAACCAATCCATTAACTACTTAAAGCAGAGTAAGACTTTATTCTCAAAGCCAGACTTTCCAGATGGATTTAGTACAGGACAAAATTCCCCCAGAAAAGGAAATATCATCCACAGCATAGAGAAAATATGTTCCTCTGTTGATGCAACAACTGTTACTTCACAACAGTGTGTTTTCAGAGACCAAGAACCAAAGGTAATTTTCCCATGTTAGGGTGTTCTTTTTATCTATGTATATAGAAAATTTTTCTTTCTTAATTCTCAAAGTTAGTTATCTATGATACCTCTCTGTCCCTCCTCTCCCATCCTCCTCTTCATCACACACATACCATATGCACATGAATGCTTAATTAAGTCAAAGCTTTCATCTGAAGGAAATGTTTGAGGAGTGTAATAGAGCTGAAGCAGGATTTTTCTCTAGAATCATTTGGCATGCCAAGTCTTCAAAGCAAAATTAAACAAACAAATCACAGAGCAACAAGATTTAGAAGAGTTGGAGAAGGATAATGTGAATTCAAAGCTCAGTAAAATTGTGTGTGTGTGTAGATATATATATATATATACATACATACATATATTTGTATACATAAATACATATACATGCATACATATATACTTAAGAGCTTACTTTTAGTATATGAAGAGATTAATATTATGCACAGAGCAGAGCTGGGATTTGTTTGTTTGTTTTGTGGTGGTAGGGAGATATCTGGCAACTTTTTTAGGTAGATGGTAGAAGGGCCAGGATATGCCTAATTAATACCTTTCAGTCATTTGTGGAAAAAGAATTTATCAACATCTTGATTGGGTTGTTTGGTTGTTTTTTGTTTTTTTAGTATACAAGTCTCCTGTTCCTCTTTTTAGCCCTTCTTTCTGACTCATTCAATTACTCAACATATCCACATAGTTATCCTTCTGTTCTACTTAAGATATGTGTATGTGTAATCACTAAATATTTGTACCCACCTTTTCCTTCTTAGAGGTCTACTTAATAATATTCAGTATGTCTCCCCTTCAGTACAGAATTCAATGAACTCCAGAGATGTAAGGAGGTAAATTCTGATTAAGTAAAAGATTGATTAAAGCTATGAGTTTTCCAAAAGACGACAATTTCCAACATAATGTTATAGTGATTATTTGTAACTTATCATTAGTCTGTATTCTCATTTCATTTGTTTGAGAATTAACTACCTGTTACTTTCCTAGTACAAGAAAGTAAAATTGTAGGAGAACATTTTGGTTTTGCTCAGTTAAGTTCAGCTTTTCAAGTATGGGTGGTAAGGCAAGAGTAATACAATCCAATCATTTAGGACTTTAAAGCATAGCAATTTAAGTAAGATGAAGTAATCACTTAGTTGCTAGTCCGATATAATAGCTTAAGTAATTGGCAGTATTGTTTGTGTGTTTTCTTTTCCTATTTCCAGATCCAGAATGAGATGGCATCAACATTAGAAAAAGTTACTCAAGAAAGAAATGACAAGAACAATTCCCAAGGAAGAAGCAATAAGGCCTCATATCTGAACAATGATGCTGAACTTAGAAAGATATTTGGTCTCACTAAAGATCTGAGAGTGTGCCTTACTCGGATTCCTCACCATTTGGGCTCTGGAGGAGGTTTTGATTCCTTTAGCTGTTTGGTGAAAAGTGACACTTACAAAGAGACAGAGTTTATAGTGAAGGAGGAAGGCAGAAAACAGGTAATAGATTTTAAAGTGTCCTTTGTAGGTACTCCAAAGATATATGAATGTATTAATTTTCTTGATTTTTTTTTTAGTCTTGTGCATTAATATGAATGATAGTTGTTACCAAATTTGCATATATATGTATTATACTAAAACAATGTTAAGAAGAACCATATATGCACAGGTAAAAATGCATCCCCAGTTAATTAAAAATGTTGCTTTAGGGAATTCCCTACCAGTCCAGTGGTTAGGACTCCAAGCTCTCACTGCTGAGGGTCCCAGTTCAATTCCTGGTCAGGGAACTAAGATCCTGCAAGCCACATGGCACGGCCAAAAAAAAAAAAAAAAAAGAAAAAGAAAAGAAATGACAGAAATGCAGGGAAAATATAAGCATGCAGATACTCACTGCAGTATTACTTTAATTTAAACATCTTAAGAAACCTACACAATAATGATGAAACTAAAATCTCTATAACTTTGCTTATTATCATTCTACTTATAAATATTTCATTATTGTATAATATCCTGAACTTCAGATATGAAACCAGTCAACCTTTCTCAGTGATAATCTTTGCTATGTGCCTACTCTGCAGAGGAAAAATAAATAAATTCTATTTCTTATGCTCTTCACAAATGGTTGTTAGGTTTTCATAGTAGATCAATATAGCTTCTAATATTTGACTTAAGCAGGAATATGTGAATTATATTTTGTTGAGTTGAATTTAATGGCTAAATATTTGTATCTGCAAACTTTGTTAAATTCGAGAGCACACTATTCAGCAATAATATTTTGTTTTTCTTTTGGAATCTTACTCAACATTGCAACAGGGTTTTGATAAGAAAAGAAAAGCAAAAACCAATAAGAAGATGGATCACACAAAGAAGAGAAGAACTGAGAGTGTTTATAACACAACTGTAAATGGAGGAACTAATGTCACCAGTTCCCAACTCGTTAGCAGTATTTTACCAACTTCAAATGTATCACACCATAACATTCTCAGAGGCCGCAACAAAACCAGGGAAGAAAAGAGATCTGAGGTAGAACACTGTACCCATGGGAACCAAGAGAAAGGCACATTGAGTTCAAATACAGCTTTTGAGCAAAGCCATTCCTTCAATAAAAATTATACTGAAGATATTTTCCCCATGACACCACCAGAGTTAGAAGAAACCATTAGAGATGAAAAAATAAGAAGACTTAAGCAGGTGCTGAGAGAAAAAGAAGCAGCTCTTGAAGAAATGCGTAAGAAGATGCACCAAAAATAATAAAATGTTGCTATACGTAAAGACTTCAGTGAAATAGCTGTGTTTTTTCATATACTTTAGCATTGAGTTAATTATAGATGCATTCTGAAAGTGTCTTTGAATATGAAACTTGTCTTTTCATCAGTTGATTATAAAATTTTATTTAAGGAATACAGAAAAGGTTGATTATATGACTTTTGTGAATAATCTCATGGGGTATCTGAATCTTTGTCTAGATACCTTTTTTTGGAAGGAAAAGTTTTCTATTTTTCTATTACTTTAACTTGAATTCCCCAAGTTTGAATATTTGTTATTGTTTGTACATTTAGCTAAATTGCTCAGATGTTATTCCAACAATAGGTAATTATTGTGTACTTTTTAAATTATACAATCGAACAGAGGAAATCAGCTCTAAACTTAGCTTTTCCAATGGGCTTGTATATGTATATGTCTCTTTACCCATAACATGATACATTCTACTCACCATTGTTGTAAGTTTTTAAAAAATTTCATGAAAGAAAATGTATTATAGCAGCATTATTTAAAAATTCAAACATTTCTCAAGAGTGAGGGACATTTGTTTTGTAACTTTTACAAAATAGTTTCATACAATACAAAATGGGTTTTAGAATTCAGGCTATATAGCGTATTGTTTGCTTAAAGTGATATGTTATTATTCCTAGGCAAATGCTTCCTTTTTTGGTGGGGTGGGGGAATATGTACATATGTGACTTGGATTGTGTGAAAAGTAAATCTGAACATGGCCACATTAAAAACTTTTTAAAATTGTAAAGTGTAGTTTTTCATAATAGAGGCAGACATTTTCGTATCTGGTTATCTTTGATTTGGCGAGTTGGAGAATGGTGTAAAGATGGGGATTAAGGGGGAGGAAAAGGTTATTTTTTAAAAATGATTAACAAATTCCTGGAAGTAGGGTCAAATAAAACCTGGACCTTGGCAACAAAATAGAAAACAGTAAGTCAAAAAATACTGAGAGGGAGTAGAACAAATGCAAACTGAGCATCAGCTAGATTCTCTTGCCTTTTTGGGTTTTTGTAACAGCTTTGTTAAGATAATTTGTATATCATAAAGTTCACCCTTTTGAAGTGTACAACTTGGTGGTTATATTCACAGAGTTGTGCAACCATCAACATGATCTAATTTTAGAACATTTTCATTACCCCCAAAAAACCTCCTACCCATTAGCAGTCACTCCCCAGACCCTCCTTTCCCCAGCCCTTGGCAACCACCAACACTTTCTGTCTCTATAAATTTGCCTGTTTGGGATATTCATATGCATGGAATGAATCATTCAATATATGTCCCTTTGTGACTGGTTTCTTTCACTTAGCTTAATGTTTTCAAGTTTCATCTGTGTTGTGGCGTGTATTAGTACTTAATTCTTTTTTTAATTGCTGAGTAATATTCCACTGTATGGATATAACACACTTTGTTTATCATTCATTTGTTTATGGACATTTGGGTGGTGTACACATTTGGCTACTAGGATGTTATGTTGCTGTGTTGCTCTGAATGTTTGGGTACATGTTTTGGTGTGGACATAATGTTTTCAAGTCTCTTGGGTATATACCTAGGAGTGTAATTGCTGGTCATACCCTAACCCATTGAGGAACTGCCAAACTATTCCAGGCAGATTTTTCTCCCCCTACTCCACCAAAATGGATCTTGTTAAGGACACCAGTGACTTCCATGTTGCTAGATGCAGTGGTCAATTGTCAGTCTTAATTTATCTATCAGTGTGAATATAATTTCATGAATTATTACCTCCTTTGAAGAAATTTTAAACATTTTATAAAAGAAGCAGTACATGTTCCATTGTGGGAAAATTGAAAATACAAGCTAAAATATTAAAAATTAAAAATTCACTTTCCCATCAAGCTAAAACATTAAATTTGGGGGCTAGGCAATACATAGTTAAAGGCTATCAGTAAATAGATATTATTGAAGTCATAGGTCTGGAAAACTTCACTTAGGGAAACAGTATAAACAGAGAAGAAGATAAAATTGTGGGCTCATGTCAGAGTACATTTAAAGGTTGGAAAAAGGGCAATCTCAAATGAATTTTGAGGACTGGAAGATTATTGAATGAATTGTATTTATAAATCCTTGAATAGTGCTTGACACATAGCAATGTATCAGTGTTTGTTAAATAAAATAAATTCAACTAAAATCATCCTAATAGACATGTTGCATCCATTTTCATTTCATTTCATTTTCTTACCTTCTTCTTTTGATGTTTTCTGCTTCTTTTACTCTTAAGGCTTTGCTGCTCAGGGAATCATCAAGCACCACATTTCTTCTGATAATAAATTCCATGGTATGGAAATGTGGCTTGAATTCTTTATAGCAAAATTCTCAAAATTTGTTTATACTGATGGTCTCAAACTCCTATTTCTCATTCTGAAATTCTCTCAAATTACGGTTTTGTCTTTACCACTCCACTAAACCTGTTTTTCTCAAGGTCTTCAACAATCAACATATTGCTAAATCTAATGGTCAGTTCTTAGTCTTTATCTTATTTGACCTGTCAGTAGCACTTGACACTTTTTACAAGTCTGTCATTGAAATTTGTTCTTCACTCTGCTACCAAGACACCATATTCTTGATTTCCTACTACCTTATTGGTTGCTCCTTAGTCTCTCTGGTTGATTCCTTCCCTTCTCCATGATCCATAGTATTGGAGTTACATATAGCTCAGTCCTTGTATGTCTTTTATTTTATACCTATATTCAGTCATGATAGTCTCATCTAGTTCTCATGGATCAAATTACCATCCATAGTCAGAAAATCTCTGAACTTCAACATCGTGTATCCAACCACCTTCTTGACATTTCTATTTAGAAGTCCAATGGGCATCTCAAAATTAACACAGGCCAAACCTAGGTTCTAATTATCCACACCCACAATTTGCCTCAACCAAGATCTTCTCTATCTCAGTTAATGACAAATCCAGGCTTCCACTTGTTCAAGTGTACACACTTGGAGTAAACCTTAATTTTTCTTTTTCTCAAACCCTAGTCTGTTAGGAAATTTTCTCCATTTACCTGGAATCTGATCATTATTTACCACCTCTACTGTGACAACCTTGCATTATGTCTCATTTGGATTATTGAAACCACCAACTAACTGTCTCCCTGCTTCCATCTGTGTCCTCCTACAACCTTTATCACAATAGCCAAGTAATTTTGTTAAAAGTATAAGTAATGAGGGGGAAAGGACAAAAAACAGAATAGAAAGATGGGGAAAATATATGAACAATTTATGATAAAAGATATAATAATGACCTTCAAACATGAAAATATTCAAATTCACTGGAAATTAGGTAAATGCAAATTAAGACCACTCAGATAGCATTTTTCATTGGTCAGAATGGAAAATATTTATGAATGTAGAAACATTATTTTGGCAAGGCTGTGAAGAAATAGACTTGTTTATACGTTGCTGATGGGAATACAAATTGGTACGATTTTTCTGGAGGGAAATTTGGTGGTGTCTAACAAAATTACATATGTATTTACCTTTCAACCAATGGGGCCAGCAATTCTTTTTCTAAGAATCTATCCTGAAGATATACCTCCAACAATATTAAAATATATATACAAAAATATATTAATTACAATATTGTTTTTAATTGCAAAGTATTGGAAACAACCTAAATACCCATTCATAGGAAAGTGGTTGAAAAAACCATGGTATGTCTACACAGTGGAATGAGGAAGAGTTTTATGAACTGATATGAAGTGATTTCTAAGACATACTATAAAATGAAAAAAAGCAAAGCACAAAAGAGTATTTATAGCATGCTACCCTTCATATAAGAAAGAAGAGCTATAAGAAAATACACAAACATCTGTTCATTTGTACAAAAAAATACAGGAAGGATAAACCAAAACCTAACAAGACTGATACCTAAAGGAAAGGGATAGAAAGAAGAGGGGAATGGCAATAGGTTAGCATGGATGAAGTAGAGTAACATTTCTCTGATGATATCTTTTTGTAGAGATCTTAGAATCATAGTAATGTCTTGCATACTCTTCACATACCCCTAAATAAGCAAATGATTAAAACCAAGCAGGAAATGATGACAACACAAACTGGAATGCAAATACTAACAAATGAAAGTAAATGTATTGTGAAAGAATAATTTCACATAAATGTATTGTGAAAGAATAATGATCATACTTAAGGGGATGGAAAAGAAACAACTAACCTAAGTAACTTAGAAGCAGTATCTTCAGTGAGCACAAAGCTAAAGACTTAAGCACTGTAAGCTAGTTAGTAAATGTTTTTTTTCACAGGGATATGAGTTAGCAATCCTGAAACTACATTTGTGTGTATACTGGAATTGAAAAGTAAGTACATATATTGTAGATAGTGCGAGCCAGTCTTCTTACAGTTGGAGAAAGACATAAGGAAAGGAAGAAGGCTAAAATAAACTCTGTGGTATTGGATTACAATAAGAGGCATCAGTATAAATTGATGGTTTTTAATATATATTCAGACAGATAAAGAAATATATATATATGGGGGGGCGGTTAGTATACATTCATATATTTGCTAACTCATTCAATGAGAAGGCCTAGAGGCAATGACACTCCAGAACAATGAGCACACCTAGCACCAGATCTTGGTTTCCAAACACGATTCTCTAACATAAGGAACCAGGGTTCCTTGGATAATTTGATTTCAGGGCAGGCTGGAGCAAAGAAAATACAAGGTGAACCTAAAACATTTTGTGATGTCAGAAGGTAAGGAAATTCTCCCCCAAAAGATGAAGGTTTATCAAAAACAGAGAAGTTAACCTGAAGGAGCATCTTATGGCCAAAACTGTAATAATGTGAATAACAACAATAGTGTTTCAGTTTAACCCCTAGGATAATATATACCCAGTGAGTCTATGCAAATATAAAAATCAAATGCATAAATGAAGGAGAAGGGACAGCTTTTCTTCGCAATTGAATTTCAATTAATAAATGTAGATGGAAAGGGGAAATAGAGAATCATCATTGTAAGTGCCCTAGTAATACCTGTTGCAGACAAGATTCACCAATGGATGCTAAAATTAGGGAGCAGGGCTTCCCTGGTGGCGTAGTGGTTGAGAATCTGCCTGCCAGTGCAGGGGACACAGGTTCGAGCCCTGGTGTGGGAAGATCCCACATGCCGCGGAGCAACTAGGCCCGTGAGCCACGATTACTGAGCCTGCGCGTCTGGAGCCTGTGCTCCGCAACAAGAGGCCGCGATAGTGAGAGGCCCGCGCACCGCGATGAAGAGTGGCCCCCGCTTGCCGCAACTGGAGAAAGCCCTCGCACAGAAACGAAGACCCAACACAGCCAAAAATAAATAAATAAATAAAGGAGTTCCTTTAAAAAAAACAAACAAAACAAAAAAAAATAAAATTAGGGAGCAAAAGTTTGAGGAGAAACAGGATTTGCAGTCTCAAAGCATCTCCCCAAAGATACTTATTAACTATAAACGGAAATAAAGTAACTTTATAGGGGAGAAGCCTAGCAGACACCAACCTATCCAAATGATCAAGATAAATATCACCAGTAATAAGACATATCAATATCATGAATCCCTTGATATGATGCATAAAGATATTTTTGTAGGTGGTAGTCTTTCCAAAAATACAAAACCTGTTATAGACTGAATGTTTGTGTCCCTTCTAAAATTCATACATTGAGGCCCTAACCCCCAGTGTGGAGATGGGGCCTCTAAGGAAGTAATTATGGTTAAATGAAGTCATAAGGATGGGACTTTGATCCAATAGGATTAGTGTCCTTATGAGACTTCAGAATGATCCCCTACAACCACCCCTGCCAGCAAAATGCGCTGCGCCAGCATGCTCACACTGAAGAAGATCAAATGAGGACACAGTGAGAATGCTGCCATCTGCAAACCAGGAAGAGAGCTCACATTAGAAACTGAATTGGCTGGAACCTTGCTCTTGGACCTTGAACCTCCAAAACTGAGAGAAATAGATATCTGTAATTGAAGCCACCCAGTCTGTGGTATTTCGTTATGGCAGCCTGAGCTAATACTCTTTCCAACGATGAGAAAATAAGAGATAAACCCAATTTGAGGGGCATTCTACAAAATTACTGATTAGTATTCTTCCAAAGTGTCAGGGTCATGAAAGACAAGGGAAAGAGTGAAAAACAGTTGCCGACTGGAAGAGACTAAGAAGGAAAAACCAAAACAAAACTGCATGCAATATGGGACCCGGAGCAGGATTCTGGAACAGAAAAAGGACACAGTGAAGGAAAAAATATGAAATTTGAATAAGACCTGTAGCTTAGTTAATAAAATTGCACTAGTATTAATTTCCCATTTTTGATGTAAAATGTTAACATAGGGGAAGTGGGATAAGGGATATAAGGGAACTCTTTGTACTATTTTTACAAGTTTTCTGTAAGTCTAAAATTAGATCAAAACAAAAAGTTTATAAACAAGACAAAATCCTCTAGTGGCTTTCTATCTCACTCAAATTAGATGCCAAATTCTGCACAATGGTGGAAAAGCCCTACACTAATTGTTCCCCTGCTTCCTCTCTAATTTCATCTCCTACTAGTCTCCCCATCCCCAGTGAACTTTAGCCAAACTAACTTTTTGTTGTCCCTTAGATATAGCAGGTACATTCCTGGCTCAGGTCTTTGCATTGGTTTATTCCCAGATACCACTGGTTGTTCTTCCTCTAGCTAACTTCATGGCCTGCTCTTTCACATTTTTTTCTTTACTCAAATGTCATCTTAACAGTGAAACTTTCCTCACCACACTATTTTATTTTGCACCCACCAGCCTCCTGGAGTTCTATATTCTGATATTATTTTTCCTATAGCCCTTATTATCATCTTCAATATTCTGCATATTTTACTTATTTAATTTTATTATTATACATTGATATACAGCAGAGTTTAAACTGCACCTAAGTTAAAGTTAGGGAGAGGTCTGACTATTTTGTTCACTGATGTATTGCCAGTGAACATGAAGAGAGAATGAATAGTCATGTGGAGGCTGCTTCATTTCCAATGTCTTATTCCAGTTTCAAGAGCAGAAAAAAAGAGGCAAAGAAAAAGAGATGTATTAGGAAAGCAAAACCTCTCTTCATGTGTTATTGGATCACTGGCCAAACTACGTTACATGACCACCTCTAACTGCAATGAAGGCTAGGAATTTTTTTTTTTTTTTTTTTGGCTGGGAACATTACTGCGTATCTACCACATTTTGACAAAAGGTTTAGGTTAGAAGGACAATGAATGAATACTATAAACTATTCAGACAAAAAATGAATATTGCTTAAAAGATAGCCAAAAACTTTCTTAAATTTCTGATTTTGTTTCAGGAATATTAAGGGAAAAATAAAAACAGCACAAATTTTACAGTTCTGAGGGAAAAA
Organism: Balaenoptera acutorostrata; assembly: GCF_949987535.1. Lineage (NCBI taxonomy): Eukaryota > Metazoa > Chordata > Mammalia > Artiodactyla > Balaenopteridae > Balaenoptera > Balaenoptera acutorostrata. Next base: position 98,262,399 of record NC_080064.1, on the reverse strand, counting down.
ATTGTAAATGAAGAATTTTCTACATACCTAAGTTCTGAATGAAATATGATATCAAGAAAAAGATATTCTCAAATATTCAGCAGCCCAGAAAATATACTTCTCATCTTTCCTTCTTGAATAAAACTACTTTTAACATGTGCTATTACAGCTTATTTTGTCTTTTTTTTTTTGGCCCCACAGCTTGCAGGATCTTAGTTTCCTGACCAGGGGGTCGAACCCAGGCCCCCTGCATTGGAAGCACAGGGTCCTAACCACTGGACTGCCAGGGAATTCCCTGCTCATTGTGTCTTAAGAAAAATATTTCCACCTCTGGTGGCTTTATACTATGTCAGCTTGGGTAGGCTAAACTACATTTCCTAGAATTCCCTTTTGTATATAGTATTTCTAGTTAGGGTAGACTACAAGAGAGACAGACTCCTGTAGGAGACTTGGAGGGCAAAAGCAAGGCAGCAGCCACTTTGTAGCTCACACACATTGTCTCTGATCTACTGGTGCATCTCATTGACATGAGGTGTGGCCCGATCTGGAACTACTTCATCTTCCCCTGGATTTCTCTTCAGCTTCTCTTATTTGTTGGCCAAGTAACTGTGTTTAGCTCTGTGACAAAGAGGATATGTGTAGCATCAGGGGCTTCCCTGGTGGTGCAGTGATTGAGAATCCGCCTGCCAATACAGGGGACACGGGTTCGAGCCCTCGTCTGGGAAGATCCCACATGCAGCAGAGCAACTGGGCCCATGAGCCACAGTTACTGAGCCTGCGCGTCTGGAGCCTGTGCTCCGCAACAAGAGAGGCCGCGATAGTGAGAGGCCCGCGCACCGCGATGAAGAGTGGCCCCGCTCGCCGAAACTAGAGAAAGCCCTCGCACAGAAACGAAGACCCAACACAGCCAAAAATAAATAAATTAATTAATTAAAAAAAAAAAAAGAGGACATGTGTAGCATCAAGGTCAGAAACAACAAGAACTGACACAGGTTTCAATCTGTCCTGTGTCCCTCAGCTTGTCCCTGGGTGTTCCAGCTTGTTCTTCCTCTCCCTCTTGCCACATTCATCTTTTCTTCCTGATTTCCTGCCCTGTGGACTTGAGGATTCAGGATCAGATAGGGAGACAGTAGCTCCTCACAAGGAGACAAGAAGGTCAGATTCCTGGAACAAATTATTTTACACATACACAAACACACACATATTCCACATTCTAGTGGTTCTGCTTCTCTGACTGAACTCTGACTTATGCACTACCCTGAATTTATTTTTAAAATTCTCTAATAATTTCTGCTAAGAGTTTTAGAATTTTTCCTTTCAAAGACTCGTCTTTAATTCACTTCATATTGATTTTCGTGTATGTATAGTGTGAGTAAGGAGTTCAATTCCATTTCTTTCCAAATGATTAACAAATTGTTTCAAGATTCTTAATTGAAAAGTTCATCTTTTCTTGACTAACATGTAATACCAACTTCATCATATAGCAAGTGTCCATATATGTATGGGTTTATTTTCTGGTCTTTCTCTTAGTATACTTATGTATATATCTTAGTATATCTATAAGCTGTACCTAAGTTTAAGTTAGGGGATATCTATGTCTTAGTGAGTACTTGTGTCTTAATTATAATAGCTTTAATATAAATCTTGGCAAGTACCCTATCTTAATCTTCTTCATCAAGAGTATTTTGGCATTTTTGATCCTTTGCATTTTTATATAAATTTTAGAAATATCTTGTCAAATTCCATAATGTAATCTGTTGGACATGTATTCAGGTTGAATGAAATCAATAAAATGGAGATAATTAACATGTATACAATGTTAATAGATACAATCTCTAAGCATGGTACCTTTCTCCATTTATTTAAGTCTTCTGTAATGCCTTTCAATTGAGTTTTAATATATTTTCCAAGAAGCTCTTGCATAACTTTTTAGAAATTTATTTCTAGATACTTATATTTTTGATATATTAAAAATGATAATTAACAAATTTCAGTGTAAAATATGACATATAACTCTATAGGTGCTTAATAGAAATATACTATATTTATTTATCAGAGTGCTGTTTTTTTCATCCAATATTACATTTTAAAGACTCATCCTTTAGTTCATTTATTTTCATTGTCATATAGTATTTCATTGCATGAATAATCACAATTTATCCATTCTATTGTTGATAGACATTAGGAATTTTCCCAGTGTTTAACTGTTATAGACAATGCTTCTATAAAACCAATTTATACTATGTCCCTGTGCATGTAACTATGCATTTCTGTAGGATGCTTATCTAACAGTGGAATTACTGCATCACAGAAAGTGTCACACTGTTGTACAAGGCGTTGTATTAATTTATGTACTCATCAGCAGTGTATGAGTTCCCAATATTCCATATCCTATCTAACACAGGAATTAGTCAGCTCTATTATTTATTTACTTAGCCAAAATGATATGTATGCAGTGGTATCTTATTTCCCTGATTCCTAATGAGTCTGAGTAATTTATCATGTTTACCAGTCATTTGAATTTCCTCTTTTGTGAAGTGCCATGTCAAGTCTTTTGTCCATTTTCTCTATATTGTACCTTCCTTGTCCATTTGTAGGAATTCTTTATCCATTCTGAATAGAAGATTTTTGTTGATTATCTGTGATGCAGATATTTTCTCCCCCTCTGTGGTTTGTCTGTTCATTATTTGGGGATGTTTTTTGATATGTGGAAAGTAATCAAATTCATCAGTCTTTTCTTTCTGTGATTATTGTCAGGTTTTTGGAAAATTCCTTATCTACCCCAAGATAAAGAAGAAACTTTCCTATATTATCTTCTAAAAACTTTATGTTTTTCTAAATTTCATAGTTAGGTATTTATTTCACCTGGAATTGATTTTTTTAAAATAATTTTTAAAAGTTAGTATAATATTTATTTATGTATTATGTGTGTGCTCATTTATTTTTTTATTTTTAAACCATTTTTTATTGACGTGTAATTTGCAATGTTGTATTTGTTTCAAGAGTACAGCCAAGTGATTCAGTTATATATATATATATATATATATATTTTCTTCTTTAGATTCTTTTCCCTTATAGGTTATTAAAAGATATTGAATATAGTTCCCTGTACTATACAGTAGGTCCTTGTTGTTTATCTATTTTATATATAGTAGTGTGTATATGTTAATCCAAATTCCTAATTTATCTCCCCCCCACCCCTGCTATCGTCTTTGGTAACCATAAGTTTGTTTTCCATGTCAAAGTGTCTATTGCTCTTTTGTAAATATGTTCATTTGTATCATTTTTTAGATCCTACATATAAGTGATATCATATGTTGTTTATCTTTATCTGACTTATTTCACTTAATATTATAATTTCTAGGTCCATGCATGTTGCTGCAAAAGACATTATTTCATTCATTTTTATGACTAATAGTCCATTGTATATATACACCACATATTCTTTATCCATTAATCTGTCAATGGACATTTAGGTTGCTTCCATGTCTTGACTATTGTCAGTAGTGCTGCTATGAACACCGGGGTGCATGTAGCTTTTTGAATTAGAGTTTTCTCTGGATACGTACCCAGTAGTGGAGTTGCAGGATCATATGGGAACTCCATTTTCCATGTTTTAAGGAACCTCCATACTGTTCTCCATAGTGGCTGCACCAATTTACATTCCTGCCAACATTGTAGGAGGGTTCCTTTTCCTCCACACCTTCTGCAGCACTTATTATTTGTAGACATTTCATGATGGCCATTCTGACTGGTGTGAGGTGATACCTCATTGTAGTTTTGATTTGCGTTTCTCTAATAATTTGCAATATCAAGCATCTTTTCATGTGCCTGTTGGCCATCTCTATATCTTCTTTGGAGAAATTTCTATTTAGGGCTTCTGCTCATTTTTTTGATCGGGTTTTTTGTTTTTTTTTTGGATTTTAAGCTGTATGAGCTGTTTGTATATTTTGAAAATTAATCTCTTGTTGGTAGCATTCTTTGCTAATATTTTCTCCCAGTTTGTAGGTTGTATTTTCGTTTTGTTTATGGTTTCCCTTGTGTGCAAAAGCTTTTACATTTTTTTTTGTTTTTTTTAAAATAAATTTATTTATTTATTTTTGGCTGCACTGGGTCTTTGTTGCTGCGCGCGGGCTTTCTCTAGTTGCCGCGAGCAAGGGGTACTCTTCGTTGCGGTGCTTGAGCTTCTCACTGTGGTGGCTTCTCTTGTTGTGGAGCACGGGCTCTAGGCACACGGGCTTCAGTAGTTGCAGCACGCGGGCTCAGTAGTTGTGGCTCGCGGGCTCTAGAACGCAGGCTCAGTAGTTGTGGCACACGGGCTCAGTTGCTCCGCGGCATGTGGGATCCTCCCAGACCAGGACTCGAACCCGTGTCCCCTGAATTGGCAGGCAGACTCCCAACCACTGTGCCACCAGGGAAGCCCAGCTTTTAAGTTTAATTAAGTCCCATTTGTTTATTTTTGTCTTTATTTGCATTACTCTAGGAGACAGATCCAAAAAAATATTGCTGCAATTTATGTCAAAGAGGGTTCGGCCTATCTTTTTCTCTAGGAGTTTTAGAATATCCAGTCTTACATTTAGGTCTTTAATACATTTTGAGTTTATTTTTGTATATGGTGTTAGAGAATGTTCTAATTTCATTCTTTTACATGTACCTGTCCAGTTTTCCCAGCACTGCTTATTGAAGAGGCTGTCTTTTCTCCATTGTGTATTCTTGCCTCCTTTGTCACAGATTAATTGATCATAAGTGTGTGGGTTTATTTCTGGGCTTTCTATCCTGTTCCATTGATGTATGTGTATGTTTTTGTGCCAGAACCATACTGGTTTGATTACTGTAGCTTTGTTGTATAGTCTGAAGTCAGGGAGCATAATTCCTCCACCTCCATTCCTCTTTCTCAACATTATTTTGGCTATATGGGGTCTTTTGTGGTTTCATACAGATTTAAAAATTTTTTGTTATAGTTCTGTGAAAAATGCCATTGGTGATTTGATATTGCTTGGAATCTGTAGATTGCCTTGAGTAGTATGGTCATTTAAACAACACTGATTCTGGAACTGATTTTTGTAGGAGTACAATTATTTATTTCCATATTGGTACACAAATGTCACAGCACCATATACTAAGAAATCCATCACTTCTCCAGTGCTCTCTAGTGCCACATCTGGCATATATCAAGTTTTCATATATGCATGAGTGTGTTTCCATATTTTGTCTTCTATTCCATTGGTTGAACTATTTATCCTATGCCAATATTATCTTCATTACCTTAGCTTAATAATGTGTGTATTTCATAGATCAAGTCTCCTACCTTATATCAATAGTTCTTCAAGAGTATCTTGAATAGTTTCTAGTTCTGTCAACTTCCATTTAAATTTTAGAATCATTGTCAGCTTTTGTCTTACACGTACTCATACATTATTGTGCTTTTGATTGCATTTTTGATAATATTTGATAATATTTAAATTATAAATCAATTTTTGGGGAAATCACATTTTTATCAGTCTTTTCAATCCATGAAATGGGGTATCCATTTATTTAAATCTACCTTAATTTCTCTCAGTAAAGTTTTTTGGTTTTCTCCATATAATTCTTCACATCTATTATTAGATTTGTCCTTTGATTTACTTAATTAAAAAAATTTTTATGATATCTGATTACAATTTCCTCTTCTACCAGACACTATTGGTATATCAAGATACATTTTTATATTGATGGTATATCTTATTAGTTCTAATAGTTTATAAGTAGATGCTTTAGATTTCCTACATACACAGTCACATATCATATGTAAATAATGGTGGTTTTATTTCTTCCTTTTTCATCCATTTATTTTCTTTGCCTTATTCTCTTGCTCCAGAATCTCTGGTTTAACATGAAATAATTATTTTTTCTCAATATAAAAGAGAAGAAATTCAAAATTTCCCCATGCAGGATAATGTTCGTTGTTGGTTTTTGTTTGTTTGTTTTTTGGGTTTTTTGGTAAATACTCTTTTGTAGGTATATCAGTCAGGGGTCTTAAGAGAAATCAATAGGGTGTGTATATGTGTACATATACATATATGTCTATATATACAGCTGACCCTTGAAGACATGGGTTTGAACTGTGAGGGCCCACTTATGAGTGGATTTTATCCAATAAATATATATTCATCCTCTGTATTTACCAGTCTCACATCCATAGATTCAACCAACCACAGATTGAAATTTCCATCTCTAGTTCTTGAATCTGCAGATGCATAACCTTCAGATACTGAGGGCTATGAGACTTGAACTATGAGACTTGAATGTCTGGGTATTTTTGTGTACATAGTGGCTCCTGGAACCAATCCCCTGCAGATACAAAGGGAGGATTGGAGAAACAAAGAGGAAGAAGAGGGACAGAGAGAAAGAGATTTCTTTTAAGAAATTGGCTCGGGCTTCCCTGGTGGCGCAGTGGTTGAGAATCTGCCTGCTAATGCAGGGGACACGGGTTCGAGCCCTGGTCTGGGAAGATCCCACATGCCACGGAGCAGCTGGGCCCGTGAGCCACAACTACTGAGCCTGCGCGTCTGGAGCCTGTGCCCCGCAACTGGAGGGGCCGCGATAGTGAAAGGCCCGCGCACCGTGATGAAGAGCGGTCCCCGCACCGCGATGAAGAGTGGCCCCCGCTTGCCGCAACTAGAGAAAGCCCTCGCACGAACCGAAGACCCAACACAGCCAAAAATAATAAATAAATAAATAAATAAAAAGGAATTATTCTCATGGCCTGTCCAAATTATAAAAAAAAAAAAAAAAAAAAAAAAAAAAGGAATTGGCTCATGCACTGAGGAGGTTGGAAAATCCACAGAGTAAGTTGGCAAGTGCGAGACCTAGGGGAGGTTTTCCATTTAAGTCTGAAGGCAGTCTGCTGGCAGAATTCCCTCTTCTTTGAAGGAGGTCAGTTTTCTTAAGACCTTCAACTAATTGAGTGAGTCCCACCCACATTACATAGGGCATTCTGCTTTACTCAAAACATGCTAATTTAAATCTTAATTCCATGCAAAAATGCCTTCACAGAAACATCTAGAATAGTGTTCTACCAAATATCTGGGTCCTGTGACCTAGCGAAGGTCACATAACATTATCCATCAAAATAGGTTACGAAAATTCCCTTCTAATACTAGTTTATTACAAGGTATTTCGTTTTTGTTTTAATACTTAGTGATATAGTTAAATTTTATGAAATGCTTTTTCTACATCTATTGAGGGGATAATGTTTTTCTCCTTTACTTGGTCAGTATGGTGAGTTACATTGATTTTATCATTCCTAAGATAAACCTAACATGATCATGATGTTTTATCCAGAAATTTATTCCAAAATTAATTCTGTTAATATTTTGTTTAAGATTTTTGCATGTAAATTTATGACTAAGAATGTTTATTAATTTCCTTTCTCATATTGTTCTTTTAGGTTTTGTTATCAAGTTTACCTTGAGGAGTATTCCATCTTTTTCTATATCCTGGGTTTTTAAATTTTTTTTTTGGTTTTTTTTTTTTTTGGAAATTAAAATAATTTCTTACTTAAATATTTGGTAAAACTCACCAGTGAAGCCATCTTGGCCTAGATTTTCTTTATGAGAATATTTTTGACTATTGATTCAATTTTATAAACAGTTATTGACTATTCATGTTTTCTACTTGAAATTGTTTTGATAAATTATTTTCTTAAGACTTTTCCCAGGGAATTCCCTGGTGGTCCAGTGGTTAGAACTTGGCACTTTCACTGCTGTGGGCCTGGGTTCAATCTCTAGTGGGGGAACTAAGATCCCATGAGCCGAGTGGTGTGGCAAAAAAAAAAAAAAAGTGGGTAAGACTTTTCCCAGTTCAACTAGTTTTTTTAAATGTATCATCATAAGTTATTCACAGTACTTTTACTTCCTCTTAATCTCTCTGGAATTTCTAGGGATAGCTCTTCTCATTCTTCATATTTTTCATTTATGCCTTTTTCTTTTTTTTCCCAGCACAATCTTACCAGAAGTTTTTCGTTTATACTAGATTTTTTCTTTGGGGGGGCAGGGGCCCTGCACCATGCAGCATGCGAGATCTTAGTTTCCTGTCCAGGAATGAGCCCATACCTCCTGCAGTGGAAGCACTGAGTCTTAAATGCTGAACTGCCAGGGAAGTTCCGATTTATACCAGATTTTTAAAAAGAGTATTTCTAGTACCATTGATCCTACCTACTACATATTATTGCATAACTAATTCTTGCTTATTTTTTATTATTTATTTTGCTTTACTTTCAGGTTATTTTTCCATTCTGTTTTGACTTCCCAAGGTGAATACTCAGATCTTAAATGTTCAATCTTTTTTATCTTCTAATATATGAATTTGGAAATTAAATCTCAGTGTAGCACTGTTTTAGCTCCATCTTGTACATTTCATCTATTTTGAAAAATTCTCAACCACTATCCCTTAAGAGTATGTATTTTTTATTTTCAGTTTAAAAGTTTTCTAATTGTCATTGTTTATTTCTCTAATGCATGGCAGTTTAGGAGTCTACTTCTTAATTCCCAAATATATGGAGATCTTCTGGTTATCTTTTGTTATTGGTTTCTAGCAAAATTGCATTATGGTAAAAGAATACCCTGTATGATTTTAATCTCTTGATATTTTTGCAACTTGATTTATGATCATTTATATAGTCAAATTTGGTAAATGTTTATTTATGTGGTAGACTAAATAATGCCCCCCTAAATGTTGATGTCTAAATGTCCAGTACCTCTAAGTTACCTTAACAATAAAAGGGACTTGGCAGATGTGATAAGAATCTTGAGATGGAGAGTTAATCCTGGATTATCCCTGTAGGTCCAATGTAATCACAAGAAGGAGGGAGGGGCAGATTTGACTGTAGAGGGAATAAGGCAATGTGACAATGGAAGCAGAGTTTGGAGCGATGTGGCCAGGAGCAAAGGAATGCCATAGGCTCTAGAAGTTAAAAGAGGAACGTATTCTCTCCTAGAGCCTCCAGAAGGAATCTGGATACCTGATGGCATCTTGACTTTAGTCCCTTAAGATCCATTTTAGACATCGGATATCCAGAACTGTAAGAGAATAAATTTATGTTGTTTTAAGCCACTAAATTTGCGAAATAGAAATAATAAACTAATATTATGTGTGTTTGAAAACTGTATTGTTCAGATTGTTCTATCCTGTATTGTTCAGGAAAATGCTGTTTTCCTTAAAATACTTTTTGCCTGATATAAAGACAGTTTTTGTTGTTATTATTGTTAGGTTAACTTTGTTTTTATCCAATTTAATGATTTTTTAAAAAATTGGACCTTTAATAATTTTACATTTAGATTTTCTATTGAAATAGTTGGGCTTATATTTGCCATTTTATTTGGTGCTTTCTGTTAGTTCCACTAGTAGAAACGTCCTTTCTTGATATTTTTGGATTGAATAAGTATTCTTTTTTAAATAATTTATTTTTTACCTCTACTAGTTTGGCAGCTATTTGTGTTATTTCTGTACTTTCAGTGGTAACCTAACCAATGACAACATGCAAACTTAACTTACCAAAGTCTTAATTTAATTGAAATCTTTACTCATCTCCCAGATTACACAAAGACTTCAGAACACTTTAACTTCATATATATACCTCTCATAATTTAAATTTTATTGAGTAAACAATTGACAATTGTATTGACAATTTGAGTATATCTTTTAAGTAAAATTTTAAAATTCCAATAAACACTAATATTATTGTTTCATACATGTTCACTTACATTTGCCCACTTTCTTTTCTCATTATTAATTTGTACATCTCAGATCTTCTGTCTAGCACCACTTTGTACTTGCTTTAAGCAAATACATCTTTAGAATTTCTTTTTTTCAGCTTTATTGAGGTATAAATGACAAATAAAATTGTAAAATATTTAAAGTGTACAATGATGATATGATATTAATATACATTCTGAAAGAATTACCCCCATCAAGTTAAGTAACACATCCAGTACCTCACATATTTACTTTTTCCCCTTTTAGTGAGAATATTTAAGTTTTACTTTCTTAGCAGTTTTCAATTATACAATACAGTGTAATCAACTATAGATACCATGTTACATATTAGATCCTCAGAACTTATTGATCTTATAACTGAAAGTTGGTATTCTTTTACCAACCTCTCCCTAATTCCCCAGCCTCCCAGCCCCTGGCAACCACTTTTATACTCTGTGTTTCAATGAGTGTGACATTTAAAAAAGAAAGATTTCACATATAAGTGATATCATACAGTATTTATCTTTCTCTTTCTGTCTTATTACGCTTAACATAATGCCTTCCAGGTTCATCCATCTTGTTGTAAATGACAGGATTCCCTTCTTTTGAGACTTCAGTAATATTCCAATCTGTGTGTGTGTATCACATTTTCTTCATCTATTCATTCATAATGAACACTTAGGACCTAGGTTATTTATATGCTTTTGCTATTGTAAATAATGCTGCAATGAACATGAGAGTACAGATATTTTTCCAAGAGAGTGGTTTTGTTCCGTTTGCACATAGACTCAGAAGAGGTATTGCTGAGTCATATGATAACTCTATTTTTAATTTATTGAGGAACCTCCATACTGTTTTCCACCATAGCTCTACAAGTCTGCATTCTCACCAACACTGCACAAAGGTTCCCTTTTCTCTACATCTTCATCAATATTTTTGTCTCTTGTCTTTTGATAATAGACATCCTAACAGACTTGAGGTGATAGATCATTGTGGGTTTTTTCTGTTTTGTTTTGTTTTGTTTTTTAAACAGCTTTATTGAGTATAATTGCTTTACAAAGGTGTGTTAGTTTCTGCTTTATAACAAAGTGAATCAGCTTTACATATACATATATCCCCATATCTCCTCTCTCTGTGTCTCCCTACCACCTTCCATATGCCACCCCTCTAGGTGGTCACCAAACACCGAGCTGATCTTCCTGTGCTAAATGGCTGCTTCCCATTAGCTATCTATTTTACATTTGCTAGTGTATGTATGTCCATGCCATTATCTCACTTCGTCCCAGTGAATCAGCCATATGCATACATATGTCACCATATCTGCTCCCTCTTAAGCCTCCCTCCCATCCTCCTTATCTCACCCCTCTAGGTCATGGCAAAGCACCAAGCTGATCTCCCTGTGATATGCTGCTGCTTCCCACTAGCTAACTATTTTACATTCGGTAGTGTGTATATGTCGATGCTACTCTCACTTCGCCCCAGCTTCTGACTCCCACCCCGTGTCCTCAAGTCCATTCTCTATGTCTACATCTTTATTCCTGTCCTGCAACTAGGTTCATCAGTACCATTTTTTTTTGATTCCATATATATATGTTAACATATGATATTTGTTTTTCTGACTTACTTCACTCTGTATGACAGACTCTAACTCCATCCACCTCACTACAAATAACTCCATTTTGTTTCTTTTTATGCCTGAGAAAAATTCCATGTATATATGTGCCACATCTTCTTTATCCATTCATCTGTCAATGGACACTTAGGTTGCTTCCATGTCCTGGCTATTGTAAATAGAGCTGCAATGAACATTTTGGTACATTACTCTTTTTGAATTATGGTTTTCTCAGGGTATATGCCCAGTAGTGGGATTGCTGGGTCGTATGTTAGTTCTATTTTTAGTTTTTTTTTTTTCTATTCACTAAAGATTTTTTTTAACATCTTTATTGAAGTATAATTGCTTTACAATGGTGTGTTAGTTTCTGCTTTATAACAAAGTGAATCAGTTATACATATACATATGTTCCCATATCTCTTCCCTCTTGCGTCTCCCTCCCTCCCACCCTCCCTATCCCACCCCTCTAGGTGCTCACAAAGCACCGAGCTGATTTCCCTGTGCTATGTGGCTGCTTCCCACTAGCTATCTATTTTACATTTGGTAGTGTATATATGTCCATGACACTCTCTCATCCTGTCACATCTCACCCCTCCCCCTCCCCAAATCCTCAAGTCCATTCTTTAGTAGGTCTGTGTCTTTATTCCCATCTTGCCACTAGGTTCTTCATGACCTTTTTTTTCCCCTTAGATTCCATATATATGTGTTAGCATACTGTATTTGTTTTTCTCTTTCTGACTTACTTCACTCTGTATGACAGACTCTAACTCCATCCACCTCATTACAAATACCTCCATTTCATTTCTTTTTATGGCTGAGTAATATTCCATTGTATATATGTGCCACATCTTCTTTATCCATTCATCCGATGATGGACATTTAGGTTGCTTCCATGTCCTGGCTATTGTAAATAGAGCTGCAATGAACATTTTGGTACATGACTTTTTTTGAATTATGGTTTTCTCAGGGTATATGCCCAGCAGTGGCATTGCTGGGTCGTATGGTAGTTCTATTTTTAGTTTTTTAAGGAACCGCCATACTGTTCTCCATAGTGGCTGTATCAATTTACATTCCCACCAACAGTGCAAGAGTGTTCCCTTTTCTCCACACCCTCTCCAGCATTTATTGTTTCTAGATTTTTTGATGATAGCCATTCTGACCGGTGTGAGATGATACCTCATTGTAGTTTTGATTTGCATTTCTCTAATGATTAAGGATGTTGAGCATTCTTTCATGTGTCTGTTGGCCATCTGTATATCTTCTCTGGAGAAATGTCTATTTAAGTCTTCTGCCCATTTTTGGATTGGGTTGTTTGTTTTTTTGTTATTGAGCTGCATGAGCTGCTTGTAAATCTTGGAGATTAATCCTTTGTCAGTTGCTTCATTTGCAAATATTTTCTCCCATTCTGAGGGTTGTCTTTTGGTCTTGTTTATGGTTTCCTTTGCTGTGCAAAAGCTTTTCAGTTTCATTAGGTCCCATTTGTTTATTTGTGTTCTTATTTCCATTTCTCTAGGAGGTGGGTCAAAAAGGATATTGCTGCGATTTATGTCATAGAGTGTTCTGCCTATGTTTTCCTCTAAGAGTTTGATAGTGTCTGGCTTTACACTTAGGTCTTTAATCCATTTTGAGTTTATTTTTGTGTATGGTGTCAGGGAGTGTTCTAATTTCATACTTTTACATGTACCTGTCCAATTTTCCCAGCACCACTTATTGAAGAGGCTGTCTTTTCTCCACTGTATATGCTTGCCTCCTTTATCAAAGATAAGGTGACCATATGTGCGTGGGTTTATGTCTGGGCTTTCTATCCTGTTCCATTGATCTATATTTCTGTTTTTGTGCCAGTACCATACTGTCTTGATTACTGTAGCTTTGTAATATAGTCTGAAGTCAGGGAGCCTGATTCCTCCAGCTCCATTTTTCGTTCTCAAGATTGCTTTGGCTATTCGAGGTCTTTTGTGTCTGCATACAAATTGTGAAATTTTTTGTTCTAGTTCTGTGAAAAATGCCTGTGGTAGTTTGATAAGGATTGCATCGAATCTGTAGATTGCTTTGGGTAGTAGAGTCATTTTCACAATGCTGATTCTTCCAATCCAAGAACATGGTATATCTCTCCATCTATTTGTATCATCTTTAATTTCTTTCATCAGTGTCCTATAATTTTCTGCATACAGATCTTTTGTCTCCTTAGGTAGGTTTATTCCTAGATATTTTATATTTTTGTTGCAATGGTAAATGAGAGTGTTTTCTTAATTTCACTTTCAGATTTTTCATCATTAGTATATAGGAAGGCAAGAGATTTCTGTGCATTAATTTTGTATCCTGTTACTTTACCAAATTCATTGATTAGCTCTAGTAGTTTTCTGGTGGCAGTTTTAGGATTCTCTATGTATAGTATCATGTCATCTGCAAACAGGGACAGCTTTACTTCTTCTTTTCCGATTTGGATTCCTTTTACTTCTTTTTCTTCTCTGATTGCTGTGGCTAACACTTCCAAAACTATGTTGAATAATAGTGGTGAGAGTGGGCAACCTTGTCTTGTTCCTGATCTTAGTGGAAATGGTTTCAGTTTTTCACCATTGAGAACGATGTTGGCTGTGGGTTTGTCATGTATGGCCTTTATTATGTTGAGGAAAGTTCCCTCTATGCCTACTTTCTGCAGGGCTTTTTTCATAAATGGGTGTTGAATTTTGTCGAAAGCTTTCTCTGCATCTATTGAGATGATCATATGGTTTTTCTCCTTCAGTTTGTTAATATGATGTATCACGTTGACTGATTTGCGTATATTGAAGAATCCTTGCATTCCTGGAATAAACCCCACTTGATCATGGTGTATAATCCTTTTAATGTGCTGTTGGATTCTGTTTGCTAGTATTCTGTTGAGGATTTTTGCATCTATGTTCATCAGTGATATTGGCCTGTAGTTTTCTTTCTTTGTGACATCTTTGTCTGGTTTTGGTATCAGGGTGATGGTGGCCTCGTAGAATGAGTTGGGGAGTGTTCCTCCCTCTGCAATATTTTGGAAGAGTTTGAGAAGGATAGGTGTTAGCTCTTCTCTAAATGTTTGATAGAATTCGCCAGTGAAGCCATCTGGTCCTGGGCTTTTGTTTGTTGGAAGATTTTTAATCACAGTTTCAACTTCAGTGCTTGTGATTGGTCTGTTCATATTTTCTATTTCTTCCTGGTTCAGTCTCAGTAGGTTGTGCATTTCTAAGAATCTGTCCATTTCTTCCAAGTTGTCCATTTTATTGGCATAGAGTTGCTTGTAGTAATCTCTCATGATCGTTTGTATTTCTGCAGTGTCAGTGGTTACTTCTCCTTTTTCATTTTTAATTCTATTGATTTGAGTCTTCTCCCTTTTTCTCTTGATGAGTCTGGCTAATGGCTTATCAATTTTGTTTATCTTCTCAAAGAACCAGCTTTTAGTTTCATTGATTTTTGCTATTGTTTCCTTCATTTCTTTTTCATTTATTTCTGATCTGATCTTTATGATTTCTTTCCCTCTGCTAGCTTTGGGGTTTTTTTGCTCTTTTTTCTCTAATTGCTTTAGGTGCAAGGTTAGGTTGTTTATTCGAGATGTTTCCTGTTTCTTGATGTAGGCTTGTATTGCTATAAACTTCCCTCTTAGAACTGCTTTTGCTGCATCCCATAGGTTTTGGGTCGTTGTGTCTCCATTGTCATTTGTTTCTAGGTATTTTTTGATTTCCCCTTTGATTTCTTCAGTGATCACTTCGTTATTAAGTAGTGTATTGTGTAGCCTCCATGTGTTTGTATTTTTTACAGATCTTTTCCTGTAATTGATATCTAGTCTCATAGCGTGCTCGGAAAAGATACTTGATGCGATTTCAATGTTCTTAAATTTACCAAGGCTTGATTTGTGACCCAAGATATGATCTATCCTGGAGAATGTTCCATGAGCACTTGAGAAAAATGTGTATTCTGTTGTTTTTGGGTGGAATGTCCTATAAATATCACTTAAGTCCATCTTGTTTAATGTATCATTTAAAGCTTGTGTTTCCTTATTTATTTTCATTTTGGATGATCTGTCCATTGGTGAAAGTGGGGTGTTAAAGTCCCCTACTATGATTGTGTTACTGTCAATTTCCCCTTTTATGGCTGTTAGTTTTGCCTCATGTATTGAGGTGCTCCTATGTTGGGTGCATAAATATTTACAATTGTTATACCTTCCTCTTGGATCGATCCCTTGATCATTATATAGTGTCCTTCTTTGTCTCTTGTAATAGTCTTTATTTTACAGTCTATTTTATCTGATATGAGAATTGCTACTCCAGCTTTCTTTTGATTTCCATTTGCATGGATTATCTTTTTCCATCCCCTCACTTTCAGTCTGTACGTGTCTCTAGGTCTGAAGTGGGTCTCTTGTAGACAGCATATATATGGGTCTTGTTTTTGTATCCATTCAGCCAGTCTGTGTCTTTTGGTTGGAGCATTTAATCCATTTACATTTAAGGTAGTTATTGATATGTATGTTCCTATTACCATTTTCTTAATTGTTTTGGGTTTGTTATTGTAGGTCTTTTCCTTCTTTTGTTTTTCCTGCCAGAGAAGTTCCTTTAGCATTTGTTGTAGAGCTGGTTTTGTGGTGCTGAATTCTCTTAGCTTTTGCTTCTCTATAAAGATTTTAATTTCTCCATCAAATCTGAATGAGGTCCTTGCTGGGTAGAGTAATCTTAGTTGTAGGATTTTCCCTTTCATCACTTTAAATATGTCCTGCCACTCCCTCCTGGCTTGCAGAGCTTCTGCTGAAAGATCAGCTGTTAGCCTTATGGGAATTCCCTTGTATGTTATTTCTTGTTTTTCCCTTGCTGCTTTTAATATTTTTTCTTTGTATTTAATTTTTGACAGTTTGATTAATACGTGTCTTTGTTGTTTCTCCTTGGATTTATCCTGTATGGGACTCTCTGCACTTCCTGGATTTGATTATCTATTTCCTTTCCCATATTAGGGATGTTTTCAACTATAATCTCTTCAAATATTTTCTCAGTCCCTTTCTTTTTCTCTTCTTCTTCTGGGACCCCTATAATTCGAATGTTGGTGCATTTAATCTTGTCCCAGAGGTCTCTGAGACTGTCCTCAAGTCTTTTCATTCTTTTTTCTTTATTCTGCTCTACAGTAGTTATTTCCACTATTTTATCTTCCAGGTTACTTATCCGTTCTTCTGCCTCAGTTATTCTGCTTTTGATTCCTTCCAGAGAAGTTTTAATTAATTTCATTTATTGTGTTGGTCATCATTGTTTGTTTGCTCTTTAGTTCTTATAAGTCCTTGTTAAACGTTTCTTGTATTTTTTCCATTGTATTTCCAATATTTTGGATCATCTTTACTATCATTACTGTGAATTCTTTTTCAGGTAGACTGCCTATTGCCTCTTCATTTGTTTCATCTGGTGGGTTTTTACCTTGCTCCTTCATCTGCTGTATGTTTCCCTGTCTTCTCATTTTGCTTCACTTACTGTGTTTGGGGTCTCCTTTTTGCAGTCTGCAGGTTCATAGTTCCTGTTGTTTTTGGTGTCTGCCCCCAGTGGCTAAGGTTGGTTCAGTGGCTTTTGTAGGCTTCCTGGTGGAGGAGACTAGTGCCTGTGTTCTGGAAGATGAGGCTGTATCTTGTCTTTCTGGTGGGCAGGACCACGTCTGGTGGTGTGTTTGGGGATGTCTCTGACCTTATTATGATTTTAGGCAGCCTCTCTGCTAATGGGTGGGGCTGTGTTCCTCTCTTGCTAGTTGTTTGGCATGGGGTGTCCAGCACTGTAGCTTGCTGGTCATTGAGTGGAGCTGGGCCTTAGTGTTGAGATGGAAACCTCTGGGAGAGTTTTTGCTGTTTGATATTACATGGAGCCGGGAGGTCTCTAGTGGACCAATGTCCTGAACTCAGCTCTCCCACCTCAGAGGCACAGGCCTGACAGCCGGCTGTAGTACCAAGTCCCTGTCAGTCACATGGCTCAGAAGAAAAGGAAGAAAAAAAGAAAGCAAGAACTAAATAAAATAAAATAAATAAAGTTATGGAAATAAAATTTTAAAATAATTTTAAAAATAAAAAAATTAAAAAGTAATAAAAAAAAAGAAAAAAAGAAAGAAAAAAAGAAAGAAGAGAGCAACCAAACCAAAAAACAAATCCACCAATGACAACAAGCACTAAAAACTATACTAAAAAACAAACAAACAAACAAACAAAAAACAGACAGACAGAACCCTAGGACAAATGGTAAAAGCAAAGTTATACAGACAAAATCACACAAAGAAGTATACACATACGTACTCACAAAATGAGAAAAAGGAAAAATATATATATATTGTTGCTCCCAAAGTCCACCGCCTCAATTTTGGGATGATTCATTGTTTATTCAGGTATTCCAGTGATGCAGGGTACATCAAGTTGATGGTGGAGATTTAATCTGCTGCTCCTGAGGCTGCTGGGAGAGATCTCCCTTTCTCTTCTTTGTTTGCACAGCTCCTGGGTTTCAGCTTTAGATTTGGCCCTGCCTCTGCATGTAGGTCACCTGAGGGTGTCTCTTCTTCACTCAGAGAGGACAGGATTAAAGTAGCAGCTGATTAGGGGGCTCTGGCTCACTCAGGCAGGGGAGGGGAAGGGATACGGAATGTGGGGCGAGCCTGCAGAGGCAGAGGCTGGTGTGATGTTGCAACAGCCTGAGGTGCCGTGTGTTCTCCCAGGGAATTTGTCCCTACATCACGGGACCCTGGCAGTGGCGGGCTGCACAGGCTTCTGTGAGGGGAGGTGTGGATAGTGACCTGTGCTTGCACACAGGCTTCTTGGTGGTTTCAGCAGCAGCCTTAGCGTTTCATACCCATCTCTGGTGTCCACACTGATAGCCGTGGCTCGTGCCTGTCTCTGGAGCTCATTTAGGCAGTGCTCTGAATCCCCTCTCCTCTCACACCCCGAAACAATGGTCTCTTGCCTCTTAGGCAGGTCCAGACTTTTTCCTGGACACCCTGCCGGCTAGCTGTGGTACACTAGCCCCCTTCAGGCTGTGTTCAAGCAGCCAACCCCAGTCCTCTCCCTGGGATCCAACCTCAGAAGCCCGAGCCTCAGCTCCCATCCCCCACCTGCCACAGCAGGTGAGCAAACAAGCCTCTCAGGCTAGTGAGTGCTGGTCGCCCTGATCCTCTGTGCGGGAATCTCTCCACTTTGCCCTCTACACCACTGTTGCTGCGCTCTCCTCCGTGGCTCCGAAGCTTCCCTCTCACCACCACTGCCCCACATCCCCACCCCAGTCTCCACCAGTGAAGGGGCTTCCTCGTGTGTGGAAACTTTTCCTCCTTCACAGCTCCCTCCCTGTGGTGCAGGTCCTGTCTCTATTCTTTTGTCTCTGTTTTTCCTTATTTTCTTTTGCCCTACCCAGGTACGTGGGGAGTTTCTTGCCTTTTGGGAAGTCTGAGGTCTTCTGCCAGTGTTCAGTAGATGTTCTGTAGAAGTTGTTCCACATGTAGATGTATTTCTGATGTATTTGTGGGAAGGAAGGCTATCTCCATGTCTCACTCCTCTGCCATCTTGAAGGTCTCTCTTGATCACTGTGGTTTTGATTTGAATTTCCCTGATGATTACTGATGTTAGGCACTTTTTTCATGTACCTGTTGTATTTGTATTTCTTCTTGGGAAAAAATATCTGTTCAGGTCCTTTGCCCCCTCTTTAATTTTTTTTTTTCTGAGTTGTATGAGTTCCTTGCATATTTTGGAGATGAGCCTATTTTCTAATATGTGGTTTACAAATATTTTCTCCCATTCCATAGGTTGCCTTTCTCTTTTTTGATGGTTTCCCTTGCTGAGAAGAAGCTTTTTAGTTTGATGTAGTACTACTTGTTTATTTTTGCTTTTGTTTGCTCTTTTTGTGTCAAATCCAAAAAGAATAATTATCAAAGCCAATGTCAGGGAGCTTACAGTCTCTGTTTTCATCTAAGAGTTTTACGGTTTCAGATCTTATGTTCAACTCTTTAATCAATTTTTAGTTCAATTTTTTGTATGGTGTAAGCCAGGGGTCAAATTCTTCTCTTTTGCATGTAGCTGACCAGTTTTCTCAACACAATTTATTGAAGAGACTGTTGTTTCTCCTTTGCATATTTTTGGCTCCTTTGTTGTAAGTTAATTGACCACATATCCATAGGTTTATTTCTGGGCTCTCTATTCTGATCCATTGGTCTATATGTATTTTTTATGCCAAAATCATTCTGTTTTGATGACCATGCTTTGTAAAATAGTTTTTTTAAAAAATATTTATTTATTTTTATTTTGCCTACACTTGGTCTTAGTTGAGATGTGCGGGATATTTGTTGCGGCATGTGGACCCCTTAAGTGCAGCATGCAAACTCTTAGCTGCAGCATGCATGTGAGATCTAGTTCCCCAACCAGGGATTGAACCTGAGCCTGCTGCATTGGGAGTGTGGAGTCTTACCCACTGGAACACCAGGGAAGTCCCTGTAAAATAGTTTGAAATCAGGAAATGTGATGCCTCCAGCTTTGTTCTTCTTTCTCAAGATTGCTTTGGCTATTTGGGGTATTTTGTGGTTCCATATAAATTTTAGGGTTGTTTTCCTTATTTATGAGAAAAATGTCATTGGAATTTATAGGGACTATGTTGAATCTGTAGATTGCTTTGGGCAATATGGACTTTTTCTTTTTTTTTTTTTGGCTACGTTGGGTCTTTGTTGCTGTGCACGGGCTTTCTCTAGTTGCGGTGAGTGGGGGCTACTCTTCGTTGTGGTGCACGGGCTTCTCATTGTGGTGGCTTCTCTTGTTGTCGAGCACAGACTCTAAGGTGTGCAGGCTTCAGTAGTTGTGGCAGGTGGGCTCTAGAGAGCAGGGTCAGTAGTTGTTGTGCATGGGCTTAGTTGTTCCACAGCATGTGAGATCTTCCAGACCATGGCTCGAACCCCCATCCCCTGCATTGGCAGGTGGATTCTTAACCACTGCACCACCAGGGAAGTCCCCAGTATGGACATTTAATGATATCCTTCCAATCCATGAACAAGAACATCTTTCCATTACTTTGGGTTTTCTTCAGTTTCTTTTAGCTTTCAGTATATAGAACTTAGGACTCCTTGGTTAAATATATTTCTAAGTATTTTATTCTTTCTGATGCTATGGTAAGTAGGATTGTTCTCAGTTTCTCTTTCTGATAGTTCAATGTTGGTGTATAGAAACAATTTACTTTTTTATATTAATTTTTATCCCGCAACTTTACTGAACTCGTTTATTAGTTCTAACATGTTTTTGGTGGGGTTTTCAGAGTTTTCTATACATAATATTATGTCATCTGCAGATAGAAATAATTTTATGTGCTCCTTTCTTATTTAGATGTCCTTTATTTCTTTTTCTTGCCTGATTGCTCTGGCTAGGAATTTCATTACTATGTTGAGTAAAAGTAGCAGGAGTGGGCATCCTCGTCTTGTTCCAGATCTTAGAGGAAACGAATTCAACATTTCACTGTTGAGTATGATGTTAGCTGTGGGCTTGTAATATATGGACTTTATTACTTTGTGATACATTCCCCTATAGTCAATTCGTTAAGAGTTTTATCATGAAATGTTGCTGAATTTCGTCAAATGCTTTTTCTGCATCTGTTATGATGATCATATAATTTTTATTTTTCAGTTTGTTAATGCGGTATATCACATTGATTTATTTGCAGATGTTAAATCATCCTTGTTTCCCTGGAATAAATCCCACTTAGTTATGGTGTATGATCTTTTTAATGTAGTGTTGAATTTGATTTGTTAATATTTTGTTGAGGATATTTGCATCGACGTTTGTCACGGATTTTGAACTATAATTCTCTTTTCTTGTAGTGTCCTTGCCTAGCTTAGGTATCAGGGTAATGATGACCTCATAAAAAGAGTTTGGAAGTGTCCCTCCCTCTTTTATTTTTTGGAAAAGTTTGAGAAGGATGTATATTAGTTCTTCAAATGTTTGGTAGGGTTTATCAGTGAAGGCTTCTGATTATAAACTTTTCTTTCTTGGGAGTTTTTTGATTACTGGCTCAAGCTCTTTACTAGTAATTGGACTGCTCAGATTTTCAAATTCTTCATGATTCAATCTTTGAAGGTTTTATGTTTCTAGGAATTTATCGCTTTCTTCTAGATTGTTCAATAAACAAGCATATACTTGTTTTTATGATTCTTTGTATTTCTGTGGTCTCAGTTGTAATGACTCTTCTTCCATTTCCAATTTTATTTATTTGAATCCTTTCTCTTTTTTTTCTTGGTAAATATAACTAAAGGTTTGTATATTTTCTTTTTCTTTTAAAAAAAACAGCTCTTGGTTTCATTGATGTTTTTTTCTATTTTCTTTTTAGTCTCTATTTATTTCCACTCTGATCTTTTATTTCTTTCCTTCTACTAACTTGGGGTTTAGTTTCTTCTTATTATTCTAGTTCCTCGAGGTTTACAGTTAGTTTATGTCAGATCATCCTTTTTTCCTAATGTAGGCATTTATCGCTCTAAACTTTCCCCTTAGAACTGCTTTTGCGCCATCCCATAAGTTTTGGTATGTTGTGTTTCCATTTTTATTTGTCTCAAGTCTTTTTTTAAATTTTTATTTCGATTTCTTCTTTGACCCTTGGTTGTTCAGGAGCATGTTGTTTATTCTCCACATATTTGTGAATTTTCTAGTTTTCTTTTTGTATTTGATTTCTAATTTCATACCATTGTGGTAGGAACAGATGCTGGATATAATATCAATATTCTTAAATTTATTAAGACTTTTGTGGCCTAAATTATGATCTGTCTTGGAGAATGTTTCATGTGAGCTTGAGAAAAATGTGTATTGTACTACTGTTGGATGGAATGTTCTTTAAGTGTCTGATATGACCATCTGATCTAATGTGTAGTTAAAATTGAATATTTCTGTATGGATTTTCTGTCAGGATGATCTATCCATTATTGAACTGTGGTATTTAAGTTCTCTACTATTATTGCATTGCTGTCAATTTATCTCTTCAGATCTGTTAATATTTTCTTTATATATTTAGGTGCTTCTATATTTGGTTCAGAAATATTTACTACTTTTATATACCCTTTGGTGAATTGATCCCTTTTTCATTATAGAAAAACCTGTGTCTCCTGTTACAGTCATTAGCTTAAAGTGTATTTTGTCTGATATATGTATAGCTACGCCTGCTTTCTTTTGATTTCCATTTGCATCAAATATCTTTTTTCCATCCCTTCACTTTCAGTTATGTGTGCCCTTAAAGCTGAGGTACATCTCTGGTACACAGCGTATAGTTGGGTCTTGGTTTTTGTTTTTCGGGTTTTTTGAATCCATGTAGTCACTCTGTGTGTTTTGATTGGAAAATTTAGTCCATTTACATTTAAAGTAATTATTGATAGGCGTGGACTTACTATTGCCATTTTTTTGTAGTGGTATTTTTTGATTCCTTTCTCTTTATCTTCTGTGTATCTACGATAAGTTTTAACTTTGTGGTTATTTTGAGACATATAAAATATATTTATAACAGTCTCTTTTAAGCTGATCACTTGTCTTTGAATGCATACAAATGCTCTACATTTTTACACTCCCTCTCTCCACACTTGGTTTTGATATCACTAATTTATATCTTTTTACAATGTGTATCCATTAACAAATTGATGTAATTATAGCTGTTTTTAATACTGTTGTTTTATACTTTCATATATTTTTCTGTTATTAATTAGAGCCCTTTTGTTTCAACTTGGAGGTGTTCTTTAACATTTCTTGTTAGGTCAGTCTAATGGTAATTAATTTCATAAGCTTTTGCTTGTCTGGAAAACTCTTTATCTTTCCTTCAGTTCTAAAGGCACACTTTGCCAGGTAGTGTATTCTTGGTTGGCAGATTTTTGTTCAACACTTTGAATACATCTTCCTGCCTGCAAAGTTTCTGCTTAAATATTTGCTGAAAGTTTATGGGGGTTCCCCTGTAAATTATAAGTTGCTTTTCTCTGGTTGTTTAAGATTCTCTCCTTGGTTTTTTTTTTTTAATTATTATTTATTTATTTATTTTGGCTGTGTTGGGTCTTTGTTTCTGTGCGAGGGCTTCCTCTAATTGCGGCAATTGGGGACCACTCTTCATCGCGGTGTGCGGGCCTCTCACTTTCGTGGCCTCTCTTGGTGCGGCGCACAGGCTCCAGGCACGCAGGCTCAGTAGTTGTGGCTCACGGGCCCAGTTGCTCCACGGCATGTGGGATCTTCCCAGACCAGGGCTCGAACCTGCGTCCCCTGCATTAGCAGGCAGATTCTTAACCACTGCGCCACCAGGGAAGCCCTCTCTCCTTGTTTTTAACTTTTGACAAGTTAATTATAATGTTCCTTGGTATGGTTTTTTGGGTTTATTTATTTGGGTCCCTCTCTGGGATTCCTGAACTTGGATATCTTTATCTTTCTCCAGGTTAGGGCAGTTTTCAGCCATTATTTTTTGAAAATAAGCTTTCTGCTCCCTTTCTCTCTCTTGTCTCCTTGTGGGACCTCTATAATGCATATATTGGTTGGCTTGATGATGTCTTCTATCATCATCAGGCTATATTCACTTTTTTTCATTCTTTTTTATTTACTCATCTGATTGGATGAATTCCACTGCCTTAGAATTCTTTCTTCTATTTGGTCTAGTCTGCTATTGAACCCTTCTAGTGAAATTTTCAGTTTAGTTATATTTTTCATCTCTATGGTTTCTTTTTGGTGCTTTGTAATATTTTCCATCTCTTCATTAAAATTCTCCCTTTGTTCTTACATTACTCTTCTGATATCACTGAGCATCTTTATGACTATTATTTTGAACTCTCTATCAGGTAAGTC